>NC_080189.1:173386161-174011161 GCF_030028045.1 Hippopotamus amphibius kiboko
ATCGAGAACACCTGGAGGGGATCTGGGTGAGACAGGGTTACTGCCAGGCACAGACGGGTAAATGCTAGGGGCCCCTCGCTTCTCTTTCTTGTATGAAGACCACCCAGCAGCACCTGTTGCTCATGTTTAGAAACTGACTTCTGGTGATAAACCAGGTGATTTAATAATTTCTAAGTCCAGCCTGCTTTTCTGTACTTTTGGAACTGCTTTTTCTAGAGGGGAGCACCTCAGCTGCTTTAAGGATTAACTGCTGAAGGTTTGCCCTGGAGGAAGACACAAAAGAAAATTTTAAAGTAAGCATAAGAATCTGGATGTCACAGCAGCCTCAGGCCATTCTGCAAAGGGGCAAAATGTTACCACACCTAAAAAGCCCCTGAGGGCATTGACGGTTTTAGCTTTATAAAATAACTCAAGTGGGGAGGGGTGTGCCTCTGTCAAAAGGAAAAGTTAAACCAGGGACTGGAAGAAATGGGTGTACGGGTCAAAAGGGACAGACTTCCAATTATAAAGTAAGTCATGGAGATACAGCATACAGCAGAGTGACTATAGTTAATAAGACCGTATTGCACATTTGAAAGTTGCTAAGAGAGTAGATCTTAAAAGTTCTCATCACATGAAAAAAATGTTTGGACTTCCTTGGTGGTTCAGTGGTAAAGAATGTCCTGCCATGCAAGGGACATGGGTTTTATCCCTGGTCGGGGAACGAAGATCCCAGATGCCGAGAGGCAACTAAGCCCATGCCACAACTACTGAGCTCGCACGCGCCTCAACTAGAGCCCACGTGCCGCAAACTACAGAGCCCACTCAAAGCCCACGCGCCACAAGTAGAAAAAAGAAAAACCCTCATGCCACAACTACAGAGAAGCCCATGCGCCTCAGCACCCCGCCATGCCGCAACTAAGACCTGATGCAGCCAAAAAAAAGAAAAATTATAACTATGTAAGGTGGAGGATGTCAACTTAACTTGCTCTGGTAATCATTTCGCAATGTACACAAACATTGTTGTACACCTGAAACTAATATAATTTTATGTCAATCATACCTCAATTAAAAAAAATTAAAATATGCCCCCCAAAAGTTAAATCAATATTCAACACCTCCAATTAGAGGAAAAAAAAAAAAAACTACTTTTCATGCTCAAGAAGGAATGGCTTTTGCTTCTACAAAGCTGACATAAATAGAAGGCTTTATTTCCTGGTGCTGCTAGATGAATGATGGAAAACCGAAAATGTTTTTGATGTCATGCAAGGCTCTGATGGAAACGAGCTGGATTCAGAACCGGTTGCTCATCCCAGTTCGGCCACTAAGCCGTCTGTGTCATTATGCGCAAAGCACTCAACGTCCTAAACCTCAGTTTTTCATCCATCGAGAATTAGAGACACTGACTTGTCCCACCTTCTTTGAAATTTAAATAACAGACAAGAAGTTGCTATGAAAATTATAAAGTGCAATATTACACAGCAGTATATTTTTATTGTATATATAATTATACTATCCTACTCACTGAGACATTTGGGTACCAATCAATACTTGTTACTGTATTGGCCTTTGAAAACAGAAAAGTAAAACGTTTCTTATGCCCTTCAGACTCTCCTTTTAAATATTTATAGATAGAGCAGTTCTAAGGCACAAACTTGGTATCCACCAAACCATCCTCACAAGAAACATTTCAAGGTAAATTTTTTACTTCTATTATTTTTTTTTAACTTTTATTCCTCTGACCACGATAGAGCATCCAGATATCTTTCAGCAGCTCCTGGTGAGCACGACTCAGTCTGCAGCAACACAGACATATGATGGTGATAATTTATCATCTCTGCAGTAGTTTAGTCCCAGATGGACCATTTACTAATTTATTTCCATATGTAACTGGCAGAGAGATTAATCAGGCTTCCAACTCAGAAATCTGAATTGTGCTTTATTCCCTTAACAGACTAACTCTGGACCACAGGAAGTACACGTTTACACAGAAAACCAAGAGTTCCTCTTAAGAGCCTGTGGACCTCAGACACAGGCCTTTAAACACACACACACACATACACACACACACACACACACACACACACACACACACACACACACACACACACGGCCTGCACCTTATGTCACCTTGGAGGGCTGGTTCTTTCTTTAGATACTAATGGGCTTCCCATAGGAGCTGTGTCTGATAGAACTACAGGCAGAAGGAATGCCGAATCAGGCCCAGTTGCAGCCACAGTCCCCTCCCTGTGTGCAAGCTCAGGGTCTCGTATTTCTGAAACTGAAGAGATCTTTTTGCCACGGTGCTACGCCCAGCTGGCTGGCTGTGCAGCGCCCAGGCACTGGAAAGTATGTGCTTTCTTTTTTCCACTCTTTTTAAGGGTCTGAACTTGACTGAATCCAGCAGCTGCCATAGCTTCAGCAAGGCGATTTGCTAATGAATTGTTAGCACTGCTCTCGGTCCCCCTGAGTTCAACTCTCAGTTACCTTTTGTTTTTAATTCTATCCCAGTGATATCAGCCTTGAGCGAAGAGTGGTTAATGGGATGATGGTGTTTACAGACAGAAGGCCAGCCAATCCCCACACGGGGCAGGAAGGAAATTGACTAGCTATGTCTTCAGCGGAACCCAAGGCCACAGCCAGGAAGGCTCAGGAGGCAGGACTGCGTAGAGATATTATTGGCTGGACCCACACACCTGGGTCAATAACCAACCATGTGGCTTTGGAAAAGTCACTTATCAGTTCACATTCACAATTCTCTCCTCTGTAATATGAGTTTAGCTCCCTAAAGTTCCTTCTGGCTCTAAAATCTTCAATTCCATGAAGATGAAAAGAAAAAAAAACAAAAACAAAATCAGCCATTCACCTGGTTTCTGTGTTTAGATGATGCCAAACAGCCAGAAGTTTGGAAGCATCTGAAAGTGGCTGAACTGGTCCAGATGCTTGGTGCTGTGACAGACAATAGCCTTAGGAATCTCAGTATCCAACAGACTAAGCGGAAGACTGTTCAATGACATATATCTTTGCAAGTGTTTAAGAAGTCAGTGAAATACAAGTTTGAAGTACTGTTCTAGGTATGGCCAAAAAAAGCTGTAGAAGTACCTAAATCAGAGTCCTGTGTCTTTGATCCGTTTACATCACGGTTCAGAAAAGATACAACTCATCCTACTATGGTGAAATAAGTGCTATAATTTGAAGACCAACTGTTATGGGAACATGATGGAAAGGATGGAAAAATCATTCCAGTGAGGGTGAGAGGGGGAGATCTGTAAGGTTTTTTGGAGGAATTGGAATTGAAGCTGGGAAGGTGGGAAGAAAGGAATCTGGGCAGAGACAGCAGCAAGAGCAAAGGCCTAGAAACTTCCCCATATGGCCAGGATAGAGTGTTTATTACCCTAGGGCAGGCCCCAGGATGCTCAAGAAAGAGACCTAGTGACTGGGAAGGCTGGAAAAAGACTAACGGTGGAAAGCCCTGGACACCAGCCTGGGGACTGGCTCTTACCCTGCGACCAACGAAAACTTTCAGAAACAACTAGGCAGTGGAGACTCCAAATGAGCTATGCCTCAGGAAGCTTATTCTGGCAATTCTATTACCATTTACAATTGGTAATAAGATCAGTCTCTACCTTCATTTTCCCCTTATTCATTTCATGCTGCCACTATTAGGGAATCCCTCAAATTTACTTTTTTCCAAATCAATTTCCTGGCCTTTCAAATGGAAGCAATTGAGTTTCCTACAAGCACTGCCAGGATTTTACATTTGAATGACTGGTACAGCCTAGGACTTTACGTTTTGGTTGATGTGTTTTTCTATTCTTACAAAAGAGTTAACACAACATGGTGTTTTTTGGAGATTTCTTTTTTATACTAGAATGTATTTTGGGATGATGAAAAATAATATATACAAACATCTCAACGGTTGGAAGGGCTTGTACTCCCCAAACAGACAAAAGTTGAACTATCATCCAAAGTAGTTCTTTGGCACTTATTTGATTTCCAGTTTCAAAGCTCAAGGTTAATGAACCCAAGGTTTCCAGAGCCCCTCACACGTAATAGCAGAACATCAAGTAAACCCTCACAGCGATGGGATTTGGTTCCTCTGCCCCGGGTGGCTTCCTGCAGCTGTTACAGAGAGAAGCTGCCCACCAGGATGCCCACGGCCTGCACCAGGCACCTCAGGGCCTGGGGGAGGGGTCTGCAAGCCTGCCTCCCCATCAGCCCCAAAGATGGGCTGGGGTCCCGAAACTACAGACATGAGTGTGAGAATAGACAGAGGGGCTCTCCGTCTGAGAAAGGAGCTGCTCTGAGTGTGAGCCACCAAAAAAAAAAAAAAAAAATTCCCCCTAGAAGACACAGACTTCACTTCCCATCTCTGGGTGGCTCGCACCACAGATGGGCATCACCGGGAGGCTGCAGCATTAGTTTCACTTTGGATCACCTTATTTAGAAGGCAAATTGTATCTACCCACTGGGGTGGCAAATATTCTAGCGTGCCATCCCTGATTGATAATCCAAATCTCTCCCAGCCCCCCATACCCCGCGGGGTGCGGGAAGCTCCAGGGCCCCCTCCCCCATAGGTGTTCTCTGAACATGGAATCAAATAATTCCTGGGAAGAACAATGTGGAGCAGACACTGGAGAGAGTTCCCTGTGTACATAAAAAACAGTCCGACACACACAAGAGTTTCGTTTCTCGTACCACTTTTTGTAAAAGTCCACCTATGGTCAGAAAATGAATCCTCCTCAAATGAATAGATTAGCTTGAATTACCATGCCATTTTACATTCTCTTCCCTGATACATGAATAATAAAACTATAAGGGAAATGCAGGCTCACACTGAATAATGGGCATAAATAAAAATATTCTGACATGGAAAACTCAGTATAAATTGAACTACAACATCCTTGAAAGCTCCCACAATCATAATGGGCACATCAAAATCCATTAACCTAATACCGAGGCTGTTATTCAAAAGCAGAGGTCTAGCCTGTAAATAAATACCCATTTGAACACTTCTCCTAAATTACTGTACAATTTGACTGCAAAGTCACACACTTACAAAGTCTATCATCTTTACTTGGTTTCTCTCTAACCAACACTCAAGTCTTATCAGGCTACAACGTGGCAGCATAATATAAACACACAGAACAGTAAATGGTACCAAAAAGTAGCAGCGAATGTCAAAGACAAACCAGGGTCATCCTGGCGAGAAGGGAGATATTTACATAAGCATTCAGAAAGACAATGGAGCCCCAATTTCTCTTTAACTGCATACCCAATCAACCTCTCTGCTCCTCACCTGATCATTTTTATAGAAAAGCAATTTCACAATGATACATTCCAATACCTTAGTTGCCATAAACTCAGCAGCAGTTAAAGATTCTGGTGTACACTGATTTGCTTTAAGACTCAGCTATTTTCAACCAAAGCTTTCATTCCTTACCCATCACTACCTCCCCCCCAAAAAAATTAGCTTCACTGACAATATCTTTCTTAAATATGTCATCTGCCAAAGCCATTTTCTTACCTTTGTAACTCACTCACATTTGTTTCATTTGATGATATTTACCCAAGCAAGGACAATTGTTTGACTGGAATCTTGCAACTTTCAACTTTGCCCAGATTTTGCTGTCGTGAGGAAGGGGAATGCCGAAATCCCCAATACATCGCTTAGCTGAGCTAATGTACATCTGAATCAGAGCTATATTTTAAATTCTTTTACACTTACTTAATATAGTGCGTGCTGCCTGTCCACTGATGCGATATCAGAAACCTGCAAGCTACTATTTCTGCAACTGTGTCACTGTAGATAGTCTGAAACATGTACGTAGCTGTTGCCATGGAAACAAACACAGCTAGGGTAGAGTGCCACGCTGTGTTAATTCCTTCACCCATGAACCCCAGGGGAATGCTAACATTCATCTTCTTTCTCCTTTAGTCTCACACTGCTTTAATATTTTTTTAGCATTATCAAATGATGTACTAAATACATATGGTTCACCTGAAAATATGGATGGCTGAAATGAGCTGTGTGCCAACCTAGCCTGCTAGGTATCTGCTTAAGGTGGGGAAAATATGCATGGATCCTTTCACTAACTTCTCCTGGGAGAAATGGAGAACTTTGTTTCCTTCTTTTAAAACAGTGTGCATAGGACAAAAAAAAAAAAAGGTGAGCATCTCATCTCCCCTAAGAACAGTTATCATGGAATTGCACCACAATGAAGATGCTATCAGAAATGTGTCGTCTCAGTTCTGTGAAAGGCAGGGGGAGGTTTGGCAAACTTTCTGAAGTGGATCCAAGCTACGAGTTATTCTCCCTTCTAACTAGAGCTGTATTAGCAGGCTGTAAATCCAATCGTTTTAATTAGGCAAAAGCATAAACCCCAACGAGGGCATCTGTCCCCAGTTGGTCTTTGTTCCAAACCCACGGAAGAAGGTATTAGAATCAGTGAGGGACTAACAAGATGGAAATCTGCCATCATTCAGAAAGAAATGTGATTTTCCTGGAATCTGAACATTCTTGTATTTGCATCGCTGCCCTCATCAAATGTTTGGATCGGTGAAGAAAAGTCAAATTCTTTCATTACACCTAAAAGCCAAAATCCGTAGATACTGTCTTGCTGAGCCATCTTCCCATTCTTCAGACTGGAACGCCACTTTAAATATTGCGGCTACTCATCACAGTCAACAAAAGCAAGCTGCTCGAAATCTTAATTACAACCTATCCCTTGGGCTAGTTAATAATATTCAATCTAGATGAAAATGGCCACACTTTAGTTTGCATGCTGATGTGCTTCACCGGAATACAATTTTCATACTAAACAATCAATTGTAGGCTTTAAAAGTGCAGATCCATGACTCTGAACTGGCATGTTTTAAAGAAACCACTACTTTATTTGCAGGGGCTATGGCAAAATTATCCTACAAAAGATCAGCAAAGTTTGACTATTATTTTCCTAAACTGAATCATTCTTGGCTATGTACTATGATAATAAGGATCAGCTCACCCATAAGATAAGACAAAACAGAAAATACACATAGATGTATACACCTTACTGGTCAAAGAACTATGGCACTTTTTTAAAATAAATTTATTTATTTATTTATTTATTTATTGGCTGCGTTGGGTCTTCGTTGCTGTGTGCGGGCTTTCTCTAGTTGCGGAGGGCGGGCTTCTCATTGCAGTGGCTTCTCTTGTTGCGGAGCACGGGCTCTAGGTGCACGGGCTTCAGTAGTTGTGGCACGTGGGCTCAATAGTTGTGGCTCACGGGCTCAAGAGCACAGGCTTGGTAGTTGTGGTGCACAGGCTTAGCTGTTCCACGGCATGTGGGATCTTCCCGGACCAGGGTTCGAACCCGTGTCCCTTGCATTGGCAGGCGGATTCTTAATCACTGCACCACCAGGGAAGCCCATTATCTCACTTTTTTAAAGCAATCTCAAAAGAGGATGTTAGGGTCCAGTATAAAGCCTAGTGTTCAAGTACCAGCAGGGCAGGTAGTGATGACACTTTAAATAATCCTAACCAGTACTTACAAACTTAAGGAGCAGAGTCACAGCAATAAAAGCAGTCATTCCCTACCTTTACTTCATCCTTCCATATTTGCGGAGTATTATGAAGCATTTTCATATAGGTTATCTCATTTGGCTATGACAAGATTACACTATGAATTAGTTTGGCAAATATCAGCAAATCTCATCTCCTATGGGAGAGCACTGAGATTCCAAAGCTGGTGACTGGCCTGGAGTCGCAAATTCAGAGGCCAGAACTCTGCCTTCTGTTAACTGATCTCATGCTCTTTCCAAGAGCCACACTGCCTCTAGGTGTGCTCACAAATGCACTGGGTTGTAAATGACTTAAAATAACTATTGCAACAATACTTATCAAAGGACAGATACAAAGTATCAGATAACTGGGTGTGGAGATCAATTACAGCTGGAGGTTACAGTTAAGCAATGTTCCTCTCCACCTTCACTCACCTATAGTCTTCTTCCAAGGGTAGAAGGAGATGGGTCAGTGCCTGCCTCCAAAGCACACCCTCTCAGCCTGCTCCCTGAACCCCCTTCCTTCCCATGTGTCTCACCCTAAATCCCGGCAACTCCTCAGAGAGGGCCTTGGAGGGGAAAGATGGTCAGAGGCTCCTTGGGCTTTGGAGATGAAAGGGGACTGGGATCAGCAGGACGCAGCAATAAACTGGTTCGCCTCCTGTGATAGTTAATTTCATGTGTCAACTTGACTGGGCCAAGGGTACCCCACTACTTGGCTAAACATGATTCTGGGTGTGTCTGTGAGGAAGTTTCTGGATGAGACGTGAATCGGTGGACTGAGTGAAGCAGACTGCCCTCCCAAATGTGGGTGGGACTCATCCAATCCATCGGAGGCCTGAACTGAACAAATGGCAGGTAAGGGAGAATTTGCTGTTTCTGCCTGTTTCCAAACTGGGACTTCGGTTTTCTCCTGCACTTGGACTGAAATTTAGACCAACACTCCTGGTCCCCAGGCCCTTGGATTTGGACTAGAACTGCATTGGATTTGGACTAGAACTGCACCACCAGCTCCCCTGGGTCTCCAGCTCAGAGACAGCAGATCATGGGACTTCTCAGCCTTCATAATTGCATGAACCAATTCCTTAATAGAAAGACATATAGATACAGATACAGATACAGACATAGACATAGACATAGGCGTAGGTGTAGATGTAGATATGTACACACAGACACATGCACTGTTGTTTCCGTTTCTCTGGAAAATCTTAATACATCTCCTTAAGGAAGGAAGCCATTCTGGACCAGAAGCCCAAATAATCAAAAGTAGATTTCATTGTGATTTGGGCTATTCACGACCTCCTACCCACATCACCCTGAATATTAAGAGTGAACGGGATTTGGTCATGCCACATTTTGGTGAAAGAGGACTTCCTAGGAGTGAATTCTTCCAGGCCACTGAATTTGTTGTAGGTTGGCTTGGGGGAGCTCATGAAGCAGAAGGCATCCTAGGGGCAGTGTTCTGGGGATGCTTCTCCTGGAGGGCAGGGGAAACCGGTGCCTTCCAATGGGTGGCCCAATTCAAGAGTCAATGATTCGGTCCCTTTGGATGAAAACCTTTCTAAAATGGATTGTATGAGAAAACAATAAATTGGGCAAAGTGCAGAGCATGTGGTTTAGCCTGTTATAAATATTTTTCATGATTTGGCCAGCGTTATGAACATTATAATACAGAAGCCATAGAATCTTGAGGCAGGAGGGCGGACGGGGCAGCACACAGGACAAGGCCCCTAGCTACTGCGAGATGTTTTAATCCCTGTATTTACATTTTAATTTTCTCTGGCCTCCACCTGCCCCTCCCTGGCTCTCACGGTATCAGCTGGCCTTCTGAACACACAAAGTGGCCTGGCTCTGGCTGTTCCCTCCCTGTTTTGATTCACATCTAATATGCCAGGGGCTGGGAAACCAAATAAGAGAGTTGATTAGAATTTCGTCTGAAATAAGATGAATACAGGCCCGAGAAAGTGTCCCTGAGCACAAACGTGTCAACTTTTGGATGCCCTTGACTCTAGATCAATTAGCCTAAAGCCAGTCACCTAATGAGCAATTTGCCTATAATTTGAAACCTTTTTGAGTGTTGTTACATGGGAATGTTCTTTGCTTTTCTTTTTTTTTTTTTTCTTTTTTTTTTTTCCTGCCATGTCTTTGGCATTATAAGGTTTGTACATCAAGGGCACACCCAGCTTGTTTTTAAATTTCAGTTTATGTTTCATTTTAATTTTTAAATTAAATAATTTTTTTTGAGATAGTGGCAGTGAATGCAAAAAACACTCCACATGGAATTGAATTTCTGGTGAACTGCTTATTAGGCAATTCGATATGAGAACTGGTGTTTTAAGGGAATTTTCACTTCTAATTTTCATCTTTTTAGAATTCTAAAACCTGTCCAAGGATATCTGCAGTTTAACCAGACCAGAATACACACTGACTGCTACTCGGGCCGTTTTTCTTCTTCTTGTACAGGACTCTCTGAACAATTGAGTTTCCAGCCTCTACAGGAGGGAAGGAATTTGGTATTGCTTGGCTTTGTTTTTTCCCACCATGCATTTAATTTACGGGCACTACTGAGCTCGGCTCAGCTTGTGGGTCTCAGCTAGAGCAGAGCTCACCTTCTACTCAGGCAGGCCAGGAGCCTCTGTTGTGCGTTTTGAAGCAGTTGGCGCAAACAGCTTAAGAGGAACCCAGGATCTTTTGCATCAAAGCAACGCAGAGACTGCAGAAGTCTGAGAACCACTCACCTGACAACCTGATTCTTTTTTTTTTAATGCTGCCTTTTAAAAAAAAAATTTTTATTCAAGTATAGTTGATGTGTTAACTTCTGCTGTACAGCAAAGTGATCCAGTTATACACATATATACAATCTTTTTCATATTCTTTTCCATTATGGTTTATCGCAGGATATTGAATACAGTTCCCTGTGCTATACAGTAGGACCTTGCTGTTTATCCATTCTATACATAATAGTTTGCATCTACTAAACTCAAACTCTCATTCCATCCCTCTCCCATCCCCCTCCCCTCTGGCAATCACACGTCTGTTCTCTAGGTCCGTGAGTCTGCTGGGTAGATAAGTTCATTTGCGACAACCCAATTCTTAATGCAAGGCGTGGGGGGAAAGGCCCAAGGTCAGGGTATATCCAGTATGATTAGAACTAACGGCCCCAGCCCCATCCAAAAGGAGGGGCCAGGTGCCTTGCTGCACTCTGTTCCAAGTGCCCTTTGAGAGGGAAACCAAAAACCAGACCTGCCTATAAGGCCAGAAGCCAAGTTGACCCAGGAGATCAGGCACAAGCTAGTCAGTGATCGGATAGCATCAGGGCTGCAAAGTGGGACAGGAAAGAATTAGAGGTGATTCCTGGACTCCCCTATTATCCACCTGTAGCTCTAATACAGACATTGCCCCTCTGGGCAGAGCTCCTGAACCACTCTGCAGAGAGCAAGCATTCCAACCAGACTGGTACCCTGGCTGGAGCTGCAAGAATGCAGGCCAGCTAGTGCAGGTCGCCTTTTTCCTGGAACAGCTGCTCTGCTGTTTGTCATGCAGGAGTGAGGAGTTCTGGGGCCAGCTCCTGGAGAAGAGAAATTGACCAGGAAGGTCTCACTCTTAAGATGCTCACTGGGGTGCTGAGTCAGGGTTTGGGAAGAAAATTCTCCTGGGAATGGAAATTTTTCCTTTTCATTCTCAAATTATCATTGTGACATTTGCTTTAAATGTCTCCAGTTGGGGACAGAGCAGCTAGCTGTCCTAAGTGTGTATGAACTTCCTCTATCTTTATATGGAAGATAAGGAGCTCAGTTCACATGCCCTCAATGGGGTCATGTCCACTGCAGGACTGGACACCAATACCTAGTCACTGGGGCAGCTGTAAAATGTACTCTTCCTTTTTTAATCTGAGGATGCAACGAATTACATAAAAGTGTTTTACCCTAATCCTCCCTGCTTAAGAAAGGTGAAAGTTTTTAATACAGTAAGTCACTACTAACATACATAATCAAAATGTAAGCCAGTCCTATTAGAACATTCTGGAGTCAGTTTTAAAAAATACTGACAAATAAAAACATGGTTGCTTTTTACTTCTCACAAAACAGCCTGAGATGCGGGCAGCCTGATGACAGGGCAGGGGGTGCATGGGATGTGGTGGGGCAGCTGATACCCTGAAGGCAGGGACCCAGAATTTTTTATCTTGCCACTCTGCTATCTTCTTGATAGCACATTTGCATGACCTTAAGTAGCTCACTACTACCTTGCCCCTGTCCTAACCAGAAGCAAGGAGGAAAGAGAACATGAAAGGCTTGCTCCTGCCTCTTAAAGTCGAGATGTTGTATCCACCCGTTTCATGTTCATCTATCAGCCAGAACTTGTCACTTAACCACTGCTGGCCGACGGTGTTCAGCTAGCTAAAGCTCTGGGGTTTTAGTATTAAAAGGAAGAAAGAGGGAATGGATACTGGTGGACAACTAGCAGTGTTTTAAAGACACTATAAATATATGTATGGACAAACAAAACATAGTGAAAATTTACAAACATGCATGGGAATGATAAGTACCGAATTCAAGACAGCAGTTAAATGCGGCCCAAGGGAGAGATGAGTCTTGGGATTGGGGAAGGGATACACTAAATCTTCAATCATATCTTTAATTTTTTTATATATACATATTTAAAGCAAAAATTGCAAAATGTTGAGATCTGCCAAAGTTGCATAATGGTTATATGGGTGTTTTAGCTTTTATATGAGAAATAAATTATAAAAAAATCTACAAAATTTAGCATTATCTCAATGACCTGATTGCAACTCAACTCATAACTAAACTGTATTTCATCAATTGTAAAAAGCACATTTTTCTACATTTGAACTGTCTGAAATGAATGCATCTAATATATTAAGGCAGCATTTTCTCTTAATGGATATGTTTTACTTTACAATGAATGGTAATTTAGATTTGAAGATGTACAATGTATAAATTCTATTGCACGTGTTTGACAGTGGGGGGAGGGGGTCGTTTCCACAAGAGGGCATTGCAAAGCTTATGAATCTCTTCGGGCCCCATACCTGAGCTCTCTCTCTGTTAGGTGGTTTTCTGACTTACAAGCCAACGTTCTTTCCAATGATAGTGCCTCTGATTAAGATTGTGCAAAACACATATATTAGGTCTCATTTTCTCTGCAACTGAAGGAAATCTAGCAGATAAAAGCCCTCCTTTATTAGTTTTAAAGTGCTTGAGAATCTCCTACCTGCTAAGCAACAGAAGCATAAATGGCACCTACAAATGAAACTCCTTCAAATGGGAAGAAATCAGAGTCAGGTAATTACTGGACCAAAATTTCAGACAGGCCAACAGGACACAGCCATCTAAGGATAACAAAGCCAGGACTTCCCTGGTGGCGCCGTGGTTAAGAATCCACCTCCCAATGCAGGGGACATGGGTTCGATCCCTGGTCCAGAAGGATCCCACATGCCTCAAAGCAACTGAGCCCAAGTGCCACAACTACTGAAGCCCATGCGCCTAGAGCCTGTGATCCACAACAAGAGAAGCCACCACAATGAGAAGACTGCGCAACGAAGAGTACCCCCACTCACCACAACTAGAGAAAAGCCCATGCGCAGCAACGAAGACCCAACTCAGCCAATAAATAAATAAATAAATTTATGAGGATAACAAAGTCTTCTCCATCCACCCAAAGCAAAGTCCACATCAAGACCACCGTGGTCTCTTTTCCTTTGATATATACTATTGTAGAACTTTCTTGTAGGAAATTAGCTAAGAATACACAGACAACATTGTTCCTTCTATATTATCAAGATGCAAATAAACCAAAATGGGAAAAAAATCCATACAGCTGGTTTATTTGAAGCAGAAAAATAAATCACCTTTTTTTTTTAATTTATGAAAGTTTTCTTCATTTCTCACATTCAGTTAGTATACAGTTGGCATTTTCAAAATTCAAACCTGATGTGGATTTGGAATTCAATGAAGCACATTGGAAGACATCTGAGTGAAAAAATAAAAGTTCTAGCCATATGCTACTGGTGCATGAATTTGAATATTTGAAAGGTAATCTAGAAATGAGAATGTTTCCAATTCTCCTTACCAACAACAGCAATTCATAGCAACCACACGTTTTATAGATGGAGCTACTCACCATCTGAGACACAAAAGGAGGACAGACGGAGTCAGGGGATGGGGTTCTGGCGCAGCATGCCGAGTTACAAGCCCGTGATTTTCACTAGCTCTCCACCACTCTGAAGCCCTGCTTGGTCACTGATTAGGGTACAATAATGATTCTTGCTTCACTGGACACATTAACACATAAAAGAGCTTCTAAATGTTTCAAGTTTGGTTAGCAACTGGATGAAAAACCAGAAGACCACGCACAATGGCTCCTTCCAAAAGACATATGTGACACCATGAAACAAGCTCTAATATCAAGCCCACTGGATTTTTTACTTCTTTCCATGTATCCATATGGCTGGAAAAGAAGTGACCCAGGGTTACACCAACAGCAGGGACTCTCCCCTTTCTTGCTTGTACCCACGACTAGCATGGCGGGAGCCCCCAGCACTCGCTGGGAGGGTTTCCTGACAGTGCCCAGCTAGCCCTGCTCATCCTGTCCCTGGGCCAGGCTTCTAACTGGGTCACTCAGCAAGGGAATAGCCAAGCCAAGGGATCACGTGCATTGCTAACCCACTCACGTGCATTCGGGGACGCCAACCCATGCAAGACTAAAATGCGAGGCATGACACTAGCCCACTTCCAAAACCGCATGTCAAGAATTCAACCCATGTATTTCCAGGATGGCTACAATGCCATGGGGTGGGTCAAATGCTGAATGTGTTGATTCCTATGCATTTGGAAACGGGCAGTGGATGGCAAAACTTGTGACAGAAGTGAGCAACCTTTTCCCAACCTATTGATAAGATGGGAGAACAAAATGAGAGCATTTCTTCTGGATCTGTCCTGGCAAAAATTCCCAATGACTGCCCTTCAATCTGCTCCAGTCTATTTAGACTAGTGCTCTTCCCGAGGGCATCAGAGACGGCCAGCGCAGGGCAAAGAGACACAGCTCTGTGTGAGGAGAGGGTTAATGTCCACGACAATCTGGTCCAGCCACCAATGAGCTTTTTTTTATTTCAAAATGTTGCAATTAAACGAATCACTGTTCAAAAAAAAAAACAGTCTTGCCACCCCAAGACCTTCACCCAATCAGAGCCCCAGGTCTAGGGGAAATCTCTGAGGGGTAGCTTCACACTGCTTGGGAGAGACCCTCTTCTTGGTTTAAACTCTCCCTAAGATAACACCTTAAGATATTACCAGACCAAACTCCCTCTCACAGCAACCATGGCCCACAAGACCAGTTGTTACCACTTCCCAATCCCAATGGACACTTCTAGAGCTCTTGGATGTAATCCCCACTCAGGCCGGCAGCTTCCAAACAAGACATGACCTTGTCATGAAGCACTTTGTTCCTGGACAGGCCTCCATGCATCCTAGGGGTCTAGAATGATCTCCACCCCAGGCAAAGAAACTGACTATGAAGGGGGTACAGCCAAGGGCTGGAAAAGACACATGATCTGTGACTCAGCCCCCAGCATGGTTTCTCTCCTGCTAAGTTGTGATGGTCACATCTTAGCCCTGCAGCCTAGACTTGATCGGAGATGCGGCATGACCAAGGGAGTTTTGGTGCTGGTTGTTAAGATGGTGTTTGCTTGCTTGCTTTACCCTGTGGGTTGCCTAAGATCACACAGCCAATGAAACACCATCCCTGAACCCATCTGCTCTTTGCAGCGTGGAGAGCAGATGATTAACCAATCGGTCAAGTAAGTCCAGAAGTCCATCTCACAGCCAGATGGCAAAGATCTGAAAATACCCGATCCCAGTAAGCACTGGGTTCATCTGGACCACCAAGATAGTAAAGTAAGACACAGCTCTATCGCAGCTATCATGTGGCCCCACCAATGGAAAACAGCAATGACAAAGGAAGACTGCTTTCTCCTTGAGTCTTCCACAGGCCAAGAAACACTTGAGCAATCTGAGAATTTGACCACATCCAGAAACCAACGTTTAATAATAACTCCCTAGTTGAGCAAGTGCTTTGCTGAAAAGGTCTTTCTGTTTGCTTGCAAGCCATTCACCAACTTGCCTTAACTTTATCGTAAGGAGAAATCCAAAACGTATTCTGAAAGAGATCAACCCTAACTTTATTTAGTTCACACTGTGGACATACACAAATAATGGGAAGTAGGTGACTAATTCAGAAACAGCCAAGAAAGGTCAATGCCTAGTTTATTCCTTAACCCAAAGTAATCCGTGAGCAACATTAATAGGCATTTGCCACAATCTGCTCATCAAAGCTGCAGTCATTAAACCAACAGGAGCAGGGAGAGGATTTCATGCTCATTTAAAAAAAAAAAAAGAGTATGCTAGTTGGTAGTGACTTAAGCATGGAAATCACACATTTAAAAACAGCTCTGGGCACTTCCCTGGTGGCGCAGTGGTTAAGAATCCGCCTGCCAATGCAGGGGACAAGGGTTCGAGCCCCGGTCCAGAAAGATCCCATGTGCCATGGAGCAACTAAGACCATGTGCCACAACTACTGAGCCTGTGCTCTAGAGCCCGTGAGCCACAACTAATTGAGCCCGTGTGCTGCAACTACTGAAGCCCACACGCCTAGAGCCTGTGCTCTGCAGCAAGAGAAGCCACCGCAATGAGGAGCCCAAGCATCACAATGAAGAGTAGCCCCAGCTCACCGCAACTAGAGAAAGCCCATGTGCAGCAACAAAGACCCAATGCAGCCAATAAATTAATTAATTAAAAAAAAAATCTCTCAAAAGCATTTATATAATGATGTCTCTGCCTGTGAGGTGGAAATGATTATAATCCCATTTTATCAATAAGCAGCCTGAAGGGCTTTGCCCCAAGTTCCTCAGAAGTTAATACAGGCTCACCTTGGAGATCTTTTGGGTTGGGTTCCAGACCACCACAATAAAGTGAACATCACAATAAAGCGAGTCGCAGGAATTTTTTGGTTTCCCAGTGCGGATAAAGCTATGTTCACGTTACACTATAGTCTGTTTAGTGTGCAACAGCATTGTCTAAAAAATCAAAGTACACACCTTAATTATTGCTAAAAAAAAAAAAATGCTAACCATCACTGGAGGCTTGAGCAAGTCGTAATCTTTTCACAACAGTAAGATTAGAGATCACTGACCACTCTAACAAATATAATAACAATGAAAAAGTTTGAAATACGGCGAGAATTACCAAAATGTGACACAGAAACACAAAGTGAGCAAATGCTGTTGGAAAAATGACTCCAATAGACTTGCTTGTTGCAGGGTTGCCACAAACCTTCAACTTGCAAAAAAAACAAAAAAAAACAAAAAAAAACACAGTGTCTTCAAAGTGCAATGCAATGAGGTGTGCATGTAACAGCTGAGCCAAAACTGATGGTCAAGATTCCAGGCTCCACGCCCAGGCCACAGAGCTACATGCCCTGCCTTGGGAGGGAAGGCTGAGTACATGACGCCCGATGCTAGTATGGACCAGTCAGTACATCACCAGAAGTGACATTTCCAAGTACCCTCAAAGGCAACCCACCTTCCAGCATCTGGAACACTGGGCAAAGAAGGACCTAGTCAAAGACTATAGGAACTTGATCTATAGATCAGCCACACCTGTAGCTCTGCTCCAAGCATAATCCCTGCTGAAGGTAAGCAGCATTTTATATGCACAAAGAAAAGGCAGCACTGTCCCCTGTCATGGGATAGAGCGTGGGCATCAGTAACACTCTGTTAATCGGACAGAGCACATCCTAGAAATTCCACAGCGGGACTCCCCTGGCAGTCCAGTAGTTAAGACGGTACTTCCAATGCAGGGGACGTGGGTTCGATCCCTGGTCGGAGAACTAAGATCCCACATGCCGCGTGGTGCAGCCAAAAAAAAGAAGAAATTCCACAGCGACCAGAGTATCAGCTCCCCACACACCTTCCTGTCCTATACAGCCCCAGAGAGAGTTTGATCTGATGGATAAGGAACGTGATGGTGGGAGAGGCACACACTCAGAAAAAGAGGAACTTGGCCAGAGCAGAGAATGTCAGCATCATTCTAATCTCCTCACTTCACTCTGGAGGAAACTGAGGCTGACGGGCAGTGAAGCGCCTGCCCAAGGTGGCCAGATATGCTCTGAGCAGACTCCTGGGCTTCTGATGCCCAAAGCCACAGACTTCTCTTGGCAGGTGCTTCTCTAACATGAACCTGTCAGCAGACCACCTGCAGGCCCTGTCAGCAGCAGGCTCTGACTCCGCAGGTCTGGGGTGGGGCTGAGGGTTTGCATTTCTTTTTTCTTTTCTTTTTTTTAAGAACTTTTATTGAGATACAGTTAACAGACAATAAACAGCATATATTTAGAGTGTACAATTTGGTATCCCAATCTCCCAGTTCATCCCCCCCCAACCCTCCCCGCTTTCCCCACTTGGTGTCCATGTGTTTGTTCTCTACATCTGTGTCTCTATTTCTGCCTTGCATTTCCTCTTTCATAGTTGTTAGCATTTGCCTTATGTATTGAGGTGCTCCTGTAGTGGGTGCATATATATTTATAATTGTTATCTCCTCTTCCTTGGATGGATCCCTTGATCTTTAGGGTAATGTTCTTTCTTGTCTCTTGTAACATTTTTTATTTTAAAGTCTATTTTATCTGATATGAGTATTGCTACTCCAGCTTTCTTTTGATTTTCATTTGCATGGAATATCTTTTTCCATCCCCTCACTTTCCATCTGTATGTGTCCCTAGGTCTGAAGTGGGTCTCTTGGAGACAGCATATATATGGGTCTTGTTTTTGTATCCATTCAGCCAGTCTGTGTCTTTTGGTTGGTGCATTTAGTTCATTTACATTCAAGGTAATTACTGATATGTATGTTCCTATTACCATTTTCTTAATTGTTTTGTTTTTGTAGGTCCTTTTCATCTCTTATGTTTCCCGTTTAGAGAAGTTCCTTTAACATTTGTTGTAGGGCTGGTTTGGTGGTGCTGAAATCTCTTAGCTGTTGCTTGTCTGTAAAGCTTTTGATTTCTCTGTCGAATCTGAATCAGATCCTTGCTGGGTAGAATATTCTTGGTTGTAGGTTCTTCCCTGTCATCACTTTAAATATATCATGCCACTCCCTTCTGGCTTGCAGGGTTTCTGCTGAGAAATCAGCTGTTACCCTTATGGGAGTTCCCTTGTATGTTATTTGTCGTTTTTCCCTTGTTGCTTTTAATAACTTCTCTCTGTCTTTTTTTTTTTTTTTTGTGAGTTTGTTTGTTTTATTGACGCCTGGATGCTCAGGCCTTGACCGCGTACTTCCGGAGTGGGTACAGCCGCTCCTTCCACTGCTGCTTCTTGGTCTTCAGGTTTTCTTCGTGCTTGTTGAGCCGGTGGCGCATGGCACGTGTTTTCTTGGGCCGCAGATCCAGGGGCTTGTACTTCTTGCCCTTGTAGAATTTCCTGAGGTTCTCTTTCTGAGTCTGGTTAATGACGGTGAGTACACGGGCGATGGATTTGCGAACAACTCGGATCTTGGAGAGTTTGGAAGCCGCGCCACCTGTCACTTTAGCCACGCGCAGCTGGGACAGCTCCACCTTCAGGTCCTCCAGCTGCTTCAGCAGCTCCTCCTTCTTCTTGCCGCGGAGGTCTCGAGCCTTAATCTTAGCCATGGCTGTAAAATCTAACTCCGCCGCCTTCTCGGAGGGAAAGAGGAAAAGTGTCTTTAATTTTTGTCCATTTGACTACTATATGTCTTGGCGTGTTTCTCCTTGGGTTTATCCTGCCTGGGACTCTCTGTGCTTCCTGGACTTGGGTAGCTATTTCCTTTCCCATGTTAGGGAAGTTTTCAACTATAATCTCTTCCAATATTTTCTCGGGTCCTTCCTCTCTCTCTTCTTCTGGGATCCCTATAATGCAAATGTTGGTGCGTTTAACATTGTCCCAGAGGTCTCTTAGGCTGTCTTCAGTTCTTTTCATTCTTTTTTCTTTATTCTTTTCTTCATCAGTGATGATCACCATTCTGTCTTCCAGGTCACTTATCCGCCCTTCTGCCTCAGTTAATCTGCTATTGGTTCCTTCTCGTGTATTTTTCATTTCCGTTATTGTGTTGCATATCTCTGTTTGTTTGCTCTTTAATTCTTCTAGGTCTTTGGTAAACTTTTCGATCTTTGCATCCAGTCTTTTTTCAAAGTCCTGGATCATCTTCACCATCGTTATTCTGAATTCTTTTTCTGTAAGGATGCCTATCTCCTCTTCATTTAGTTGTTTTTCTGGGGTTTTATCCTGTCCCTTCATCTGGTACAAAGTCCTCTGCTTTTTCATTTTCTCTACCTTCTGTGGCTATGGTTTTCATTTCCACAAGACGAAATACTGCTGATACTGCTTGATACTGCTGTCTGCCCTCTTGTGGAGGAAGGTATCTAGGAGGCTTGTGGGTGCTTCCTGATGGGAGGGACTCGGGTCTGCATTTCTAATCGCTGCTCCGGGATGTTGGTGCCGCTGGCCCGTGGACTCCATGTTGAGTAGCAGGATTTGAACACCACACATCCCGTGACCTTATGATTTTAGGCATCCTCCGCCCCCCACCACACTCCTCCAAATGACAGGCATTTGCACATGGCAAAAATATAATGATGACTATCAACTGGCCCTTTAAAAGTGTATGTCCTTCTCGGGATTCCCTGATGGTCCAGTGGTTAGGACTCCGTGCTTCCACTGCAGGGGGCACGGGTTCAGTCCCTCGCTGGGGAACTAAGATCCTGCAAGCTGTGCAGCAAGACCAATTAAAAAAAAAAAAAAAAGTCCTTCTCCATAGTACTTACTACTACACGCAAATAATATATATTATTTACTGTGTTCTTTGTCCATCTTCCCACTAGCATGTCAGCCCCAAGAAGACAAGGATTTTGTCTGTTCTGTTCACTGCTGTATCTATTCCAGTGTGTGGCGCCTAGCAGACACCTAAACATTTGTGAAATAAGGAAAGAATTTAATTTTTTAGTGGAAATTTTAAAGTGCCAACCATCATTCTCAAAAACTTCAGTGATTGTTTGCATACTTCTAATGGTATTTTTCAATCTGAAGAAACTACTTGGAGATTTCAAAAGGATCCGTTGTTACAGATTGTAGGAGATATTTTTATCTTGTCGTGCAAGCACGGGCTTCGTGGAGAAAGGCATTCCCTGTGTTTTTCAGCTCTCATTCACCATTCAGCCTGGATTCCTCCTCCTTCCCCCTCACGGGACCCACACAGACAAGAGAGTGATCAAAATTGGCAGGCAGATCTCCCCATGAGAGGGGCCTCCCACTCCCACATGCAAATGGGGGTGAGTCAAGAAGAGCAGGAAGCAGGATGGGGAATTCCTCGGTGTGCAGGTGGAGATGCTGACACTCAGAGAGGTACGTGCCTCACACAGGGTCTCACTGCCTTTGATGGCAGGGCTGGGACTCGAACCCATGCCCTCTAACGCCCAACACTCTTTGCACTGTGCTTCCCCTCATAAACAGAATCATGGAACTGGTTTGAGAATGACTTCAGCTCCAAGACCCATGACAGGGATCCAGAATAAGTCTCATGATACCCATGGAACCAGAGAGAGTCCTGTGGCTGCACCAAAGGTGGCCTCAGCTAAGCCAAGAGGGCTGTGTGTCCAGGGTGACCCTAGGACCCATGCTGCTCTCTGACCTGGCTGTGCATCTCACCAATACATATCTCCAATCACAAAGACAGGCGTGGGGGTGTGAGTAGCTCCCCCTAAGCTCCCAAAAGATATGTGATCATAGTCACCATCACATTCAGAATGACAGGACGTTTTTGGAGCTTGGAGGTTGTGACTCTGAAGACACAGACAAAATGAATGACCAAATTCACCACCACCTGCCTTTTCCCAAAGGCTGCTTCTGCTGCCATACCATCCCAAATGTGCACACCTAGCCGGAATGGGCCTAGAGGCATTCATGACTGTCCAGAGAGTTCCTCAGCTCACGTTCAGATCACCTTAGGGGTTAGGGTTCTCAGGAAACCTGCCTGGTTTATAATTCACATTATAGCTCATATTCACTCAGAGTCCAGAAGCCTAAAGGTCATCCCCTAAAGGCCCTGGACCCAAATTAGCTCAGATGTAATGAGGTTTTGCAGTCCTGATATGAACAGTGCAGATTCACTAGAGGCAAAAAGAGCAGTATGCTGCTTTCACAAAACAGCAAACCCCTGTTCTCAGCCATCTGCCTACAATGTAGAACAAACAATTGTGTCTGCATCCCTCCAGAGCTGAGCAGGAAGACATACTGAGGCAGGGACTGGGCAGTGTGACCAGCTTCTTGGCAACTCTAGGGGAGGAAAGATTTCCCTTCTACCCTCTTAAGTTCTCTACCTGGAGACTGTGGATTAAACTGACAAAAGACGGATTAATGGAAGAAAAAACATACAAATTGTATTTGATATTAATATTTTTACGTAGAACAGGGGACTTCATAAAAAGAAATGAAACCCCAAAGAATCAGTTAGACCCAGGGGTTTATATACCATTTTAACAAAGAGTGATAAACCGTAGAGATGTGACATAATATAGGAAAACAGATTCATGGGAAAGTGATTTGAAAATATATGGGGGAAACTAATGGGAGAAAGGGTCATTCTAGTAACTAGCTGTCTTTGTACAGAGCCATCTCAGTGTCAACTCCCCT
The DNA here is from genome assembly GCF_030028045.1 of Hippopotamus amphibius kiboko. Lineage (NCBI taxonomy): Eukaryota > Metazoa > Chordata > Mammalia > Artiodactyla > Hippopotamidae > Hippopotamus > Hippopotamus amphibius. The sequence continues at coordinate 173,408,390 of NC_080189.1, forward strand.
TCTCCAACAATAAGGATGTTTTCTTCTCCCTGGTACAGGGAAGACACCTTTCTCACAGGAAATGTATGCTCTGCTTATAGGTAGAGAAGGGAAGGGCAGAGAGCCTTCCCTGAATCTGCTGTTTCTCAAGCACCTTCAGATCAAAATAATCAATAGGCCAAAGTGGCAGGTTTGGGGATGGTACGTTCTGATCCCCTCAGGACCAGGAAGCAAAGGCTGTCGGGTAGCCTGGAGACCGACTCCCACATGTCAAAAGTGATAAGAATGAAATATAAGAAAGAAACTAGGCAGTCACAGTCACATCTTCCCCCAAACCCTACTTCCCAAATGCAGCGTCCACGGTGTCTAATACTATCTCCAATACTACCATTTTTGAGTTTGTTTGTTTTTAATCTCGAAACCCTAACCACATCAACTATAACAGTCTTTTTCTTTCTCTCTCTCTCTTTCTTGCACGCACGCGTGCACACACACACACACCCTCCCCGACACTCAGAAAAGTTGATAGCATTTCCAGGTGAACCAAAAGGGAGGGGACATGGCTCTATCTCTGGTTTTTCCAGGATGCCAGAGGCTAATATGAAAGGGCTGTTAAAGAACCAGGTGATGACGTTGATCACGGCAGACAAGATACTAAGGAGACAAGCCAGAACAGGGGAGAAGGTGCTAGCAAAAGGGGAAGAGGTGAATGAGGGAAGAAGAGGATGGAGAACGGGAGAAGTTGTCCTAACAGCCAGGTAACCAGGCACTCCACTCCCAGTGCACAGACCAGAGCGGCCAGAAGAATGAAGCAACACTGCTCCCGTAGAGCCTTTCTGCTGCAGGTCGCAGAGGGAGTCCACTATTGTAAATGCCTGTGCCCTTGGCCTCAGCATCAATCAGACTTGCGACCTGAGCGTCTGCCATTGTAAGCTGTCCTCACCTCCTCCCTGGGGCAAGCCTCTGTGTAAATCACATGCCAAGACAACAGCAATGTTACCTCCCTTAAGTGCAATTAAATTGCCAAGGAATGTTCCTTATCGCACGATCTTAGAGCCAGCGTCTTAGACCTTAGAAACGGACGTCAGCTACTGTAAACCAGCCGTTATCATTGAAACTGAGGCCCAAAGAGGTTGGTCAAGGTCACGTTAAATTGTCAGGAGCAGAGCTGGTGCTGACTGTCAGGACAGCCCTCTTTCCACTCCCACACCGCCTAGCACACTATGGTTAATTTTAGTTCATCACACATTCAGCTTGTGCTTTCGAGGAATTTTACAGTCCCCATTCCATCTGTGCATTTTGCCATTCTACTAGCTTCACTGTATACAGTGCCTTCCATCTCTCTATCTGTGGCACTCTCCTTACAAGAAGAGGGGTCCAAGAGTTTCAACGGATAGTCATCTGTGTGTCATTTCAACAGCACAGAGGTGGCAAAACATTCACAGCTGAGCGCGTTCCGTGTTATTCTGAGGGGCCAGTTCTACACGGACAATCCACTTCAGGCAAGGGTAGGAAAACATTTCTTCCAAGATTTACAGCCACTAAGAATCAGGTCATCATTGTCTACGTATGGCATACACTGTTACTTAGGAAGGTATTAGGTTTTACTTTTCAGAACTGTTTCAAATGGGAAGACCATTTAGGTGGAAAACCGCCAGTCAGAATGTATTCAAACGCACACAACTGTTAAAAGAACTCATGGAATGAAAAGTTAGAGGCTCGGTTTTTAGTCACGAATGCTGAGGCTGTCAGGCTGCAGCGCAAACCATTCCTGTGGCCCTTGGTACCCAAGGATCGTTTTAGGAGCCATAATTGTGACATCGTGGTCGTCTCTGGGACCCAGGAGCAGGTGTGCCCCTCACCTCTGCCAGAGCATTGGTCAAAAGCCACACCACTTGAAATGGCTGCAGGGTTTTCAAAACGCCATCAGGTGTGGAGGGAAAAAAAAAAAACACCCAGCATCCAAATTGTCCAAATTGAGCATCCAAACTGTTACACAGGAGTGATGCAAGTTGTGCCTCTCAGGGAAGCAGAGACACAGCACTGTTGTTCGTAAAGCACCTACACAAAGAAGGGCTTTTTATTTGTGTGCAGACACTGTACATACAGAGATGGCTATCTGTGCACATAAATGCTTCGGGGACTTTGAGCTTTAGAAAAATGGGATCTGGCTAAAGTTTCTCCTCTCTCTCCTCTCTCTGTTAATCTTTTATATCCATACGTAGGCCAGACGAAAATGGAAGCTTCTACTTTTTCTAAGCTGTAGAAGCAAATAAAGGAAACGAAATTTCAAGGATGAACACACACTTAGTATTCTACGTGCAAAAAGTTGTTTTCTGCCACCACGTAAGTTCTGACTTCTGTAATTAAGATGCCACTTAGGACTCAGGAAAATACAATGGTATTCAATGGCATCCTAGTGCATTCAAAGCTCTGGGGTAGGCACCGAGTGTCAGGCTTCCAGTAGCTCTGTAAAGCAGACACCCTGGCCAATGGTCAGTGTTCAGTCTCAGTCCTGAACTGCTCACCTTGACCTGTCCACGGAGCTCATCTGTCCTCTTCCACACTCTCCCCAGCATGGCATTTACTGTGTGACCTCCTGTTTGTGCTGCTTCTCTAGGATTAGTCACCTGTGGGCATCTTCCTGGCCACTCAGGCTTTCCTGAAACACGCCTGCCATCCAGATTCCACTCCTCCCGCTCACCTGAGCACCAGCTCCCCACCTAGCATGCGCCCCAACCAAACAGGTTAGTGTGCTCTATTCCCCGGGCAGGGTGGGACTCTGACCATGTGGAAGATTAAAGAAATGGATAGCATATCCCAAGCCTTCCAGAAGTTTACAGTTTCTGTAGGAGGACAAACATAACCACATACGATGGCATGTGTCAATGAAGGGGCATAGAGGAGCCTAGAAAGACAAAATGAAGACCAGTCAGGGAAAGCACCCTCAGGGCGATGACCTTGCATGACCAGGTTTCAGACAGATGTAGGGCATCTCAGAGAGGAAAAAAAAGCATTCATTCATTCATTCATCTGTTTGTTCATTCAACAAATACAGCATCGTGTTTTCCATGCGTAATAGGTATAGGGTACTTTAGCTAATATACAGAAAAAAATGCTAAGAGGCCTGCACAAGCTGATGTGCACACCAACCTCTATAACGCTTAGATGGTTGTGACAAGCTGAAAGAGTGATTGTAGAAGCCCTGGCTTTCCTTGGGAACTGTCTTCTTCTTTCAATGGCCCTCCCTGCTACCAAGATCAACAGAGGTGCTTCCGGGTGTTACATAAATGAGCCAAAGATGACCCACGAGTATGGACCCTAGGTTGTTTATTTCTTCAGTGCACTCTGAGACCCGTTAGCTCAAAAGCCTGCAGGTGCCAAACTCAAATTTGTACATATCCAATTATTTTAAAAATAGCCCAAAGAAGCAGATTTTTAGTCACTTAGGACAGACCTGCTTTGCATACCCCACAAAACTACACCCAGCATTTACCAGCCACTAATAAGACAGAGCCTTATGGTTTTAGGAACCTAAGCCACTACTGCCTTTTGGAGCTCGCTGACCTAAAGACTCCCCAGCACACTACTGGGCAACATCCCCTAGACAGATGTAACCCCCTTCTCCCGTTACCCTAGCTCCCTGAGCTCCCATGTCCTCCACCCCTTCTGAGAACCTACCCTCCACCCTCCCGATGTAATACACAACCCCCCAGACTCCTGCCCTCAGGGACATCTCCCCTCTTTCCCATGCAAACCTGCCTGTTTCCCAATAAAGCATGTGTGCGCTACTGCCATCTTGTGATCATGTCTTTTCCCTTGATCAGCCCTCAAATCACTGGAACCCCCTCCACCAGGCTGCTGTGTTTATAATCATGTGACCTTGCTCTCCCGGCCTAGACTGCCTGGAGGAGGAGTACATACCTGACCCAAGCTACACTCATCAGATTATCTTTCTTGGGAATATAGAATCGGGATTTAGAGACTAGGAAACAGCACGTTAGATACCCAAGTTTCCTTATAATATATTTTCCCCCCCTCCAAGAAAAACTAAGGCTTTTTTTGAAAGGGTGTCTGTTACTTATAATGAAACCTTGTTAAATAATTTAAAAACAGAAACAAAAGAGCCCAGCATAGGATGAGATGAGTTTCAACCACTAGCAATCAGGGAAGACTTCACGTAAGAAAAGAAATAGGCATTGGAATTAGGCCTTAAAGAATGATTTCTTCACAAGCATTCATCCACAGCCATGTGAATGAGGGTGGTGCCTGCTCAAAAGGAAGGTAGGCCAAGCTGGAGGAAACTGTGAAGCTGGAGGGGTAGGGAGGAATGAGGTCAGACAGGTAGGCTGCGCCCAACTGTGGATGCCTGTGACACTCAGGCTGCAAGCCAGAGGAGGCCAATTTATCTGAAGGAAAATGAGCTTTTTTCATTTCCCTGAAATTCTGAAGCTGTGCTACATGCTGAGAGTAAAGTCTTGGAATGGAGCCGAAGTGACATGCTTCTATCCACTCTGCCTCCTTTACCTTCAGGAAAGCCAAAAATTATGGAGAAAGGGTAGTGGAAAATGAATGCAAAGGTAGCTGGCTTCTGCCACAAGTACTGATATATCAACATCTGTGAGTGAGGAGACCCTTCATGAGCAATCAAGATCTGCCGAAGCTGTCTGAGCAAGGCAGAAACTGGGAATGTGATACTCTAGGAAGTTTTGGGCAAAGGTGTTGAAGATGGTTTAGAGGAAGAGAGCCTAGAGCCAGGAGGTCAGGTGTAAAAGGATAAAGCCTGACCTGGGATGATGCAGCCAATAGGAATGAAGAGACTAGAGTCCACAGTCCCTCAAGGAAGAGCAGGAGTTAAGATCGAGACGGACTAGGGTAGGAGCAGGGCAGTCATGCCTTCTCTGTAGGGGTAAAGCCAAGACAGAATTAAGAACCTAGAGCCAGGGATAAAACTTTAAAAGTTAAGGAAAGAAGGAGGTCTGCTTCTGATAACAGGAGAAGAGTATTGAACAGACTAATCCTCTTGCAGACAACAAATACTGAATTTAGATTTAAGAAACAAACAAGAGAGCAAACAAACAAAAATACTACCTGAAAGCAATCAGGGGTCACAAAAGTGGCAAAAACTAAAGGGGAATCTACATGTGAATGAAGGAAAAGGCAATTGATGGAATTTCTATTTTTTAAGACTTTTCACCAGTACTGTATGTGGCACTTAAAATTTGGATAGAAAGCCTTGAAGGTGTTACTGGCTTGAAGAACCAGAAGACAGAGTTCAGGGCATCCACAGCAGCTATAACATAAGGGGTGAAATCCAAGAAAGGGAGAATCTGAGAAGGGGAAGCCCCAAATTTTGTGTAAAAACTCTGCCTGAATCTGTGGTTATACAGGTGTGGGGAAGATTATAAGCTTCAAGCTAAAGCTAAAAGAATTGAAGAGATTTAGTTGCTGCCCATCACGGGAAAGACAGGGCTTGGAATCAAAGTTAACTCAAGATAACCACCTGAAGAAATAAGACAAAACAAATTAACAGTTTTCAAGAACAACAGAATCCAAAGTCTTTAAAATGCATCATCCAGATGACAATCCAAAATGAGTACACATATGAAAATAATAAAAATATAACCTGTACTCAAGAGAAATATCAAAAGCAATCAACAACACTGACCTCAATATGACCCAGATTTTGGAATTTCACACAAGAATTTTAAAAGCCTATTAAAACTATCCACATGATATTTTAACACACACACACACACAAAACTATACTTGTAACATAAACGAACTATGCTCATAATGAACAAGAACCAAATGGAACCAAATGAAAAATAAAAACATGAAATTAAAGTCTCCAAAATGACCTTAAGAGCATAATGGAAAGAAGAGAAGAGAGCATATCAATGTGAAGATAATACAGACTAATTCAGCCTGTAAAACAGAGAGAAATAAAGACTGGAAAAAATAAGAACCTTGGGAGCCTATGAGACTATCTATCCATCTGTCTTTCTACCCACATAAAGCAATTAAAGTCTGAGGAAAAGAGTGGAGGACAGAAGACAAAGAATGAGGAACAAAGATTATTTGAAGCTATAACACTCTAAATTTCCCAAATTTGGTTAAAGACCTAAATTTTCACATTTAATAAGATCAATAAACACCAAGCAAGATACAGAAAACAAAACCACACCTGGGCACATCATCGTGAAACTTCTGGAGAAAAAAAAAAGATTAAAAACAAAAGAAGAAAGGATAGTGAATGAATCAAGAAGGGGTAGAAAATACATTAGGTACAGAAGACCAAAGATAAAGATGACGGCAGATTTCTCACCAGAAACAATGCCAGTCAGAAGACAGTGGAGCCACATCTTTAAAGTGTTGAAAGGAAAAAACTGTCAAATTAGATTTTTATACCCAGTGAAAACAGCTTTCAAAAACAAAGAGAAACAAAGACTTTTTTGGACATATGAAAACTAAAAGAATTCATCACCAGAAGACTTGCACTATAAGAAATGTTAAAGGAAGTCATTCACGAGGAGGAAAAGTGATACCAGATGAAAATTTGGATACACACAAAGGAATGAAAAACACCAGAAATGATAACTATATAGGTTAATATAAAAGACATTTTGTTCTTTTTAAATCTCCATAAAAGACAATTGACTGTTTAAAACAAAAATAATAACAATGAATGGTGAGGTTTATAACAAAACATAGAAGTAAAACTTATGACAACAATAGCATAAAGGCCAGGAGTAAAGAATAGCAGCACACTCTTTTAACATTACTATACATTAATTAGTATACTATTACTTGAAGGTAAACTGTCATAAGTTAAAGGTGTATACTACATATAAATACTACCAATAAGTCAACCACTCAAAGCATACAAAGATATATAGCTGTTAAGTAAATAGAGGAAATAAAATGGTCAAAAAAGAATACTCAATCCAAAAAGAGACAGAAAAGAAGAAAAGGGTAATAAAGAACAGATTCAATAAACACAAAGCAAATAACTAAGTGGTAAGTTTAATCCAACCAAATTATTAATCACATTATAAGTAAGTAGACTAAATATCCCAATTTCAAGACAAAGATTGTCAGATGAGAAATAACAAGGCCAAACCACATGCTGCCTATAAGAAACCTACTTTAAATATAAAGTCACAAAGTAAAAGGAGGAAAAATATACCACATTCACATTAATGTAAAGAAAGCTGGAATTGCTCTATTAATATCAGATGAAGTAGATTTCTAATCAAAGAATGTTACCACCCTACAGGGGGTAATTTCATAATGATAGAGGGGTCAATTAATCAAGAGAACACACAATCCTAGAGGTTTAGACACAATAAAATAATTTTTAAAAACATGAAGAAAAGTGATAGAACTGTGAGGAAAAATAGATAAACCCACAATTACAGTCTGAGATATCAAAACTGATAGAACAAGTAAAGAGGAAATCAGTAAACACAGAAGACTTGAACAACACTATCAGCAGAATTGATCTGTCAAGAACACTACACCCAACAACAGAACATTACACATTCAAGTGCACATGGAACATTTACCAAGATAGGTCACATTCTGAGCCATAAAATGTATCAATATATGAAAAGGACTCAAGTCATACAAATATGTTCTCTATCCATAATGGCATCAAACTAGAAATCAATAACAGAATGATATTTGGAAAATTCTTAAATAATTTGAAAAATAAATAACATCTCTAAATAACCTATGAGACGAAGAAATCAAAATGAAATCAGAAAGTATTTTGAACTGAATGAAAATGAAAACACAGCATATTGCAATCTGTGGGGCACTGCTAGAGCAGACTTAGAGGAAAGTTTAAAACACTAAATGCCTATATTAAAAAAGAAAAAAGGGTCCCAAATTAATGACTTCAGTGTCTTCCATATTAAAAACCTAGGGGGAAAAAAAAGCAGATGAAACCCAAAGCAAGCAGAAGAAAGGAAATAATAAGAGTCAAAATAAACTAAAGAGAAAACAAAAATTAAGGAGAATAAATCAATGAAACTAAAAGTTCTGTGAGAAGGGCAATAAAACATAAGTTTCTAACTAATATTATCAGGGAAAAAAGAAAAAACAAGTTGCCAGTATCAGGAATGAGAATGTTGATGTCACTACGGTTTATAGATATTAAAATTATATTAAGTGGGCATTATGAACAACTTTATGCCAATAAATTCAATAATTTATATTAAGCTGACAAATTCCATGAAAGACACAAATTAACAAAAATCAATAGAAAAAATAATCTGAATAAGCTTACATTTATTAGAGAAACTAAACTTTTAGGTAAAAAATCTTCCAACCAAAGAGACTCCAGGCCCAAATAATTTCAATGGTGAATTCTACCAAACATTTAAGGGAAAAAAAAAATTAATCCTACACAAACACTTGCAGGAAATTGAAGAAGACAGAATGCTTTCCACTTTATTCTATGAGACCAGGATTACTCCAATACCAAAACGTGACAAAGATACACAAGAAAAGAAAACTAAAGACCAATACCATTCAGGAACATACAAGCAAAAATTCTTAACAAAAATGTTTAACAAATTAAATTCAATGATAAACGTAAAAGATAATACATATATATGACCAAGTGGGGTTTATTCCAGGAATTCAGGGTTGAAATAACATTGGAAAAATCAGTCAATATAATTCACCAGAGTAACAACTAAAAAAGTCATATATGATAATCTCAGTAGACACAGAAAAAGTATTTGACAAAAATCCAATATCTTTTCTGGGTAAAATCAGCAAACAAAGAATAGAAAGGAACTTCATCAACTTAAGAGGACCTTTTTTTCAAAATCCTATAGCTACTATCATACTTAAAGATGAAAGGCTGAATTCTTTGCTCCTAAGATAAGCAATGAGGCAAAATTTTCTGTTCTCACCGCTTCTATTTAATATTTTATTGTAGGTTCTAGTCAGAAAAAGAAATAAGGCAATCAGATTGGAAAGGACGAAATAAAATTATATTTGTAGATGGTGTGATCGTCTTTGTAGAAAATCCCAAACAATCTGAAAAAAAGACCCTAAAACTAATAAGCAGTTTCAGCAAGGTTGCAGAGCACATCATCAGTATACAAAAGCAGTTTTATTTCTATATCTTGGAACACAATCAGAATTGAAAATGCAATTTACAATAACATATGAACATTAAAATATTGAGGGATAAATTTGACAAAAGATGTGCAAGACCTGTATGTTAAGAATTACAAAAAATTACTGAGAGAAATTCAGGGCCTAAATAAATGTACAGATATACCATATTCATGGATTGGAAGACTCAATTCATTAAAATGTTAATTCTCTTCAAATTGATCTAAAGATTCAATATAATCCCAATCAAAATCATGTCAGACTTCTTTTGTAGCAGTTGCCAAGATGATTAACAGTTCATGTGTAAGTACAAAGGACCCAGATTGCCAAAACAACTTTCAAAAAGAATGAACTTGGAGGAATTGCACTACATGACCCTAAGATTTATTATAAAGCCAGAATAATCAAGATAGTGTGGTACTAGCACCAAGATAGACAGATAGATCAATGAAGCAAAATACAGAGTCCAGAAATAGATTCATACATATTTGGTCAATTAACTTTAAACAAAAGTACAAAAGTAATTCAGTGGAAAAAGGAAGTTTTTTCAACAAATGGTTCTGGAACAATTTGAAATCTATATATTAACAAACAAACTTCAATACATACCCTGCACCATATACAACAATTAATTCAAAATGGATCACAGAAATGAATGTAAAACTATTAAACTATTAGGGAAAATCTTTGTGACCTCATGTTAGGCAAATACCTCTTAATTATAACACCAAAAGTGCCATCCATAAAAGAAAAAATTGATAAATTGGATTTCAAAATTAAGAATGTCTGCTCTTTGAAAGACAGTTAAGAGAATGGAAATACAAGTCACAGATATAATATCTGCATATCCCATATCTGACCAAAAAATTCTTGTATCTATTGATAGAATATATTTAAAAACCCTCAAAACTCAATAATGAGTAAATAACTAACCCAGCAATATACTGGGAAAAGACTTCAACAGACACTTCACTAAAGAAGACATATTAATAACATTAGTCAGCAGGGAAATGAAAATTAAATCCATGAGATACTACCACTACATACCAACTAGAATGGCTAAAATTTTTAAAGATTATACCAAGTTTTGGCAAGAATATGAAGCAACTGGAACTCTCATGTAAAATGGTGAGTTTTACATGGGAATATAAAATGGTACAAATACTCTGGGAAACATTCTGGCAGTCTCTTAAAAATTAAACATACACTGGACTTCCCTGGTGGCGCAAAGTTTAAGAGTCCACCTGCCAATGCAGGGGACACGGGTTCAATCCCTGGTCCGGGAAGATCCCACATGCCACAGAGCAACTAAGCCCGTGTGCCACTACTACTAAGCCTGCGCTCTAGAGCCAATGAGACACAACTAATGTGCCTGAGTGCTGCAACTACTGAAGCCTGTGAGCCACAACTACTGAAGTCTGCTCACCTAGAGCCTGTGCTCTGCAACAAGAGAAGCTATCGCACTGAGAAGTCCACACACCGCAACAAAGAGTAGCCCCTGCTCGCTGCAACTAAGGAAAGCCCAAACGCAGCAACAAAGACCCAATGCAGCCAAAAATAAATAAAATTAAAATTCAAAAATTTTTAAGAATAAAATAAATATACACCTACCATATAATCCAGCCATTTCAATCTTAGGCAATTACCCAGGAGAAATGAAAGCATATGACCATATGTAGATTTGTATACAAATATTCATGGCAGTCATATTTCTAATAGCCATAAACTGCAAACACTCAAATTTCCATCACAAGGTGAATGGAAAAATAAATTGTGATATGTCCAAAGCAATATTACTCAGCAGTAAAGAGACTGAAGTGCTAGCACATACTACGGCATGGATGAGCCTAAAAGAATCATACCGAATGAAGGAAGCTAGACTCACCTCCTCATACTATGCTACACACTCACACTAGACACATCTACATACTATGTGATTCCATTCATATAAAATTCCAGACAGTGCGTCTATAGTGACAGAGGGCAGATTAAAGGTCACCTGCCTCCTTGGAGGAGGGGAGGGATGAATGGAGAGATTACAAAGGACAAAGAAGCTTTTGCAGGTGACGAATATGTTCATTACCTTGACAGGTGCATTCACAGGTGTACACATATGTCAAAACTTGCCAGACTGCACACTGTGAATATGTACCATGTGTTGTGTATCAATGATACCTCAATAGAGCTATTTTTTGAAAAGATTACCTAATATCTTAAGACATGCTTCTCAATGTCTTTGACCAATGTATTTCTATGGAATAAAAGGAATCAAACCCTAGGGACCTGGGGCTATAGCCCATTGTAGCCAGCTACAAAAACCTAATTTCTTTAAGTCTCATGCTATACCTTAAAAATTGGTACACATTACTGTCTAGTCTATAAATAATTTGTGTTTGTTTTAATATAAACAATGTTTAATATTAATTACTAGTCAGGTTGTATAACATTGTCCCCTTCCCCCACAAATCTTTAGGTGATACAGATGCCTCAAGGTGTACCCTCTTTTCCTTGTGGTATTGCTTACCCTGACACATGACTAAGAGGGGAATTTAAAAATTTTAGGCACTTCCCTGGTGGTCCAGTGGGTAAGACTCTGTGCTCCCAATGCAGTGGACCCAGGTTTGATCCCTGCTCGGGAAACTAAATCCCACATGTCACAACTAAGAGTCTGCATGCCACAACTAAGAAGTCCACATGCCGCAACTAAGAAGTCTGCATGCTGCAACTAAACATGCTGCAACAAAGATCCCACACACCCCAACTAAGATCCAAATAGCCAAAATAAATAAATATTAAACAATAAACAAAAACAAATAAATAATTTTAGCAGCATAATTGCAAAGTCTACATGCTTTGACTGTCTTCCTGTGGTGTTTCTCTCACCCCACCACTCCTCTTTTTTTTTTTACTGGGAATCACTGGGAATCTAGGGCAGAAAATATACTTGCCAATGTTAGGCACTACTTTCCTCTTTAACAGAAGTAACACCTAAGAATTCCGAATGTTTGTCACTGAATCGATTTGAAAGAAAGAAAAACACATTAGACTCTTCATGTATCCAGGAAGGAGGAACTTTGGGTTCTGATTTATTGAACATTCTAGATAGTCCAGAAAATCTTTTTCTGTTGTTACTTTCCACTGGATTAAATAAAGCCTCCAGATTATAATTATGAACTTCAGGTTTCATTCCACAGTCCCGTGGCTGTTGAGATGGGTGGAGAAGAGTCTGCAGTGGAATGGCCCTCTGTCCCAGTCTCCCAGGTCTATAGGCTCATCTGTCTGCTATGGTCTCCTAAGTACTTACAAAACTTGTGGGCAGAACGTGCAATGAATGAATCTGATTAGTTGAGCTCAGTTTTTTATGATAAACAACTTGTAATTTTACGATGATTTTTAGGTCAGTGACTTAAAATAAATGTCATTTTCTCTAGAATTAAGGAAATGATTAAAAATTACTTCTTGGAATAATACAGAATTGAACTCATCTAAGTGAGTTCAACTATGGCCAGGCTGACCTCAGCTTGCCAGAGAGGATGCTGTCAGAAAGATTTAGAACCTAAGAGTTCTAAATTTAAGATTTTCTCTTTCCCCTTATGAAATCCCAATGCTAGTAGCATCAGAGCATTTATAATGCTGCAAGGAGCTTAAAGCAGGGCTTCTCAAACTTGAATGTGCACATAAGTCACATGGGAGCTTGTTAAAAATGCAGATTCTGATTCAGTAGGTCTGGGCTGGAGCCTAAGATGCTGCATTTCTGACAAGCTCCCAAGTGATGCATCAGCCAGGTACAACACATATGCTGCTGGTTCCATCAACACTTAGCAAGAGCTGAAACTACAGAGGTTCTCAAAGTGTGGTACCTGGACCATCAGCATCAGCGTCACCTGGCAACATGGGAGATATGCAAGTCCTCCAGCCTCACCCCAGACCTCCTGAACCAGAAACCAGTTTTGGAGCCCAGCTGCCTGTGTGTTAAGAAGCCTTCCAGGTGATTCTGATACACACTGATATTCGAGAACCTCTGGCTTACCGAACAAGGGAGGAATTACTGACTGCAGTTGGTGAAAACCAGCTCCATTTCAATAGGCCTGCAGTTCTAAGAGAAAGCCATGGAAACTTCAGGAAGAAGAAGCCCAGTTACAGAAGACTATTTTAAACCAGAATGTGTTTAAGTATTCCAAGAGACATCATCAGCTCTAATTTTTTTTTTTAAAGAAAGAAAATACCATGTGAAATACAAACACAAAAAGCTTTCTTGTTGACAAGGTACTCTCTCTCTCTATATATATACCACCAGCATAATCACGGGCTCCATTTTCACATATTTATAATAAACATGTCACAACCATATTTTCTAAAACCCTCTTCCTTTTCCAAACTCTATGTTTAAATTAGAACACACAACACTACATCTATTCTTAAACTTTACAAATCTTAAATAATGTGTGTGCATATTATCAAACGATCAGGAAAACACAACATAGCCCCCAACTCAGAGTGGCAAAACAACAATCTATCCTTTGGGCAAACAATATAATCAGAGGATCTTATTTATAACAATATTGACAGGTTGATTTTACCCCAACATTTCCACTGATAACCCAATGAGGATGAGGTCAACCAGATGATTATTTTGAATAATTCTGCCATTTACCTAGAGATTTTTAAAAAATCACTATGGTAGGCACCAGATAAAAGAGATCTAGCTGTACACGTAGGTTAAAAAGACTTGAAAGATAAATAAGATTGAATCACAGAGAAAGGTAGGAGGCTGACATACCAGAATTCAATAAAAATGGGAAAAAATTAATGGAGAAAGAAACTTTTTTATACTTTTTTAAAATTTATACTTTTTATACTTTTTTAAACTTTTTATACTCAGGCTCCCCTCAAGGTCACGTAGAGAATGGAAAGCATATAAAAATTAGTATTATAAAAAGAGCAGTCGAGAACATAAATAGACATTGATCACACTAAGTTGCTTGGAGCCACGTGAACTCAAAGTCAAAAAATTATTATTGTGCCTGTACTTCACGCATTACATGCACGGAGGTCACCTACACACCAGTCTTCTCCATCTGTGCCTTATTCTCTTCCAGCTGCCCTAAGAAAAGCACTCATACCGGGAGATGTTCTGGATGGATGTGCCTCTTCAAGAGTGAGCCGGGGATCAGCACCGTCAATACCACCTGGAAATTCCGACTCTCTGGAGCCCCTCCCTGGTCCTGTTGATTCAGAATCTGTATTCTAACAACATCTCTAGATTTGTGGGCACATGCCACTTGAGAAGTGCTGCTCAAGCCTGCTTTCAGTCTCTTAGACCCACCTGGATATACCGGCTGTGACTCCCTGACTATTTTCTGGTTGGTGTTGAGGTGAAGACATCCCTTCGAATCACCCCAATCTAGAATATTGGCTCAGGAGGCAGTTCTTTGTAAGGAAGTAAAACTTTATAAAACTGGAGTAGGAGCAATAGTATGACTCCTGTTCTACAGACTGAGAAAAATAATTGAGATTATTGACGTCAATGCTTAGCATTAGCAAAGTACTAACCAAAAGCCAAGTTTCTTCTTATTTATGTTATACCACACTGTCTGGTGTTCCCTAGAAATCCCAAAAAGAAAAGAGAAAAGCACTTTAAAGTAAAGAATATTACAAGAGACAAGGAAGGACACTACATAATGATCAAGGGATCCATCCAAGAAGAACATATCACAATGGTAAATATCTATGCGCCCAACACAAGAGCACCTCAATACATAAGGCAAATGCTAACAGCCATAAAAGGAGAAATCGACAGTAACACAGTAACAGTGGGAGACTTGAACACCCCACTTACATCAATGGACAGATCATCCAAACAGAAAATCAATAAAGACACACAAGCTTTAAATGACACATTAGACCATCTCAACTTCATTGATATTTATATGACATTCCATCCAAAAACAACAGAATACACTTTCTCCTCAAGTGCACACAGAACATTTTCCAGGATAGATCACATCTTGGGTCACAAATCAAACCTCGGCAAATTCAAGAAAACTGAAATCATATCAAGCATCTTCTCAGACCACAATGCCATGAGACTAGATATCAATTACAGGAAAAAAACTGCAAAAAATACAAACACATGGAGGCCAAACAATACACTATTAAACAACCAAGAAATCATTAAAGAAATCAAAGAGGAAATCATAAAATATCTAGAAACAAACGACAATGAAAACACAACAACTCAAAACCTACGGGACATAGCAAAAGCAGTTCTAAGAGGGAAGTTTATAGCAATACAGTCCTACCTTAAGAAACAAGAAAAATCTCAAATAAACAACCTAACCTTACACCTAAAACAATTAGAAAAAGAAGAACAAAGAAAGCCCAAAGTGAGCACAAGGAAACAAATCATAAAAATCAGAGCAGAAATAAATGAAAAAGAAAGGAAGGAAGCAATAGCAAAAATTAATGAAACTAAAAGCTGGTTCTTTGAGAAGATAAACAAAATTGATAAACCATTAGGCAGACTCATCAAGAAAAAAAGGGAGAAGCAAATCAACAGAATGAGAAATGAAAAAGGAGAACTAACAACGGACACCACAGAAATACAAAAGATCATGAGAGACTACTACAAGCAACTATATGCCAATAAATTGGATAACCTGGAAGAAATGGATACATTCTTAGAAAAATACAATCTTCCAAGACTGAACCAGGAAGTAATAGAAACTGTGAACAGGCCAATCACAAATACGGAAATTGAGGCAGTGATTAAAAATCTCCCAACACACAAAAGCCCAGGGCCAGATGGATTCACAGGCGAATTCTATCAAACATTTAGAGAAGAGCTAACACCTATCCTTCTCAAACTCTTCCAAAATATTGCAGAAGGAGGAACACTCCCAAACTCATTCTACGAGGCCAGCATCACCCTGATACCAAAACCAGGCAAAGATGTCACACAAAAAGAAAACTACAGACCAATATCATTGGTGAATATAGATGCAAAAATCCTCAACAAAATACTAGCTAACAGAATCCAACAACACATTAAAAAAATCATATGCCATGATCAAGTGGGGTTTATCCCTGGAATGCAAGGATTCTTCAATATATGCAAATCAATCAACATGATACATCATATCAACAAACTGAAGGATAAAAACCATATGATAATCTCAATAGATGCAGAAAAAGCTTTTGACAAAATTCAACATCAATTTATGATAAAAGCTCTCCAGAAAATGGGCATAGAAGGAAATTGCCTCAACATAATAAAAGCCATATATGAGAAACCAAAAGCCAACATTATTCTAAATGGTGAAAAACTGAAAGAATTCCCTCTTAGAACAGGAACAAGACAAGGGTATCCACTCTCACCATCATTATTCAACATAGTTTTGGAAGTTTTAGCCACAGCAATCAGAGAAGAAAAAGAAATTAAAGGAATCCAAATTGGAAAAGAAGTAAAATTGTCACTCTGCAGATGACATGATATTATACATAGAAAACCCTAAACATTCTACCAGAAAACTGCTTGCACTAATTGATGAATTTAGGAAAGTAGCAGGATACAAAATTATTGTGCAGAAATCTCTTGCATTCTTATACACTAACAATGGAAGAGCAGAAAGAGAAATTAAGGAAACTCTCCCATTCACCACTGCAACAAAAAGAATAAAATACCTAGGAATAAACCTGCCTAAGGAGGCAAAAGATCTGTATGCAGAAAACTTTAAGACACTGATGAAAGAAATCAAAGACAACACAAACAGATGGAGGGACATACCATGTTCTTGGATTGGAAGAATCAATATTGTGAAAATGACTGTACTACCCAAAGCAATTTACAGATTCAATGCAATCCCGATCAAATTACCAATGGCATTTTTCACAGAACTAGAGCAAGAAATCTTACGATTTGTATGGAAACGCAAAAGACCCCGAATAGCCAAAGCAATCTTGAGAAGAAAAAATGGAGTAGGTGGAATGAGGCTTCCTGACTTCAAACTATACTACAAGGCCATAGTGATCAAGACAGTATGGTACCGGCACAAAAATAGAAAGGAAGATCAATGGAACAGAATAGAGAACTCAGAGGTAAACCCAAGCACATATGGGTACCTTATCTTTGACAAAGGAGGCAAAAATACACTATGGAAAAAAGACAGCCTCTTCAATAAGTGGTGCTGGGAAAATTGGACAGCAACATGCAAAAGAATAAAATTAGAACACTTCCTAACATCATACACAAAAATAAACTCAAAATAGATTAAAAACCAAAATGTAAGGCCAGACACTATAAAACTCCTAGAGGAAAACATAGGCAGAATACTCTATGACATCCATCAAAGCAAGATCCTTTTGGACCCACCTCCTAGAATCATGGAAATCAAATCAAGAATAAACAAATGGGACCTCATGAAACTTAAAAGCTTTTGCACAGCCAAAGAAACCATAAACAAGACTAAAAGGCAACCCTCAGAATGGGAAAAAATAGTTGCCAATGAAACAATGGACAAAGGATTAATCTCCAAAATATACAAGCAGCTCATGCAGCTTAATACCAAAAAAGCAAATAACCCAATCCACAAATGGGCAGAAGACCTAAATAGACATTTCTCCAAAGAAGACATACAGATGGCCAACACACACATGAAAAGATGTTCAACATCACGAATCATCAGAGAAACGCAAGTCAAAGCCACAATGAGGTATCGCCTCACACCGATCAGAATGGCCATCATCACAAAATCTGGAAACAACAAATGTTGGAGAGGGTGTGGAGAAAAGGGAACTCTCCTGCACTGTTGGTGGGATTGTAAGTTGGTACAGCCACTATGGAAAACAGTCTGGAGGTTCCTTAAAAAAATAAAAATAGAACTACCATATGATCCAGTAATCCCACTACTGGGCATATACCCAAAGAAAACCATAATCCCAAAAGAAACATGTACCATCATGTTTACTGAAGCACTATTTACAATAGCCAGGACATGGAAGCAACCTAAATGCCCATCAACAAATGAATGGATAAAGAAGATGTGGCATATATATACAATGGAATATTACTCAGCTATAAAAAGGGATGAGATGGAGCTATATGTAATGAGGTGGACAGACCTAGAGTCTGTCATACAGAGTGAAATAAGTCAGAAAGAGAAGGACAAATATTGTATGCTAACTCATATACGGAATCTAAAAATGGTACTGATGAACTCAGTGACAAGACAAGAATAAGGACACAGATGCAGAGAATGGACTGGAGATCTCGAGGTTTGGGGGGCGGGGGTGAAGGGGAAGCTGAGACGAAGTGAGAGAGTAGCATAGACATATGTATATTACCAACTGTAAAATAGATAGCCAGTGGGAAGTTGCTGTATAACAAAGGGAGTTCAGCCCGATGATGGATGATGCCTTGGAGGACTGGGATGGGGATGGTGGGGGGAGTCGAGGGAGGGAGGGGATATGGGGATATGTGTATAAATACAGACGTTTGACCTTGGTGTACCTCAAAAACTCGTACAAGAGTGTAAAGCAATTATATTCCAATAAAAAAAAATAATAATAATAATAAAAAAAGGGAAAAGTTCCACTTAAGTTAGGGTATGTGGTTCTGACCATCAGACCTATAATCAAGAATGTATTCTCTTTTCTTTTCATTCCTTCTTTCTTGTTTTTGCCCCCCAGCAGTAAATTAGGGTCAAGTCTCAATGCCTGAAGATATCTTGATCAATATCACTTCAGAGCATCTTCCTATTACTTGGAAGTTTGCTGGCATCTGGATGTGGTTATTTACTTTCTTCTTTTTTCCTACTTTGGAGTTCAGAGAGAATATACTTATACTTTCTCTGTGACGGAAAGAAATCTCAGGATTCATTTTTCAAAGGAACACTGGAATTTTACTTTTTAGCCCTTAAAGAGAGGAATCTATCAAACCAAATACTTAATCAACTGCTCCCTGGGTTAGATTTCACGGCTTCTGCTCCCCACTCAGGACGGAGGCTTCCAAGGTGAAGTCCCTACAAGCAAACTGCCCCAAGCTGCAAAGAACAACGCAAAAGAAAGAAATCAGTCATCTGGGCTGATGGTTCTCAATCTTTGCTGAACATCAGAGTCGCTGGGGAGGTTTTAAAAATCCCCATCCCCAGGCCACACCCCAGACCAATTAATTCAGACTCTCTGGGCATGGAACCAGGCATTTTTTTCAAACATTTTTTCAAAGTCCTCAGGTGATTCCAATACACATCCAAGTCTGAGAACCAACGAGCCAGAAAGTGACAGTGACACACACTAAACCTCACGCTGACGCCATGAGGCCAGTTCCATCCGTGGTTCCACACCTCTTGTGTTTACTCCATGCTTCCTACATGCCAGGCAGCAGAATCTTGGGGGATATACTTTTACTCACGTTCTAGAACCTGCTTTTCTAAAACAGCTGCTTCAATGAGGGTATATGTCTTTGCAATGTTCTTCCATTTAATAAAGAAATTCTTTCTCATTCCCTTAATATTCCTCCCCATGAAAGCATAACCTACAAACAGATGAATTATACTTACGCAGTGAGTAGAAAGGACAGCTGTTTTACCTCCACAGAACATTTTCTCTTTATGATTCCATTATTTTACTCTGCCATGACATGCCTAATGTTTTAAGCCAGGCTCAGCTTTTCTTTCTTTCGATCTTTCCTTTTTTTTTAACTGGAGGTGAAATTTCAGCTGGAAATCTACTCTAAAAGATCTTCAAGAAACAGTCCAAGTAAGAACACGGCCGTATTTATTTTTTATGAGTGGCTGAAGGCTGATCAAACCCTTCCTTCCAAGCCACAAAATGTGTAACCCTGGCATTTTTCAGGGCTATTTTTTGGCACACTGAACACAGGTCAAGACAGCATTTTATTTTAATTAATCTTCTTGAACCTCCTGAATCTTCAAGCAGCAATTCTTAAACTCATTCATGGTGAGCAGATAATGCAGCTTTTTTTTTCACCCTGCAGTGACCTAGTACAGAGAAAATATAGTGAATACACTTTTTTTTTTTTAACCAAAGGGGTGCCGTTAACTTGTCCTTGGATTGCAACTGCCTGTGTGTGAACTTCTAGAATATTTTCCAAACTGTCTTTTCAACAAGCAGAGCTTGCTGAGTTTGCCAAACCTACTTCCTTATCTTTGTCTGCTCTGTTCTTTGGCAACTCCTTTTGACAGGCTACCCCATTCAGGGTCTTTCCCCTGCTCTAATCCATCTCATTACATCCTCTTAAATTTTGCTTTTACCTATTCATAATATGGATCTTCAAAGGAACTCCCCAAAAAGGATGGAGTCAGAATCACGATCGATTTTCTGTTAGCAGCGGAAGGAAGATTTATGTATATGCCCATAGAAACATATGTCCTTTGTAACTCCCAGTTAGTACAAAAGAATTAAAGTCATATACTCTACTCCATAATTTTGGTTCTATTTACTGATAAAAGACTACATTATTAAAGACAAAGATTAAACAGTGGCAAATAATGGCATACTTGTTTGGTGCTGATTTTGAGTCTCTCCAATACATCACCACTCTTTGCTAAAAGGTCGCCGGAGGCCAAATACAGCCACCAGCCAAAATGTTGCAGGTGAGAAATGAAGGGCAAGAAAGACTTGCCAGCATCTTAACAGCATCACGTGGTGGGCTAAGGGCGTAGCGGCTCCAGAATCTGGCAGACCTGGGTTCAAATCCTGGCTGTGTCTCCCTGGGTCAGATAGTCAGCCTATGACCGTCCCCATCTCTAAAATGCAAATAATAAAAAATAATGACCTTCACAGGGTTGCTGTGAGGATTAAAAGGCTTAGAAAGTACTGAGTGCAGGTCAGCTACTCCTACAGCATTTTTAAGAAATGCAACCCAAACAAACCCATGAGGCAAGAGGAGTGGGTATTATCTGTGTGCATCTTACAGATGAGAAAAGTGAGGCTCCCAGAGATTAAATAAACTCACTCTCCTCACATATCTTTCTCTTTTTTTTTTTAACAATTGTTATTGATTGATTGATTTGGCTGTGTTGGGTCTTTGCTGCTGCGCATTGGCTTTCTCTAGTTGCTGGGAGCAGGGGCTAGTCTTATGTGCAGTGGGCGGGCTTCTTATTGTGGTGACTTCTCTTGTGGAGTACAGGACTCTAGGCACATGGGCGTCAGTAGTTGCGGCACGTGGGCTCAGTAGTTGTGGCTCACAGGCTTTAGAGCTCAGGCTCAGTAGCTGTGGCACACAAACTTAGTTGCTCTGAGGCACGTGAGATCTTCCCAGACCAGGGCTCGAACCCGTGTCCCTGCATTGGCAGATGGATTCTTAACCACCGCGCCACCAAGGAAGTCCCCTCACATATCTTTCTAAAACACAAAAATGACTATGCTGTTCCCTGTTTAAAATTCTTCAGTGGCTCTCATGACCGGCAAATTAGAAAGAGGCATAAAGTCCAAACTCCTTATCATGACATAATCCCTGGATGAGACTTTTTTTTCCCAAAACTCAACCCCAAATCACTTCTGCCACGAAGCCTTTCTTCAGTGCCACAGATATGGTTGCCCCTCCCTCCTTTGGGCTCCCGCTCTACCTGGATGTACTTTTAGCAAAGCGCCCATGGTATTTTTCTGAGCACGCTGGTTTATGCATCTGAATCTATACACTAAACTGGAAGTTCCTTAAGAACAAGAACACAGTCCTATTCATCTTTGTAGCCGTAGCAGCCAGCCTAGCACCGAATACCCGGCAGATAGCCCAGAAAGTGCTTGATGAATGAATGAATGGTCCAAAGCCACCCAACAAGTAAATGGCAGAGCCTGAGCAGACCCCACATTTTCCAACTTCCTGTTGGACCATCGTTCCCTGGGACCACACTACTTTTGTCAATGTGTGGGTGACATCTCAGAAAAGACCTGAGGTTCAACCTGCAAATTCAGAATGGACTTGCCGTATAACCTAAGGCCATGCATTTAAAAAACAAATAAAAATAACCACAAAACTGCGTGCATCCATTTCCATATCTGTAAAAGAGGGCTCATACTTAATACTGGACTTTAGAATGCACAGGAGGTGGGGGAAGAAGAAGAGAAAAACCCATTAGATAACACGGAGGTGTTCCTTCTTGAAAAGTGCCTTAATCTAAAACTGTCACAATAGTAAATATAATTAGATAACAATAATAACACCAAATACCACAGTTTACTACGATCCTTTCTGCTGAGGCTTTCAATTGGAACTGAAAACACAATTACTAATTAAATTAGACAACAGGAGGTATCATTTTCCAAATGGAACCTCAGTGATATAAATGAGTTACTGAAGCTTCTCAAATTTCTCACTGTCACTCAAAGAGGAGGTTCTTCACCGGGCTAGAGTCAATTCAGAAAACCAGACCCATATCCTGCATTTGTTCTTTTATTCGAATGCAGTTCATTTCTGTATTTCCTACATAGTTATTGAGCCACTATAACACCACAAAAATGCTACAGCCCAATTCCTCCCCTCAAGGAGCTTAATGTACGCTGGTGGGTGAAGTGCACAGATGGTGAAAAACCTAGCCGAGACTTGGGCAAAAATATAAAAGTCTCAAGGCAGGAGATAAAGAGCAGGGGACTCACATTTCTTGTCTTGAAGGAATCTGGGTAAAAAATAAAAAGAGTTTTAAAGTGGAACAGGATGAAACAGGAGGCTGTGATCTTTAGGCGGCCTGAGAACATTCTGTTTTCTCCTCTACTTCTTCTTTTTAAATTCAATTCTGTAGTGGAATGCACCAAGCTCCTTCCTTGTCTTTTACTTGAAGATTTTTCCAAATTATGCTTTTAAAGGCATTGGGAGGAAAGGAAAAAAAAAAAAAAGGTTCTGTAGTCCAATGGAAATTTGCAGAAATTAAATTAAAATTTTAAATTTTAGAATAAAAATACTTTTCTGCTGAAGGACAGCTCAGACCTTTGAATATGCAAAAGTGAATTCAGAATCGCCTAGAAGGGGACTTAATGTGCATTTTTGACCAAATTAATTTAATGCAAGACTTTTTTGTCTGTTTTTTAGAAACATCTTGCTGGCTAGTATTCTGGAAAAACACATAGAAAAGACTGTGAACATGACAAATAACTCACCTCTCTTCCTTGTAATTTTAAGGACTTTGTCACACGTTAAAAGAAAAAATGAGTACTGGTAACGGACATTTGTTTAAAGGAGACACCATAGCTAGCGCCTGCAGTGATAGAGGGACTTTAAAATTATGTAAGTTCAACTTTGGGTCCTGCTCACCACTTATGTGACCTTGGCTTAAAATTGCTCACACTTTCTTGGCCTCAGTTTCCACATCCTCAAAAGGGAATAATGGCATTACCTGCCCCTAATGGTAAATGGGACTATTTACAGAGTCAAATCATCCAGCAGAGTGCTTAGCACAGAGCAAGCCTTCAGTGTTTAGAAACCATCACGTGAGACATTCCAGGGTGACAGGGGGCCCGTTAGGGTCAGTCAACTGTAGCTGTGTCTTCCTAGGCTAAAATGAAGATGCTTTCAACTTGAACACAAGTGGAAGACTCGACATCGGCCACGTGGGAAAAGAGCAAGAAAGAAGCCAAAACGGAAGAAGAGTCTGAAGGAAACTCCTCTCTGGTCAAATTTTCAAGGAAATGAATTTAATATGAAATTACAAAAAGAGTGCCCTCGGGGCTGCTTCTACTTTTCTCTGACATCTGATATCCAGATATCACAAAGTATCAGGAGAACAAAGAAAATGCACAGAACAGCAAGAGAAATGCTTTTCGTCATTTTCTCACTCAGAGCCTTCGAATCAGTGTTTGCAGCATGGCTGGGGGAGGAAACACAAGATACATCCGTGGTAAATTTATACCAGATTTTGGGATCCAGGATATTTCTGAGGAAATATATAGAGATGGTAGCAAAGCCAGCAACAAATGACCATGCGATTCATGGAAAGATCGAGACTTTTGAAACAGATGCTTCATTTGGCCAAGTCAATTAGATTTCCCCACTGCCCTCTAATAGACCTGCTGAATACAGACCGACAATGAAAGCAAATCCTCACACTAGAGTTTCATTAAAAAAAAAAAAAAATCTTGCATGTAAAGTTGCCTGGAGCACTAAAGCAACCAGTTAGAAAGAAAACGAATGAGCTATATGACTTAAAAATCCAATTTGCTAGGATAAAATGTCCCAAGATTGCTGATAAGACAGGAATTTGTGTGGAATACTCCTTGATAGAAGTGTGTCCGATTAGGTCTTGGGAATATTTTTGTTGTACAGACACTTTCAGTAGTAAGTGGGATTAAATATATACAGTTTACTGTATGTCAATTATATCTCAATAAAAGTTCCCAAAAAAAAGGAATAATAAAAAAATAGTAAGTGGGAAATATCTAATAAGTATTTGCAACGTGAAGGAATGGAATGAACAGATGAACAAGCAAAAGAACAAAGTGGCTGAATCCCAGCATCTACGAGTTGGAAGAGTTCTAAGATGCCTACCAATTTCGGTTTTGGTTTGTATACTGTCTGGGGAAGCTCACAGTCTCACCAGGCAGATCTCCCCACTGGAACAACATAATGGATGACAATGAACCCTTTCAAAGGTTTCAGTTTATCCAATATATATTTTTTCCAACATATTTTCTGTTAGTGGTAAGAATGCAGGTGTTCCCAAAGAGTTAAGTACTTAATTAGAGAATACTTCTGTTATCTAATTGTCACTAATATTCCTGTTTTCCCCTTATATCTTAGCTAAATACTTATCACAGCCTGTAATTTTCTTTTTGTTTCACTGCTGACTGTGGGGATCTCCTACTTCTAAATGTAACTTCATGAAGGTAAAGAGCTCGCCTTTCCCCGGCACCTAGCCCAGTACCTGCACGTAGGCAGGTGTGCATTAAATATTTGTTAGATATATAGATGGCATCAGCATTGTGGAAGTAGGAGCTTTTCCTTTCTCATTTCATTTCAAACACATGATTTGGGTGGTACTGTCACTAAGAGTCAACTGGCTGGGATTCTGGTCCCTGCTCTGCCACTCTCAACATAGCTGTGTATCCTTGAGCAAACTTTTTCACCTCTCTGGTTTCCTTCTTTGTAAAGGAGCATTTAAAGGTCCCTTGCATCAGTAACATTCTAAGACTGTTTGGGAAAATATAACCCAAAAGACCTGAGTTATCATAATTAATAAAGTTTACAATGATCAGAACAAATAAACAAATGCATTTCGAGGTTGTTTTATTGAGTTAGTCATGGTTTTCTCAAGTCAGCTCATTTCTCTGCCAGATCACACACTCTATGTACCTTTCTGCATTTGGCCCTTAGAAAGAGCAAAATTGATAAGGTGGCTGGCTGAGGTCCACTTCCTAAAAAAAGAGCAACCCCCTTCTCTCCTATTCAGATAATTTCTGCAACCTGTTTAAAGATTTCTAATTTGAGATGCAACTGTCATTTAATTAAGTGGTTCTTAGAGATTTTGATTTTTTCCTGCTACCAATGGGTTAATGCGCTGAGATCTTCCTTTGTTTTACAAAGGGGCAAGAAAACACATTGAGCTGATACAGTCCATTATTAAAATTGCATTTCAGCAGAGGCAAATAACTCCAGCCACCTGACGCTGGGCTTAGCCATCATCTTCTCTTGCTACAACCCAAAGCTATTACATTAAAAGCATAAGCAAAACAATAGAGCTGACAAGCAAGGCAAGCTCCCCTGGTAGCCGGAAACCATCAATCCTGTTGGTGAAGTACTTAGCTACAGATGGAGAAAAGACATTCTCTGACTGAAGGATAAGAGGAAGGACTATACAGTCACTTTTCAATCAGAGCTAGATCATGTGTACTTGAAGAAATAACAGCTTCGACAGCCAGACAGTAAGTCTGCCTTCTGGAAAGCGGGAGCCAGGAGGTATACCTGGTAAAGACTCTGCAAAGTCTGGGGGCGAATGAAGTCGCTCTTATCTGCTCCACCTTCACCTTGGATGCTCACAGTCCCCACCCGTTCCCTGTGTGGTAGTTTCTACACAAATTAAACAATGAGCTTTCTCAGGGGCCAAGCATACACAAAACAAACCTCTTCAGCTTGGGCAGTGTTAAGCAATATTAATAAGCTCTAAATCTTTACGTGGAAGTCAATGAAATTAGCAGCAGAGTTTAGAAGCCAGAAATACGGTGCTGGGTTATTTAAAAAGACAAAAACAAAAACCTCCGACCATTCTTTGCAGCTAAACTCCAGCTCCAGTTCTCTGGGCTAGAAGAGTAGTGTTAATAGATTCTGCCTCGACTCAAAAGGGAGCCAGTGGCAGAAAATCTATTCCTCCGGCAAGGTTGCCGGGCAACGAGCAAGCTTTTGGCATGTGGCTGATGTCTCCAGGCAGCCCGGACTACACAAAGTAAGCTCTTCCATCACTTAGAACTAACTTGATTTTGATGGATTAAAACCAAATCAAAACGTACTGTAACTCACTCACTTCCAAATTCAGGAATCAGGGGAAGACAGAAAACATCCCAACACCAAACACAAGACTAACTGATTAGGAAAAGTAGAATCCACTAAAGTTCATTCTGCTGGGTACTAAATCTCTTACACATCCTAGTATACACACGATTTTAAGATGAGAATATCCAAAAGCAATGGGAAAAAACAGCACTCAAGAATATTTGGGGGTGGGGCGATGAGTGAAATAGGTGAGAAAGATTAAGAGGTACAAACTTCCAGTTACAAAGTAAATGAGTCATGGGGATGAAATGTACCGTGTGAGGAATACAGTCAGTAATATTGTAACATCTTCCTATGGTGACAGATGGTAACTAGACTTATCAGGGTGATCGTTTTGTGATGCAGAGAAATATTGATTCACTATGTGTATCTGCAACTAGCACAGGTCAGTTATACTTCCATTAAAAATATATATTTTGGAAAAATATTAATCTTATAAAGATGGAGCCTCAATGTTATAACGAGTTCTGGATTCAAATGCATCTTTGTGTCTCCTGTTGGTGAAGGTGTTTGCATCTTTTTTTGCAAACATCTGAGCACATTAGTCACTAATCAGCGAACCCTCACTAAGGGCTCTGAGATCCCATCCCCACGCTGTAGGCATAATGGAAAAACATAACATTCTGGGCCAAGACTCATTCAGAACACATTTACTATTAGGACATAAGTAAGGTGGTTTTTCTCGCCAAGTTTTTCCGTGAAAGGTTAGTTTTGGCATTGATTGTGTTCACTTATGAAAACCACCTCCTACTGATCAAGCTGACTAGACTCCCAAATGATGAAGACTGAGCACGGAAGGCCAGGCCTACCTGCCAGGGTTCTGAATACCATAAAATACACTCACATTTGATCCCAAACTTTTCTTTCTCTTTTAGAAAAATGTCCTTCGTTAACATTCATAACGTATCATCTCCTTCCATAAAAAAAACTTTTGGGAACTTCCCTCACGGTCCAGTGGTTACAACTCTGCACTTCCACTGCAGGGAACACGGGTTTGATGCCTGGGTGGGGAACTAAGATCCCACATGCCGTGAGGCGCGGCAAGAAAAGAAAAAAAATCCTTTCGTTCAGAAAGCTGCACCCACTTGCGCTGACACAGACGTCGCCTTCTCGTGCAATCCTGAACCTGTGGTCATTAGCGCCACAGGCCCACCAGAGGGGATGCTGAGGGCTAAGGCAACTAGATGAAGCAGCCCAGCAAAGGCGGGGCTCCGCGCATCTCCTAGGAGTTCCAGGCGAAAGCAGCTTGTGCCCATCGGCTCCTTCTCACGCGGAGGACGCATACGACTCCGAGGGCAGCGCTCGTGTTCCAGACGTGGCCTGTCCCATTTGTGGCCTCGTCAGCCCCTGGTCCATTATGGCTCCATTATGCCTTCCGTCCACGTCCATGTTTCTTGCAACACATTAAAATGCACTGCAGGGGCTAAACGCAGCCTCCTCGGTAACCATTATGGTGATAAAACACAACTTGATGGGAACTGATATATTATCATTGCTCCCTATTAGGACAATGCCCTCAGGAAACAAAGAGTTGTTGGTTTTAATATGAAAAAGGCTTAATGGGTCTTCCCATGAGCTTGTCGAGGTGGCTGAGCAGGTGCGTGGCACTGCCACTCTCCACAAGGCTAACGCTTGCGCACGCTCTAAGATCAAGTCTGAATGCTACCCCAGAAATTCTTAACCGAGCCCTCCATCCCTCAACTCAGCTCTCCCTCTGTTACCTGCAGCTCTTGCTCCAGCACTGAACCTTTTCTATTTTATATTCATCCTGTGCATACAACCATTCCCTCTCCTACCAGGTGCATGTTCCCCAACTGCAAGCTCAGGGCCTTATTCAGAGCAGATGTTCAATCAGTGTTAGATGATTTTGCTTTTCATTGGAAGAAAACAAAATGCTATGTAAATATAACCCCTGAAAAAATTAAAAAATTTTTTTTTAGTTTGTAGGTAATCTGAGATATCTGGCCAAACCATTAGTACTGTGTCATGGAAAGGAGAATCTGTGGTCTGAGTGTTAAGTCAGCCAACTGGCGCTACCCTTCCTACTGGAGTGCCCTGTGCACCGTGTCAGTAATCTAGTAAATTACAGTTTTGCGGAGGAATTATTCAGTAAGTAGAGGCCATGAGAAAATTAAGAGTTGATGACTTTTTTCCTAACGTTTTCTTAAAACAATTTTCTATGTTATAAAAGCCTTACAAATGTATCATATAGCCTTTGTGTTTTTCATATATATACACTGACACCCACGCACACAATATCAATTGCCAATTGTTGACTGTTGAATTTTCTCTTTACCTGATGAGTTTGCAAGATGGTTTCTTTCAAGTTTATTGATAATAGCACCCCGTTTGCTTCCTAACCCAGAATTCATCACTATTTGTAATTAATGGTTTGTTGTGTCCTAGTCTGTCTGTCTCCCCAATAGATGGTGAGCTCCCCAAGGGCAGAAACCATTTTATCTTGAGTTCTGTTAGTATCCCCCTGCCCACCACCAAGCCTGGCCTGCATGAGGCACCCACTTACTCACTGAATGATCACTGCCTGAATTAACTAACTGACCGATAAATTAGTGCCTGCTTGGAGTTCTAGCTTGGTTGAGGGTTTTCAAAATAAGATCGTGATTGAGCAACTAGGCTAATACTGGCCTTGCAATAGATTTTGCTTCATAGAAACCAGAATACCGAAGCTAGTGCCTCCCTTTAGGGAAACTCAGGGAGCCCGAAATCAGAGGAGAGCAAGTAGGAGTTAGAAGGAGAAGTTGGCAAAGGGAAAATATTCTGTTATCCTACTCGAAGAGCACTTTCAAAACCAGAAACATCTATATTCAGATGTTCAAGACAGAGACACTTGAGTTGAAGTCAAAATATATATTTGTTTTTAAATACAAGTTAGGGACTAGAAACACCCCTGTACACTTAGAGTAAAAATTCCCTCTCACCTGCCCACCTTCTCTTCCTCCCCTGCCTGCTCCCCTTAACCCCTGCCCTACACAGTCCTCAGATTTTTCTCATAATGTATTTCAGACAATTTTATTTTTCCCACATGTATATTTATGCTTGTCAGAATATATGTTCTGATTTTTTTATTCAGAAAAAAAATCATAAATATAAGCATGTATGTGAGTAGGCTATACATAGGTTTCTAAAGATGTGTGCATACCATCACAGTACTATCTGTTTATTTACTCTTACTAATATAGCTGAGTAGCAGAAACATGGAAAAAAATCAAAGCAATAGGTAATTTTTTACATTATTCATATCTGACTCTAGGACACTAACAGTTTAAACACTAGACTTCCCTCTATTCTTCATTCTGTTTAGCTTAGGCTATTAAGACTAATTTATGTTTCAAAGGCATACACTAACCGATCATATGAGATAATATATGTAAAAATACTCTGTAATTAAAATATATTACTCTGTAATAATGTAAATGTATTATTACCATAGTAATTATGGTTTTTCCTCCAATTTGTATCTATGTATATATGCCTGTTTATATATTATATGTGTAGCCTAACACAATAGTTTTCAAATACCTGTTCACAGACCAATACTGGTCAGTGACAAAGTTTTCACTGGCCAGAGACAAAAGGAGAAAAATCATAACAATGTATTTATTGGGGTTTTTTTTGTGATGCTAAATGTATTATATTTAGAAGGTTGCTTTATTCTAAAGTTAAATTCTTACTGATTTTTTTTCCTGATTTGTTCAAAGGTCCATTGTTTTATCGAATTATAGTGCTAACAAGTGACAATTTTTAAAGCCCTAATTTGAAAGAAAAAAAAAAAAAATACAGAAAAAATTTTCTTTTGAAATTTATTAATCCATGGAACTTAAAAGTCTGAAAAAAAACTGATTCAGGCAACAAATACACCAACATTTCCACAGTCTGTTCGAGGAATGAATGGGAGGCTCCCCTTTCCCTGTAGCTTTAGTGCCTCCAGCCATCCAATCCCAATACCATCTGGAACATCCCCAAAGATCCAGCCTCTGAGCTGAGGCCTCCCTGGCCCCCAGCACTCCAGCACCGATCTGGCTTCTGGGTGATCACGTCATTTTCCCCAACAGCCCCACCAAGAAGCACCACTTCAGAAGAAACCCCAAATCTTAAAACTAGTCCAAGGTGGGGGCAGGCTGAGGGAGGCACTGAATCCAGTTTATTATAGGCAAAGAGGCTTCAAAGTCTCCATCCGATGGCTCAAACATCCATAACAGAATTGGTATTTCTTCTCAGATTCAAGGCACGGCCAAGTCACACAGGCTCACTTCCAGGGTCCAGTTTTCATCTTGGAGGCTGCAGCCCAGGCAGGCTCACTGCCCTTTGATCTGGTTGGAACCGGAGTGCTACAAATATGCTTGTATTAAGCTATCTCCAGTCTGCCTGAGGGCATCCGTCTGGAATGCGAGCATGGGAGCTTCAAACAGTGAGGTTCCCAAGTCTTCGTTTACACTACATTTTTTCCTGGCAGTCTGGCTAACGCGCCTTCTATGGAAGGCAGCGAAGGGGTTCCCGTAGGGTGCACTAACGCAGATGGCATCGCAAGGCAGGACTCAAGAGTTTCGTCTCTATGCTCTGGGCCAGGAATTCAGGTGAAGAACAAGGGAAAATACAAGCAAGCACCAGAACCCTAAATGACACTTTTATTAAGCCATCCACAGGCATCTGTGAAGCACCTAGGAGCTCTGAGCACTGTGCTATTAAGACACAAAGGAGGCATCACCATCTTTGGGCATCAAAGCATCCATGTTCCACCAGCTACCTCAGGGGTAATGAATCATTTCATGAGCTCCAACCCTTCCATTCCGGGGGTCTTCTTCTCCTAGACTTGAGAGTGCGGGCCTCCATTTTCAAAATCGGAATGTATAAAAAAAAAAAAAACTGTTTAGCTGGAAGGTGTCCTGTGTGAAAGAATGTGCAGTCAACAGCAAACATTTCCAAACAGCACAGCCAGTATTTTCCTATTTCCTGGACAATTTACTAGAACTCTTCCACCCCTGCTTTCACAGGTTGAAGGCGTCTGCTGTGCCAAATTGTCTGGTGACAGAGAGAAACCAACATATTTTGCATTGCCCAGGGATAAAAGTGAAAAGAGAAAGAAGTGTCCCTGACAAATGTAGACTCTGAACTTTACCTGTGTCATCTGTCACCGAAGAGACTTTAAATGCTGGGTGATCAGAGATGGTGAGAAAGCATCTTATACCACAACAGTCATAATCCCCAAAATATCAAGAACCCCCCACTCCAGGTCCTTGAGTGACTGCTTCATGCAAACATGGAAGTGGTGCAACAGAACCACTGTTTCTCTGACTCCTCCAGATACTAAAGGTAGTGCTTTTAATATGCTCACTGGACAGCCATCATCCAAAGCACAATGCAACCATTGTAGGGCAGAGAGAGAGAATATATTCATTCTGTGGGGTAGAGGCACGCAAAAAAAAAAAAGACAGAGAGAAACGCACTGTGCGTTCTTCAAGACACTGAAGAAACGGTCTTCTGCTTCTCATTGGAATAATGGTGGGACGTGTACAAGAATGTTTCTGGCTGGCCTTAAAAGAAAGAAACTCTTTCAGAGAGCAGCGACCTTAAACATCTTATCAGCCTTTGAAGTTATGCACAATGACATCCTTTGGTTCCTTGCCCGGGGCAGAGGTTTAAGCTTTAAGACTCCATTTACTTACCAAGAATTGTAGAAATATTTTTGCTGCAGCACAAGACAGAGCCAGTTTTTTAAAACAGCAAATGATAGGATGGTAAGGTAGGGGAAAACATCCTTTATAGGGGGCACCCCACTGTGCTAAGGGAATCAAAAGCTGTAGATCTAACTTTCTGGGGTTAATCTCCTTTATTTTTAGTCTTCTGTATCATTCAGATCAGTTTTGTGAAACTCACATCAAAGTCATAGAAGCAGAATACGTTCTTATGCTGCCACCCACCTAACCCATCCCTGGTCCAACCCGCCCTACCAACTCCTGTCCTTCCTACCAACACCACTTCATCTCTAGAACCCATCTCCCTCCACCCAAAAAAAATGGCACCCCCAGCTCCCTCCAATGTTCTCTCTTGAGTAGGAGTCCAAGGGGTGATAACGTCTCCCACAGGGGGGTGAAAGGGAGCCTTGTGCCCACTGCTGCCTCCACACAATTTTCTAGGGCATCTAGACTTGTGTTTGTTCCTTATGGTGTGTCCCATTTATCTGGTCGACCACTCCATCCCTGCACACTGTCTGCCCAGTCGGCACAGTGTCGAGTATATAGTAAATACTCAAGACACGCTTGTAGAAGAAAGGCCCGGTGACTCCTACCCCAACATTTTCTCTTTCCTTTCCTCCAGATACCTGCTATCTTGGGGTACACTCTATTTTTAGGGCCTCATCAATGACTCAGTCTTGGACGTCAGAACGTTCCCTTGACAGATCCGTTTGATTTATTTGCTTTTGTTTTAATCTTGGCCCTTGGCAAAAGTTCTTGTGAGACCCCAAAAAGCTGGGAATCCAGAGATTCTGAGAATCTCGTAATAGTCACCTAAGAAAAGGTAATAATGTTACATGCCATCATTTTCATGATTTGATAAGCTACGTAAAACTAATTACTGAATTGGAGCCAAACACTTGAAGGAAAACAGAAGGAAATCTGTTCCCTTGAGATTTACCTTTCTTCTTCAAAGAACTCAGAGTTGCTTCTATAGTACATGATGTTAGGATAGGCCTTGGGCCAATCATTGTAAAGAGCATCTGAAAAATCACTCAGAATTGTGCGCTCCGTTGTTTTGTAAAGGATATAGCTATTTGTTTGCTTAAGTGAGGCTGTAAGGATTGCTGGAAACATTCTGTGAAAATATTAGCTAAACTCAAGTCCCTACCAGAAATACACGCATGCAGTTCACACGTGTCACAACCACTCGTATCATCTCTGATTTATAGGTATGAATAATGTATAAACAAGCTGAACCCCATTCCAACAAGCAAGTGACTTTGGTTCACAATGGATATGTAAATATGACCCTTAGTTGAAGATAGCCTTTAACTCCAAATTGTCCACATACACAATAAAACAAGCTCTTTACTGGGGCCTGGCGGGCATCTCCACATGGGCTGTGATGAATTCTCCTAACTGAAGGCCATGCCAAGTCCCTTCATCAACATGAAGGGACTTTTTCGAACACCACATGGGGCACATGTTCATGGAGGGCTTCTTCATTTGAAAATCTTCAAGAGACCCCGCCTGGTCCGCCGGGCTCCATTTGGCCTTCATAGCAAAGAGGACACACAGTTCCCCGTAATTATACCAAGAGGTCAATTTGATAAGGAAGAACTCTATGACGTAGTGCTTGTGGATTAACTGAGTCAAAAGACAAGCCCAATTAAAGGAGCCTTTTGCTTACATAATACGTGAAAATAAAGCGAGCAAAACTCAGGAGATACAATCCCCAAATAATACACAACTTGTAATTTCTAATAAAGCAGGAAGGCAGAACTTGAGTCACTTAACAAAATGTTCAATACCCGATTAGGATCCACAGCCCCAGAACAGCTATCTAATTACCCCAGAGATTAATTCCCTGGGCGGCAGACCCCAAGGGTCCTTTCCAGCCAGCTCCATCGCTCACTGGGAAGTCAGGGAAAATGAATATCTAGGTTAGGTTTGATGCTCACAACTTTTCAAGGGTTGCTCAGATCTCAGAAATACAGATTGGCAGATCAAGGGGAGAGCAGAGACATGACCGTTTGGTTCATTAGAATCGTGAAAATAAAATCTCTTTTTGCAGTTGTAAGGAGCCAGCTCAAATTAGTTTTCCAAAGAGTGAAAAGAAAATACTGTAACTTTAACAAAGAGGCATATGAAAGTCAA
Source organism: Hippopotamus amphibius kiboko (assembly GCF_030028045.1). Lineage (NCBI taxonomy): Eukaryota > Metazoa > Chordata > Mammalia > Artiodactyla > Hippopotamidae > Hippopotamus > Hippopotamus amphibius. The sequence continues at coordinate 173,442,851 of NC_080189.1, forward strand.
GCATGGGAAAGGGCGGGAAAACAAACAAACCAACCAACCAGGAAAACCTAAGTCTTAAGTGACTTTCTTCCTTTCATTTTCTTTTACTTTATCTTAGCAAGAAGAAAGTAGGTGACTTGGGACTTTGTCCATATTTTTCTGTCGTTCACTTTGATTTTTCTGTTTACTTTTGTTTCAATTTTAAAAAATTTTTTGGTAGTAGCTGCATATGGACAAAATTCAAAAGGCTCAAAAGGATAATCTGTGAAAGGTAAATAATCTATCACACCTGTCACCAGCCGCTCAATTCTACTCCTGGGCAGTAAACAAAAAATCGGTAGCAATTACCACGGAAAGTTTGTGTGTGTTGGCGGGGGTGAGGGAGTAGACAAAGAAAAGAAAGAAAAAAAACCCTAAAACAATGATCTAAATCTGATGTAGCCTTTGAGATATAATCTATGCAAATATTAGCATTTCTTTCCTTTGTGAAAAGACAAAAGAAATGTTTCTTATAAACTGTTTCGTACTTTGCATTTTTCTCTTAACATATCTTCAAGGTCATTCCCTATCAGTAAATACAGATGCCTAATTATGTACGAGTGCAAGCACATCTGTAGGAGAAATTTCAAGAAATGGAATTGCTTGCCCCAAACATACGCATTTTCTATTTCAATTAATATTACCAATGTGCTTTTTCTAGAGACTGTATCCATTTATACTGCCCTCAGCAGTGTGAGTCTCTGTTTCTCCTCACCTTGGCTACTACACAGCACCAACCGTGACAGGTAAACATCATCTCTTAAAGTTTTAGTTTATATTTCTCTTGTTAGCAGGGAGGGTAAGGATCTCTTCCTATATTTAAGAGTCATTTATTTCCTTTCCTATCAATTGCATGTTCATATCTTAGGTGACTTTCTACCACCATCTTTCTCTTCATTAAAGTCAACGTCTCTAGCAAATGACATACAAACTGGTCTCTTTTTTTTTTGGCCGCATCACGCAGCATGTGGGATCTTAGTTCCCTGACCCGAGATCAAACCCGTGCTCCCTGCATTGGTAGCACAGAGTCTTAACCACTGGGCCACCAGGGAAGTCCCCTCCAAACTGGTCTTTTGTATGGTTCTTTGTAGTTCTTTAAGCCCGTGCATATATTACCTAATTTAATAATTGCAATAAGCCAGTAAGCAGACATAAAAAATATTATTCCCATTTTATAGCTGAGGAAGCCCAGGTTTGGATTGTAGGTTTAACCAAAGAGCTCAATGGAAGTCTGTAGCCAGGACTAGAATTCCTGTTGCTTACCTTTCAGTTTAATGATCTATGCGTGTAAGCATGTGCTCAGGTGTGTGTTCACTAGATTAAAATGCCTCTTAGATTGTAGAAAAGATGAGAAAGGAAGTATTCTCTTTTTCTCTAATGAAGCATTTGCATTTCTATTTACAGTTTTCACTACATAGCAAATAAAAGAAACTAAAACTTTACCTGTTCTCATTCTGTTGTTCAGGCCAAAGCCTAGACAAGCACTGACTCTCCATGTGCATCACCAAGGTATCAACCTGTTACTACCAACCTGGCTGGGTCAAGTCCTGGGTGGAGGGGAGACAGAAGAGGACTGACACACACCCTCCCCAGGAAGAGGGGGACCCCGGAGAGGCCTTCCCATGTTGAGTGTCCTGGGGGAGAGAATGAACACACAAGCTCCTTGAGGGAGCAGAGGAGAAGGTCACAAGCCACAGGGGCCTGTCCGTTTGGTGCTACCGACAAGGAATGCTTCTGGGTTCCAAGTATTCTCCAGCCTGTCCCTGGGGAGCAGGTCTCTAGTCCACCAGGAAGGGGCTGTGGGGTAGAAAGTACTGAGAAAAGGGACAGGAAGGATCTAAAAAAGCTGGAAGACCTTCTTCTGCCCCATCTTGGGCTGGGGGAGGTGGGGGGCGGGGGAGGGGGTAGTAGGGCAGGAGATCTAGAGCTGTGAGCAACGGGGACAAAACCAGAAGGAGGCAAAAATACGATCAGAGCTGCCTCCGAGGGCCTGGCCTGCTGCCCCCGGACCCCACAGGCAGGAAAGGGCCCAGCGGCAGCTCAGGCACTAAGCTGAGGGGTAGAGGGATGGGGGAAACACCAGCACTAAACTGCACTAGGTGGGACGTAGAGCCAAAACCCTGAGACTGTCACCCAAGGTCTCAACTGTCTTCAAGGCCAGTGTGGCCAGAACATGTGATGAGCGATATTTCATAAATCTAAGCCCATTTCACGCTTAAATTTTTTTTAATTTAATTTATTTATTTATTTATTTATTTATTTATTTATTTATTTATTTACTTTATTGGCTGTGTTGGGTCTTCGATGCTGCACACGGGCTTTCTCTAGTTGCGGTGAATGGGGGCTACTCTTCATTGTGGTGCGTGGGCTCCTTACTGCAGTGGCCTCTCTTGTTGCGGAGCATAGGCTCTAGGTGTGGGGGCTTCAGTAGCTGTGGCACATGGGCTCAAGAGCTGTGGCTCGCAGGGTCCAGAGCACAAGCTCAGTAGTTGTGGCGCACGGGCTTAGTTGCCCCATGGCATGTGGCTTCTTCCTGGGGCAGGGATCGAACCCGTGTCCCCTGCATTGGCAGGCAGATTCTTAACCACTACGCCACCAGGGAAGTCCCCATGCTTAAATTTACTTACTGCTTCAATTCATTCATTCCCTTCAAAGGCAGTCCTTTCTATAAAACTCTCCTCCTAATTTCCACTCTTACTAAAAGGATTAGTATATACCCCGTGGAAAAACCCTGGGAGCGTAAGCATGTCAGGACTGTGCAGAAATTCCATGGCAGTCTGCTGGAGCTCCTGTCCACACATAAGGTGGGTGAGGTGTGCAATGCAGCTGAACACCTGAAAGGCGGACCATTCCAAGAGAATCTAACTCGATCTCGGTGGCACCCCTACTGGCTTCAGCCAGCCAGCCCCAAGAGTTAGCCGGTGTCCCACCCTACAGCAGGACCTCGCCTGGTCAGCTGTTTAGACCCGGCCTCCTGGCAGGTCTTCAGCAGTAGATCTGCCCTCTGGGGTGGGGCAGGTGCCGAAGAGATTCCATTGCAAGCATGAAGGAGGTCTTTCACATCACACAAAATGTGGTCTCATGTTATGCCAAAGTTAGGTACTGAAGCCAAAACATAAGGCAAAAAAGCAAGTATAGACAAAATATTTTAAAATTTAAAAGTTAAAATAGAGTAGGACTTCCCTGGCAGTCCAGTGGTTAAGGCTGCACACTTCCACTGCAGGGGGCACGGGTTCCATCCCTGGTCGGGGAACTAAGATCCCGCGTGTGTTCCTCCCAAAGCCGTTCTCGCCATTCTGTCTGTGGAATGTGAATCTCTCTAAATAAATCCACTTCTTACCTAATACTTAGTCTCGCACTGAATTCTTTCTGCAACGAGACATCAAGAACATGAGCTTCATTAAGTCCTGAGACCAGGTGTGTGATCTCAATTAAAAGACAGTGGGTTCAAGTCCCAATCTGAGTTGTATGGTTTCAGATATAAAAATTGACAATGTGTAGTTATTGATGGGACAACGAAGATGTGCCATTAACTACTAAAGACTTGCTTCTACTTCTCCAGATAACACCTCTCTCTCTCTCTCTCTCTCTCCCCCCCTGCCTCTCTCCTCTCTCTCTCTGTGTCTCTCTCACTCTCTGTCCACCTTGGGCAGCAGCATATCATGGCCAGGAAGTATCTCCACTGTCTACAAAGGGTAGGGGGCAAAGAATAAGTGAATTAGTACAGGAAAGAGACAGTATGAAGTCAGAAAACAGCATGAGTGAACCAGGAAAGCAGTGCAAAACTGCAAAGCTGATAGGCAGATGGTGGGTGGAGGTGAGCAGGGCCCCATCTGCTGGGCTGGGACTGAGAGGCAGGCTCTACTGCATGGACAGGGCAGGGCTGAACACAGGACTCTCAGTACCTGAGGTTCTCACCAAGGTAAACAAGGCAGGAGGTTTGGGCTCAGAAACAGGGTAAGGACCAGTTTGGGGAATCAATAAAAAGAACCAAACTCAAGGTCAAGCTTGGACTAAGCGACAAGGATTCTGGAATAGAGTTCCTTAACCATTGCCTCAGATCAAGATTTGTCCTAGGATCTGGGCAAGCTCATCCCTCAGGGGAGGCTAAGCCCGCTTCGGCCCGCCATGCAGGGAGGAGAGATGCCTAGGTCTGGAGCCCAGGGGTCCGGCCCACCCAGCCACATCAGGGGTGAGGGAGGACGCAGGCCAGGTGGCACCATCACGGAGGCTACGACAGGCCCTGGGGAGCCAGCTGGAAAGCAGGGGTGACAACAGGGCAAGATGAGTGCAACTTAGTTTTCATTACCTGGCTGAGATGCTCAATGCATTCCTGCAACCTATGCATATCTGAGCAGGCTTAAGTCTCAACACGAAACTTCTTCCTATTTATCACTTTAAGATTCTCGCTAGCCTTCTCCGCACTGGAGGAAAGCACAGCGCTACCAAAAGGTAATCAATGGATCAGAATTTCTGCCTACAAATAGCATCTGGAAGCCAAGTTCCTCTTAACACTGAGTGGAGGGTGTCAGGAAAGAGTCAAGTTATTCTCTGGGACCAGGTAAGCAACAGCTGAGGGGAAAGAGGCAGCTGTATCAACTCAAATATACACCTTGGGGAGACGGGGTCTTCCCAAAACAGTGACGTTCTGCCAGGCTCATCTTCCTTGCACACGCCAGTAACAAGCATTGGCAAGCGGCTGGACCAGGTGGTGGCCACATGCAGCCCCGGAGTCACCAATGAAGGAACGGGGAGAGAAAACAGGAACCACCCCTCACTCCACCCGTCTTGACCGGAGGCAAAGGGGGGGAACCATGCCCTGCCCTCCCCACCCCCCCCCCCGACCCCGGTTACCAATACAACTCAGTCCTGGAACAGAAGCTCTGGGCAGCAAAACTCTAGCCCTGGGCTGCATCTGCTTTTTTTTTTTTTAAGATTTATTTTATTATTTATTGATTTTATTTATTTTATTTTTTTGGCTGTGTTGGGGCTTCGTTGCTGCGCATGGGCTTTCTCTAGTTGCGGTAAGCCAAGGCTACTCTTGGTTGCGGTGCGCGGGTTTCTCATTGCAGTGGATTCTCTTGTTGCAGAGCACGGGCTCTAGGTGCTCGGGCGTCAGCAGTTGCAGCGAGAGGGCTCAGTAGTTGTGGCCTGCGGGCTCTAGAGCACAGGCTCAGTAGTTGTGGCACACGGGTTTAGTTGCTCCAAGGCATGTGGGATCTTCCCGGCCTGCGATCGAACCCATGTCCCCTGCATTGGCAGGCAGATTCTTAACCACTGCGCCACCAGGGAAGCCCCTGCATCAGCTTTATGAACAGTAGTAATCTTGTCACTGATGCTAGAAGTGACTCCAGAGCCAGTTTATAAGTCTGAGTCTCATTACTTTACAATGACGTATCATTATGGACCCAAAATTACATTACTCAGTAAGTACTACCTGCTAGCAAATGATTTACTTTTTGTTATCTCTGAGGATATTCAAAATAAAAAAAAAACCAGCTACACCACTTACTGAATGTGTCCTGCATGCCAGTTACTGGGATAAGTGCTTTACACACATGGCTCTGAGGCCATAACTAAAACGTAACTAAATTTCTCAAGATCACACAGCCAATCACTAGACAAGCTGACACTGGAAACCAGGTTCCCCCTTCCTAACTTCCCTCTGTGGCCTCCAGATACAGTCTCAGTTCAGAAATTTCCAACAGAGGTGCTCTAGATTATTTAAAACATGTAACAACTGCCATGCCCACGCCTAGACCAATTGGAAAGGATGCTGGTAGTAAATGAGAGGTAAGGGCGTCTGGGTTGAAGTCAGCCCTGAGTATAAGCACAAGGGTACAAGAGGTACAGCCTCAACTGAGATGATCGGGGATGCGACCCTACACCAGACATGGAACCGAACATGAAATCTGCTGCCCCACCGTTCTGTAGAACAAAGCCTTCAAAGGGTTACTACAAGGACATTACACAAACCTTGACACTGTCAAAACTATGCTCAATTAAACTAATAGAGGATGTTCCATTTCAAAACATGCCCGTGTTACATCCTGATGAGGAGGTATCAAAAGAAAATGAATTTGGACCACTTTTGAATGATGACATCTGCATTACCACAGCGATTCACCTATCAAACTAATTTAGGCTTAGAGCCCAAATCAACACTGCTGTCAGAGAGTTGATTTCTATTCATTGAAAAACTTCCAGGCTCAAGAGTGATCAGTGGGAATTTTAATGTCTTGGGAAAAGGGAGAAAAAAGAGAATGTGAGTACTGCACACAGCAACAAGACTGGAACTCACAATTCAGCCAGCAAGTATTTACAGAGCATCTGATACACGAGTCCAACCTACGCACGGAAGAGATTCCAAACCACAACCTCCATCCTAACAGGGCACACAATCCCCTCCAAAGACGCTGACAGTGAGGATGAGGATGAGGGTGACAGCTAACTATCAGTGATAACTTACAATAAGCCAGGTGCGGTCCCATGTGCTTTACTAAATTAATCCTCACCAGGTACTACTGATTAATAGATTCATTCTACAGATGAGTAAACTGAGGCACATTAAGTAATAAATATTTAAACAGTACTTCTCATAAATGACTTTCATATGACGTTAATGTTCTATCTCATCTGATCCTCACAGAACCACAATGAGACAGGCCGCATCCGACGTGTTCCACAGTGGTAATGGCAGAACCGTGAGCAGAAGGCAGGGCTTGTGGCTGCTAATTCACGATTTCTCTAAAGAGAGAGCATTAAATTAAGGCAGTCATGTGAGATCCAAATGAGGTACTGACAAGGAATTCTATAGGAATTCACTCAGGAGGAGATCACTTCCTGTTGGGGCAGCATCCATGGAGGAGGGGTGATGGACCCAAGCGTTTGAGGGCAGGTTGTATTCAGAGGGGCAGAAGGGGAGGGGGACACCACTGCAGATGGCAAAAGGAGCCAGAGCAAACTATGGAGGTGGATAGGTACAGTGTGTATTTGGAGATCAGGAAGTAGATCAGTTTGGTTTGAAGGAGGCTCAAGGGGACAACCACTAGGAGAAAAGGACAGCAGGAAATGGGGCGCCATTATGAATTTTGTCTAGAGCATGACAGGACAGAAGGAATTAAAATTTCAAGCTTTCCGAAAGGTGAATGTAGAGTGAGGGGAGAGTGAAAAAATAATAGTTAAGGAGACAAGTAGGATAATTGTGATTGCTGAATAAATTACAGAATAAGTAATATAGAATAAATTATTGTATATTCTAAATTATAATTATTCTAAATTATAAATATAGAACGAGTATAAGAATAAATACAATCAACTCTCCAAATTGAAGGGCTTTAATGAGATGGAAAAAGAACTCAGAGAATCTCTACAATAATGTCTACAACTCAGATCTTGTCTCTGAATTGTTTCTAACTTTATCCATTTTCTGTGGCTAATCCTCGGGTTGACTCACATGCTCTCACTCCTTGCTAAAAAGTGAGAGCTACATATCATCCTCATTAATAATAAATGGAAAAGACTCAGGTTCCTACACTTGACAGGAAAAGCATCAAGACAGAACACGCTCTGAAAGTACAATTGAAGGTGATAATGATTCATCACAGTTAGATGTCTCCAAAAACCCTCCATGGAAAACCTTACCGAAGCCCACCTGTTCTGCACTGAACTGTGTACCCTCAAAAAAATACACTGAACTTAACTCCTAGAACCTCAGAATGTGACCTTATTCGGAAATTGGATCTTGCAGATGCAATTAGTTAAGATGAGGTTACACTGGAGTAAGGTGGGCCCTAAGTCCAATACGCCCCAATATGGACCCTATTATATTGGACTCTAAATCCAATATGAGGAGAGAAAAGACTCAGAGACACACACAGGGAGAAAATCACATGATGCTGTGGGCAGAGACTGGAACTAAGCTGCCATAGCCAAGGAAAGACAAGGATTGGCAGCGCCACCAGAAGCTAGGAGAGAGGCACAGAACAGTGCCCCCCAGAGCCTTCAGTCTGCATAGCCCTGCCAGTACTTTGATCTTTGATTTGTAGCCTCCAAAATATATAAGAGAATAAATTTCTGTTGCTTTAAAGCCACTCCGTTTGTGATATACTTTGTTACAGCAGCCCTAAAGCACTAATACACTGGCTTCATTTTAGCCTTTGGGAGGTAGGACAGAAAAGGAAAAATCAGGCACACCTGGGGCTTAGAGACTTGAGTTCAGGGCTCCATTCTGCAACCCCTTCCCAGGTGAACCTCCCTGGGCCCAGGATCCTCATCTATGAATTGGAGCATTCAGGCTAGATGAGCCCCAAGTCCTCTTTCAGGTTTCAAACTCTATGATGTATCACATCATAGCCAAGAAAGTCATCTGCTCGAACATCTACTGAAGATCAGAGTATGACGGGGCTGAAAAAGGGAAACACATGCAAATTCAAGAAATCTCCCATCACCAGGAGAAGTCAAGGAGAAAGGGAAAAGAAAGAGGAATTAGCGGTGGCCCTGCATTTACCATATGCCACATAATCACTCCATCTTCACGTCAAATCTGGCCTGCAGCCCTCACGCCATGGAGAGTTAATACAAAGAGACGCTGGGAGCTGCCAGACACAGAAAATTAATACACAGGATAAGAGAATCTCTACGACCTTCACGCCATTTCCCAAACCTGCTTGTGTCAAGGTCATTTAACCCCAGAAATATGAAACCTGCTGCCTCGAGAAGACAAAAAAAGAAAGAAAAGGGAAGGCTGACATTGAAACTGTCCCTCAACCCTCACGCCAGTCATACAACGTGCTTTTCAGCTGGGCGGGGGGGGCTCTTTGAAACTGCTAGAAACTAATTATGAAACAAACCCCACTAGTAAAGACCACCAAGAAATTCCTGTAAAAACCTGACACATAATGCACTATTCTATTTTACCCTTTTTTTCCAAGAGTAAATTGCGGCTGTCAAATTACACCCTTTCATTACTGTCACGGACTGTTTTAAGAACAGCTAATCAGAAAAGCCTACAGAGAGATTTAATCAGATTTTTTTTTTCTTCCAGTGACCTAATGTTTTGGTATGAAACTGCCGCCAGCTCACGTTGGGTAAAAATTTAGCACTGTCAGCATTTAATTATTATTTTATCACGGATTTCTTTACTTTCCTACAGGGAAGAAATAACAAGTTTTTTAAAAAATGCAACAAATGCTTAGCTTTTAAAATCACAAGATGCTGCCCTCATTATTTTGCTTTGTCAAAAATTACTACGTGTGGAGATGGGACATATCACAGAAATGCACTTTTGAGTTAATAAGAGGTACCACTATCACCAGCTTCAATCTTCCGGAACACTGAGACAATGAGGTGAAAAGTATGTACATTGTGCTTGTTTTGGGGGGATGAAATACTCACGACTCATTCAGGTTTGTATATGACAGCAGCTACATGCTCCAAACAATATCCCTGCCCCGTGACACCAGAATGAAGCCTGTGGCTTTGCTCTCCTCCACCTCCTCCTCATCCTTTTCCTCTGAGTAAACTTTGCCTTTTCTTCTCTAAAGTGAGAATAAGAGAACAGGGAGGAGAACGGAGGCTAAATGGAAAAGGGAAGAGAAGACAGGTGTGCAGGTGTGACCCTGACCCCCAACAACAGCCGACCCAAGATTCCAAGTCTAGAGGCCAAGAAAGGGGGCACGGGGGCCAGACGTATAAATGTGTTTCTCAAACCAGTTTCTCTTTCATTTCTTCCTCCTCACTCATCTGAAGTCTCTTTTTAGAATAATAGCTATTTCATCATCAATACCACACACACACAAAAAAAACCTCTTCATTTGCCTCTCTTCCCCTTTACCCACAGAGTTCCTGCTTCAGAGTTGAGCTCTGTCAACAAGCTGGGGATGCTTGGTACAGGCAAGTCATCACCAAATATTTATTGAGCATCTACTGTCAGCGAGCAATTGTGTTCACTACTGAGGGGGCGACACGGTATAAACATAGGTACAAAGTGATACCCAGGGAAGATCCACGTGTAAGAAGAAAGCAAGTCATTTATCAGAGTGTGGTACGATATGATTGGTAAGGGCAAGAAACGTTACACTGGTTCACGCTTACCAGCTCCAAAAGGTGCCTGTGCCACCAATGCAACTAATTTCAAAGCAGAACTTAAGACATTTCCCCTAAATCGGTCCTCCCACCCCTCCCCCAAATTTCTCCCATCTCAGTAAATGCCACCTCCTACATGTCAGCATCCCAGGACCTCCTTCGCCTCCTCACTTCCATTCCAATCCCCCAGAAATTTCTCTTCATCTTCACCTTTTTCTGTCTAGTCCAGGGACATCACTCACCTGGCCTCCAGGAATGCACTCTCACTGACCTCAGAAATTCTCTATACACAACAGATAAAGTGATGCTCTAAACAGAAGCTTGACTGTGCCATTCACACATGGAAACCTGGCCCAAGGTTTGCCACGGCATAGAACAAATCCAACCCCCTCTCAAAGCAGCCTGCCCCAGATCACCTCCTGGGCCTCCACCAGGCCCCACTCTCCCCCACATTCACGCTGCTCTAACTCCACAAACAAGCCAGGACCCCTCCATCAGCCTCAGGGTCTTTGCACATGCTGTGCCCTCAGCCTGGAGGCTCTTCTTTCCACTGTCTGCATAATCAGCTCCTCCTGGAATTTAAGGCTCTGTAAATATCACCTCCTCAGAGCTGCCCCTAACATTCATGTCCTTCATTGCTTCTTACCACAATTTTCAGTTGTTTCACTTGTTTATTCACTTATTAATTACATATAAATTCCTTGCTGGCAAAGGCCTCCTCTGTCCTTTTTACTGCTATACCCCTAACAACCAGCGTAAAGCCTGGCACAAATCAGAGATTCAATATTCATTTAAATGAATGAATCAAGTGTTTGTTATTTATTTCCCAAGAAGACATAAGTAACATATGGGGACCATATACATAAATATATGTGTTTACACATGGCTTGGGTCATGGAGGGCTTGGCCCTTTCTAGGAATAACCTTCCAGCTGAGCTGTAGGTTAGTCTTTCTTTTCAGTTCCCACAGTCTGATCCAGATTATCCATGGGCAGCAAAGAGGCAAAAGGGATAGAGGTGAAGAATGAGTGGCAGCCTCAGAGTCAGGGAAAGAACAACAGCGGTGGAAAGCCTTGGTGATCTTGCATAAGTAGCAGGCTAAGATTTCAGCCCAGCTCTGCTGCACCTGTAGCTGTGGTCTGTCTTCCATTTCTATATCCTAAGGGAAGGGCTACTTCCTCCATGAGGTGGCTGTGTTTGGACACTGAGCACTTTATGGCTACTATCTAAATACACAGCATAGATAGTCAACATCAAAGAAAGCTTTATGCCTCCAGAAAATCTTGGTCATGACAAATCAATTCAACGTATACATGTTGAAGCCAAGTATTGTTCCAGTCAATGGAAATCTGGAGCTAAAATTAAAAAAAATTAGTTCTTGCCTTTAAGGGACTTACAGAACAGAGTGGGAGGCAGTCATCTATACATACACAGCCTCAGATCCATGCCCATGCAACAGTACTATTAGCAGCAGCTGATAGGAATTGAGGTTGATGCTGTTACAACCAGGGGCCCAGGAATGTCCGCATCTTTCCCTGCACCCTAACTCCTTCGCTTTACCACCCATGGAACACAGGGCCTAACAGGAATCAAAGTTTGACTTTATTAAGAACTGAGCCAATCCAGCACCCTGGCAACGATTACTCACCTGGCCACGCGGACAAGGGGAAACACGTGGCGTCACTGGGCAGCTTTTAAGGCGCAGTGATCTTGCCCACCATTGCTGTGGCCCACGTGGTGTTCCATAATTCGGCATATCCATGTCACCCCTGCTCCACCCAAGTGGCAGGAAGGGCCGTTGAGGGAGGAGCTGAAACACATATCCCTTGCAGCACACCCTATGATGTAGTTAAGATCGTTCCCATTGCACAGATGAAGAAACAGGCTTGGGGAAGTAAGCAGACTGACTGCCTACGATCGTACAGCCACAGGACAGCTGAGGAGGATCTAAACCCAGGTTTTGTGATCTCACTACTCCGCCAGGTCACTGCTCTGGCACTGAGCCTCACCATGACAGGAAAAGCCACATGTGTGAAGCAGCATGTACAGGTAGGAAGCAGATTTTATGGCCAATCCATGACCACAGTCAGCAACCTAAAAGCAACTGTTTCTAGAAATTTCAAATTGTGGTAAGACTTCAACTACCTAGAATAACTCTCCAGGATGACCCAGAAATTTAAATGAGAAAGAAGGACCTCTCCGTAGCTAAAAAGCTCACACACTCAACACTGCACTTAAGAGGCTGTCCCCTTGAATTTTTGTTCAGAACCTATTAACTCTTTCTCTGAACACAGTTCCAATCATTTGTCTTGTCTGGTGTCTTAGCCTCTAGCCAGGTAGATGTGGTCAATTTAAATGGATTCCTGGAGGGAGAGAGAGCGATTACAATGAAAAGTGATAGAGAGCTTAAAAAAAAAAAAAAGAATCAAGCAGAGGTTGGCAAACTTTTCCTATAGAGATCAGAGAGTAAATACTTTAGGCATCGTGGATCATACGTTCTCTGTTGGGACAACTCAACTTTACCCTTGTAGCTCAAAATAAACCCCAGACCAATGTGTAAATGAAGGAGCATGGCTGTGTTCCAATAAAATTTTATTTACAGAAACAGGTGGTGGGTCAAATTTGGCCCAGTGGCTACAGTTTGCAAACCATGAAACAGAAAAAAAGCTTCAAAGCCAACACAATATTTAGAAAATCTTAGCAGTCTGGGACCATATCTTAAAGAAACAAATAGTCCCAATCTCAACAGCCCTTAGGACAACTGGCCTCACAGAATATCATGATCCTTCATCATAAAATTACAGAAGTTCAGAAATCTAAACAACCTTGGGAATATTATGGTCCAACTTCCCATTTTTACATATGAAGAAATAAATTATCAGAGAGGTTAAGAGACGTGCTAAAGGTCAAACAGCTAATTAACAATTAACTTAAATTAAAACCAGGGTTTTGATTCTATGTTTAGAACTCTTTCCATTATTCCATGTCTATTATTTTAGCCTTCTCGGTAACAATGGAGGGAGGAAATGCTCATTTAATTAAAACACTACACCCTTGAGGTTGTTAAGATTCTGGAATCACTAAAGTACACAGTTCTAGATGTTTAGAAAGATGCTGGTGAATCATCAGGACAAAGGTTAAATTGGGTTTAATGTCCTCAGAGTATATAATTTCAGAAGTAGGGCTAAAAAGAATACATTTCAAATAATTAAAAAGTTGATATACGTGGAAATTTTTATTCTCCCTTGTGCACAGAAAAATGAAGGACCGCTGTCCACGGGTATAAGCAGACAAGCTTGCCATCGTATTTGATCAATTTAGACCTGTTCATAAACTCTGACCAGTTCCAGGACAGCCCAAGAATCACCAAGGCATTAGCAGGCCCCAAGTAATTTCTCAAATTGCCGGATGCCCATATTCATTCAATTGCCTTTTCTAACTGAAAAACAAGAGCCACCCTCAGCCCTACCTGTCCCTTTCTCCTTTCTATCAGCAGCAATGTCTTCTGCTCCTTTCCTGAATTAATTAGGAAACAAAAATAGAACCCCTGACATGTTTATAAAGATTCCAAATGCTGGTTAAACATGAAAGAACAGAGGTTGGGAAACGGAGGTGACCAATTTTATTTCTGTGATGACAAGTTAGAGTCCTCCTGCCAGCTGGACCTTGCAGCCGCCAGAAGCACGCACCTGTCTACGGGGAAGTCAGAGAGGAGGGGGGAGCAGAAAGAGACTGGGGGCCCAGTGGCCTGCCACACCGTGTAAAAGAGCGCTAATTGCTCGGGGTCACTGCTCATCGCGGGGAGGTTCCTGACAGCTCCTGACACCGGGGAAGGCAGGCAGACCACTTCTGTTTTCCTGACCACACAAGTGGTCCTGTTTCTGTCTACAGACCCCAGAACGCCCTGGTTCAGGGAGTTCACCTTCCTCTCAACAGGAAAAGGGCGAAGGGGGTGGGTCGACCACGGCTCCTGAGCGTCCCAAGATGCACTTCCCACTTTGACAGACCTGCCAGAGGAAATGAGAAGCGATAAGTGATTGGGCCCCGATTAGATCAGCCACCTTGAGAAAGGTGCTGAGCCAGAGATATTTCACTGAAATAAGGAGAAACCTGGGAATAGATTTCTGGCAGGCAATCCCGAAGTAGATATGGTCTGAATTGGAAATGGATTTCATGGGCAGATAAAGTCTAATAAATGGCAGGTCACTCAAAACTCATATATCATCAAGTCTCATACAGTGTCTGTGAAGTCTGTTATCAATAATTTAACATCAGGAGAACCTAGCCCTTAGCAAATATTTAATTTCAAAACATACCTACTGATTTACTCAGATACAGCATACATAGTATATTAAAAATATATTACAAGAAGCCAAATGCCAATAAAGCTGCACTTAGAGAAGACCAGGGGCACTGGCTGTTTTCCAAATATTTTGTTAAGGGACTGGACCCTCTATCCACAGAGCTAGTCCATGAGCAATTTCTAAATTGTGTGGAGAAGAAAGCTTGCCTGTGAGTCCTGCTTCCAACAGCACGGATGGGACTTCCATGGTGGTGCAGTGGTTAAGACTCCAGGCTCCCAATGCAGGGGGCCCAGGTTCAATCCCTGGTGGGGAAACTAAGATCCCACATGCTGCACATTGTGGTCTAAAAAAAAAAAAACTAGCAAGGACATCACCTGAGCTCCCATTCCCAGCCAAGCAATGAGCCAGATGCCAAGTATACAAGTTCTGGGGGCCACGCCTGAAGCCTAAAGGAGGAGGGGGCATTGTACAAAGCAAGGTCTTTAAGTGGCCAAGAGGGGCCATTTTTAAGGGGACAGGAGGCAGAGGGAAATATCTCCATGGTCACTGTCTACAACTACTGTTGATCTCAGCCACTCTCCCTGCAGCTACCCCAATCATCCAGTCCTCTCCACAGCCGACCCTCACCACGTCCTGGCTGGAAGGTGTCACCCCTTGCTATGGTCTAAATGTTTACAACCCCTTGTTGGAATTTCACGTGTTAGAATCCTACTGCCCAATGTGATGGTGTTAGGAAGTGGAGCTTTTGGGAGGCAATTGGGTCATGAAGGCGGAGCCCTCGTGAGTGGGATTAGTGCCCATATGAAAGAGGCCCCAGAGAGCTCCTGAGCCCCTTCCACCACGTAAGGTTAAGCGATGAGAAGTCTGCGACCCAGAAGAGGGCTCTCCCCCCAACCACAGAGGCACCCTGATCTCAGATTCCCCCACCAGACTGGGAGAAATACATTTCTGTTGTTTATAAGCCACCCGGTCTGTGAGATTTTGTTACAGCAGCCTGAACAGACTGAGATAGCCATGGGCAACTGGGATCAGCAGCAAGAGCTCCAGAGAAATGGCTCTTTTCTCAGGGAACGGTGGCTCATTTAACTGAGTTTAAAACGGAGGCAGAGGCTCAACGAGGACAGATTAGTTCCACGGTAAACACTCTCCCCTAATAAGGTTTTAGGTCTTTTGGGGGTTGATAAAGGCCTGAGAGAGAGCAGAGGAGGAGGAAGAGGACAGAAAGAGAGCAGGTGTCAGTCAACGGGTGCCTCTAATTGTCTTCCTCCCAGAGAGCAGGGGAAAACTGAACTGAGGGCTCAAGGAAGCCAGGTGCCAGTCCTGCCTCTGCCACCCAAGCTAACGGCCTCAGGATTTGACTTCGCAGACCTTTTTTTTTTTTTAATATTTATTTATTTTTATTTTATTTTATTTTTTCGGTTGTGTCAGTCTTAGTTGCGGCATGCGGGATCTTCATTGTGGCATACAGGATCCTCCACTGTGGCACATGGGCTTCTCTCTAGCTGTGGTATGCAGGCTCGGTAGTTGCGGCACGTGGGCTCCAAAGCCCATGGGCTCTGTAGTTGTGGCATGCGGGCTCTCAAGTTGTGGCCCGAGTGCTCAGTAGTTGCAGCTAGGGCTTAGTTGCCCTGTGGCACATGGGATCGAACCCCTGTCTCCTGCACTGGAAGGCAGATTCTTAACCACTGGACCACCAGGGAAGTCCCTGACTCCACAGTCTTGAAGGGCCCCTCCATTCTAGGGTGCTGGAACATAACTAACATCACCTCTCAGCAAAGGTATTCCCACCAGTTTCCATCCCACTACACTGGCATTGCAACGTGAAGCTTCTCTGATCACGCTACAGGCAGTGGCCAGAAGGAAAAAAGAATAGTGGGCAACTGTCCCCAGACCTGGCTCTTAACTCTCTGGGTTTTTCCACACTTGAAAGGTGGCCCTTCCAGCTCTGAGAAGCTCTTCCCTGTGAAATCCAGAACTGCCTTGACAGCCAGAAAACTATGAATTTCTTAGTTCTGTACGCAGTCCCTTTAAGGGGGTTAGAAGGGTATACCAGAACTCCGAAACAAAACACCTCCCCACCACCACCACCACTAGAGTTCATTCTGTATCCAAACAACCTAGCAAGACAAGCCAGGAGCTTAAGCAGACAAGATCGGATGAGAAAATCACAAAGTCCTCAAAGCCAACGTGAGGTGCTGAGAACAAAGTTGTCTGAGCTGATGTTGAGGTCAACCCAGACTCAGTTTCCCCTTCACAAACCGCAACCATCCTCCTCCTCTCTTTCCCTGATAAGATCCCTACCTTTCAGAGACATGAAGTACCAGACCACCAACGGGACCCCCAGGAGATACTGACTCCAGGAGGTCATAGTTAAAATCACTCAAGTGAATCCCTTGAGGGACCTGGCCATCTGGATAGGCTCGCAGGTCTGCTGGTCACCAACCACTTAACCCTCCAGATTCATGCTGAAGACAGCATGGCGGGGAACTATGCTGTTTCTTTTGGGTCAGTAAACCCTGGCAGGGCTGAGGCACAAATGGGGGTTAGGGGTGAACACTGGACTGAAAAAGAGGGAGGGGGC
Source organism: Hippopotamus amphibius kiboko (assembly GCF_030028045.1). NCBI lineage: Eukaryota > Metazoa > Chordata > Mammalia > Artiodactyla > Hippopotamidae > Hippopotamus > Hippopotamus amphibius. The sequence continues at coordinate 173,459,839 of NC_080189.1, forward strand.
TGGACAACCCGCCCACTCCCCAGTTATGCCAAAGGCTGGTCCCCGCTGCTGGTGAATTCTCTGCAAAGCAAAAGCCCAGTCTGCAGTTCATCGTTACCGCCAAGCACAAAGCACAGCTCGAGAACACACAAACCACAAAGTATGTAGAAGTCAGCATTCTGGAACCAAAAGGAATTGCCACGTTCAGTCCCTTGGATGCTGCTTACGGCTGACAACGTCCCTCTCCCAAGGCATCCATGGACTCAAAATTCAACCTAGACCCAAAGTCAGAGGGCAGCAATGTTCCCTAACAATCGTTTCCTGTTTAGGGTGAACAACCCCAGATCACGCTTTTGTCTACTTTTAGAAGCACGAAGCAATGCCACGGCCACATGGCCCGAGAAATAACGTGACTCCCGATGCTTGGATGGGGCTCCTGGGCAGCAGCGTTGGTGAAACTCTCCACTCAGCAGAACTGGGGGCCGGATGCACGGAGAACCTCCTCACTCTGAAGTTAGTGCAAGTGGGGAAAGAATCAGGTCTTTGATTTTTGCAACTTCCACTCCTGACACCATAGCAACTTATTTTCAGCCCATTTCTTTCCCCTCTGTTGACTCCCTAGTTAATTTGCCGCAGACACCGTGTCACTGAACTCTGGGAACCCCAGGAGGAAAAATATTAGAAGTATCAAAATGGCCCGTGCGTGGGCTCTTGGCGCTTTGTTGAACGACTTCAATTTAGTGCATTTAGACCACTTTGTATTAACTAATTTAGAACATTCTGCTTTCGCAGACTTAGCTGACTGCTTTTCACTGCCAAACTAAATACTCCACTTTAAAGCCCACCCCTGCGTACGCATGTGATTTCTCCTTTTAGGCTTGGAATGTAATGTTGACATAAATGTCAAATAAAATTAATGAGAGAATGGGCCTTCAAATGGGACTCCGGTGAAGGGAATTTGTTAGACGGGGACCTTTGAGCCCAAATGTATATATAATTATATAACACTCATATGAGGAAAGAATCTGAATGTTAAGCTTTAGCAAATTTATCACCTTTGGCAGAAATGCTGTTACCTACAAAAAGCAGGATGCAAGTAAATTAAGATGAAAATACCATGAGATTAGTCTGTCACAGCAAGCTACTGCAGAATTAGCAGGGTGGCCCAGCTGCCGGTATCCAATCCTTCCCTTATCTATACAGAATTCGGGTTGGATGTCTGCTGCTCTACCTGAATACTTCCACTGTTGACTTGGCAAATGGACTTCCTCCTGTCTTACCCAGCTCCCTCCCCCACCCCTCATCCCCACCGGCCACTTGGGAAGAGTACAAATGGCAGTTAGAGCAATAATAGGTATTTTCACTCAATAGTCAAGGCACTGGATCCTAAGCGGAGCGGCTCCTTCCAGCCATACACTGATATAACTACTTTGTCTTTTATTTGTAGTCTCAAAAACTCTTCCCCAAGTATGGCAGAATCACAGAAAATCACTCTAATCATTGAAAAGAGCCCTGTCCCCAGTAAAGCAGCAAGTCTTCTCTTGTCAGAGTAAAAGCTATAGAGTAAAATTCCCTCTAAACACAGGGGAAAGCTGCACTTACCCCCATGCCAAGGAAAATGGCCAGCAGGACCCACCTGCAGCCTCAGGAGCATTTACGCAGAGTACGTGCCAATGTCCGGGGTGAGTGGATGCTTCAGGGGGTGGAGTTTCAAAGAAAGTGATTGTGTTTTGTTTTTCACACCTCAGATTGAATCCTAAGGACACCATCCATCACATTCCTCTTTCATACACTGATCTCAAATACAATCATGTAATTTTGAAAATCCATGATGTTTTCCCTAAATAAAATGAAAAAGGAATCAGAAGGATAGGTTTCTATTTCTTCCCAGTTACCTGGATACCCTCTGTCTCCTGGAAAACCCCCCAAAGACTAGCACCCAATCATGATGTTTCTAAGAGTGATTCCTCCAATGAGGGGAATCACAGCAGAATCCAACAAAACACACAGATTCCTTCTGATGTCCATGCATCTTTAAACAGTTCAACAAAATCCATATATTTGAGCCAGTCATAGAGAATCTCTAATTAATTTACAGCGAGGGAAAGCGAAAGCATTTGACTACCAATTTCAAACAACTCACACTGTATCCGTGCAGTATGAAGTCATCCTGACTCTGAAATGTTTGCACAGGACCCAGGGAACGTTCTCCATTTTTATTCTTCTTCTACAGGCTATCAGTTCATAATGAACAAATACGGAAATTTTTCTGAGGGGGAAATCCAACTACCAAAATAACTCCTTCATAATTCACGTGTGCAATCACAACGGTGACTAATAAAATCCTGAAACAGTTCCTAAAAGCCTAAAGCATTAATTACTCTGTTAGATGTCAGGACTCTATGAAAACCTATGACAGCAGGTTACTCAGGCAAATTAAATCATGTGAACTTAAGGCGGAAAAAAAGAAATTTTCGCTTGGTGGATTTGCGCGCTGGTAAATGTATGCTTTCGAAGAGGGGTAACCAACCCACAACTCTTCAGGGCTCCATATTTCAACCTTGAAAGACATATGAAAGAGGTAAAAAATGCCATTGCAAATTGAATTTATGCTGGGATGAAAGGTAATATTATATCCTTTGAAAGACCTAAAATAAATGAATGATACTATTTCCATTAAGGGGAAACTAACTCTCATTGAGCGTGTCCAGTGCTGGCTGGTCGGTGCAATTCTTCTCTGGCTTCTGTGACACCACATGCCCAATACTTCTCCAACTTCAGTGAAAGCTCCTTCTCAGTTATTTTTGCTAGCTCTTCTCTTCTTGGTCAGATCTCTACATTTTAGTGCTGAGGGCTCTGTTCTGGGCCCTTTCTCTTCTCTGCTCCCTCTCGCTGGATGATTTCACCCAATCTTATAGCTGTAGACACCACCTACATGCCAATGACCCTCCCCCTGAATTGTAGATATCAATGCCCAGTGCCTTCCTGACATGCCCAGCAGGCATCTCAAACCTAGGCTGTAAACTCCAGATCTCCACTCCCCACCCCAGGTCTTTCCAATCTCACGAAATGACACAGCCTTCCAAATTCCTCAAATAGTCCTCCACTGCTCCCTTCTCCTCCCCCCACTTCCAATCCATGAGCTCTACTTCCAAAATACATCCTGAATCTTTTTACTTCTCACCGTTCCAATTTACCACTACAGTTGAAGCTCCTTCTCTCTCAGACACATACCTCTTAAGTGGTCTCTCTGCTTCCATCCTCCAAACAGTAGCCAGAATGTTCTTTTATTTTATTTATTTATTTATTTATTTTTTTGTTGCATTGGGTCTTCTTTGCTGCGCGCGGACTTTCTCTCTGGTTTTGGTGAGCGGGGGTTACTCTTCATTGCAGTTTGCGGGCTCCTCATTGCAAGTGGCTTCTCTCCTTGCAGAGCTCAGGCCCTAGGTGAGCGCAGCCTTCAGCAGCTGTGGCATGTGGGCTCAGTAGTTGTGGCTCAAGGTCTCTAGGGCACAGGCTCAGTAGTTGTGGCGCACAGGCTTAGCTGCTCTGCGGCATGTGGGATCTTCCTGGACCAAGGATCGAATCCACGTCCCCCGGCAGGCGGATTCTTAACCACCACGCCACCAGGGAAGTCTTTTAAAATGCTCTTTTAAAAAAAATAAATCATACTTGACAGCTCCTTTGTTTAAAATTCTCTGGTGGTTTCCCATTATATCCAGTATATCCAGTATATCCAGTACAAAGTCCATACCTCCCTTGCCCATAAGACCCAACAAGATGGGGCCCTGCCATTTCATCTTCCACTCACTCCACTACTCATCAACCCCCAGCCACACTGGTCCTTCTTCCTGTTCCTCAAATGTGCAAGCTGTTTCCCACCTCAGGGCCTTTGTATGTACTGTGCCCTTTGGATGGCCCTTTATAACTAAAGAACTTTTCTCTGGTTACCCTTCTCAAAGGGGTCCCACTACCATTCTTTACCATTCCTTACCTTGTATGATTATTTTATGCCTGATAGTATCTTATATGTTTGTCTAGCTACTTAGTGTTTCCTTGTCCCTCCAATCAAATGTCAGCTCCATGACAGAAGGATCACTGACCATCTTCCTCACTGCTACAGAGCAGATACCCAATAATCTTTGCTCAATACGTACATAAGTGAATAAATATATTCTCATGGATTTTCCCCTAACTTTATAAGATAGATTATTCCTATTCTGAAGAGGAGAAAATTGCACAAAACTGAGTATGTCCAAGGTCATTCAGGTAATTGGAGGCAAAGTCAGAATCTGAACCTGAATCTTTGACTCCAATATCCATCTGTCCAGATACCAGATTAGTATTTCTAGAAGATGTTGCAGCTTGAGTCCAAAGACAATTTGGAGACAGACCTCATCCAATCAGTTGAAGACCTTAGGAGAAAAAGACCAAGGCCCATTGAGGAAGAGGCCCAACCACACTTTTCTGAAAACACTTTCACAGCAACAGACTGGTATTTGACTGAATATCTGAGTAAGGTGGGCTTGCCAAGTGGCATACAAAATTAACCATCACACTGTGCAAAGGAGAAGGATTTGCAAACTCAAATTCCCACAGGAGCCAGGCAGACAAGGTAACTGAGTGAAGCCAGTGTCAGATGAAAGGGAATAGTGGGGACTGGGGACTGCTGGAGGGTGTGTGCTTCATCTAAAGACCATCAGACTCAAAAAATTTAAAACTACTGTTTGGGAGAAGCAACAATCATCTGCAGGACAAATAAAGCCTAGGAATCATGTTTTGGATAAAGCAACAAACACAGACTTCCCTGGTGGTGCAGTGGTTAAGAATCCACCTGCCAACGCAGGGGACATGGGTTCAATCTCTGGTGCGGGAAGATCCCACATGCCTCAGAGCAACAAAGCCCATGCGCCACGGCTACTGAGCCCACGCACCACAACTACTGAAGCCCGAGTGCTGCAGCTACTGAAGCCTGCACACCTAGAGCCCATGCTCTACAACAAGAGAAGTCACCGCACACCACAACTAGAGAAAGCCCGCGCAGAGCAATGAAGACCCAACGCAGCCAAAAATAAAGGGGGATAAAAAGGCAACAAAGACACCAATGTGGTCTACAGGACCAATGGCAGCAGGATAAAGCACAATACCATGAAAGTTCCAGGGTAATATTATATCATCTACGGAGCTTTCATCAGGCTGAAATTAGGAATGGGTCGGACAACCAACAATCCTTCGCCCACATCACCTGGTTCAATCAAAGATTTGATCAGTGTTGAATAGTATATTTGAGGTTAAATTCCTGGTTGGCATCTGTGTTGCTAGTTAAGTATGGAGAGATGTGATTTAAGATGTAGCAGGGCTGTGGGGTAGAGCTGCCGTCTTTGTGTAGAAGGACCTGGCAAAGCCTAAGTAAAAGGCACTCAGTACCCGTGGGCAGAGGTAATGCTCCCCTGTGCAGCAATGAGTTCAGGACACTTTAATATACAGACAAACAGGCAACCAAGTTTCCACGACTGAAATACTTCTAGCCTGGAATTTTGTAAAACATAATCAAACACACATCTTTTAAAAGGTGTACCATTCTTCCAACCAGGCAACCTCTTGGTGTGCCCTCCAAGATTAACTAGCTGCAAAACATATGCCACAAATTAAGTGACCCGTTGTATGATATTATTAAATATAAACCAATGTAAGATGGGGGAACAACTACCAAAAAATTAAATCACTTAAGAATATTTGAACTGCAACCATTTTTTTCCTGGCAATAACTAAATAGCAGAGCTGACTGCTTACCACAGACACTTTCAGATCATGACACTAAAACCATATCTGTCTTTTTTTTTATTTTTGTCCCCACCGCACAGCATGTAGGATCTTAGTTCCCCTACCAGGGATCGAACCCGCGTCCCCTGCCTGCATTGGAAGCGCAGAGTCTTAACCACAGGACCGCCAGGGAATTCCCAAACCACATTTGTCTTTGTATTGAATACAAGATGATGCGTTCTTATAGTCTTGAGGAAAGAGGCCCTCTTGCCTCCAGGTCACCATGAAACCAGACTTACTGGAGCATTTCCAGTTCATCTATAGGTATGGGCCATTTAAACATAACACTCTGGCCAGAACCTTTAGTCATTTCTACCAAATCAAATTACTGGTGAAAGTCAAAGGAGTCTCATTAAAAAATCTCAAGGTAGCCAAAGAAACTGACCGTGCTTAAACAATTTTCCAGTTATTAAGGAGGAAGAGAGAGGGAGAAGGACTCTACTGACCACTGGGCACGAGAATCCCATGGCCATGCAGCCTATTTCACATTCCCAGCTTTGGATGCATGAGTGGAGGAAGGAGAAAAAGGCCACCCAGCTGAGGTCTACAGGAGAAAAGTTGTAGAGCACCATGCAGCATCACAGAGACGCTGTGAACACCAGCCCAGGACTAGAAGCTGGTTATCCTGAAACCACATAGCAACAGCAGTCAAGATGCAGCTTCTCAGAATCTGCCATGAGAATAAAGTGGAGCATGTGTATTCCCAGAGATTTTTATTTTCAACAATAAGCCAATCCTGAGAACAGCTGCGTGGCTGTATTCACATCCTAAACCTTCAAAGGCTATTTTAAGAGCACCTCGTTTCTACTTAGGCGGGGAAGAGAAACTCAGCCCCTTCGGGCACCTCAAAGCTATCCCCTTCCCTTCCCTACGCCTCCTTTCCAGACAGTTTGAAAACAAGACAGCTTGGAAGGAGGCAGAAGTGCTGGGCACATGTGATGGGCCGATGCCTGCCAGGGTCCAGGTTTGCTGGACACCCTAGCGATAGAAAGAAGGAAGAACCTACCAAGAGTTGGATGCAGCACCCAAGTAGGTGCTATCATTTGCATCTACACACCTTCAAATGAGAAACAAGGGAGAACATGGGGGAAAGGATCAAGAAAGCAAGAAGGCAGAGTACTGCAATGATTAGGGAAGTGGGGATCAGTCAATCAATGTTTCCTAAGACTTCGTGCTCGCGCCTGCAAGTAAACGAAAAGTGTGGAAGTCGTGGTTTCTGTCCTCAAAGAGTTAACATAACCCACAACGACAAAAAAGAATGAGAGAGGAGACAACAGCTGTCAAGCAATGTCTAAAAGATAGAGGAGTGACGGCTGAACCTGGGGATAATGAAGAACGCTGAGACAAGTCCCAGCAGAGGGAAAACTGATCGAATGCTGATGAATTAGCTTCACGGAATCCCACAAAGGCTCTGGAATTGCAGGCATCAAATACGGTGGAGAGTGGGAGTGGGATGTGGAGGTTAGTTAGAATCTACAATGAAAAGTCAGACCTTCAAGTTCTCAACACTTCCTGGGGGCATAACCAGGGCCCGCCCCCACTCCCACCCCTGTCCCTTTCCCATACAAGTCAAGTTTAATGCTAGATAAATTGAAAAGAAAAGCACAGGGGTGAGACACAAGACTAAAAACAGAAGATGAAATGGACAAACAAGAGCCAGTGTCCCCTTGCTCAGCTGGCTATCAGAATACCAGCACCCAGGCTTACCTCCCTTATACAGGAATAGAAGATCCTTCTCTGAAGAAACAGAATGGCCCCAGAAGGAAACCTCCTGAGAGATACTGAAATTTGAAAAAACTGGGGCCCAGCCCAGCCCAGCCCACTCCACAGGAAGCCCCACTCCAAGCACACAGCTTCCAATAAGTTCTTCAGAACCTTATATTTAAATATGAAAGGACATCCAAGGAAAACCTACACTACAAGTCAGACACCTAAGCAATCAGGAAAAACAAGAAAGTCTGAGGAAACAGACATAATGCAGGAAAAAGAAGGAAATATCAAAAACCCTAATTAATATATGACGTAAGATAAGAGAAGGCATTGCTTTAATTTGGAAATTTTGTTGTTACACTATTTAAACAGGGCTTTAAAAAAAAGAGAGAGAGAGAAGGCATTGCTTTAAAAAAAAAGAACAGGATGTTGCAAAAAGAAACATTCAGGGAAAATGTCAAGTTCTCAGAAATTAAAAATATGATGGACAAAATAAAAAATTCAATAGATGATTTGGAAATAAAGGAAACCATTCAGAAAGTAAGGCAATAAGACAAAAAGATGATCAAGACAAAACAGAAAAAAAATACAAAAATTTAAAAATCAGTCTAAAGTTCAACTACTGGCATTTATAAGTGTTCAGAGAAAATGGTGACAGGAAAAGAATTAAAAACAACACATAACCAAAAAATAAACACAAATCTGTAAGAACCTTTCCTAAAACAGGAACATAAGTCTTTCAGTTGAAAGGTTTGATTAAATCCACAGCAAAATGATTTATAAAGACACAACAAAATTCTAAAAGCTTCCAGAAAGAAAAAAATCTGTTTATATAGAAAAGATGAACAATCAAAATAGCATATGACTTCTCAACAGCAACAGAAGCTAGATGTCAATTCAGTATTACCTTCAAAATATGGAGGGAAGATGATTTTCTTTCTTTCTGTCTTTTTTTTTTTTTGATGTGGACCATTTGTCTTTATTGAATTTGTTACAATACTGCTTCTGTTTTATGTTTGTTTTTTCTTTTTTTGGCCCCGAGGCATGTGGGATCTTAGCTCCCCGACCAGGGATCAAATCCACACCCCCTGCATTGGAAGGTGAAGTCTTAACCACTGCACCACTAGGAAAGCCCCTGGAGGGAAGATGATTTTCAATCTAGAATCATATACGTACCCAAACTATTGACTAAGGAAGAGAGTAAATTAAAGACATTTCCCAAGATTAAGTTCCTTGAGAATTTATCTCTTACGTTTGCTCACTAGTAAACTGCTAGCAGATACGGTCCGCCAAAACAGCAAACGGTAAAAAAAAAAACATGGGATCCAGGAAATGGGAACCATACAGGACATAGGTGAGAAAGAGATCCCTGCACAAAACCTGTTCTAGAACAGGCTATAGAGCAACCACAGCAGATGACAGCAGGAAGAACAAAATAGAAGGGGTACATAACCTGATACGTTTGGCCAAGAGCAAAATGAGATTGAGAGATGCTATCAGAAGGCATGGGAAGAATAAAAGAGAAAGAAAAAAAGAAGGAAGAGAGGGAGGGAAGGAGGGAGTGAGGGAGGAAGGATATATCTACAAATACACACACAAATCAAAAAGAGGCAATGTTTATTAGCAGGAAAAAATGAAAAGTTGCACAAGAAAGGATTTGTAATCATAGTATATCATTGGTCCCACTGATGCATAGTGTTTATATAGTAATATAAAGTGTCAATCCAAAAGAAGGGAAGGGGAAAAGGTCTTAATTATCACAGTACCAAGTCAAGGGGTAATATTTTAAATTGATTAAAAATCGAGAAAATGATGGTAAAGGTACATTACTGATTTTTAAAAATGTCCATAGTGATCTATAACACACAATACGGAGAGAAAAGTGAACAAAACAAAATGTACAGCTCAATGATTTATCGCAAAGCAGACATCCATGTAATCATTTTCCAAGTCAAAAAACTTTGCCAGCACCCCTGAAACTCTCATCCTTCTCCTCTTAATTAGCACCCCTGTCCTCCTGTACAACTATTATGTTAACTCTGACAGTAATCACTTTATAGATTTGCTATCTAAGCATGCATCCCTAAAGACTTCATCAAGCCTGTGTTTTGTGCTTTATATAAATGAAATACAGGTGGGGGTGTGGGGGTGTGTGTGGGGGTATGTCTGTGTGTGTGGCTTCCTTCACACATTAATGTCAATGAGACTCATCCAGGTTGTGGTGCAGTTTGTTTTTATTGGTGTACCTTTTTTATTTATATACATATACCATAAAGTGTATGTGCACATGTTATATTATACTCTTAATGAATATTGGGTGGTTTTCAGTGTGGGGCCACTGGGAATACTGCTGCTGTGAACTTTTTTCTCCATAATTTCTGGTATATATGTATTCACTTCTCCCTTCAATCTGAACATCAGAGTAGAACTGCTGACTCAAACAGTATGTCTTTGTTCAATTTTACTAGATAATGCTAATTAGTCTTTCAAAATGGTCACCGGCCGTGTGTGAGAATTCTCATTTCTCCAAATCCTCACCACCTGTTGGTATTGAAAGTCATTTTTTTTTGAAAGTCATTTTTAATTTTAGGCAGTGGGTGGAAATTTAGTCACATTTTATGTGGTTTCTAATTTGCATTTCCCTGAAGACTCATGAAGTAGAACACTTTTTTCACAAGTCTATTGGACATATGGATAGCATCTTTTGTGAAGCTCCTGTTTAGGCCTATTACCCATTTTTCTATTTTCTTTCTTTTACTGATTTGAGGCATTCTTTGTATATTCTTCCCATGAGCCCTATGTAAATCATAGATATTGTAAATATCTCTAACTTGTCTCTCACTCTCTTAACTGTGTCTTTTGATGAACATAAGTTCTTCATTTTAATACAGTACAATTTTATTGTCTTTTTTTATGATTGGTTCTTTTGGGTCCTGTGCAAGAATTCCTTTCCTAGCCAAAGTCATGAGTATATTATCCTACACTATAATTCTGGATATTTTATTATTTTGTCTTTCACATTTAGATCTTGAATTCACTTGGAACGGGTTTTGGTGTATGGTATAAATTTAGGGTCAAGGGTGTAAGCTGATATCTAATTGTTCCAGGACTGTTTCTTAAAAAAATGACCATCCCATCCTCAAGGGGATGGGATTTTTATCACTGATAGTGTGTCTGTATACACACAGGTCTGTTTGGGGACTCTGTTCTTTTTCACTAGTCTATTCATCTGTGCTTGCACTAATGCCACACTCCCCAATTACTACAGCAGAACAACAAATCTTAGTATCTGGTGGACCAAGTCCTCTTTTCTTATTCTTCTTCAAGAGTATCTTGGTTCTTCTTGGTCCTTTGTGTTTCCATATAAATTTTAGGATCAGCTTATCAAGTTTCATGAAAACCCTCTTGGGATTTTGATTGAGATTTCATTCAGTTTGAAATTGACATCTTAAAAAAAAAAACGAAGCCCTCCATTTCATAAGCATGACATATCCCTCCATTTATTTACGTTTTCTTCAATTTCTCTCAATAATGTCAAGTGCTTTTCAATATAGGGCTTCATAACTTTGGTTAGATTTATTCCTAGGTATTTGATTATTTTTATTCTGATGTAAATTCATTGTGTACCTGTTTATTGGTAGTAAGTAGAAATATAATTTTCTTCACATTTACCTTGTATCTGGCCAACTTGCTAAATCCACTTTCTAGTTCCAACAATTTATCTGAAATTCTTTTTGGATTTTCTACACACATAGTAATTTCATCTCCCAATAATTATAGTTTTATTTATTCCTTTTCAATCCTACTGTCTTTTTCTTTTGTGCCTCATTATGTTAGCTGGGATTTGCCATGCAGTGATGAACAGAAGTGGTGATAACTGACATATCTGTCTTTTCTCTTACTCTCAAAGTTTTAATATTTCACCCATTACACATGACGTTTCCTACTTTTTAATAATACATGGTATTTTTTGTAGATACTCTTCTTTGAGTAAGAAAATTTTCTCTGTTTATTAGTTTGCTTAGTCTTTTTAAAAATCATGACTAAATATTCTGCATTTATTGAGATGATTATATGACTTTTTTATTCTGTTATATACTGAGTTATACTGACTGATTTTCAAATATATTACCTCAACCTTACAGTTCTGGAAGATAATCAACTTGAGCATAATGTAGTAACTTATTGCTGGATTCACTTTGCTAGTATTTTGTTTAGAATTTTTGAATCTATATTCATTGAAACTGGCCCAGAATTTTTCTTATTTATATCAGGTTTTAGTATAAAAATTCTGACCTCTTAAAACAAGTTGGGAGTGTTCCTTCTTTTCCAATTACCTGGAAGAGTTTGTGGAAAATATGTGTTACTTCTTCCTTAAATATTTAATGAATTTAACAGAAAAACCATCTGGGTCTGAAGTTGTCCTTGTGGTAAGGTTTTTAATTGCATATTCATATGAATAGATATAGGGCTACTCAGACTGTTATTTTTCTCGTGTCAGTTTTGGTAACTAGCATTTTTAGAAAATTTGTCCATTTCTTCTAAAATTTCATTTCATAATTTGCCATGGTGTTATTCATCATATTCTGTCCTTATCTTTTAAATGTAGTGATGTCCTTTGATTCATCCCTAATATTGGTTATTTGTGCTTTTTTTTTGCTTGATTAGTCTCACCAGAATTTATTTATTAGTCCTTTGGCTCTGTTGATTCTGTCTATGGGATGTCTGTTTTCTATTTCATTACTTTCTTCTCTTATTTGTATTATTTCCTTCCTGCTACCTTTTTAAAAACTTTGCTTTTCTTTGTTAATTAATGCTTAAGTTATTTATTTTTAAGCCTCTTTTTTTTTATAATGTATATATTTGAGGCTATAAATATCCCTCTAATCATGGCTTTAGCGGGAGTCCATGCTTGGTATCTCATATTTCATTGCCATTAATTTGTAAATATTACCTAATTTTCATTGCCATTTCTTCTTTGACCCATGATTGCTTAATTTCTAAACATATGGGGATTTTTCACTTATCTTTTTCATTGTTGAATTCTAGTTTAATGTCACTGTTATCTGATAATATACTCGTATTATTTCAATCCTTTGAAATTTGCTGAGTTGCTCAATAACTCAGACTATGGGCAATGTTGACAAATATTTTCTGTGCCCTTGAAAGAAACGCGTATTTCATATTTGTCAAATGCACTGTTTTATAATTAGATCAGGCCTGTTAATTGACTTTGTTCAAACTGTCTATATCCTAACTGATTTTTACTGTCTGCTCACTGTATCAATTACTAGGAGAGATATATTAAAATGTCTAATTATATCTATATCTATTTCTCCTTGTAGCTCTTATAATTGTGTGTGTATGAGCGTGTGTGTGTATTTTAAAAGTGCATACAAACTTAGAAATATTTTACTTTCCTGGCAAATTGAATCTTTTTTGTTATGAAATATCCCTCCTCATCTCTGACAACATTTCTTTTCTGTTAGAGGGTCTACTTTATCTGACATTAATTTAGCTATAGAATCTTTCTTTTGGTTAGTGTTTGCATAGTATATCTTTTTACATCCTCTTATATTTGACCCTTCTGTATAGTTTTAAATAATGTATATTTAAAGCAGCATATAGGTTTTTAAAAAATTCAATCTCATAGATGTTGAGAACAAACATATGGACACCAAGTGGGGAAAGTGGCAGGAGGGGAGGTGGGGGGGGAGGTTGACAGATTGAGGTGGGATGAATTGGGAGATGGGGATTGCCATATATACATTACTAATGAGAAAAAAAATCAAATTGTACACTTTAAATAAAAAAAATTCAATCTGATAATCTTTGACTTTCAATGAGAGTATTTAGTCTGTTTATATTTAATATAATTGCTGACATATTTGGGCCTAAACCTGCTAGTTTTTATTTGTCTCATCTAGTCTAGGATCCTTTTTCTCCCATTTTCCATCTTCTGTTGAATTATCTGAGTATGTTTTATTATTCTATTTTCCCCTTCTCTTAGCTTATTATTTATGTATTCCTTCATCATTCTTTTAAAGATTATCCAGAGTTCAAAGCATGCACCCTTGACTTATTAATGGCTAATACTAATTAGTTTTTATCACTTCCTTTACAATATAAGGGGCTTAGAACAATTTAATTTCATTAATTTGTCCAGACTTGAGTTCCACTTTGATCATATATATTTATTCCCTATATATTTTAAACTCCACAAGAAAAATTCTTATTATTTTGTATGGCTAGTATTTATTTATATTGAACTAATTATTATTTCTATTGCTCTTCATTCCTTCCTACATCTCTGAGCTTTGATCTGGGATAATTTTCCTTCTGTCCAAAGGATGCCTTTTACTATTTCCTTTAGGATAGATGTGCTCATAATCTTTTAAAACATTTTTAGTTTTTCCTTCATTTCTGAAGAATCTTTTAGGTAGATATAGAATTCATGGTTAACAGTTGTTTTCTTTTTGTTTTTAATATTATTTATTTATTTATTTATTGGCTACATGGGGTCTTCATTGCTGTGTGGAGTCTTTCTCTAGCTGTGCTGAGTGGGGGCTACTCTTTATTGCAGTTTGCAGGCTTCTTATTGCAGTGGCTTCTCTTGTTGCAGAGCACAGGATCTAGGCACTTCGGCTTCAATAGTTGTGGCACATGGGCTCAGTAGTTGTGGCTCAGAGGCTCTAGAGCACAGGCTCAATAGCTGTGGCGCAGGGGCTTAGTTGGTCCATGGCACGTGGGATCTTCCCAGACCAAGGATCGAACCTGTGTATCCTGTATTCACAGGTGGATTCTCAACCGCTGGGCCACCAAGGAAGACCCAACAGTTGTTTTCTTTCAGCAACTTGAAGATATCATCCTTTTGACTTTATTGTTTCAGTTGAAGAGTCGGTTGTCAATTTTACTGTTGCTCCTTTGAAGACAAGAGGTACCCACTCTTCCAGCAGTGACTGCTTTTCAGCTCTTCTCTTTGCTTTTATTTTCAAAAGTCATATTGTGTTGTTCCTAGGTGAAGTTTCTTTATACTGACCCTGCTTGATGTCCTAGGGCTTCTTGATTATGCAGCTCTGTGGCATTTGTTAGTTTTGGAAAATTCTCAGTCATTTTTTCCCAATTATTTTTCCTGTTCCATTTTTCTCTCTCCCTACTACTGAAACTCCAATTACTTGTATATGAGGCCTTTCTACTATATTTTACAAATGTTTCAAATTCCTTTCAAATTACTTTCTATCATTTTGCCTCTCTGTGCTTTATGTTTATATTCTAGTTCACTAACTCTCTCTTCAGCTACATCTACTCTGTTGAATCCATCCATTTTTTTAACAGCTTTATTAAAGTATAATTTTCTTACCATAAAATGCACCTACTGTAAATGTATATTCAATGATTTCAGTATATTAATTCAGTTATGCACCATCACCATCACCATAATCCAGCCTTGGAGGATTTCCATCACCCAAAAAAGTTCATTTATTTAGACTTTAACTTCAGTAACTATATTTTTCAATTCTAGGTTCTTATTTATAATTTTCAGTTCTCTGACAAGTTTCTAAACCTTATCTTTTAATTCTGTGAATATATTAATCATAGTTATTTTAGAGACCATGTCTGATTAATTCACTATCTGGACCCCTCGTAAGTATATCTTATGTGTCAAATTTTTTTCATGGTTTTGATGATGTCTTATTTTCTCATATATCTAGTTATTTTTCATTGGATGACAGATATAGTACATGAAAAACTCTAGTGAACATGAGGCTCTGGAAGATGCATCTTCCTCCAGAGAGGATTTTTGCTTTTGCTTCTGGCAGGCATCTAAGCTAGTGACACTAATCTGAAAATATTTCATTTTTGGCTTCAGTCCCTGTAAGAGTTTTTCTATTTCTGGTTCATCTTGATTCAGGGTTCCAAATGAAAGCTGAGGTTGTTTACTAGGGTTTCTGCTCCTTGGCAGGACTTGACTACAGTTACCATGCCCCTAACCCCATGAGTTTGTTGAAAGCTCTGCTAAGTTTTTAGTCTCTTAGTCACCACTTTTGGAATTGATAATTCTCTCAAGAAGAAGATACAAAAGCTGGGCTCACCTCTTAGATGAGGGGACTTTCCTCCCCCAAATTTTATCTCTGCAATTCCTCATTGCCTTGATGGCTCTCCGATGCATCCAAACTGAATTTTTTTTCTTCTTAATTTTAAGCATCTTTTCTCAGCAGAAGAGTTGGTCTAAACAAACTTGATCTACTATTGCTAGGCATATTGACTACCACTGTAAGTAAGGTGACAATAATTTATCATACAAATCAGCATGCTTTTGAAAATTAAAGGAGGCAGTATTAGTAATTGCATTGGGGCAGTAGACACAAACCTCAACTATCACAAACAAATCAAGATACATGGTCACCCCAATAATAATGCAAGGAGTACTTTGCTCAAAAAAATATAAATTAATTTAAAATTCACATTGGCCATATCAAGAAATGTGGAGATCTTGTCCCTTCCCTTTGTAGTGACAGAATATTTGGTATTAAGGATACAAATGAGCCCTTGTTCAATATGGGAAGATACCATTCAGCAGCTCATTGTATCAGTAGGAGTTAACTATTCCACCCAGCCTGCTAGTTCATGGGCTCTATATCTTATTAATGTCCTTGGCTGAGACTTGGTACCTCCAAAAGAGTAGTTCTGGAAACTCTTCCAAACGAGAGAAATTTTTCTACAAAGATACAAGATAAGCCTTAGAATTGATAAGAAAATGAACATAATTTCCAAAAGGAGCACTGTGTACACCAACCCCCCCACCCCCTGCCAACTTCACCTCTCTTATTAGAAATTCTGTACTCTGATCGCATCTGCCAGAAATTCTATGCCCTGTTCCATGAAGGAAACAACATAATAAGTGAAGGGCTAGGTTTGCCTTGGCTTTTGAGGGAGCTAGATTATCCACCTGGGTCATCTTCTAAAATGAACTCCTCGGGGCTGGAAAGCTATTCTCTGACCAATGCCAGAGCTAAGCCCAAGGAGCTGCTCAATCGAATAAAACATGGTCAATACCTAATTACAGACTCGCCACATCTTGTATTTTGCAGCCTGACCCTTCTTGGAATTTTGATGATGCTATTCAGAATACACTTCCTTTTCTTTATCTGCGTATTTTAGATGGCTTGATTCAAAACAATGTTTTGTATATAAACAGCACAACATTTTTCCAAAGCACAGGCTTTATCAGCATATAAAGTAATTTGCCACATGCATTGTGTTTGCATCTGAACAGGTGGATAATAGATTAGTTAGAGTAACTAAGATGTCAGTGTATTTCCCCATCCACAGTACAGTGCAGAAGAGAAAGAAAACTACTCAATGAAAAGAAAACAAATTATGACTCCCACAATTTAACTCAGGTCCATATGTCATTCTCATTTACTAAGACCATTAGGAACAGAAAATAAAAGTGAAGCATTGAAAACACTGAGCCTAGCAACAAAGTAATGAGTTAAACTCAATTAGAGAGTGATACTGAGGCCAATAACCCAGGGTCCAGTTCAGCTGAGATTATCTGTGGCTCTGAAGAATATTCAAGAGCTAATTCCTCTGTTTGTTGTTAAATACTAGCCTGGAGAAAGGCTGGCCTTCTTAAGCAAGACCTCAAACCAAAGAAAATAGGAGCGAAAGGTCTCTACTTAAGGCCGTGAGACAGCACCAAGCCTTTTTTTCTTCCACATCATACAAATAACTAGAACCTCACCCACACTATATCAATCACAAAGCCAACTACGAAGGTCTTTCTCCATTCAAAGCAGTCTGTCTGCACCTCCTCATCCAACCACTTCTAGGGCAGTCTTATCTGTAATGCTCACCACCCAATGCCCTGCCTCTCAACAATATCTAGCACTTGTAGACCTCAACAAATATTTTCAGAATGACTGCATGAATTCTCACAACAACCCAGAGAGAGCTGAAAAGGCTGATTTCAACAACGCAGAAGAAACAACTAAGATAGATTAAACTGATCCCCCATGGAAATGCCACTATTGTTTGTAGTACCCCCTCCAAACTCCAGTGGTTTGGGATTTTCTCCAAGTTTTTTTTGACATATTTCAAATCTAAGAAGACAAGTTGAAGGGATAACATAATGAATGAGTGGCAGACCACAATGCTGCATCCCTAAATATGTTACAGCAAGAAACTTCTTTCGTTCAGAGGTGTAATTTTTTTTTAGAGCATATAGCATGTTCAAAACTGAGTGGTAGGGGACATTTTCAAAAGTTGAGCACAAAATTCACACCTTCAAGGAAGTTATTATATAGTTGGGGATTTAAACTGTACAAACATGAAATAATTCAGGATAATTAGATTTAAAGTTAGTGGCATTGATTGTAAGTGAAACAGGAGGTCAGAGAAGTGAGAACTCAGGTTGGGCTGCAGTTTCAGGGAGGAGGTACATGGCAGAGACAGATTGGCTATTTATTAAACCTGTTTCTTCTTTGTCCTAGACACACATCCAGACTACTTTTCCCAGCAACCCTTTTTTGCAGTCGGATGTGGCAACCTTACCAAGTATTAGCTAATAGAATGGGAAGGGAAGTGGAATGTGCCACATCTAGGGCTGGCTGCTAAAAACATGGCACTCGTGAGTCTCCACAATCTTTCCTTTTTTGCCTGTGTGATCCAAATAAACACAATGACCTTGGGAGCCATAGATTGACAATGGCAGAGCCCATAGGAAGGAAAGTGCCTCATTCCCTAAGTCACCACCTGAATGAGAGCCATCCCTTAATCAGGGATACCCATTTTGGACATGCCTGGAAGAAACACCTATTGTTTTGATTCACTGCACTATGTTGGGTTTATTGAAGCAACTAGTATTACCTCAACTAATACAAGTTAGGGTTTAAATGACCCTGGAATATGTGTCAGGAGGTAATGTTCTGAAAATAATGACTGCTTTTCCTCTACTGTTTTTTGCACATTAGATCTTTATCCTAGTTGCCTAGAAGCATTCATATGTTTCAGGGACTATTAGGATTATTATATAAGGAATACAAAGAGAAAGAATAGAAGTTGCGTTTCTGGTAATATGGCAGAATAGATACGTTTCAAATCTTCTGATAACAACCAAAACTGCTGGACAAAACATTTCCTCAAAAATACTTTGCGATGTTAACTTAAGCTTCTGTTTTTACAAGTTAGCAGGGCATGGGGGACAGCAATAAAGTTGCTGGTACTGACAAAGCCAGGGACCTCCAAGGTACAAAGTGTAATAGGAGGTGCCCTGCTAAAGACAGGACTCCAAAAGACTACCAAAATTGCCTGTCTCAAAAATTAGTGCTGAGTAGAAGGTAGAAAGTCTTTACTGAAAATTTATAACCACAAGACAACCCTTACATGGGTTTTGAGTATGAATTGATTGTATGGTTGGTCCCCAAACTTCTAGTTGAGAATTTTTAAGTCCTTGCTTTGCAGATTGCTGATGATCCCAGGCACTTGAGAGAAACAAATGCAAAATCTAGGGAAACTCACCTTCAATTCAAACCTCAAATAATTCCCACTGATAAAAGTCTTAAAAAAATAAGGTCACAGTAAAATAAAGTAAAATTAAAACCACAAACACACACATGCATAAAGAAACAAAGCATCATGAACAAAATTTAGTAGAAAGAAGAGTAAAACTGAACCCAGAGACATCAAATTTTAAATTATCAACTAACATAATAGTGTATGTCAACTATGTCAGTTTTTTAAAGGTCTAAAAAATTATCAGACACACAATATAAATAAATGTTCAAAATAATAGAAGAGGGGCTTCCCTGGTGGTGCAGTGGTTGAGAATCCACCTGCCAATGCAGGGGACACAGGTTCGAGCCCTGGTCCAGGAAAATCCCACATGTTGTGAAGCAACTAAGCCCGTGCACCACAACTACTGAGCCCACGTGCGACAACTACTGAAGCCTGAACGCCTAGAGCCCATGCTCCACAACAAGTGAAGCCACTGCAATGAGAAGCCCACGTGCCACAAGGAAGAGTAGCCCCCACTTGCCTCAACTAGAGAAAGCCCATGCACAGCAAGAAAGACCCAATGCAGCTAAAATAAATAAAATTAAAAATAAATAAATAAATAAATAAAAATTTTAAAAGTAGAAATAAATAAAAATAATAGAAGAAAAAAGTATATAAACTGTGAGCAAGATTACACAGATTAGATACAAGAAACAAAAAAGACAAAAAATTATTGACTGTAGCACAAAAAGATGTTATATAGAGAGATAGATAATAAGAAAAAGAAGTTAATACATAGAGAGGACAACAGAAGTCTAACATATACCTAATCTAAAATCCAGAAGTAGAAAAAAAAAATGAGTACACAGCAGGGACAATACTCTGAGAATCTTCCAGGATTGATGGGAAAAAAATCAATCCACAGATTCACAAAACAAACAAAAATATCCAAAGCAAAATAAATACATAACAAAGAAATTCACATCTATAGACACTGTATAATAAAACTGCAAAATGCCAAATACAAAAAGAATATCTTCAAAGTGGCTATAAGGTTTTGATTTCTTATCAGAAGTCAGAAAACAATGGAACATTTTTAATTGTGTCGAGAGAAAGTAACCAGAATTTTATACCTAGCAAAAATATATTTTATACCTAGCAAAACTACATTTTAAGGGGAAAAAAATGAAAGAATTAGAATTCTCTAACAAACAGTAAATAATTAGGTCTTCCTTAATTGATCCTCACTTAATGAAATCTATGAAAAGGAGTGGAGTACAAGTCAGGGAAGAAATTATAAGCAAAAAAGTAGTAAATATGTGGGTAAACTTGAACAAACATTTCTATTTTTAAATGATAATGTCTAACCCACAAGGCTACAAAACAGCACAAGACAGAACTAAAACACTGGGCAAAAATGGGGCCCAAGCTAGCGGGGGAGGGGTGAGAGGTGACTGGAATTAAATGGTCTAAAGTCCTTGCCTTGTTCCGGAGGAGAGGAAAGACAGTGATGCACTTTAGACTTTTAAGTATGCATGCTTAAATTTCTAGAGAACCACTGAAAGAATAATAATAGTGTAAAACTCCTAAAGTACTATAGAATAATATATGAAATAAGGAAAAAAATTAATCAATTCAAAAGAAGGCAAGAGGGGAAAGAAAAAGAAACATCAAGAGGCAGGAAAAATGGAAAGAATAAAATAACATGAAAGAATAAACTGAAATCAATCTGAAATTACAATAAGTATAAATGATTACATATTTCATTTAAGAGATATGTCTGACTGCATAAAAACAATACCCGGCATGATGTCATCTACAAAAGGTACATCTAAACTACAGGATGTAGAGACTTCCCTGGCAGTGCAGTGGTTAAGATGTCTTGCTTCCACTGTAGGGGGCACAGGTTCGATCCCTAATCAGGGAACTAAGATCCCACATGCTCTGCAGCACAGCCAAAAAAATAAAATAAAATAAAATAAAATACAGGACATAAAGAGTTTGAAAAAACAAAGAATGGAAAACAAATAGCAAGAACTAATAATGAAGAAGCTGATTAACCTTACTGTTGACCAGTACTGTTGCATGGATACCAGACAAAATATGCTTTAAGACAAAAAGCATTATGAGAGTTAAAGTGTGTACAACTTCATGATAATAAATGATTCAATTCTCCAAAAAAGAATTTTAAATGTGTATACACCAAATAGTGTAACTTCAAAATATATCAAGAAAAAACATGATAATCCACTACCTTAGTGAGAGATTTTTAATACACTTCTCCCAGCAAAAAAAAAAAAAAAAAAAAAGATCAAATTAGGATAGTGGTCATCTTGCAGAATATAGTGCCTTGGGGCATAAGGGGACTTCCTGGGTGAAGTTAACGTTCTATCTATTAATGTAAGTGCTTGTTACATAGGTGTGTTCACTTACATAAATACACACACAATACATGTTTACATATATATAAATATATATATATTTATACTATCTATATATACTACAAATGGTGTGTGTGTGTGTGTGTGTATAATGTTTCCACCTATATGAAAGTATGTGCAACTAAACTATATATAGTTTCAAGATTAAAAAAGTATGTGGTAAAATTATAAAGAAAAACAAGGGCGCAAACCAGAAACAACATACTTCACATCTACTCACATCCAAGTGGCTAGAATTTTGCCATTCTTAGCTGTAAGAGAGTCTTCTTAGAAGTGTGGTAGTTAATGGACACAGGTGGGGAACTAGTAGACTCTGCCACAGGCAGAAATTCCACAGCCTTGCAAGTCAGGCTTTCTCTGGGGACAGGATTTTTGCCCACTGACAGGAGTCTGGAAGACCCAGCTCAAAGAACTGACCTGAAGGCAGTAGAAGATGCTGCTTTCACCTGTGAGGGACAGTAAAGTTGCTAATCTTTCTGCCTGGATAGTAGCAGGATGAGACGATGGAGGGGAAGTGAAAGAAGAGCCCACCTCTTTCTGGATCCAGTTAACGATGGGAAAGAAAAGTGAGGTAAGAGAAGAAGACAGTGGAGTGGTTCACTGCTTGTCCTGACTTCTCTCTGGGTGATTCCGTCTCTTGACTGAGGAGGTACTCCTGTGTGCAGAGGGATGTCTTTGTGCCCATCACCCTCCATCATCTGGAGCCATAGGAAGAGATGGCCTGCACCAGCCTGGAACACAGCTTCCGCAGCCCGGCACTGCAGCTTGATTAAAGAGGGGGAGCTGTGAGGTGGGATGCCCTGGGTGGACTGTGGCCAGAGTAGGGGACCCCTTGCAAGGACCACCAGGCCAGTGGGCTTGATGGATGCTGTCATTCATACTCAGAGTTTGCTGCCAGTGGGGGCTGAGGCTGGACGCAGTCAGCAGAGGATGCCACACCAGGTTCTGATAAAGCCAAGAGGGCGACCAGATCAACTTTTTTTTGCAACCTGCAGGTCACTTATTGGGTCCCAACTGTGGTGTTTTTGTTTGGTTAGTTTGTTGTTGTTGTTGTTGTTATGGTTTTTGTGTATTTTTTTTCATTAAATAAAACAGAATGCAAGAGATCAGAGTACATCAAGTATAACAAGGATAATACCTTGTAAAATTTCTATTTCAGCTACACAGGTTATTTTGTAAAAACTTTATCACCTGTCCATATATGCTCACTGGAATCTCATGAAAATGTATCTGTGTTTTACTCTGAATCTTTGAAAACCACTGGACTAGACTATGAGCCACAGACTTCATCTGCTAACACAGAGCAAGCAGCCCTGTGGGCAAGACACCCAGCCCAAGAGCCGAGGTCACTGTAACTAAGGATCAAGAGTCGCCTGTCCTCCGTGAAAACAAGAGTACACGCAGCACCCCTTCCCCCACACTCTGTTGTCACAGGCAAAGAAGGGGGACAACAGGAAGGAAAGGATATTGTTTTCCTAGGAAGACTGAGAATTATCTTAAGGGACTATTTGGGTTATCAGATCAAACTAAGTTTTTAAATGGATGGGATCAAAAGTTAGTATTCTTTTTCCTGATAACCAACGGGTGTTTTCTGGGGAGGAAGGTCTGCTGCAGACAAGATGGACAAATTGCATTTTCTCTGCACCTCACAGTTGCAGCGTGGGTGACACTGATGACCCTACAATGTGTGAAGGGGGAAGAAGGTGGTTGTGGTCAGGAAACAATACGAACAAAGTCAGCAGAGCTGGAAGGTGTAAGGCAAGTTCAAGGATGAATAAACCCTGACCAGATCTGGGGGCGTTTTCTGAGCTCTAAAGGGGAGGGCCAGATTATAGAAGGTCTTAAAAGTTAGGCAGGAGAGGACAGACCCAATAAGGAGAGTAACAGGGAGCCCCCACAGATTCTTAGTAGATGAGGGACACAATCCAACAATGTCAACATAAAAATAAAAACAGCTACAGTAATTTAAGTGGTAACTATGCGTCTGGCTCTGTGCCAAGGGTTTTTCATCAGCTCTCACAATCAGCCTTTCAAGATTTCCACATTCCTGAGTCTTAGTTCATATCACTGAGCCTGAGGTAAGGTCACACAGTTGTAAGTAGGTTTGAAGGCAAGAAATAACTCCAAAGCCCATAACTTTCAGAGCGGTTTAGGGACAGACGTCTTCAGGAGGACCGAGGAAGGAAAGGGACCAGGAGGGACAGAGCACCGAGCAGTTTCCGGCAGTGTTCTCTCGGAGAACTCAAGTCGAGATGACCGTGAGGCGCATTTCAGAGAAAGTAGCAAGGAGCCCTGGTGGTAAATGAGACACGCGTGGCACATGAAACAAGCGGCCTGTCCAAGCTTCCCAACCTGGCAAACAAGGATAAGGGCTGTAACAGAGGAAAACCAAACCAAAACCAAAACATACACAACACAATGAGTGCCCTTATTGAAAATTTCTGCCTGAATATCTAGACTCAGAGCTTTCGTCCACCTCCTGTTCCCATTTCTCAGACCGAAAAACCACTTTCTCAGGATCTTCATTTTGAAGTTCAGACGACAACTGAAAATGACTTTTTTTTTTTTTTTTTTTTTTTTTTAATTTTGGCTGCATCAGGTCTTAGTTGCGGCATGCGGGCTCATAGTTCGGGCATGTGGACTTCTTAGTTGCAGCATGCACGCGGGACCTAGTTCTGCGACCAGGGGTGAACCCCAGCCCCCTGCACTGCGAGCACAGTGTCTTACCCACTGGACCACCAGGGAAGTCCCTAAAAATGACTCTTGTAAAGCGTCCACACCTCCAAGACTGTGAAAGTGTCTGAGAAGTGGAGAGTGTCCTAGAGGCTGCTGGCGCCCGGCCCACCTCCCCTCAAGCCTCAGTACTCAGCGCAACCAGCCCAACCCTCACCTCAACCAGCGGCATCAAGTCCCTCCCTGAGAACCGTGTCTGGCTTCAGCTCGCACATCAACTCAAGTGCTGGGAATCAACGTCCCCTGAGAGTCATCACCCAGTGGCTGGAAGCGACACGCCGGACACCCGCTCTCAGCGCACCTAGGCTCCCCTCTCAGTGTAACCTCGCAGCCCCTACTGGTGTCTTCCTGGGATCGTCCCCCAAGTAAACCACCCACCCTGGAATCCTCCTCCCAGGGTCAGCTTCTAAATGAAAACAAAACGCATTAATACCTGGAGAGAGGAACTCGGGGAGGGCGTCACTTCAACCTGTCGGCATCAGCTTGGAATAGGAACTTCAAAAGGGCTACATTTGGGGATACTTCCGGTTTAAGAAGCCAGTCAGCGTTAGGGAACAGATGGTAGGCGCTGCCAGGAATTTCATCCCCTTTAGTTCCCTATCACAGGGCACAGTCCCTTATATGCAGTAGGCACTCAATAACTGTTCATTGAATGAATGGGTGGATGATTCGTTTCCCCAAGTTGATTCATATATATCTTGAACATGTCCCTAGATCAATTCTTTAAAATGGTTTCACACATGAAATCTGTGAAAGCACACATGTGAAATATGAATTAGTTCCATTCAAGGTCTGATGATTCACCTGAAGTCTTCTAGAGAATTAGAAAGTGCCAGGCACCTGCATCACTGAAAATATCCACATCGGCTCCACTGCTAGTTCCAACCAGTCACATACATACCAGACATAGTGGGATGCCCAGGTGAAGATTTAACTTGTCATTTTCCCCTTTGCTAGGACAAGAGCAGAGCTCCTTGCTTAGATGAGAAAGTCAGACTAGCACAGTGTCTCTCGGTCTATATAAACCCATGTGGAGATTGTATGATTTACAGGTAAGGGAGTCCCAAGAAGAAGATACCCGACACCCTCCTAATCTGACAATTTAAGCTGTTTTTTATTCCAAAAAAAATAAAGGAGCTGTCATTGAATTTGCATCTCTGAGTTTGTTGAGCAGTTCACATGAACTATAAAAGAGAATGTTGTCTAGGAAATCTGTTTTGTGGATGCCACCAACGGAAATTCTAACTGTAATATTTGGGTAATTCAAGAAAATCGTATCCCTGTGGTAAGAGCCTTTTGTTTACCAAGTAGGTGAATGTGCTCAGGGATACATGAAAGGAAATTCAAAAGATGCAGATGAATGAAGGGAGATAACCTCTAACAAGGAACTACAAAGTTCCCTCCATCACTAATGGTCAGACGTGGGAATACAGAATGTCAAGAAGCAAAACCCTACTTCTTGCCAAAATCACAATATTACCCCCCCTCCCTGCAATTTTTCCCAGGAGGAGACTCCATTTCAAGCATAGGAGGGGTAGTCATCAACCTTGGAATAGAAACAGAGGATCTGTTGTGAGGTAGCCAGTGGGAATGGAAAATGACTGGAACTTGGAGTCAGGGGGCCTGAGGGTGAGAACTAGTTGGCCACCAAAGATTGTGTGGCCCTGGAAACATAGTTACCTCAGTTTCCTCATCTGTAAAATGGGACATGAATGCATAGTACCATTATTTCTTAGTAGTAGTAATATTATATTAATATTACATTATTATAAGAATCAATACAGGCAGCACCTGATAAACGAAAATCTCTTATCAGTTTGATGTGATTTTTCTGTATTACCCAATATTGCCAAACTTACCGTGAGCAACTTACTTCTTTTCCAAGAGACCATTCTAAATGCTAAATCCAGTCCCATGAAACATGACGGTCTTAATTTAGAGACATTATTAACTAGTCATTAAACGGTAACCGTTCTCATTTTCAGAGGCTGCAAAAATGTTAAGTTTGCTGAATTAGAACATTCCAGACTTTAAAGAGATATCTGAGGTTATCTAAAATCTAATCTTGTATAATATACGAAAAATCACCTCTTCAAGTAGGACTTGCTACTGTCTAAGTCTTAAGAAAGCGACATCTGCAAAGGTAGCAGACACACTCTGTGTAATATTTGGAGTCCTCCATTAACAACTTCAGCAAGGTCCTGGTAACTGGACAGCATCCTTGAGTTCCAAAACAAAGTCCCCAAGAACCCTGGAGTGTAAATGCTCAGTCAGGGAGAATCACTGGTCTATCATCACAAAGATGCCTTGGGACAGCTCCATTGGTTTTCTATGGCTGTAAACAGTCATCCTTCTTTGAAATGCAGGTGGAAGGAGGACTAAGATAGCTTTAAACAGCCCAAACATGAGAAGCTTTATTCAACCCAATTCAACAAACAAAAGTGAACCACAAACATTTTCATCCACTACCACGGCCAACTGTTTGGTGCTTATACTAGTTTCATCTTTCTGGAGGAAACATTTTCTTTAAAAAAGAAAAAGTTCCAGCACAAATTGTCGGAAGAGCTGTGGCTTCCCAGAATATTATAGTCACGTCTCTGACCCCACGCAGGTAACAGAAACATGGCAAGCGCCGTGGAAGTAACAGGAGCATGCAGACAGGGGGCTGACCTTTCTACTTCTATAATCTCCCCAAATGTGCAGCCTCCAAGAAACAATGCAGGGGAGGTCTGCTGTGACCCTAAGAAGCACGAAGCTATCGATACTACAGTTTGCGGGAAGTCTCTGCTGCTTGCTCCTTCCTTCTGCAACCGAGAATATGTCAATCGAGGGGTTGTGAAAATTAACAGTGGAAGTGAAGGGGTTCCCTCTGTCCGCCACCCCTACAGATCTTAATATTTATGGCCTCTGGTATGTAAAAACTGAGCTCAAACCCAATACTGCCATTTCAGTAAATCTCAGAAGAGATAATCTGAATATATTATATTTGATGATACTCAAATATCATCCGTGTGTTATCATTTTACTCGACACTCAAAACACTAACTGTGTCTGCCAAGCAGATTACATAGCTTGGCAAACTTTCATTTCATGAATGACACTTAATATGAAACAATTTTCACTGACAAATAGAGTAACAGTGATATAACAGATCCTGAGGTGGTACTAGAATAAATCCACGCATTCCAGGGCAATGATAACCAACTAATCTCAAACACCTCTATGCGATGTTCCTATAACTTCTGAGGAAAGGGGGCCTCTTAAAAACATCCTTAGGGGGAGTCAAGGAAGGGAGGGAATACGGGGATATGTGTATAAAAACAGATGATTGAACCTGGTGTACCCCCCCCAAAAAAAATAATAAAAAAAATAAAAAATAAATAAATAAAAACATCCTTACCCCTTCCCTTATTACAGACTGAACCAGGGCTCTTTCGTACTTATGGCTGGTCCAGTCTAGCGCTATATACAGAATGGCACATTGTCTGCCATTCCTTTTTCCTCCTCTGAGCACAAGTGCCCTCTTCAATTGTCAAGGCAAAAGTTCTCTCTTCAGGTCTGAAGTTCCAGGACTCTGCAAGCCATTCCCTCTGGCTTTCCTTAGCGAATATTTGGGCACTTTACAAGCAGTGGTTTTTCAGGACTTCCCTGGTGGCGCAGTGGTTGGGAATCTGCCTGCCAGTGCAGGAGACGCGAGTTCAAACCCTGGTCCGGGAAGATAGCACAGGCCCGTAACAACTAAGCCTGTGCGCTACAACTACTAAGCCTGTGCTCTACAGCCCTCGAGCCACAGCTACTGAAGCCCGAGCACCTAAAGCCTGTTCTCCACAACAAGAGAAGCCACCACAATGAAAAGTCCACACACCTCAATGAAGAGCGGCCCCCGCTCTCTACAACTAGAGAAAGCCCACATGCAGCAACAAAGACGCAACTCAACCAACAAATAAATTAATTAGTTAATTTTTTTAAAAAGCAGTGGTTTTCAAGCAGTTCATAGGGGTACTAGGGTCCTAGGGTGTACCCCAGGCACAAGCCCAGGAGAAGAGAGCAGACTCTGGGCTCCAGGCTCTTGGTTACCCCCAAAGCAGCTCTGTTTTTATTCCACTCATATATTACGGGCTTGCATGAGATTCCATTTGGTGCTAAATATAAAACCAAAATGCTGTCCTCAAAAATGTATGAAAACCATTGTAACAAATGGTTCCCTCCCTTAGGCTCTCTTAACCTCCTCCCCAGGTTGTTCCCTTCAAATGGAGGTTTATGTACTTATTGTATTTTCCTTTAGAGAACCTTGCCCTGTTTCCTCTTCCAGAATTTGAAACATACATGAATTGAAACTATTAAATATATTTATAATATTCAAAAAATAATCCGGAGTTTTGCAAATAAATCTTTTCAAGGTTATGATTTATTTTTCTAGCCTGGCTTTAGCCCCAAATTCCAACTCCCCCTCAACACCATCAGCAAAGGAGGCATATACCTGACATTTAGTCTTTATGGATTTTACTGTTACAAGCAAAGAGAAGAATCAAGCTGCTTCTTTCCCTTTACCTCTCCACAAAACTGGCATTTGGTTAGTATCCTGAGCTAATTATTAGAAATTTGGCATAGTCATCAAAAAACTCCAACTTCAGTCAGTGTCTATATATCTGACAACTGAAAATGAATTGGAATTTTATTAAACATCTTGTTAACGTGTGTTGGTCAAATAAGTTGTACACAGCAGTGTAATGATCAATTTTTCTAATCTCAAAGTCCAAAGTAAGTGAACAGAAATGCCAAAAACTCAGAGTAATTTAATTGTACTCCTCAAAAGTCTATTTAAAAATGAACTGTTCTGAGCAAACTATTTGACAGACAATGGAGCATGAAGGCAGATTCTAGAAACTAACAAATCCCATTCATTTCCTTCAGTTTGTAAAAACAAGCAACTGACATGTTTCCTGCCAATGAACATAGCTGAAGATAAGAAAGCTCCCTACAGGAAATCCTTTGCTAAAAGAGAACAGTTGTGCCATTAAGCTAAACCTTTTTCACCAAATCTCAATCAGTTAAATATCTGACAACATGGGGTCATGAAATACATGCTAAATCATCCCAATGATGCTATATTGCTTCTAAAGTCTATGTTTCCTATGACACTGATGCAGTATATTAAATAAATATTACAGTATAGTAGGGATTCTTTCCACCTCCTCTCTCCCGCCCGTGCAATTAGTTGATGAAAACAAGGGTCATTTTCTGCTTTTTAAAAAGATCAAAGTGTTAGTTAATTGAGATTTAAAATTGACCATTTTCAATTAAGATTAAGCAATACCATGCTATAAATCATCACGACTGTAAGAAGGATATTTCTAAATGAATATCAAGTACTTCAAATTTAAAGACTACATTGACGAGATTAGAAAAATATAAGAAATGCACTGGCTTTTATATTTACAAAGCTTCAATGTTGATCCCCAAATTCAAAATTTAGCCTCCTTGCTTATTTTTCACTTAGCAAAGTGAAAAGGGGAGATCACCAAACTTTTCTTTCTTTACTCTCCTCGCCAAAATCAATACCAAGATATTGAAAATATTCACAAACTTGAGTTGGGGAACCTCTCAATTACCCTAAAAACTAAGGCACTCTTCTCCATCCTCAGACGAAGAGGAAACTTTTCTAAGCTAACCAAATAATAATAATTGCACTTTTGAAAGAGCTCGTGTTTCTGTTTAGGTTTATCCTTTCCCTGCTTAGCTACTAAGAACATCCTTCCTTCTACTTCCCAAAGCACCAGAGTCATCATCTATCCTGCACAGGCAGCCTTAGAGTGAAGCTCTAAAATGCCACAGTTCTTTAAATTCAATTGCTACAGTTCAAGGTTGAAGCCTCTTGCAAACAGAAACTCTTCATTAAACCGTCCCCAAATGACTCTTCAGCCACAGGTAACAGCCTAGTCTTTACAGCTCCAAAGAGTGTCCTTCTAACTAGTAGACATACAAATCAGTTTGCTTCCACAATTAAGTGATCAAATACATTCTTCTTAGCCTTCCCTGGTGCAACTCCAAGGTAGCAAAATGCAAAGTAAGCACGTGTGCTCATCCTTGCTTTAAGCCCTTTTCCTCACATCTTTTCAATAAAAATACAGTTAGGAAATCCAGGAGACTGCATTTTTGGTTGTTGTTGTAAAATGACCTTGATTTGACAGGCACCGTCTCAGGTTTCAGCAGATGCTGTGGGAAAGCTTACAGAAGCCAACATGTTCTCCAGGCATCTGTGATGACATGCAGGTTTTTTTTTTTTTAAGTGGTGGTTATGGTAGTGTACGTGGGGGGGGGGGGGCTCATCTCAGTTTCCATGACAACCATGTCTCTACTCCTGGGTTATTAGATACCATCCACTTCCTGTGTCTAAATTTTTAAGCCAATCAGAAAAGTGTTTATACATTTAACAACTTCTGGGATGGTGCTTCTTTTTTTTTTTTTTTTTAAGGCACACGGGCTTAGTTGCTCCATGGCATGTGGAATCTTCCCAGGGCAGGGCTCGAACCCGTGTCCCCTGCATTGGCAGGCAGATTCTTTACCACTGCGCCACCTAGGAAGTCCTGGGATGGTGCTTCTTTAATTGGGGTGTTTTAAGGCTCAAATGGAGTTGTCCACCGGCCTTATATTTTTCCTCTTATACAGAACATTTCACAATATTTATCAACTCATATTCTTTTAAGGTGAAGAATGCCCCCCCCCTTTTTTTTTAACGTGGAAATTCATTCTCCTCAAACCAGATGCCACAATTTCTTATAACAGTGTGCAAGCTGACTTTGATTGTTGGCTCTTCATGGCCTTTTTCTTTCACTGTTACAGACAAGTTTTTTGCGTGATGCATGCTAATAATGCACAAGACACTTACATTATCAAAGTAAAAGACATAGTTAAGCACCATCAGCTAACAGTGATATTTTAACTCTTCAGATCAAAAAAGAAAAAAAAAAACGGTCAGGAAAAATTATTCTAAGTTGAACAACTTTGCATTCTACAACTCCCAAGGAGAAACCATCGAGAACGTATTGTAAATTGATATGTCTATAAATGTAAGCTAGTAGCTGATGTCTGCAAAGAAATTTGTCACCAAAATGGCCTACTTCATCTCGATAGAAGCAACAACAAAAAATTAAATACAAAGGTATCTCAAGCAAACTGCATCCGTATTAAAAAATCAACCTTGCAGAAATGTAGGCAAGAGAAGGCTAACCTGAAATTACAGCAAGATTTTCAAAGAAGGTTTTGGGTGACTGTTTCCCTAAGTCTCCATCGAACTGACCAATCAGTGTGAGAGCAGAGTGGGCTGGAGTCATTTGTGCCGTCTTCCAAGCTCTGTGCTCTCCGACCTGCTCTCCCCTCTCTAAGGCAGCGCTGGCGATCAATGAAAAGCAGGGAACAAAAGGAATATAACAGGATGCCTTCCTTAGCTAAGGAAAACGATTCCTTTTTTCCTCAATGAGCAAGTCGCACCCTGCCCACCACAGCTCCACATGGGAGCTCCCAGCAGACCAGACCTTACAGCTGAAGCACATTTTACATTTGCAATCATGTGTCCCAACTGCTGGCAAATGTGTCACCTTAAGCACATCCTGTGACAGAGGGCTCCCTGAGCCCAACCAATTGAAACTAATAAATTAAATAAATTAATAATCCCACCATTAAAAGCTGCCGAGAAAGACTGCGTTTCCCTTCCCCAAATGTCAACCCGGGAGTATAAACAAAGCATGAAAAATAGTCTCTTCAGCCTCCCCAGCCAGTAATCATGGTTTTCTCCTCAAAACAAGGTTTCTCCAAAGAGAGAAATGTTCTTACTGCCCCCAAAGGAAACTCTCCTCTGTATGTCATATCAGGGTAACCAGTTACAGTATTTGAAAAGAGGTTTCAACTGCCCACAGATTTGACACTCTGTTTATAATTGATAGCAAAACAGTTGCGACAGCAATGCTGTAAACTCTGCCCGAGCCAAACTCCACATTTAACACGTTAGTTCCTTGAAAATAAAAGTAATGCCTGAGGAGCCCACAAAAGTAAAGACCTAGGAAATAATTAAAAGAATTACATCAATTATTTGATAATTTTTAAAAATTATCCCTTTGTTTGCTAATTAAAAAAAAAATTAAAAGCGGCTATCCACAAATTCCTGAGAAACTTTTTTTTTTTAATGAACTTACTTTTGAGACAAAACTAATGAAAATATGCAACTTGCCATGCCTGGCTCTCTCCCATTTGGACTGCATGCTATAAATCAGTCTGAAACCAGGTGGAAATACGGGGGTGGACACCTTAAAAATTCAAAGGGTGCCCCCAAATGCAGCAGCCTGAACAGTGAGGGCTTCCCGTGGCAATGCTGAACCAGAGCAGAAGATCAGGAGGCAGGAAATGAGCCCCATTTTCGTTACCTTCGATGGCCTGCCCCCCCCGCTGCTCCTCGCGGCCGCATTGGGGGGCTGCGGCGGCGCTGGACTCGCGGGTGGCCCCGCCGCCGGGTCGCGCCGTCTCCCGGCCGAGCTGCAGCCGATCGCGGCCGGAACCCCGGCTCCAGCCCCGGCGCCCGCCCGGGGTCGGCGGCGCGGCTCCCACCCGGGCCCGGAGCCCTGCTGGGTCCTAGTGCGCGCCGTGCGCCCGCCGGCGGCCGGGTCTGCAGCCCGCACGTCCGGCAGGCGGCTCGGGAGCACCGTGCATCCCCGGGAGAACCGAAAACCCCATCGGCCCCTTTCAAAACCAGAGACGGTAGGTGCAGAGGAACTGGAGCTTCATGTCCAATCCCGGCCTAAGATGTTAAAAGAGAAACACGGGCGACAACTGAACTCACTGAAGGCGGATATTGATATCTGTAGCCCCAAGTGTATAGCGTAGGGTAGTACGCTGGTTTCCGTAGGTTCGCCCGGTGCACTTGTGGTATTGTACATTCACAGACGGTAAGAGAGGGATCAGTAATGATAGCTTTCAAAGATATAACACCACCCCCCCAAAAGAAAAGGTTGAAAACTGTGTGTTTAAAACAATGTTTTAAACAGTTTTCCAATGATTTTTTTTCCTAACACGTCCTTCTGCATTTTGCTTTCTCTTACTTTACCATATGCTGTTTTAAATAATAAAGGCCCATATGGCTAAACACGTAGTCATTTGATTTTCAAAAGACCTCAGAAATTGCATCAGAATATGCACTCATGTATCTCCTAAGAAATCAACGAGCAAGGATTAATGGTGGCATATGGTGTGCTTCATGGAGAAAACTTAATTACAAATTAAAACAAATGCAAAAATTCACAAATTCGGTAAACTGAAAGTAAATTATGACCCTAGATATATACACAAATCAGCTTATGTACAATTAGGGGAAATATAAGTTCTAGATTTCTCTAACTACGGAGAGAGTGTTACATAAAGACATTCCCCTCATTTGCCCCCAAAGGGCTTTCAGCTCCCACTCAGCCCATTCATTTACTGTGGCCCACCTGGAAGGCAACTTTTCAACTTGCAAGTGCTCACTTAAGAGGACAATTCTATTAGCTCTTAATTCAAAATAAAAGTGCTTTAGTTTGAAAAGCCTGTTTTAAAGCCTTCCAGACTGGGAGCTTTCTTTCAGTCTTTGCTATCACCAAGTTTGAAGGTCACAATTCTGTAAAACTGCTAATAACAACGGCGCTGTGGTTTGACACCAAAAGGAAAATCAAATGTGTGTTTTCTGCATTCTATTTTTGGAGCTCAAAAAGTCCCTTTGAAAATAACTCTTGCCCTCCTCCTTCCCAATTATAGCTAAATAAATGTAATGCAAGATTTTTAGTATTAATTAAACCTCAAAGGCACCTTTTCTGTTGCCTGATGTCCACGCAAAGAACTAGTTGTAATGTTACACTTGTCGATCTTCAAAGTCCCCACACAGACATCTCATGTGATCTTTACCAAACTTCTGTGATAAAACAGATACTGTAATCCCCGATTTTCAAGTGAGTGAGTGGACAGTGACTTGTCCAAAATCACACAGCTGGTCCTCCGAGCAGCTGGGATCCCCAACTCAGATTCCAACATTCCCAACAGACTCCTGCTTCTTCACGTGTCCACCTGCCAACTATTTCTCTACGAGAACTATGGGAAATGAGGTATCTAAAACAAAAATGCAGTTACATGCCTGCAGTCATCATTTCTTACCTGTTTTAGAGCAGCGATTTTCCAGACTGGAAATAGGCTAGTTGCAAAGGTTTTAGTCTCTGCTAAATGAGAAAGCTGGCTGGTCGGATTTCTGTCCTGTGGCTGTCTGGGGCACCCTGGCAGACTGAAAACTTGAAACTCTGGAGCTAAGCCATGCCCCTGCCACCTTATACCTTTTTGCTCTTTATCAGGAACTAGAAACTAACTCCACTTGACACGTGGAGGAGTGAGGTTTTCTCAAGTAGAACTTGGTTTTCTCTGTGCAGTCCCAGCAGTGAAAGTCCACAAGAACCCTGGAACTTCAGAAGTTTCAGATACCACGCGGCCTGTTCTTGAGATCCAGGGCATCCTTGCCCAGACCTGGTGACAATCGAGGCATTACTTCTCAGCCCTCCTGCACCCCTGGGAAAGTCACCAGTCAGTTCTGTTTGTGGCATTCCACTTCCTCCTCCCCTCTGCCGAAAGGAAATGTAACTTCTCTGATGATGTGTCCCAAACCACCTAAATACCGGCCAGGTGAGGGCTGGGTGACATTTAACTGAAAAAACAGAAATATCTGATTCTTAAAAATGATTCATTCCTTTTCTTGTGCAGCTCATAAGGAAGAGGCTAGGCGTGGCAGCGTCCTTGAGAGATGTGGACAACCTTCCTGAAAGGATTAATGCAAAACTTACTTGGTGAATTCATGTGATTCCTTTGTTGAAAACTGGTCTAATTATAATCACACCGTCCACTGTGGCCTTCAAATGTTGCACATGCTAGGCTGAAAGTCATCTTAGCACCAATAGGAGGTGATGAGAAGCTGAAAAGAAAAGCTGGTGGTGAGCAATTCCTCAAAGCTAGAAAGCACCAGACAAGAGACTGGTGAGAAGAAACCATCATTCATTCATTCATTCATTCTGTATACCTCAAACGTTGAAAACCTAATGTTTTCATTAGGTTTTAAGGTACTGTTCTAGGCTCTGGGTATAAAAAATAAATAATGCATCATACGGAGCCCTCAGACAGGCAGATGGTTGCAGAGCAGTGCTGTTAGTGCTGCGGTAAATCCATGTTGCAGGCACTGTGTGTGCGAATGCCAGTGGTTCCAGTCTTGGGCCAGTTTGACGTCAGAGCCATTCTCAGGCTTGCCCTCTGCTCCGCTTCGCTAGCCGCTGACTCATGCAGGTCAAGATTTACAGAATCTTGGGTCAGCTGGCTAACAGCTGGCTATGGCCCATGAGAGGCGTTGGAGGGAGAGTGGAAGGTAGGAGAAGGGAGAGGCCAGAGAATTTCTTCACCTTCCTCTTGCCTCTGACAATATCTCCAGCCACGACTGCATCTGGCTGAGGCTTCTGCCAGGTGACCCCAGCCCCTGGCTGTTAACTCTCCAGCTTAGTGCTGTTAATGACTTTAGTAGCTGGGTCCCTTCACCTTCCTCTGTCTGCATCTCGGCTTCTCCATCACCTGTGGAGCAATCCCCCGCCTTAAATTCCTTCAGTGCACATCAGCAAATCACAATGGAAGGGCAGCTTACAAAATACCTGAGCAGTACTCCTCAAAAGTATCGAGGTCATTAAAAACCAGGAAGTGTTGAGAAACTGTTACAGCAAAAAAGATGCGACAATTAAATGTATTGTGGTATGCTGGATGGGATCCTGGGACAGAAAAAGGACATCAGGTAAAAAGTAAGGAAATTTAAATAAAGTATGGATTTTAGCTGATAATACTGTATCAATATTGGTTCATTGATGACAATAAACATACCGTACGTTAACATGTAAGATGTTGGTAATGGGGAAAGTGGGTGTCAGGTAGGTGGGAACTCTCTATACTATCTTCTCAATTTTTCTGTAAATTTAAAACTGTTATTTTTTAAAAGTCTATTAAAAAAAATCCTTCCTTGGTAAACATTTGAAGTGGTTTTGTTTCCCTACTACAGAAATCCCATTGCCTCCCTTCCCAATCAGGGACTAGGTCTGATCCAGCAGGTCTGGGGCTTTTTTACAGGGAACTGGAACAGGAGGTTTCATGGTGAAGACACCAAGAAACATCCCAGCAAGGGATTGAGCAGCTCTGGGAAGCCAGGAAAAAACCTGAATCTGAAGCCAGAATGTGGGCTGGGCAAGGATGAGGAGAGGCGGAATATGATTGTGAGGGAGGAAACCAAGACAGCCAGGCCGGGTGTGGAGCCAGGGTCCAGGGTGATAGCTGAGAAGGGAAGCTGCCTGAAAGACTATGGAGTGGGGGAGGGGCTGGCCCCAGCCTCTGGGTGAACAGAGAGAAGAGGAAGAGGGGAGGAGGGGCATGAGGAGGAAGAGGGGAAAAGGAAGAAGAAGAAGAATAGCAACTAAGAGTCACTGAGTCATTTTACCTGCATTTTCTCATTTCTAGTCCCTTATAAGCAGGGTACTATTTTTATTCCCATTTTACAGATGAACAAACTTGGCCCAAATTGCACAGATATTTAGGGGCAGAATAACAGCTCAAATACAAGTCTATAGGACACCAAAAAAGGGTCAACGCGTCACCACACTGGGCAGCCTTGGTAGAAACCTTGACATTGAGTCTCCAAGGATAAGTAGAGGTTAAGATGTGAGCAAGTGTGGGGAGAAGAAGGACTTCACAGAGGGGACGTCTTAGGTGTGGGCAAAGGCATGGAGGGATGAGGAAGTCAGGCAGGTCAGAGAGCTTCATGGAGAGCAGTGAGGCTAAAATGAAGGTTTCAAGTAAGGAAGTCCCTGTAGGTTCCAATGGAGATGCAGGCAGGGGCCGGTGACCACACAGGTTTACACTTTATCGTGACTTGCACATGGCAACCCCTTTATCTCCCTTAAGCCTTTGCTCAAATGTCCCCTTCTCAGCGTGTCTTGAGCCTCCTCAGCCTGCTGTACTTTTCTCCTTCTTCCCTTGTACTTACCCCTTACTAATTTATTTATACTTCATCGTCTATCTCCCTCCACCACCAGCCCCCATACGAATAAAAGGTGCACGAGGCCAGGAATCTGTTTTGTTCAGTGATAATGTCCAAGAACATGAAACAGTATCTGGCCCACAGGAGATGCTCAATAATTTTTTTAAATGAATAAAAGAAGTTAGTAAATAAGAAGGTATTTGTATCAGCCAGGATACTCCAGAAAAACAGAACCAATAGGATGTAAAGGTATATGGAAAGCAATTTATTGTAAGGAATTGGCTCACATGAAGATAGACGCTGAGTCCCAAGATCTGCAGTCAGCAAGCTGGAGACCCAGGAAAACCGGTGGTGTGGTCTCGGTCTGAACAATGGCAGGCTCAAGAGCCAGGAAGCGCAGATGTTTCAGTTGGAGTCTTAAGGCAGGAGAGAACTGATGTCCCAATTCAAGGCAATCGGGCAGGAGGAGTTTCTCCTTACTCAACCCTTTTGTCCTATTCAGGCCTTCAACTGATTATATGAGGCCCTCTCCTGTTAGGGAGAGCAATCTGCTTTATTCAGTCTGGTGAGTCAAATATTAATCTCATCGAAAACACCACCACTGATGTAGCCAGATGTCTGACCAAATATCTAGGTACCCCAAGGCCCAGTCAAGTTGATATGTAAAATTCACCATCACAGTTTTGAAACGGACTTGATCATTCTAGAACCTGTAAGGAGAATGATTTACAAGGGAGCAAGACAAAGGCAGGGAGACTCATGAGGAGGTTATTATTATACTAAGCTCAGGCAAGAATCGATGCAGACCTTCAGGAAGCCATCATTGGTGGAAGCTCCAGATGACCCTTCTGTGGCCCATGGGTGATATATGATGTTACACACACCAACGATATCACACAGACACAATGCCAGGAGGAATCAGTCAGAAGTGCAATGTCTAGAAAAGAACAAACTAGAAGACTATGGTGGGTCCTGGCCATTGAGAAGTCCCCTTGCGGCAGGCCGGGGGCAAGGGCGACTTCTGGCCTCTTTAATGGCTCAGTTAGAGTTGACGTGAGTGGGGGTGGCTACTTGGCTGTCCTTCTGGGGATTTTCCATTTCACTTGATGGTCCTGGTGTTGAGTAGGAGCAGGCATCTTACAGTGTGACCCTCATTCTCTGACTGTAGGATTGGCCCCGGGCTGGGCCCTTGCCCCCATGACAGGCTGATCAGCATCTTCTGGAATTTTCTAACTGAAGTCAGGGGAAGTGGGCCTCCTTCTGCTCTGGTTTCCATGCTGTACAGTGCTGCCGACAGCCACATCCTCAGTTTGCGGGCTCAGGAGATGGGTCACAACCCAACTATTAACCCAAGCAGGACATAAAAACATGATGAAAGCATAATATAAACTTTGGATTATCCAAACAGACCTCCCCCCCATCATCATAAACAGTTTAGAATCAGCTGTATACATAGCCACCTTTTAGATACACACAGATGCGCAGAAATCCTCACTCGATTGGAAATTATGTCATAACCCTAACTTTCAAGACACAGGTGCTATCAGGTGATAGCAAAAGAAAGATTTTCCATTTGCTTCTTTGGATGATTTAAATTGTAATAAAATGCCACCTGCCTTTGCCCTATGAGGTCACAAACCTTAACATCCTCCATGAAACCAATGGCCTCACTCTTCTACTAACACATGTAAGAGACGGTGCACTAGCACGTGACTCAGACTTCATTATTTTTACCCACCACTTTCTAAGGGATTTAATGCCTCCCACAGGTGACAGCACTAAATCACCACTATGAATCTATGCTTGTCGAGAGGAATGAACAAACCTCACTTTGCTTCATTCATATCTTTGATATTTATCACATTTACTCCTTTATTGACCAAATTCAGTAATTTGCAGATGGTCCTGTGTTGGCAATAGTGGAGGGCATCCCTTTCTCTATAGGGCCAGTTACAGAATTGGCTGCAGTTTATAAAAAGGAACGAAATTGGGTCATTTGCGGAGGTGTGGATGGACCTAGAGACTGTCATACAGAGTGAAGTAAATCAGAAAGAGAAAAGCACATATTGTATATTAACACATATATGTGGAATCTAGAAAAATGGTACAGATGAACCTGTTTGCAAGGCAGAAACAGAGACACAGACATAGAGAACAAACTAGAGAACAAATGTATGGACACCAAGGGGGGAAAAGGGGGTTGGGATGAATTGGGAGATTGGGATTGACATATATACACTATTGATACTATGTATAAAATAGATAACTAATGAGAATTTGCTGTATAGCACAGGGAGCTCTACTCAATGCTCCATGGTGACCTAAATGGGAAGGAAATCCAAAAAAGAGGGGATATGTGTATACCTATAGCTGATTCACTTTGCTGTACAGTAGAACTAACACAACATCGTAAGACAACTATACTCCAATAAAAAGAAAAAAAAAAAGAGAGAATTGGCTGCAATTTGTGTCCTCAGACCCATTTCCCTCAGCTCTGGCTCAGCCCTTTAGGAGTGATTTATCCCAGGGTCTGACTCCTGAGCAGAGCCGCGATGTCGGCCTTGAGAGCAAAGCTTGGGGCCGAGCGCTGCCAGAAACAGGCCGGCCTGGCTCCGGGCCAACCAGCTGGCTGCTGAGCTGAAGGCTCTGGGTGTCTCCCAGACCCCCTTTGTCTCCCTGGGCCTCCCTCTTTCAGCTGTCTCGCCTCAGGTAATCATCGACATGCTGCAGTTCCCCGGCTCTTTTTATCCCCTCATTTCAGATCACTTTACACACGTTAATTAAGCCTTGAAACACTCAGGAAAGAAAAGCAAAAGGCTCACTGGGATGTTTGCACCGTGCTCCTCCCAGCAGCGCTGGCTCAGGCCAGCAGCAGGGCAGCCCATGCTCACCCCGAGGAGGAAGGAGCCCGTCAGAGCAGACAGGGCTGGCGTGAAGAGGGTTGAACCAATCCCACACATCACAGAAAACCCCATTCACTTCAAAGTCACATGCCAGCATCAGAGAACAACCTCCGACCTTGGGGTCATCCGCCACAGTGGATCCAGATGACCTTTGCAAGGTGGGTCCTGGGCAAGACTGTTGATGGAGATGCACTATCTATAACATGCCTGTGATAAATGCCCTTCAGTCTCTTCTGTAGTGGTGATGGCCGTGGTCATGGGCTTTGGAATCAGAGAGGCCTTAGTCCACATCCTGGCCCTGCCACTTCCCAGCTGGAATTGCTTGGAATCCTAAATCCCACTGTCTTAGTTTTAAAGAGGATATGACAGTATCTACCACCCCCAACAACCCCCCGCCCCCCTCCTTGGTTTCTGGGGAGGAGGAAATTATATCATGCGTGCAAAATGTTGGGGGCCAAAATTTAAAACATATTTATGTTTGGCACATAAAATGGTATATTTTATAGTCTTTCTGAACCATCTCTCTATCTAGTCCCAGTCCTGAATTAATGTAGTTCTCTAGCTATGTTGGAACCTTTATCTCAAATTAGCCCTGAAGTCTCTCATTGACAAGAACTGGTGGGGGGAATCCAAACGAAGTCTGTAGTTTAGTTGACAGCTTACGCCATTTTCAATGTCTTAGTTTGGATAAATGTATCATGGTTATTTACAATACTGACATTACAGGAAATTGGGTGAATGGTATACTGGAACTCTTGCTTTGCAGCAAATGCTCATCTGACAACAATAATCTTATTAAAATAAACCAAAATCAGTAATGCTCACATAGTAGGTCTAACACAACGCCTATACTTTTAGTACACTATGGTAAAATACCTCCTTAAGGTTCAAAAAAATGCCATGTTTTTTTGTTGCCAAAAGGAGAGGCAATTTAATGTTATCTCTAGCTGTTATCACCACCAAGAAAAATTCCTTGAGTTTCCAGTGTCTGCAAGGCACCGTATTGTACGTTACAATAGCAAACATTACTGTTGGGAAAAAAACTCTGCCTGCGTGGAAGTCATTTTAAGGTAGCTGTTCGGATGTAAGATATTTGATAACTTTACCATTTAAGCCCCCAGTGCTTCCCTTATTTCACAGGAAATGGATGACTTGCCAGTCAATCAGCTCCACGCTTTCCCTTCTGGTGGGCAGTGACTACAAAGAACAGTCTTGTCAAAGAACACTGTAGATTATACCACTTGCCGCCCTGAGTACAGTTTTTGAGATGTTCATCTTAAAATACTGAGGAGTTCTTTTCTCTCTCTCACTTAAAGGAGACCAGAGGCTTTACATACTTTTATTTCCTTATTTCTTATACCATGCAAATTGTGATGTATTCATGAGGATCAGAAGGAGATTTCCCAAGGACAGATGGTGAGTTTTGTTAACAGCTTTGACGTAGATCCCATCAGAGAATGTGAATATCCTGTGGCTGCATTACAACAGGTTCAGCAAAAGAGCCATCACTTTAAAAGGCAAAAACTATAAATGTTCTCTGGTTGCCCAGCTCTTTGGGCTATTAGCGATCTGTGAAGTGTGACTCTTTCCTGAACGTATGTAGGTGAGGCATTTGATAATCGAAAGTGCTGTTGGGACCTACTATGTGCCGGGCATTGTGCTGGGTCTGGGCCCACAGGGTAGATGAAGACATGGTCCCAGTTTTCAAGTGCAAGAACGACATCTGTCACTGTTTTTAGTTGCCCAGGATGTGACCGCCTTCCTGTGCCTGGGGGAATCCCCAACCTCAGAAGGCAAAGCCACCTCCGTGCTGAAGACTGGAAGTGCCAGAGACAAACTTCCCAGCCTTTCTTGCATTTCGGTGGGGAGGGGCATGACCTAGGTCCCCCCCCGCCCCCTGCAGCTGATGAGCTGGTGATCCGAAGGAGCAGGATAGTACAGAATTTTGCAGCCATGGGGTGGTGGCAGACCTCCAGGGCTTAGTGCAGCACCTCTGGGGCCCATAGCAGGGCATCGCCAGACCAGTCTACATACAGCAAGACCACAGACTCTGAACCAGGCTGCATCTGCTCCAGCCCACCTGAGGATTTCTGTGGGCCACCTGCCATGCTGAGCAGAAATGCCCTTTCTGCTTAGACCATACAGATTCAGTTTCTGTTGACTGACACAAGGGCCCTGCCCCCAGCCACCCTCGTGGATACCAGTTGAGCCAACCAGCCATTGTTTTCTGAGCCTCAGCATTGGGTTTGCACTGATCCCTCACTCTGTCCCCAGACTCCTGATGATAACACACACTTAGGTACGAGACCGTCTGTGGTCACGGAATAAACCAGTTACTCCCATGGGGGATTTAACTAGTTACCTTGGCTGCTGGGGCTAAGCGAATCAACCAGAAACGTAGGCAAATTTAATCTCGGTTACATTTCTGTGTGAATAAAATGAAGCACGTATTGCACACGTTTCTGGTACTGTAGGCAGGGTAGTCTCCCTCTCTCTCTCTCATTTTTTTTTTTTTTACATGACACTAAAGAATGTAATACACTGGAGTTTTGGCCGAAAACAAAAAATAAAATGAAACAAACCTTCATAGTGAGAGAGAAAACATCATTTTTGTTGCTGTTGTTTTAAATAGAGAAGAAACAGTTTCAATATTCCGTTCATCTTCCTTATTCAGCTTCTTCCTTTGTCTTGTAGAAATCGCATTGTGGTGCATACTTGTAATTCATCCACTGACTCTTCTTGATGACACTGAACTTGGCAATAAGAAACTTTCAATGCGAGATTGGATCATTTTGTCTCAAAGAGCAAAGAACTGATTCCTTAAAAGATTGAGAGATTATGAATTTCCGCTGATGAAAACCAGG
This sequence comes from Hippopotamus amphibius kiboko, assembly GCF_030028045.1. Classification (NCBI taxonomy): domain Eukaryota; kingdom Metazoa; phylum Chordata; class Mammalia; order Artiodactyla; family Hippopotamidae; genus Hippopotamus; species Hippopotamus amphibius. The sequence continues at coordinate 173,502,857 of NC_080189.1, forward strand.
AATGCAAGTCTTTCATATTATTCTCCCAACAAGTTAAATGTGGAAGGGGAATCATTTCTTACAAAACGAGAAGGCAAAGGGATCATTAAGCTTTTCACTTACACTTACTTTGAACAGCCATGAAAATCAGCCCAGGAACAAATGCTTGGGTCTCAGATGAGAGCTGGGTGGATTGAAGAGATGGGAGTGGAGGTCTCAGGGAAAGGCATCACCCCCTGCCTTTCCTGTTGAATCCCTGTGTGTTCAGTTGTCCAGAGACTGTTACTTAGGAAGGAGGGTGTTCATCCCGCCACATGGCTGCAAAGAAGAGGGCCATGGTGTCCACCTCCCATGCCTCCCTCACCCTGACTCCCACCCATCCCTCTCACGAACGCACCACCAAGTCCCCCACGGCTTACTCTACCCCCCTGTGCTGTGTGACACTGCTGCTTTGTTTTCTGGGAACACTTGCTCTCCTGGAGCTCTCCTTTCTTCTGGTTTTCCTCCTACCTTTCTGGCCAGTCCTTCCCAGTTTCTGTCCCTGGCTCCTCCTCTGCCTGCTTCCTGACGCTGGCCTTCCACCATGGGATCGTTTTTCTCTTTTCTTTCCCCTTCTCTCTCTCCAGGTGATCACATCCATTCTGTGCTTTAGGATGACCCATAACCAGCAGCCAGCTCCCTCCTGAATTCCAAGTCTCTGTTTCCAATATGCTCCCGGACCACTCCACCTGGATATTTTGCTGTCATCTCAAATTCAATATCCGTATGTCCCATTCTGAATTATTTATCCTCCTGCTCTAAACCTCTTCTCTCTATATGCCCATATTCAGTGTCCAGAAACCTCAGAATTATCCTTAACACCCTCTTCCCTCCTGCTTTACACTCATTCACCAAATTCTATAGATTCTGCCTCAGAAATTGTTCTTAAACTTGGCCCATCCTCTCCATCCCCATGGCCTCTGCCTCGGTTCAGTCCCTTCATCTCTTGACCACTACTACTGCCCCCAGCGCACCCGGCACCGCTTCACAGTTATCCTCATACCAGATGAGATGTGCTGCTTGGGCAGCCGAGGGAGAAAAGCCCATCAGACCTACGAATCCAAGCAGATGGGAGCTAGAAAAAGGACAGTGATTTCTCTGGGGGTCAGGACCCTGGCTGATTCGGAGGCTTGAATGGAAGAGACAGTTATGAAATCTCAGCAAGTCCTGCCTCTACCATGACCAAGCCAATCCTTAGAGCCACTCTCAGGGTCTGTACATGGCTGCCTGCTTCCACCCGCTTCCCACTTCCAGGGAAGCCGCCCGTGGCCATATGATTAGTTATCCTAAAAGACCACTATGGTTCCATCACTTTCTGGCCCCTGGTCTTTGGTGACTCCCCATTAGCCACAGAACACACAACATAGAGTTTACATCCACCTCTGAGCACTCCAGAACACCCATAACTCTCACACGGCTCTGCTCCCCTGTGTATCTCCACTTACTGAAATGAACCTTTCTCCTCTGCCACACCGAACTACTGACCTTGATTTTCCAGTCGCTGAAATTTTGCCTATGCATTTTCACTTCCTAGAACCCTGCCTTATAATTCCTCAAACTTGTTTCTTTAGATCACACATGATTATTCATTTGCTCAACCAATATTTATTAAGAGCCAACTATGGGCCAACTGGATTCAAGTGAAGAAGGCAAATCTCTCTCCTTGAAGAGTTCCTCATCCACTGGAAAGACAGGCGGGCAAGGGAATGGAATTTACTTTACAGTGTGATCAGTTCTGCAATGGTGCTACCAGATGATGACCTGGGAGCATCCTTCTGGGAATTTCTCATATCTTATCATCACAGAGATGGTCAGGTCACCTTATGGAGGAAACACTGTCTCTCTTTTGAACTCCAAGTATGTGGTTCTCAGCTTTGTGGTACAAAGATTCATCAGTAAGTCTTTTTAATCACACAATTTCCAAGGTTCCATTTCCAGAGATTCTGTCTCAGTAGGTCTGGGGTTGGGACCACAAATAAGCATTTTTAATAAACCCCTCAGTGAATCTAATACAGATGAGGCCACAGGTCACACTTGGGAAAACATTGCTAAGGGGTTTATTGTTTTTGCAACTCACAAAACATACCAGATACTGCCTTGTAATCTACATACTTACACACATGGCTTATAGAGTTGGCTAAATAATAGCTCTTTAAAAGTAGGGTCCTTTTTTACAGCTTTATATACCTCCATAGCACAAGAACAGGGCAAGAGAAATTGCATATCTTTTGTACCTTCATAAAGTCCTTAATAATTTTAGTAAGGTCCTTTTTTGTGTTTGAATTTTTATAATAACTACCTATTACTTTTAAAAATTAAAATTTAAAAAAGATTGATCTGAGAATGCGTAGCTGTTGAAGGCTGAGTTATTAGTGACAAAATGGGGCAGGCAGGGGGGTTGCTACCATATCCCTGAGGCCCAAGCCCCTCACATGGAGGCAACAAAGGCAGAGCACCTGCTGTACACGTCACTCAGGGCAGCGAACACTGCACTAACATGGGGTTACGTCAATGTTTCAGAAAGATGCCACTGGGCCTTGGAGGAGTGTGTTCTTCAAAGCTAAATCTAATCTCTGGCAGCACAATTGTGGCAAACCATTCTTTCAAACAGGTTTTTCAGTGGCCTTTCATGAAAATGTGGATGGAGGCCCAAGAAGCCCAAGATGCCTTGGCCCAGCTGGAGGAAGGCAGCCTTCCTTTGCTTGCCGCCCCGACCGGGCACTGTGCCTAACTATTCCTGCCTGAAATAGCCGCAGGACCACCAGGCATCCTAGGGCAGGTGTACTGAGATTCTGATCCCAACCAGTGGTCTGACTCCGCCCTCCCTCTGGTCCAACTGGATCCTTTTCCAGAAGTGAATGTGACTGCCCCGTGATGCCGCATACGCTGAGCTCCTGGTTGTGGCAGCCTCCACAATTATGTCTCTCAGAGTGCAGGCCCTACATCCGCATCACAGTTAACCTAGGTAGTGGACCTGAGCCCAAGATGGGCCTGGGAATCATCAGAAGAGAAATAAAAGAGGAAGAGGAAGCTGAGATTAATATTCTCTTTACTGTTTTTTCCTGCAATTCTCTTTTTGTTCTCAGGAGAGGGTTATTTACTACTCCCTGAGAGCCAGCTTCCAGTTCTCCTCTCTCCACAGCTGAAACCATTAACCCACCTGTGTGGTATTAGCCCTACTCCAATCTTTGGATGCTAGAAAGTCTGAGAGTCTAGAACAAGTCCGGATCTTGGCAGGGAGTTTTAACAATCCACTCTTTAACAAGGCATATAATATACCTCAGAATCCAGTGAGATGCATCTTGGGCTCTAACAGGACAGGAAGGTTGGGAGGCATTGGGACCCAGAGCAAGACTTAAAACTGGACCCAGAACTGGACCAGGATGGAGCCAACCCACTCACAGGTGCTAGCATGGCACCCACGGCAGCAGGTGCCCTGCTCTGCAGTAGGGACCATCACAGGGCAGACTCACATGCTCAAGTATGTCCCAGCAAAGCAATAGGGACCCAGAAGTATGGTCAATAGTCAGAATTAAGATAGCCCACTGGTGAACGAAGGGTCCCTAGCTTTTAGGCTGAGTTCAAGGAGCTTCTCTTAGAGGACCTATGCTGCTAGGTAATTTAGCAGGACAGGGAAGCAATACAAGAATCCAGTTATCAATTCGGGGAGGCGGGGGGGGGGGGGCAAGGAACGCACCATGGCTTTGGAGCAAATCTAGCTTTGATAGTTGAACAAAACTAAAAGGAAGAGGGACATATGCAGAGAGCTGAGGTCTGGAGATGGGCTTCAGAAATCACCCCTAAGTTCCTCCTTATAGGACTCAGAGGGGCGAACAATACCCCATCATAGGGCTGAAGGAGAAGGCAAAGTGAGTAGACAAGGCAGCCCTGGACAATCTCCGAGGTCCAAAAGCCAACCACTGCCTCAAATATATAACATTTCTTTACTGTAACACCAGCACCGTTCCTTATCCTCACATACCCTGGGTCATGCTCTCTGAAAACTGGAATTGATCACCATGTGTGCCTCTTCAGAATATCTGCTGGGCAAAATGGGGAAACGGGATTAAAAACAAAGTTAGTACTACAAACAAGGGCCCCAAATTTATTCCCTTGGGCAATGTTTCCTTTTCATAAGCATTTGGTGGATGTGAGAACCTTTAGAAGCACTGACTTAGTCCAACCCACTGATTCAATCTAGGGCTCTATATAATCTATTATTTTAATTTCTAGAACAAAATTCAGAGGGCAGTTCTACTGGTGTTGCCACAGAAAATTAAAATATAGGAAGCTCACCACTTCTTGGTAGTTACAAGTGTGAAATCTCATGATGTGCTTTATACTTTTTATTGGCAGGTGGTTAAACAGCCTAGACCATGTGGTGGGATTTGCCTTTGCTAATGTCAAAATAGGAACATCAATTTATTTGGGTGGAAGTGTTCTAACATTGTTCTAAAAACCATGGCTGGGCCATCATACTAGGATGTACGTCACCAGAAAATTCCGGTCTAAACTCTCCTTAGTGGTCTACCTTCATATTGTCACACAGCTCATAGATTTAGGAAGATGTGCCTCCTTCCCTTCCCACTTCCCAGTTCACCTCACCCTACTTTATATAAGCTCCTATTCTTCCCACCCCTTCCCTTCTCAGTGGCAAGAGAGGGGTTCTGGTCATTCCTTCTCCTACTGTATCTTTGAAATTATGTCAACGTGGTTTTTATTTCACATTTTCTATAAGATGTTTGTTGGTGCTAAAGAAATCATACAGAGATTTTTTTTTTTCCTCCCAGGGGATTAGCATTTTAATAAGAGCTGAATAATAAAAGTGGATTGTAAAAGCCTGTCAGAAATGTAGTGGTGCGTGTCTTACTTCTCATAATTGCCTTGGAATGATTAGGATTGAACTTTGTTGTTGTTGTGCTCTTGTCCAAAGTGAAAACAGGTACTTTTTCTCTGCCAGGCCTCGAGGATGGGTGTCAAGGAGGAAATGACCTGTGATGCCTTATAAAATGTAAATTCTACTTTTCTAGATAAAGAGGAAGATGTGGAGCAACTGAAGATGGGGCACCAAGGTGTGGACCACCAGGACTGCTTTGAGCAGTTCTTAACCTTTTGCGGATCTCACACTCCTTTGAGAATTTGAGGCAATCACACACATACACCAAGATATATAAAATATGGCAACTATTTCAAGGGAATTGTGGGCTTCATGGCCTTCAGATGAAAAAGATCCTTGTGGTGTCATCAAAATATTCTCCCCTTTCTTTTGGTTCAATCTTAATCCAGAAGTTAGAATAAGTGGATGAAACTTAGAGTCCAATTAAGTTGCAAATATACCACGATGCTCAGCACTGTGCTAGGTACAAAGAACCCAGAAAAATGTAAGATCTCATCCCTGCCTCAAAGTCTCAAGACTTTGAGATGACTCTACAAACTTACATGATGTACCTTTCAACAAGCCAGTGTAGAGTTCAGTGCTAATTTGTGTGGTACCGATGAAGAGAGTCAACGGCTTAGTCAAAGATGATTTCATAGAGAAAGAAGGATTTCACTTGCACTTGACAGGATCTGTAGGGCTTAGATAAACAGAAGGGAAATGTGAACGTTTTCCATGGAGACAATATGGTTCGAGAGAGAATGTGAGCTTTGACATCTGATACAACTGGGTCTGAATCACCACTCTCTTTATTACAGGCTCTGTAACCATGCTAAATTTACTTCATATCTCTGCATTTACGTTTCTACATTTGTAAAATGGGCCTTGTTGTAGAATGGATGGGAATAATAAATCAGATAATTTTTTAAAAGCATATGGAGCAGTGCCAAGAAGGCAACAACCACATTTCTCTTGTTCCCTACAATATCCCAAGAGCACGGCCCAGGGGCTGGCACATAGAAGGTGCTCGGATAAACATCTGCAAGAATCTTAAATGGATGAGTGAATGAATTAATGAATGAATGAAAAATATGTGGAGTGGTAGGCAATAACGATGAATCCAATGCGTGGCAGTATAAAATTTATTTTTCAAACATATAATAAAAAAATTATTGGATAGCTATAACTAAAATGAATTCACACTGTGCTCTAGATTACTCAAGGCCAAACTCCTCAGTGTCTGGGTTATTTAGGCCCTTTACAACCTTATCACCAGCTTCACAATTCTGGATGTTTTTAGTGATTTTTTTTTCCCCTTCGTCTCTGGTTTTCAGTGTTCAGCAGTTTTCTATGATGTTCCTAAGTGTGAGTTCTTTGTATTTACCTGACTTGGGGTTCAGTGATCTTCTTGAATCTGTAGGTTGATGGTTTGCACCAGTTTTGGCAAATGTTTGGCCAATACTCCTCAAATATTGCTTCTATCCTATTCCCTTCCTCTCCAAGTCTCTGATTACCTACATGTTAGACCTTTTCACTGTATCTCATTTATCTTTTACCTTTTTTCTTTTTTTTTTTTCTCATTCTTTTGTCTGTGCTTCAGTGTAACATTTTCTATTAACTTGTTGTTCAGTTACTTACTTTTGTTCTTTTGTATTGAATCCACCATTAAATCCATTTAATGGGCTCTTAATATCAGATAGACTTTTCAATTCTAAAGTTTTTCTTCTACTCTTTTTAAATAGGTTCAAGTCTCTAGTAAAATTATCTTTTCTTCTATTTTCTTGAATGTAGTTATCACAGTTAAAGCTCTTATCTGCTATGTCCAATGTCTGGGTTACCTATAAGCCTATTTCTATTGCTTATTTTTTCTCTTGGTTTTCAGTCTTATGGTACTTAATATGGGGTTTGTAACAGCTGTATCACTTTTTTGTGACCACCTCTATTAGATAAATCCTTGAGCGATCTCCAGATATTTATAACATGTGTGTAAGGCAGAAGCTTCTTTCCCAAATCATAAAGATATCTACTTATGAGCAAATATATAACAGAACACACATCACCATATGGTTAACACCATCTAGGGTTCTTAAGGTTCTGAGGGATTTCCTTCACTCAACGTTCATTCAGCAAGTATTTGAGACCTTGTTATGTGTCAGCACTATTCTGGTGCTAGGGCTATTTCGGTGATCAAGGTAAGGTCTGTACTTACGAAACCTGCATTTTATGGGGGAAGGCAGCAAAAAATAAACAAGTAAACAGCGAGCAAACTCTCAGATAGTCGTGAGAATTCTGCTGATAATTAAAACAGAGTGATGTGATAAATAGTAACTTAGGGAGGTACTTTATCCTGGATGGTTAGGGAAGGATTTTTTTGGAAGAAGGTGACTCTCTAGGTGATAACTGAATGACAAGAAGGAATCAGCCATGCGATTATGAAAAAGCATTTGAGGCAGAAGGGAGAACTAGCACAACGGCTCTAAGAGCGAAATGAGGTTGACACATGTGATGGTTAGATTTATGTGTCAGCTTAACTGGGTCATGGTATATTTAGTTGCTCAGATACTTGTTTCAACATGATTTCTGGGTGTGTCTGCGAAGGTGCTCCCAGGTGAGGTTAGCACTTGAATCCACAGACTGAGTAAACAAGATTGTCCTCCCCAATGTGGGTGGGCCTCACCCAGTCCACTGAGGGCCTGAACAGAACAAAAAGGTGGAGGAAGCGAGAATTCACTCTCTCTGCTCGACTGCTTGAGCTGGACCATTGATCTTCTCTTGCCCTAGGACTGGGATTTATCATCAGGGCTCCTGGCTCTTAGGTCTTCAGACTTGGACTCATATCATCAGCTCTCCTGGGGCTCAGGTCTTCAGATTCAGGCTACAACCCACATCAATGGTCTCCTGGGTTTCCAGTTTGCAGATGGCAGATTGTGAGACTTCTCAGCCTCCCTAATCAATTCCTTATAATAAATCTCTTTACGTATATAAATATAAAGAAGCTATTGATTCTCTCTGGAGAATGCTGGCTAATGGTTCAAGGAAAAGAAAGAAGGTCAGAGTGAAATGGGGGGAGTTGAAAGTGAAAGAAATGAGGCAGTGGACAGAGACAGTCCAGATCCTTTAGAGCTTTGTAAGACACAGTAAGGAGTTCAGATTTATCCTAAGTGTGAAAAGAAGCTATTGAAAAACTTCAAACAGGAGAGGAACAGGGCCTGATTCATATTTTTAAAAGCTCACTTTAGCTTTTGTGTGGAAAGAAGCAGTCTGCAGAGAGGCAAGATTGAAAATGGAGAAACAGGTTGGGCTGTGATTGCAGTGGTCCAGGAGAGGGGTGGTGGGGGCTTGGGATGAGGGTCGTGGGAGTGGAGATGAACAGAAATGGAAAGACCCAGGATCACTGTTGAAGGTAAAGTCAACACAACTTGCCAACAGCTGGGTGTGAGTGAGAAAGGAGAGATAACTAAAGATAAATCCTAGATTTCTGGCATAAGCAAGTAGGTAGAGAGTAAAGCCATCCCACTGATTTGGGAAAGCTAAGGGATCTCTCATTTGGAGATCACTGGGGTGGATTGGGAATTCTGCTTTGGCCACGTTAAATTAGAGATGCCCACTCACCATCTAAAGGGACATAGCAAATAAATACTTTGGTACACACCTCTAGCTTTCCAGAGAGAGGTTCAGCCACAGATAAAGAGTGGCAAATCATTCACATGTAGATGGCGTTTGAAACAGCCTTGGGACTAGATAAGACTCCTATATTTCTTGGTCAAGTGTGTGGAAACATGACATCTTGGACTGGAAGAGACATTAAAGATCCTCTAGTCCAATCCTATTGTTTTATAAACAGGAAAAATGAAGCCCTGTGAGGTTAAGTGCTTTTGTCATCATCATACAGTCCATCGGAATCTAGGATTTCCTTACTTGGTTCGGTGCATTTTTATTTACCTCCTGCTTCTACAATAGTGCAACTTAACTCCAAAGTTATGGCAAATATTTGTTGAATGAGATAATTACGCTCTGTGCAATACTGGATTTTAAATGATTTTTAAAATTTAAAAAGAATAGAAATCACAAATAGATTGCTTTAAAATATTTCACTATCAATTTGAATTCAAATAAAGAAGCAGATTGGTTGGCAGACTGGTTGGCTCAGTGAAAAATGAATTAGCAGAAACATTTTTATCCAGAATGTATTGTAGCTGAGGCAACCTTTTAAAGAGAAGTCTTTAAATTAAAAGGCCAATAGTTTCTTCATCATATAGAAGAAAACAACTTGCAATGTAAAACCCCATTACCTGAGTTGTTAAACTGGGTAGTAAAATTCCTTAGACTGTTGGGAGTTATGTGTGCGCACACGCGCGCGCGTGCACACACACACACACACACACATTTACAATTTCCTTAGATAAACAGCAAGTGTGTGTCCTCCTGCTACAGCAAAGTGGTACAGAAGGAAGCTGTGAGATTGAAAAGAACAACCACGGACATTTTGTGTTGGCGCACTTAGAATAAAGTGAAAGAGGCAAAAAGTTGAAACTGATGTTAACTGCTTTCCAATTTAGCAGCAAAAAACTAATCTAGGCACTGCAGATAAAATAACGTGGCAATACATGATCAATAAATTCCTTGTACAAATGTAACTCTGACTTGATTACGAAACTCCAAAAAACTATAGAAGATATTCCAAACAAAATGTTCTTCTGTTGTTCTGCCTGAGAGACTTTTCTGAGAAGAAAGCGACAGCTGTGCCTTCCCCCTGTGTGCATATCCAGCAGACTTCCTGCTACCAACACAAGAGACCACCAACCATAAGCATCACTTAAGCTCTCTGCGCTTCAATTTCTTGGTCAGTAAAATGAAGCATGTGATTGCTTAAGAATTCCCAGGGATTTTGAAATCCTATTCCTGACACTTGCCAAGGCCAAAATCAATAAAAATAAATAAATAAATTCTAAGATCATGTGAGACTAACTTTTTTTCTATGCTGGAGCACAGCTGTGGTCAGCCACTTGGTAAGTCACCTAACTTTGACCCCCTTTCTTTGTGCCCCAATTAAGATAACTTTTCTTTGGTATTTTACTGCGTCTTTAAAGTAGTAAACACTATTTTATAAATAAAGTCATAGCAACCTCTCTAGAAACTACAACATGTATCCAACTTTCAAACATGATCTCCGATGAAATCTCGATGCCAATATAAACGATGGATTCTTTTCAGTGCATGAAGACGTGGTAGAAGACTAGCCTAATGTGAAGACATGCTCTAATGTTAGGTTGGTAAACAAGAGACCACTTGTCAAAACCAGGGGGTGTCCCCTTTTAGTAAAGAGGGCTTTTCTGTTGACTCCGTCTGTAAGGTCTTTGCAGGGGCTGATGCCACACCAATGACCAACAGCCGAGCGGAAGAGGAGTCTTCTGCTTATTGACTGCCCACTCAGGATCAAGGCCTCTCTTGCCATATCTTCCTTAGTTCAGTTAATTCTCTATATTTGAGGGAAATTAAACCCAACATTAACCCTGATTCCCACCGTCACCACTAAATGTTGACCCAATTTAATGTCAACTCAAATTTGATGTGTGCCAAGTTTCCTAGTGAGGAGTTTCCATATTTTCCATGATTTTGGTGGTGGTAGAATAGGGAACATTCCTGATATTCTTTTTCTTTCTTTTTCTTTTTTTTTAAAGTATTATTTATTTATTTCATTGGCTGTGTTGGGTCTTTTTTTTTTTTTTGCTGTGTGCAGGCTTTCTTTAGTTGAGTGGGGTGAGTGGGGGCTACTCTTTATTGTGGTGCGCAGGCTCCTCTTTGCCATGGCTTCTCTTTTTGTGGAGCACGGGCTCTAGGCGCGTGGGCTTCAGTTGTTGCAGCACATGGGCTCAATAGTTGTGGCGCACGGGCTTAGTTGCTCTGCCGCATGTGGGATCTTCCTGGAGCAGGGATCAAACCTGTATCCCCTGCATTGGCAGGCAAATTCTTAACCACTGTGCCACCTAGGATGCCCCCCCTCCTTTTTTTTTAAACAACTGGTTACTTTTACTACTGTATCCCCAGCAATTATTACAGTTCCTGGTATGTAGTAGGCTCACCGTATTTGCTAAAAGCTGAGTGAGTGAACGAATGAATAAACAGACATCCTTATAGTCTGGGGAAGAACTTTATGTGATGGGAAGGTGGACAGAAGGACTGCATTTACAGTTCACTTAAAAATTTCCCAAACTGGTTCCACATCATACGTTATCAGGCAGATCCAAATTAATACAGTGAGATACCACTATACACCTAGTAAAATGGCAAAATCTGAAACACTGACAACACCAGATGCTGGTGAGGAAGTGGAACAAAAGGAATTCTCATTCATCACTAGTGGGAATGCAAACTGGTACAGCCACTTTGTAAGACTGTTTGGTTCCTATATAATCCAACAATTGTGCTCTTTGGTATTTATCCAAAACAGTAGAAAACCTAGAGCTACACAGAAACCTGTGCATGGATGTTTATAACAGCTGTATTTATAATTGCCAAAACTTAGAAGTAATCAAGATATCCTTCAGTAGGTGAATGGATAAAGAGGCTCTGGTACATTCAGACAATGGGATGATATTCAGCATTAAAAAGAAATGAGCTATTAGGTATGAAAGGACATGGAGGAAACTTAAATGCATATGACTAAGTGAAAGAAGCCAGTCTGAAAAGGCTACATATTATATGACGTTCTGGAAAAGGCAATACTATGGAGACAGTCAAAAGATCGGTGGTTGCCAGGGGCTGGGGGTCGGGGAGGGATGAATAGGCATAGCACAGAGGATTTTTAGGGCAGGGAAACTACTCTGTATAGCATAATGATGGACACATGTTCTTGTACCTTTGTCCAATGTAAAGTGTGGGCTTACATACTTTAAGTAGAATGAATCCTAATGTAAAGTATGGACTTTGGATGGTAACAGTGTGTCAATGTAGGTTCATCAATTGTAACAAATGTACCACTCTGGTGGGGGATGTTCATAAGAGGGGCAGCTATGCATGTGGCGGGGCAGGGGCCATATGGCAAATCTCTGTTTCTTCCTCTCAATTTTGCTGTGAACCTCAAACTGCTCTAAAAAAAAAAAAAGTGTATTTTGAAAAGAACATTCTAATAATATTCAGAAAAGGGGAATGAGGTGAAATGTTTCCTACTCTCCCTCTTCCCAACGTAAACTCCAAGCCCAATGCAAGCACCCAGTTTCCCCACTGCAGGTATAGACCTCAGTTAAACTGTAGGAAGCAAAAAGATCTGTTTTACTTCAAAGCCTGTCCTCCTTCCATTTTACCATATCATCTCTATCATCCAGAAGTTTCCTAAAGTATGTTGTATACCTAACTCACCTTAAATGGAAAATACTGAATGTGAAATGAACCTGATGACTTAAAGATGTAATTAGGAACATATTTTCCGGGGTGATGGAGATTACTGCAGAATGTAGAGCTATTTGACCAGGTGCAAACTGGTTTCTCATTGCTGTAATTTTTGAATCATTGAGTCTGGGTCTTTTTCTATCTTCTCCTTTGTCACCAGCCATCATGTCGATTTCCAGAAGCCTCCTGATCTTTTCAGAATTAGGTGTTTCTAATCTTCTGTGAGCTAAGAAAGCAGGTAACCAGGTTTATTAGGATCATATCTAAAATGGGAAAAGACAGTTGCTGAATGGCAGAGTAAAAAGATGGAAATAAAATGCATGAGCTTAGTGAATGAGATCTATGGTGTTTATTTTACCTTCTCAGAGGCCTTTTTCTTTGAGCCGTGTTCTCAGTGACTGACATTATTGGAAAAATGACCTCTGGATAGGTGAGTTATTGCTACAAAAAGGCATTGTTTCCTTTAAAATGAATAAGAATGGCAGCTAATACTATATTCCATTTTCTTTGTAGAATGGATTCTTTGTTTAAAAAGAAGCAGCCAAAAAAACCCAACAACAACAAAAAAGGTGGAGCAACATATTCTAGGAAAGAAGACCTAAAGTGAGTCACATTATATGAATAGCTAAGTTGATAGGAAAATAAATGTTGTTTCGCTCATAACACTGAAAAGTCAATAAGCAGAAAATGAACTTCAGAGCAGCAGGGCCAGCATTCATTCATATGTCCTTTGTAATTAAAAAACAACACCCAAACAAAACAAAGCAATAGCATAGGCACAATGCCTAGAAGGGTTACATATGCAGGGGAACAAATTGTTGTATAAATAGATTTGTAAAACTTATTCATGAGACATTGATAGCTCATTAACGGAGAGGATGATTCCTTTATTCAGAGTAGGTTCCATTATTTTTAAATTCTGTAGTTTAAAGTATAGTAAGGGATTTGAAAATGGAAAATTCTAGTAAAAATGTTTCAAACACCAAAATGGGAAGAAAATTCCTAAGAGCTCAGATGTTTATACTCTTGGTAATTGTTCAGTAAAGATTTAAAGGCCTTTATCTGGTTTTAATGCTGCTCACTCTTCATATGCCTCATGACAAATACACCTCCTTTACCCCTGCCCTTCTTAGGACTATCTTCAAGCGGCCATAAAGGATATTTTATTGAATCAATAGCCTATAAGCAGCTTCTTATCTTTTAACCACTGTCTGGGACTCTAAACTCTACTTTGTGTACCAGAGATGTTACATAGGTCTTATCTTGTATGCAAACACCTATCATTTGATAGTGCCTTCCTAGAGGGTTACAGTTAGAAAGTTTCTGAGCTCATATTTGTGCTCAGCAGGGAGGAATATAGTGGTTGAATTAGTGATGTCTACCATGGGCAAGATAGAGGTGATGGAAATACTCATGCCTTATTGCCATCCCACTCCTATATCCTGCCAACAGTGAACCAAGAGACACCTGGTTCATGCTCAGCTTCTCTCTTTCGCACCGGACTATCTGTAATTAGAAAGATCAACTACCTATCTCCAATTCCTGCTTGTGGAATATGTAAGTATATATTGCTTCTGCATTTGACGAGGATAAAGTATATATGGATTTGTTTCTTGGCCACTTTGTGAGTAGATTATGTAAATTATGGAAATATTTTAAGGTGGTCGAAGAGTATTTAACACAAATATACTTTAAGTATGACCAACACACAGGGTGACACAGTGGTTAAGAATCCATCTGCCAATGCAGAGGACATGGGTTCGATCCCTGGTCCTGGAAGATCCCACATGCCACGGAGCAACTAAGCCAGTGCGCCACAACTACTGAGCCTGTGTGCCACAACTACTGAAGCCCATGCACCTAGAGCCTGTGCTCCACAACAAGAAAAGCCACTGCAATGAGAAGCCCATGTACCTCAATGAAGAGTAGCCCTCGCTCACCACAACCAGAGAAAGCCCATGCACAGCCATGAAGACCCAACACAGCCAATAAATAAATAAATTTATTAAAAAAAAATATGACCAACACACACACACACACACACACACACACACACACACACACACAGAGGGAGAAAGAACAATATCTATGTCCGAATGAAGCATTTTTCCATTTCTTAACCTAGTGCCATTTCTTCGTCTCTCTTTTCTGAAGTTTTAAAAAAATTAAATCAAAGAGAGGAAGTTTTCAACCAGATCATTAAAAAAAGGGAAAGACTGACAACATTAATCAACAGGAAATATGACAATTCATGGCATAGTAGCAAATTACCCATATAATTCCATATACTTGAAGGTACATTTGACTGAAAACTCAACGGAAGGGGGACAGCTCTTGAGAAGAAATCAAAGGAGGAAAAAAAACAAAAGAAGGAATTCAATTCATTCAAGGAATGCTGGGCTCCTGTCCTCAGGGAGCTTATAGTCTAGTTTAGATTGACCCACATGCATTCCTGGGCCTTGGATGGAGACCTGCAAGCTAGGAGCTACTGACTTTTTCTGATTAAAAAAAAAAAAAGGCAAGTATACAAGGCGTTTCAAGACTGAAATTTTCTCCTATCTCTTTTTTTTTTTGGTAGCCCTGTTCATGACCTTGCTATGCTCTGCTAAGTGGACTCCCTCCAGATGTCTACCAGGTTTTTCCTCATGTCCACCATCACTGTACCTTTTCATACTCAGAAAAGTGCAAAATAATAACATCAGTATATAAGTATTTAAGCAAGAATTAAAGACTTTCAGAAGCCTTTCTTACCTTTGTAAGACCTAAGTAATTTTAAAACTTGAATGAAAGTTGAATGAACAAATGAAAACAAATGTAAAAGAATGCAAAAGGGCATCTACTTTACCTTGCTTCTAGGTCTGCACTGACCAACACAGTAGCCACTAGCCCCAGGTGGCTATTGAGCATTTGAAGTGTAGCTAGTCTGAGTCTAGGTGTGCCGTAAGTATAAAATATATACCGAATTATGAAAACTTAGAACAAAAGAGAATGTAAAATATACCATTACTAATTTTGTCTACTGGTTACGTATAGAAATGATAATATACAGGATATATTGGGTTAAATAAAATCTATTACTAAAACTCATTTCACCTGTTTCTTTTTAACCTTTTTAATGTGTCTACTAGAAAATTTTAAATTACCTAAGTGGTATATTTATATAGGACAGAGCTTCTCCGGGAAATTCTTTCTGTAAAACATTCAAGATGGATGGTGGTATAGTTGATTTTTGAAGATTTACAGAAATAGAGGTAAGTAGTCTATGCTAATTTATCCTTAAAGTCCAGAAAATCCCTTGCGTCTAAAAGAAAATATTGTTGAGTGTCTATAGCAGAGGGTCACAAATTCTACAGGCACAGATAGCACATATTTCAGGTTGTGAGGACTAAATGATCTCTGCCATTTTGGGCCCCTTCCACAGCTTGTGGAATCTTATTTCCCCAACTGGGGATTGAACCCGGGCCAGGGAAATGAAAGTGCGGAGTCCTAACCACTGGACAGCCAGGGAATTCCCTGTTCAGCTATGTTCTTACAGTGTGAAAGCCACCACAACTAAGATCTAAAGAATGAGTGTGGGGGTGTTATAACAAAACTTTATTTACAAGAGCAGGTGGCCATGCCATGAGGCACTAGGAATTTCTAAGTACCTACTATTAGGCATGACAAAAATACCCCATATGATGAGAAAATTTGACACAAGTGGTCAACTTACTCTTGTTCAAAAATAGGTATTGCCCTCTTTTGTAAATGTTGGAATAATTTGGCATGGGGAGACACTAGGTCTGAAATCATGAAAAGTCTGCATTAAAGATTTTTTTTTTTTTTTTTTTTTTTTGGCCACACCACAGGGCATGCAGGATCTTAATTCCTCAACCAGGGATGGAAGCTATACTCCCTGCAGTGGAAGCACAGAGTCTTAACCACTGCACCACCAGGGAAGTCCCAAAGATGACACCTTTTAATACAAAATAATTTTTCAATTACATGTACACTACATTTAGTATTACCTTTTGCAACAATAATTTGTTATAAAGCTACTTGTCTCTGAAATGATTCCATACTCATAATTTAAAGAAAGAAAATATGTATCTCCACGTATAATTCATTACAGTCTACCGCAGTGTCTGTTTTCCTCACACTGAAGAGAGTGTGTGTTCTTAGCCAATGAGAGAGGATGTGACAGACTGCGCTACCTGCTGCTGTCCAATAAACATTACTGTACTATGAAGCATGTACTCTCAACCAATCAGCTTTCTGCTGGGCCACAAGTGTGTTTTGTAATGTGTTGCTTAGTTTCTGATGGCGTCTCTTTTCGACACATGTTCTGATTAATAGTTCTGAATCCATCAATGACTGACAATGTGTACGGTGGTAAGATTGGACCTGATTTTAAGGGAAGAGTATCACCAGGGATTTTAAATGTCAGTTTTACAATAGCTTGGGACACTTTCATGGAAATAGTTGAGGAAACAAGAGTAAAGATCAACAGGTGATTGGGATTCGTGGAAACTTTTGATGCTGTGAAGGGCATCGTGAACATTCCTGCAACCCCAACCCCGGGGGGTGGGCGGGGAACCATGATGGGAGGCTTGTGCCTTTCTCGGGATTTGGAAAGAAAAAATAGAAATGAGTTAGTAGCATAGCAATGTGAGATGCTGAGCACATAACTCCATTGAGATGGGGCTTCCCCAGTCTACGCTAGTACTGGTTTGGGAGGCAGTCCCATTTCTAGAAAAGCAACCCTCATGATAAATAAGGTTATGAGCAACTCAAGAATTCAAAGTAGACAATAATGTCTTTTCCTGTTTATTTTGACAAATAAGACATCTTTGGATCTGCTTTCATAAATCTATTTTAAAATGTAGTGTAACCTAACATGTTTCATTTATTACGTATTCAACCACCTAAATGGCTTGAAAACAGTTTATTTTGTAAAGTGGGTTTAATATTTTCCTCTGAAATATTTTTAAACCATTCATTTCCATGACAAACTCTGTAATACAAAAGTAATCTCTGAGCTGATCTCTGACCAAATCATGACAAATTCTCAATTAGCAGCATCTAAATTAGTGTATCCACCAGCTAAACAGTGGCATCAGTCATTAATCTCTTTATAAAATTGTTATTTTTCTGTTTAAAAGAGAGTGTAAAATCGTGTTCCTGTAAGTTATGGTTTAAAATTGGAAAGGGATATATGATCCCTCTAAAGAAGATCGTGTGCTTCATAAAGCTGTTTGTATTCCATTCTGGGTTAGAGATGGTTGCCAAGGAGACAGCTCAACTTCATCAGTAGGCTTCTAGGATTAGGAATCTAGTGGGCTCTTAGAAAGTGTTTGTAGAGAGAAAAAGGAGAGAAAGAAAGAAGTAAAGAAAAGAGGGAGGGGGAAAGGAGGGAAGACAGGCTTTTTCCTATTAGGAAAGAACATTATGATGGTTAATTTCATGTGTCAACTTGGCTAGACCACAGAACCCAGACATTTGGTCAAATATTATTCTAAATATTTCTGTGAAGGTATTTTTCAGATGAGATGAACATTTATATCAGTAGATGTTGAGTAAAGCAGATTGCCCACCATAACGTGGGTGGGCCTTATCAAATCAGTTGAAGGTCTTAATTCAAAAACCCTGACTGCCCCCTTAGAACAGAGAATTCTGCCAGAAGACTGCCTTTTGAGTCAAACTACAGCATCAACTGTTTCCTGGCTTCCCATTCCTGCTATAGTACCTTCTCTCTCCCAGCCTGCACTTACAACCTCATAGAGAGTTCCGTATGATCACTTGGAGAAAGAGAAAACTTGGGCCTTGTTTACACCAGTCCTGTGTGATATGTGGCCACCACCCCAAAGTGCACAGCTACAGCACTACAGCCCTTTCTGAAATATCCCTGAAGGACAGTGGTGAAGTGAAATCCTCCCGGTGGGTAGAATTTTGAGCAGTGCACCTGGCTGGTCATTTTTCTTGTTAGGTGAAATGGTCAGATGTGCAATTAGATAACAATTCATAGTCTATGGCCATGTGAAGTCCGTGGTTTGAATCGGAAGGAACATGACTGGAAAATTGGTGAGAAGAAGGTCTAAAGAAGATGTATATGGACAGACCTCTCTGAATGAGCAAAAAATGTGAAGATATCTGTGTCCCATGTGAATGCTCACCAAACGGTGACCCCAGCAGAGGAGGATTCAAATAGTCAAGTGGATAGGATGACCTGCTCTGTAGATACCAGTCAGCCTCTTTCACACTGCAAGTCCTATCATTGTCCCATAGGCTCATGAACAAAGTGGCCGTAGTGGCTGGGATAGAGGTTATGCAGGGGCTCAGCAGCATGGACTTCTACTCACCAAGGTCAGCTTGGCTACGGTCACTGCTGAGTGTCCAATCTGCCAGCAACAGAGACTAACACTGAGCCCCTGATATAGCATCATCACCTGGGGTGATCGACCAACTACCTGGTTAATTACATGGGACCACTTCCATCAGAGAAGGAGCAATGTTTTGTTCTTACTGAAACAGACACTGTGGATACAGATTTGCCTTCCCTACACACACTGCTTCTGCCAAGATTACCATCTGTGGACTTACAGAATGCCTCACCCACTGTCATGGTACTCCACACAGCATTGCTTCCGATCATGGGACTTGCTTCACAGCAGATGAAGTGTGCCAATGGGCTCATTCCCATTGGAGTACACTGATCTTGTCATATTTCCCACCATCCTAAAGCGGCTGGCTTCATAGAAAGGTGGGATGGCTTTTTGAAGACAGTGACAGCATTAGCTGGGCGGTAATACCTTGTAGGGCTGGGGCAAGGTTCTCCATGAAACTGTATATGCTCTGAATCAGAGTCCAATATATGGTGCTGTTTCTCCCATAGCCTGGATTCATAGCTCTGGGAATCAAGGAGTGGAAATGGCAATGACACCAGTCACTATTACCCCTAATGACCCACTAGCAAATTTTTGTTTCTTGTCCCAAGATCTTATTCTCTGCTGGCCTAAAGGCCTTAATTCCAGGGAGAGATGCTTTTGCCAGGAGACACAGCAATGATTCCAGTGAACTAGAAGTTAAGACTACCACCCAAGCACTTTGGGCTTCTCATGCTTCTGAATCAACAAAGAAGGGAGTTACTGTGCTGATTGGAGTGACTGATCCTGATTACCAAGGGGAAATTGGACTGCTGCCCCACAGTGTAGGTAAGGAAGAGTATGTATGGCATACGGGAGACCTCATAGAGTTTCTCTTGGTATTACCATGTGCTGTGATGGAAAACCAC
Organism: Hippopotamus amphibius kiboko; assembly: GCF_030028045.1. Taxonomy (NCBI): domain Eukaryota; kingdom Metazoa; phylum Chordata; class Mammalia; order Artiodactyla; family Hippopotamidae; genus Hippopotamus; species Hippopotamus amphibius. The sequence continues at coordinate 173,522,410 of NC_080189.1, forward strand.
AACAACCCAACTCTTGCAGGGCTACTAATGGCCCAGACCCTTCAGAAATGAAGGTTTAGGTCACCCACCAGGTAAAGAACCATGACCAGTTGACGTGCTTGCTGATGGCAAAGGGAATACGGAATGGGTAGTGAAAGAAGGTATTTATAAATATCAGCAATGATCACATGACCGGAAATGAGTATAACTGTCATGAGTATCTCTTCCATATTTTGTTATGAATATGTTTGTATGTGCGTAGTATGTATGTATGTATGTATGTATTTAGCTCCTTATTGGAATATAATTGCTTTACACTCTTGTACCAGTTTTTGAGGTACACCAAAGTCAATCAGCTGTATTTATACACATATCCCCATATTCCCTCCCTCCCGTGACTCCCCCCACCCTCCCCGCACAGTATGTATTTATAAAAATATATAGATATAAAATATCTGTTTTCTTCTCTCATCTCTTTATCATGTAACATAAGCTGTATTGAGTTTATATCATAGTATTTAAGTATTGTTAACTTTACATCATTGTATTTAGGTTACAAAATATCAAGGAGAAGAATAAACTTCACCTAAGGACTTTGCATCCTCTTCTAGGAAAGAGTTAATGTGGTTTTGGTTGTATGCAGGATAATGGTATCATGTTAGGTGAAAGTATGACCTTGTTATTGTCTTTATTTGGAGATTAAGTATGGTTTAAGGAGATGTGTACGGATGCCAAATTGATAAAGCGTGAACTTGTGAAGTTAATTTTATGTGTCCAGTTGGTTAGGCCACAGAACCCAGCTACTTGGTCAAACACAAGTCTAGATGTTGCTGTGAAGATATTTTTTAATGAGATTAACATTTAAATCAGTTAATGTTGAGTAAAGCAGATGTGGGTGGGTCTCATCTAATCAGGTGAACATCTCAAAGGAAAAAAGACTGATATCCTGGTACATCCAGACAATGGAATATTATTCAGCGCTAAAAAAAAAAAGTGCTACCAAGCCATGAAAAGGCATGGTGGTACCTTAAACGCATATGCTAAGTAAAAGAAGCCAGTCTGAAAAGACTACGTTCTGTATGATTCTAACCATACGACCTTCTGGAAAAGGCAAAACTGTGGACACAGTTTCAAAAGATCGGTGGTTGAATGAGGGATAAACAGGTGGAGTACAGAGGGTTTTTAGGCCAGTGAAAGTGCTCTGTATGATACTATAATGATGGACACAAATCTTTATACATTTGTCCAAACCCGTAAAATATACACTACCAGGAGTGACTCAGTGTAAAGTACGGACTTTTGAGTGATGATGAGGTGTTAATGCAGGTTCATCAGCTGTAACAAATGTACCCCCCTGCAGAGGCATGTTGATACTCGGGGAAGCTATGCCCGGATGGGGGCCGGGGGTATGTGGGAAATCTCTACCTTTCTCTAAATTTTGCTGTAACCTTAAGCTGCTCTAAAAATAACATCTATCTACAAAAAAAAAAAAAAAAAAAAAGACTGAGGTACTCCAAGGAAGAGGTAATTCTGCCTCCAGATGGCTTTGAACTCAAGCTACAAAATCAGCTGTTCCATGAGTCTCTAGTCTGTTAGCCCATCCTGCACAGCCTCCAAAATCACATGAGCCAATTCCTTTAAAATCTCTCTGTATATGTATACGTATTTGTATATGTATACATACTTGGGCATGTATAAGATTATGTATGTGTATGTATATACATCCTATTGGTTGTGTCTCTCTGGAAAACGCTAATATAAACATCATATAAAGTAATATTATGCTGATATAAACACTGTCTACATGTCTAATTTTTTTTTTTTTGATGATTGTTGTTTAATGGAGAGAAAGATGGTATAACTCAAAGCTTGAGGAGATGCGAGGCTTTCGTGGATGTCGCAGTAAGCAGTCAGAGGTAAGGCTCTCCTGGTAAGAGGCATCCCAGCCCCCACCAAAGGAAGTTTAGAATGAGTCTTAGATTTTTAATAAAATGTGAGATGGACCTGAAGGTCTCAAACTTGAGGTCGGTAGGAGAGAGCAGAGGGGCCATCTGAACTGAAAAGTCCATTTCTTTAATGAATCCTACCAGACATACGAGCAGTTCCCATCCTAGTGATTCTGAGAGCCAGGAGCTTTGATGACAGCTATGGTGCTAGTTAGATAGAATAGCCAGAAGCTTTGATTGGAAGTATAAGGATTCTGATGATGGAAAAAGAAGTTTTCTACAGAGATTTAAGAATAAAACAAAGATTAACAATGACTGATAAGATTCAAGGACGGGTGATAAATGCAGCAAATGTACTTAGGTATGTATTTTTTATAGTAATTTGCTCTGTGGGGCTATCTTTGTTTTTTAATGTTTGTTATCTGTTTTAATAAAGAGATTTCTTTGTAAAAAGAAATTATAATTAGGCTATAAAGTAAATTAATCTTTTGACTAATCATATCTTTGGGAGATTTGGGTTTTTTAGGCTGCAAATCTCTAACGTAAGAATCGTCATTTACTTGGCGGCCAGTACCCTAATCATATGCAAAGCACATGGAGGAACTAAACAATCTTTTGAGTGCCAGGCTTACAAACTCAACCCCATAAAGAGAAAGAAATAGCAGAGAAGCAAAACAATATTAAAATTTCCATGTCTGGATGAATTTCAAATGCTGTACCAGGCTTCCATGACCAATAATTATAGCAGAATAGCACTCAAGACACCCTATCTAGGTCTAGGGTTGTGACCTTCTTCAAGTATGAGAACTCTCTATAATATTTCCAAAATTACTGGGATCCCCTATAGAATGCTAGCCATATTTTAGTATCTGATGCATATATACATAATGACAAAAAAATTACTAAGAAATTGGAAGTTACTTTAAATGATTGTGCCTATTCATTTATATGCACGAGCTCCATGATTTACTTAGTCTAGGCAGGTACATGGATTCATAAACCCCTTGTAGTAATTCTTCAGTAGCCTCAGGGCTCCTCTGCCACTGATTTAGATAATGAGATGCAAAGTGTCTCAGTAACCTATATGCCTTTAAAGTCTCTGCAACTTACTGAGAGCAAAAGCAAGGTCCGCCCTCTGGATTCCTTATCATGGGTCCCAGTGATGCTCTCAATAGCCCAGTGATGCTCTCAATAGCTCCCTAACTGGTCTCACTGTCTCCACTCACCTCCACGCCCTCTCCCAATTCAAATCCATCCTTCACATCATGGCCAGAGATACCATTCTAAAAATCTAAATCTGATCCAGCCACTTCCCCAATCAAACATATTCATGGCCCCTCGTCACCAAGAGCAGTGGTCTTAATCTTGAGCACACATTAGACTCGTTTGGAGGACCCCTTAAAATGTAGATCATCATGGGCTTCCATTCCCAGAGTTTCTGAGGCAGTAAGTCTAACGCTGGGACTAATGATTTGCATTTCTAAGAAGTTTCCAGGTGATGGTGATGGTGGTGGTCTGAGACCACATTTCGAAAACCACAAGCCCTAGTGTCAAAGCCAGACTTCTTAATATAACCAAAGTAGGTCTTCCACTGTCTAGATCCTGACATCTCTTAAATTTCGTCTCCTGCCTGGTCTGCCCTTCACCCTTTACCCCTTTGTCAAATTCCAACTCATCCTAAGCTTAAGCATAATCTCCCTCTCAGAGTGCCTTCCAGGCAAAATTAATCAGCTTCTCTTCCAAGTTCCCACTGGCTTTGTACACATCACTCTTTTACCGAGCATCGCATCTCTTTGTAATCATTTGCTTACACACATCTGCATCACCTACTAGGTTGGGTGCCCCTTGAAGATGGGATCTGGTCATACAGCTTAGTGCTTCCAGCACCAGAAAAGAGTAGGTGCTCAGTAAGTATTTATGTGGGGTTTTTAATCAGTATAAACAGCAAATGCACAACTTTTAAAACATACTGTTTCTCTAAGACATTAGAAACCCTTCATTCACCCTGCTGCCTCGAGTCAGTAGGATTAGACTGTTGTCAGTGACTCAGAATTCAAGATGCTGCTTGAAGCAAAGAAAGTAATAAGTTGTTAACATCCTGTAGCTATTTGTGATCCTAATTAAAAAGGACATATATACGTCACGCATGCAAATAGAGTGAGGAAACATCTGAAATCTTTATTGGAATCTAGGACCAATTAGACTGACACCAAACCAAAAACTTGTGGTTGTCTCTGAAACTATGGTTCAGTGAAAATGAAAGATGGCTCCACATTCCTCCCAGCAATGCAGCATCAGAGCCAGGGAAACTCTATTTCAGTGATCTTTTCTATATATCCTTTACAAACACAGCTGAGAATTCCCAAGTGACACAATAATTGAGTATGGCAATAAGAGATGAAGGAACTTTAAAATTTTTTTGAGATTCTCTATAATTCATGAGATAAAGAGAAAAAAGAGAGTCTATAAGAACATTTGATGTGGCTGCTTATAAACAGTGGGCTTTACGTGTACTGGGTCTTAGGACTATTAGCGGTACAGTTGCCTCTGGAGAGACACCTGGAGAACTGAAAATCAGCATCTTCAAATAAACAATATTATATACAGAGTCTATCATTCTGTTAGAGCTCCTATATGCGGTATATTCTGGTCAATTACTCATTGATGACCAGAGGATTTTTGTGCTACAATTCCAAGGGTAGGTATAACTGGTCTGTGACCGCTATAATCTGTCAATTACTCCTTCCTTCCTTCTTGCCTTCCTTATGATTCTCTTGCCCTTATATATTCATACATACACATACAAATGTTATATATATACATCTATACACAGGCATTATCCTATTATTCCATTACTTCTCTTGATTTTCATAAATTAACTTGTTAAATGATACCTCTTCATGCTCTGATAATAGCTACCAAATTTTGCTCAGCCTTTAACTATCTGTTATCAGATCCTGCTCATCAGAACATATTCAGCTTTTAAAATGTCCTTCACACATTTTGTTCATTTTTATTCAATAAATAATTGTGTTACAGGTTTAGGTGCACCATAGTAAATAAAATAAATACGATTCCTGACCTCACTGGGCTCACAGCGTTATGAGCGAGACTGTCAGGAAACAAGTAATCTCACAAATAAACACACAATTACCAAGTACAAGTTCTTCGAAAGAAAAGTCTTTCTTATGAGATATTAAGAATGAAGGATATAATTTAAATGCAGGAAATAGGGAAAATGTTATCATTGACTCCAAGTCTTCTCCCTTTCCTATATTCAAGCCCTTTGTCATGTGATTGTTCCAGCCCCTCCCACAAAAAGGGGGCAGTGCTTTTCCCACCTTTAACTCTGGCTTTGGCCTTGGAACTTGGTTTGACCAAGAGAAGCAAAAATGATGTTGTGCTAGTCTTGAGTCTAAGTCTCAAGGGTCCACACGTATTTATATTTGCCTACTGCACTTCTGCCATTACCAAGAGAAGAAAATACCCAAGTTAGCCTGCTGGTCCCAGAAGGAGGAGAGACACTCAGAGCAACCTGACCCTCCTATTGTGCTCCAGTCAATCCTGGTTTAAAGCAAGCCTACAGCCATCCCACAGGCTCATGTGTGAGCCCAGCTTATATGAGACGACCCAGTGGACCTATAGGTGCGTGAACTATAATAATAAATTATTATTTTTGGAGCCACTGAGTTTTGGCTTATTTTGTTACACAGCTATTGTTAGCAATAGATAACTGATGCAGGGCATCAGAGACTTCTTCTCCCAGAAAGTGACATTTGGACTGAGACCTAAATATTAAGTAGGTTTTAGATGGATAAAGAATAAAAGGAAGAGTGTCCTCATAGAGGGGAAACTTCAGGTGAGAAAGAACTTGGTCACTCAAATGACCAGAAGAAGGTTTAGAGAGAAGAACGACCTGAACAGAGAGAGCAGGGGCTAGGTCATGCATGGTTCCTCACACAGTCTTTTTAGAGAATTTCAAATTACATTTCAAAAATTGAATTCAGAGGAGAGCTATTGGTAATCAAGAACATTAAAATCAAAGCTTTGTTGTCTTCATTATTATGAATCTAGAACTCCATTGGGGTAACCACTAATCACACACAGCTATCAAGTTTAAATTAATGAAAATTCAGTCCCTCACTTGTGCTAGCTAGGCTCATTTCAGAGGCCCAGTAGCCCATGTGGCTAGTGGCTACCATATCAGCTGCACAAATATATAACATTTCCATTATGATGGAAAGTTCTATTGGACAGGGACTTAGTTTCTTATTACTGTGTAACACATTACCATAAACTTAGTGGCTTAAAACAGCACAAATTTATTATCTCAGTCTCCATAGGTCAGGAATTCAGGTACAGCTTAGTTGGGTCCTCTCTGTAGGGTCTCACCAGGCTGCAATCAGCCTAGGGGCTGGGGTCTTCTCTGAGGCTCAGGATCTTTTTCTAAGCTCTCTGGTTGTCAGCAAAATTCATTTTGTTGTATCTGTGTAACCAAGGGACTGCTTGCAGCTCCTAGCGGCCACCTTGAGTTCCTTACCATGTGTCCCCCTCGTCTCACAATATGACAGTTTGTTTTTTATCCTTGAGGCCAGCAGGATATTATCTCTCCTCTGATGTTTCACCTTCTTTTAAAGAATTGCCAGACAATGCCTACCCAGGGTAATTTCCCTTTCAACTAACTCAGTCAACTGAGGGGTAATCTAACCAAAGGAGGGCTATCCCATCATACTCACTGGTCTACCTCTTGCATATCTATCTAAGAGCCTGGACCAGACAGCAACAGGATGGCCACCTTGCCTATGAGCAGTGGCAGCGACTGCCTTATTAGTATTAGAGGCCACTAATCTGATGTTGGGCCAAAGGAAAACAGTGCTCACACCCCATCAGGTGGTTTCAGTTGTACAAGCAAAGGGAAACCACTGGATGACCGGAGGACGCGTCAAGTATCAGGCCCTCCTTCTAGATACCCCGGAAATAGATTTGAAAATATGTCAAATCTTTTTTTTTTTCACAAGCTCTTTATTTTTTTTAATTTTATTTATTTATTTATTATTGAAAATATGTCAAATCTTAAACACTGCAAGCTTTCTGCCCAATTTATATGTAGGTGGAGATCAGGAAGAGGAAGCCTTGCTTCATGATTGCATACAGGCTATAGAACACGTATATTCTAGTAGACCTGACTTAAAGGAGACTCTCCTTGAAAACCCGGATGTTGAATGGTATACAGATGAAAGTAGTTTTGTAGAAGAAGGGAAAAGAAAGGCAGGATATGCTGTAGTAAGTGATTGTGACACCACAGAATCAGGACCTCTACCAATAGGGACTTCAGCTTAAAAGGCAGAGCTTATAGCATTGACCAGAGCCCCAGAGGTAACTTAAAGAGAAGTAGTTAACTAGATATATTTATGTTAAATGTAATCATTTGTGATTCTGATTACTGTAACCAAGTTTCTTTATCAATTACACTGTAATCAGGTGTTTAGCCATGCCTTTTAAGTCTTTTGTCATTTACAGATATTTTGTACTCTGGCCACCTGTTAAAAAAAGTGTTTCATCACCAAGGGGGTTCATAGAAAAGCTATGGAAGCAGTTACAACAGTTCCACAGCAAGATGATGGCTATTCGAGGATTCCAGCCCATACCTACTTAAAACAAGAAGCTGTCCTGCCCCTGGGGCCCCTGGATCAGGCAGTTACAGAAAATGACCACCGCCCTTCTGCTTCCCATAAGAATATAGGAGTAAAATCTCTGAGGGGGGAATGAAACAGGAGGGAAGGGGGCAGGGCACAACCTTTGAAAGAAGGACATAACTCGAGGACATAACATTTTTTAAATTGATTAGGGTCCAAGATGGCAAACAAGTCAACTTCCAGGCGCCATGACAGTTGCAAGGCTGACCATGAGGATGAAAAAGTGGGCGCTGGCCCAATTCTGGAATATTCCACCCTCTCATGAGCCTATGAAATTACCCACCCTTACAAAAACGGACAACCCCCATACCCTGGTGCCTTTCTCACTTTCTGAGATGGCCCACACTCTGTCTGAGGAGTGTGTTTCTCTCTAAATAAATCTCTCAAAAAACTTCTTAACTATCACTTTGTCTCTCACTGAATTCTTTCTGTGATGTGACATCAAGAACCTGAGCTTCATTCAGTCCTGAAACCAGGTGTGTGATCTCAGTTGGAAGATATTGGGTTTTGGCAGGGTTTGAGTCCCGGCCACGTGGGTTCAAGTCCCAACCTGAGGTACATGGGTTTCATACCCACATTTAAGCGGAGGGGAGTATACAGGGTGTATACACCAGGGCATTGGGGAACCTTGGGGACCATCTTAAAAGTCTGTCTCACGGATAGAACTGATCTAGAAAGTGCGGAAAAGTAAATATATTAAGAAATAGAGAAGGCAAGTGGCGGGAGAATTTAGAATGATTAGCACAGGCTTGGACCACAGGTGTAATTGCTATTTAAATAATCTCTACATCACCGAGGTCTGTTACAGCCTTCCTCTAATTAACGACTGGCTGCAGCCAGGATCAAGGTTTATCCGCAGTAATTTCACCCTCAAAGTAGCTGTAACCACTACCCTGCATGCAACCGGGGAGGAGTATAAACAAGACCCATAAAAGCAAACACAGAGAGACGTTACCTTAAGGGCTGACATCCCTATATTCCATTTCCTTGCTGTTACTAACCTCCAAGAGTTTCTGACCTTCTGCTAGTCTTGATCTCCAAAACCTAATTGCTCCTTCTCAGATTTACTGGTTTACTGGCTTGACACACTCCAGCCTTGGCCTGAACTCCCTGGCTTCCGGACCCTTGGCCCTTCCAACTGCAAACATTCTTGGGCACAGTCCCCACCTCTTGCAAGTCCTGTTTGGCTGCTGCCCATCCCCCAGGTGACTTGGGTTTCGGAGGAGGAGAGGACTTTAGGTATTGATTTTCAGGGAGAGGTGAGCTGGCAGAAAAAACTATTTACACCATTTGGTTTCTTTTTTTAACTGAAGTATAGTTGATTTACAATATTATGTTAGTTTCAGGTGTACAGCACAGTGATTTAGTATTTTTATAGATTACGCTCCAATAAAAGTTATTACCAGATAATGGCTATAATTCCCTGTGCTATACAATATATCTTTGTTGCTTATCTATTTTATACACAGTAGTTTGTATCTCTTAATCCCATACCCTCCACTTGCCCCCCCACCCCCCCATGGCCTCCCTTCAGGTAACTACTGGTTTGTTTTCTATATCTGTGAGTCTGTTTCTGTTTCGCATACACATTTCTTTGTATTATTTTTTAGTTTCCACATATAAGGACTATGTAAGGCTAATTATTCATTTTAAAGAGGTGCTAATTAAAAAGCATGCAAGGAAGGTATTTATCATTTTGATAAAATTATATCTACATAATTTAAAATTTCACAAAAAACTGTTTTTTTTAATGTTGCATTTAGTTATATTAAGAAATTCTACTTCAAAGCTATACCTGATTCTGAAGTGGCCTCACAGTAGCGTTTCCTTTAAAAAAAATTTTCTTTTTGTTACAAGTGAAGAATAAGTGTTTGCATTCTAACTACAATCAGTATTTCAACGGAGTGAAGATATTTTAGTGCCTTCGGTGGGCATTTATCTTCTTGCCATCAGCACAATAGAACAAAAAAAGTACCCATATTAGCATTAATAATAAAACCAAGTCCATTATGCAGACTTTCTTGTCAGTTAAATTTGTTGCAGGCTCAGTTTTGGATTCAATTTCATACATTTGGAAGTACTTTTGCTGTCAAGCAAATTTTTGTTTTATCATTTTAATTTTGGAGGGTTTTTTCCTTCTTTTTTTTTTCTGCTCTCCTGTGTCTAAATTACCTTTTTAGAGGTTGGCAAATGGTTCTTTCCCACTAATATAGGAAGGGTTTGATTTGGCAGACTTAGATATTTTCCCTGGGATGTGAATAGAGTTAATTTTAACAGAGCCGTTTCGCTTTAACAGCCTCAACTTGCTCAGTGTATGTCCTGCCAAACAGCTTTGTGTATGATCGTCAACTGATGTCAGCACAGTTCTAGAAATAGTATTTGATAGTTAACAGCTGCCACAGAGCCAGAAGGGGAACACGACGCATTGTGTTTCAGGAGGGTTTACGAAACTAGCGGCTATTGTTTTTATTTATTTATTTATTTGATTTCTTGACAACGGGAGAGTTTAAGATACCAAGTATAGGGTTTTTAAAAAGACTGATATTCCTAAGTAGGTCAGGTGGATCCTAGGACCTCAACACTATATACCATATAAATATTCTGCTCTGAAATGATATTTGATTAATTTAATAGAGGTTTACTCATTTTGCAATGATGTTTATGGTCAACATGTAGGTAACAAATGTTTTTCTTTAGGTCAAGACGGCAAACTTTTTCTTTAAAGAACCAGATAGTAAATATTTAGGTTTTCTGGGCCACGCAGTCTCTGTAACACTTACCCAGTTCTGCTGTTACAGGGTTAAAGCAGCCACAGATAATATGTAAACAAATAGGAGTGGCTATGTTCCAATAAAACTTTATTTACAAAACTAGCAGTGGGCCGGATTTGGCCACGAGCTATAGTGTTTCCTCCCTTGCTTTGAATAGTAAGTGGGAAAATTCCACACAATTCCATGCAGCATTCCATAAAGGTTAAAGGTACCCACACTCTCTTACAGGCTTCTGAATCAAGTTCCCCATGCACTCCCTATGGAAACACATGCAGTTCTTTTATGGCCGCAGAGGGGTATTTAATTACATACGTATACGTGCTCTACAGCTACTCTAATAATGGTCTGAGAGTAACGTGAGCAATAGATATGTTTTTATGAACTGAGAGGATAAAGATCACGAACCTGATTTTTCCTCCCTTTCTTATTTTATTTAAGTTACTATCACCCTTAAAGTCTGAATTATCCTGCAAGAATGCAGGTTCATTGACTCCAGTTCAGCTTGTGCATCATCTTAATGGGACATATTTTGTAATGATGTGAATCACAAAACAGTTCTGTGCTCCAAATGACCTGCATGTTTCACTGAAGTCATTACAAGCAGTGCATACTAGTAAGAAAAGGGATGTTATTATTTAAAGATAACTTACACAGGGTAAAAAATCTGAGGAAGAAAAATTAAAGCATGGTCTAAAAAAAGAAAGTCAAAGAATATGCTGGTTGCAAAATGTGATCTCGAAAGCCTTTATACGCCCTCTCTGTGCCCACTCTCAACCATGAACAGACTACCATGAAAATTACCAATTTGACCGTATACAAAGATGGGGGGAAGGACTTCCCTGGTGGCGTAGGGGCAGTGGTTGGGAGTCAACCTGCCAACCCAGGGGAAATGGGTTCGATCCCTGGGCCGGGAGGATCCCACATGCCTTGCAGCAGCTGGGCCTGTGCGCCACAGCTACTGAGCCTGAGCTCTAGAGCCCTCAAGCCACAACCACTGAGCCTATGTGCCACAACTACTGAAGCTCGCACACCTAGAGCCCTTGCTCCACAACAAGAGAAGCCACTGCAATCAGAAGCCCGTGCACCACAGCAAAGAGTAGCCCCCGCTCACCGCAACTAGAGAAAGCCCCCACACAGCAATGAAGACATAAATGCAGCCAAAAATAAACAAGTAAATAATAAATCTTTAAAAGAAAAAAAAAAGATAGGGAGGAAATGAAACAATGCTTTACACTTTTAACTTTTCTGTATTCATGTATCACATTTGTTCTAGAAATGCCATTTTAGCCTTTGGCATCTCAAAGGCAAACTGATGGTCTCAAGCCTGAGAACGTCTACTTGAGTAGGACCCCAATCACTAGCAACTTCCTAAAAAGTGATCACTTGTTCCAAATGTGCCTCTTGCTCTAGGCCACGTTCTCTTTTAACAATAGTTTTTGGAAACTTTTCCCTCTCTTAATGTCAGCATAGTCTCTTTGTTGTCTTGCGCTTTCTTGTTTTTCTTATTTGTTACTTTCTAGAGGTAGGTCATCTATTTGTCTAATGGGATTCAGAATGATTTTAATACCATTGCTCTTCTTTTTAGCTCAGTCTGTTACTTGCCTTCAACATATATGTCATATAACACAATGGTGTTGCACCATGCCAAAAGCTATGCTTTTTCTTTAAGGGGTTATTCTTACAGCAATTTAAGTTGAATAAGTAAATCATTACTCTCTAAGTTATTCCTATGTACATAATTTATAAAAACTATGCCTATTATTGTGTTACTCATTTCCTAATTGAGTTAGGGCCATCTGTAGATCTCTTTGGCTCTAAGTTATCTGAAGGATGTTGTGTTGCAACCATTTTTCAATTTACTCTCCCACTGTCATGAATAAACATCACTGGCCTCAGTACTGATTGCTAGAATATCTCAGCCCTAACTTCATCATTGTGCTCTTCAAATGGCATGGAAGTGATTTTTATGGGCACTCTTCTGTCTCCCAAACTCTCCATTTTATCCCCTGGAATCCCTATTAAATGCTAAGCAAATTTCCTAACATATTCCACCACTTCACAAACTATCCCCTCCACTTCCTAATTATAACTGAAATCTGCTCTCCCTCAAGGACATGGATGTTCTTTATAGGACTCTTAAGCAGTTGTTCACCCTCACAGGATTGACATGTGACAGGGCCGGGAGCTGGGGGCGGGGCTTGAGGGGAAGAAGGGCTTGATATTCCCTTAGCTTCCCATTGTGGCAGCCAAGTCATTACTTCTCTACCTTCATGTGGGCTTTGCTTCCTCTTTGAACCTCATGCCATCCAATTATGTAGCACTTTACCTCCCCTCATGTCTGTCATCTACTGGTACAGAGACCAGCATGGTAGAGGCACTTCATAAATAGGGAAGGAGTTCATGAAATAATCAATATAATTCCTCTATATTCCCAAGATTCATCAAAGACGATTCAGTCTCTCCATCACAGGTACCACAGTCATTTTAGGGGCTCTTGATTTCCAAGTGGGTAACCTGTTTAAAATCCTTACCTCACTCTTTCTTAACACTTCAATTCCAAAAATTTATACTTCCACACTCATGATTGTACTACACTTTACCATCATCTAGAACACTTTACTAACTCAAACAATTTAAAATTCTTGAAATGTGTTCCAAATTAATGCCTGACTGTCCTTACTTTGCTCCCTATTGAACCATCTACCTGAGTGTTTCTCTGAATTTTGATATCTGCAAACAACTTTATGGCCATTTAGAACACATGTGGGTATTCAATTGTAGGTAAATTGTTTTTTAAAAGATTAATCAAAACTTTTACAGTGACTAATGAGGTATTCTATACCAATGCTCCCTCTGAGAAAAGTTAGAAAAGCTTAAAAATATTAAAACACACACACACCCCGAAACTCTAAAGGTATAATAGCTATATCAAAGCAGAGATAATTTGTAGGATTAAGATCTGAATAAGAGGAAACCCAAGAGAGGTACGCCTGGTATTTGGAGTGAAGTGTGGCTGAGAAAATGAGAAAATAAGCAGATACGTTAGTGATCTCATAAATTCAAGAAGTGCTATGAAAACCCAAGCACTAAGTATACATATACATATGCTTGATAGTGAAGCTGCTAAAATACAAGGAGATAATCTTAAAAGCCTTCAGAAGAAAAATTATATATGAGTTCAAAGAAGCAATACTATAGGACTTGCAGATAACTTCTTAACAAAAGCAATGAATCCAGAAGACGGTGGAGTTTTATCCTCCAAGTGCTGAAAAAAGATAGCTGCCAACCTAGAATTGTATGCCCAGCAAAAATATTCCTCAAAAATGAGGATAAAATAAAAATATTTTCAGGCAAATGAAAACTGAGATTTTTTTTTTTAAGCAGCAAACCTTCTCTAATGTAAACATGAAAGAGAAAATTTTAGAAGAAATAGGATCCTAGAAGGTATTTGCCAAAAAAGAGAGAATGATAAATATGTACATAAATTTAAATATTTACTATATGAAACAATAATTATAATGTTTTGTGGGGCTTGAAATATGTACATACAATTAATGTATGTAGGCATTAAAACACAGTTCTTAATTAGCATAGGTTAAAAAGAAAGCAAAATGTGAAAGAAAATTTTTTGAAGTGAATAATAATAATGAAAACACAACATATCAAAACTTATAAGATACAGCTAAAGCAGTGTTTAGAGAAAATTTTTATCATTAAATGCATAGGTTTGAAAAAATAAAAAGGCTCAAAATCAACTAGCTATGCAACCCTCTCAAGAAGTTAGGGGGAAAAATAGCATAATAGACCCAAAGAAAGGAGAAGGAGGGAAACAACATGAATAAGAGGAGAAATTAACGAAACAGAAAAAAAAATAACAGAATCAACAAGAGTGTAAAGAGTTGGTTCTTTGAAAAGTTCAAAAATTTTGGTAAAGCCCTAGAAATACTGGATCAAGATGATGCCAAAAGTAGTTCTACCAATTCACATACTCCACCAGCATTTTCTCAGCGGATCCATTGTTTGAATTGACACTTGGTAATGTCAGGTTTTGTTTTGCTTTTTTCTATTTTAGGCATTTTGCCGTGTGTGTAATGGTATCTTAATATGGTTTTAATTTCAGTTTCCCTAATGGCTTATGTGGTTGAGCTCACTTTTATACATTTATTTACAATTTGTAAATCATAGTTATTGTTTATGTTCTGTTGCAATATTTAGATGTTGGATGTGTTTAAAACAAATATAATCCAATATTACATCTTTTTCTCATGTCAATAAATTTTTTTAAAAAATCAAGTCTAAAATTGAGAAATCTTCAAACACTTTGTGTTGAAATCATTTGAACTTGAGTTTGTATTTCTAGAAAAATCTTACTTCTGGTCCTCTGCCTTAAGAGTTGTGGTTTTGGGTTCTGAAATGATTAGTGAGAGAAACCAATTAAGCAAACCACTTGGTAATGTAAAAATGTCTTCACTGGCACTATTAGTGTCATAAAGAAATAATTGCATCTCATTCCTCATTTTAAAATGTTATGGGAGGAACCTCCCTGGTCGCACAGTGGTTAAGAATCTGCCTGCTAATGCAGGGGACATGAGTTTGAGCCCTGGTCTGGGAAGATCCCACACGCCGCAAAGCAAATAAGCTAGTGCACCAAAACTACTGAGCCTGAACTCTAGAGCCCGTGAGCCACAACTAACGGAGCCCACATGCCTAGAGTCTGTGCTCCACAGCAATAGAAGCTGCTGCAATGAGAAGCCCACATACGGCAACATAGAGTAGCCCCAGCTCTCTGCAACTAGAGAAAGCCCATGCATACCAACGAAGACCCAACGCAGCCATAAATAAATAAATAAATAAATAAATAAATAAATAAATAAATAAATAAATAAATAAAATGTTATGGGCACACCCCCCCACCTCAACGGCCAACATGATTTAGTATGAAAAAGCAGAGTCTCTATTCACTGTCCATTTTTTGTGTAGCCTGACAAAAAGAAGCTTATATTCAAGTGACTCACATTCGTAATTTTCACTATTTTCTTCAGCACTTAGGCAGTTGGGTTCCCCTCTTCTTTTGAAGCAGAAACTGGCATGTATGAGATTTATTTGAGGAGTACGCGAGATAAACACCTATGGGGGGAAGGGAAAGATGGAAGATTGGAAAGAGGAGAAGTTGAGCTGCAGTGTAGCCACTGCTAGGTCTCAGCCAATCCCGCTGGGAGCTCTGGAGCTGGGATGGCCCTTCAGAGTTGCTCTGAGTTGCGGCACTGGGGTGGGTTCTCTGTACCATGGTGATCAGCCATTGGTGGTGGGCTGCCCTGGGAAAGAAGCATGACTTTGGGTGGGATACCTTTCTTCAGCCTCGGCTATTCCACCTGGGCAATGCAGCCAGTGGGCACTGCCAACACTGACCAAATTCAGGAGGCACATTATTGAACATCCAAATGCTCTGTGGATACAGCTGTGCTTGGGATGGCCTTTAGGAGTTACATCTTTTACTCGAGTTGCCCAGCTCTTTCTTTGCTGTGCTTATAGGCAGTGATTTATGAATATCAAGCCTAAAATACCTGTCCTGTTGACATCATGGCTTATGGAATGACTTAATGAGCAAATGTAAGGCAATTGTGTATATAGGAAATACTCTATGAGAAAATATAGAACAAAAGCCTTTGGGCAATTGGAATAAAATATAAACTCTCAGGAATGCAGATGAAACAGCCAAATATCTATGCATAATATTTAACTATATATTTTAAATCTCATGTTATAAACTCTCATGTGGCAATTTTATTCAAAGTCTTTATATGTTTCACCATATCTGTCATCATTGGAGTCACTTTTTGAGTTTTCTAGAGTTTTTCAGAACAGATCACCTTTGTTTCCTTCTAAATTTTTTAAGATACTGTACATTTGGAATCTCTGTATAATAATGAATGACCTTGGAAATTGTAGCCTAAGCTAAAAGTAGCCATTTAGTATTTGTGAACTCCACGATCACTTACTTTATAACTTCTTAAATTGTTCCTCTTTTTTTTTCTCTTGAGACAATTGACATATAACATTGTATAAATTTAAGGTGTACATATATTGATTTGGTATATCTATATATTGCAGTATGATTACAAGCGCAGTGTTAGCTAACACCACTATTATGTCACATAATTATCATTTCTTCTTTATGGTGAGAAAATTAAGATCTAGTCTCTTACTAACTTCGAAGTTTAAAACACAGTATTGTTAACTATAATCACTTTGCTGTGCATAGGTCTCCAGGACTTATTTATCTACTAGTTGCAAGTTTGCCCCCTTACACAACATCTCTCCTATCCTCCCAGCCCCAGTCCTTGGTAATCACCACTGCAATCTCTGTTTTTATGAGATTGGCTTTTTTAGATTCTACATATAAGTGATATCATACAGCATTTACCTTCCTTTGTCTGACTTACCTCACTTCTTGAAGTGTTTTTAAAATGTTTATTCTCAACAATTTCCAACACATGTAATTGAGAGATCATTTTACTATTACTAATTACTAAATCTGTGTTAAGGTTGTCTTTTTAACTGATGCCATAACTTATCACTATAAGAATATTAAAACAATGTCTTCTCCCAGTAGTGCTATTATTGAAAATAAAGCAACTCAGAGGACACTCTGTAATATGAGTGACTTTGTAAAGATTCTAACTTAAGGCAACAGCTTCTCTTCTGAGAGAATGTATTGTGGGGGGAAAGCCCTTGCATTATATTTGTGTGTATTTAGGAACCACAAGCTAAATGAAAACCTTTTCCTCTATATGATGGTTCCCAAAGATAAACGGATTGAGAGCTGCCTTAACTTCCCAATTCCACTCTTAAATTTATCGTTTGTTTTTTTTAAAGCAGGTGTCCTTTTTTTTTTTAAATTTTATTTATTTATTGGCTGTGTTGGGTCTTCATGGCTGCACACGGCCTTTCTCTAGTTGTTGAGAGCGGGGGCTACTCTTCATTGTGGTACGCGGGCTCCTCATTGTAATGGCTTCTCTTGCTGCGGAGCACGAGCTCTGGGCACGTGGGCTTCGATGGTTGCGGCACATGGGCTCAATAGTTGTGGCTCACGGGCTCTAGAGCAGAGGCTCAATAGTTGTGGCACACGGGCCCAGCTGCTCCGTGGCATGTGGAATCTTCCCAGAGCAGGGCTCGAACCTGTGTCCCCTGCATTGGCAGGTGGATTCTTAACCACTGCGCCACCAGAGAAGTTCATAGATTTATCTTTACCACATCTTCCCTCTAGTGTCAGATGAAACTTACTGAAGGTAGGAGAAAGAACAGATGTGCAGTTCAAAGTTGCAACTTGTAGCAAAGACGGTCTTATTATTCCAGTGAAGCTGTGAATGGGGTAAAACCAAATAAAGCAAATGACAAACTGCTGAGGAAAAGAAAAAGAGTGAGCACTTGCAACACTCCTTTATCAGAGAAATCAATGGATATGTGCCATGTCAGGGGCCCTCCACATGGGAGAGCATACGCATGCGCGCACACACGCACACACACACACAGGTCTTGGAAACAGGTGTAATAAAAGCACAGATCATTTATTATACCCAGTGTCTTTCTCCCTCTCTCTCTTTCCCTCTCTGTCTCTCTCTCTCCATACATCTATATATACAGATCTATCTATCTATCCATCTATCTATCTATCTATCTATTTATATGTATAGAGAGAGAGAGGGAGAAAGGCAGAAAGATTGATTTTAAGAAACAGGTTCATGTCATTCTAGTTGCTTGGTGAGTCCAAAATCTGTAGGATAGGCTGGCAGGCTGGAGACCCAGGGAAGAGTTGATGTTGCAGCTCAAGTCTGAAGGCCACCCGCTGGCAGAATTCCTTCTTGCTCAGGGGAGATCAGTCTTTGTTCTATTAAGACCTTCAACTAATTGGATGAGCCCCACCTCTCACGATGGAGGGTAATCTGCTTTACTGGAAGTCTACCATGCTGGAAAAGCATGAATCAGATTTTGTCAGTTCCCTGCTGAAGATCCTCCAATGCCCTTCCAGCCTTTGAAGAATACAATCCCAACTCCTGTTGTGCCTCCAAGGTTCTCCTCAATGCCAGCCCTTGGGCTACATTCCAAACTCTGTTAACCTAGATTATAAACCTTCCCTGAATCTATCCCCACCCACCTGGCTAATCCCCGCAACACCACTCCCCATTCCTGCTTCTTTCCTTTCAGGAATCCCTGTACATGAAATTAAGGTAATTCAAGGAAGGCAGAACAGCAGGACTGTGTACAAAGGGTTGGGTGGGGAGCAGGAAAACCACAGAGACAGTGCAGCGCCTCAGGGTTACCACCTGAAGGAGGGAGCACTTTCAGGACCTTGGAAGAGAGAGTGGAGAGGTGTCCCACGACACCACCAGCCAGCCAGAAACCACCCTCCCCCCCGCCCCCCCGCCCCCACCCCACCAAGGACCTGAACTCACTCACCTTCCTCCATCCAAATCTCTTCCTGGGGCTCCCCACTGGCTTAATCACAAATGGCAGCTGTAGAGCACTCTGGCGCTCACCAGTGTAGTCCCTGCAAGTCAGTCTCCCTTCAGAAAGAAGGGGGCAAGGGGTGGAAAGTAGACCTCAAGGAGTGAATGGAAGGAATCTCGCACAAGGTCCTTGAACAGGTCTAGCGATTTCTCTAGGGGGCGTAGCATACGAGCATCTTTCTATCTGGATCACCTTCCTCCTTCCTGCCCAATCTCTCCAACGCTGATGTCCCTTCATTGGGCTAAGTGTCCCCGCCATGTGCCAATAACACCCTGAACCTCCCCTTATCACACTAAATAGTAATTATATTATCTGTCTCTCTCACCCTGTGCGGCTTGTTCATCATTGTTTACCCAGCAAGTTATCTCTGTGCCAAGTACATAGGCACTCAATTTCTATTGTTGAATTGAATTAACCAAAATTATTCTTTTTAAAAAAATTTTAAATCGAAGTATAGTTGGACTTCCTAGGTGGCACAGTGGGTAAGAATCTGCCGGCCAATGCAGGGGACGCGGCTTCAATCCCTGCCCCAGGAAGATACCACATGTCGCAGAGTAACTCAGCCCGTGAGCCACAACTACTGAGCCCGTGTGCCGCAACTAATGAAGCCCATGTGCCTGGAGCCTGTGCTCTGCAACAGGAGAGGCCACTGCAATGAGAAGCCCGCGCACTACAAGGAAGAGGAGCCCCCGCTCGCTGCAACTAGAGAAAGCCCATGGTCAGCAAGGAAGACCCAACACAGCCAATAAAATAAATAAATAAATAAATAAAAATTGAAGTATAGTTGATTTACAATGTTGTGTCATATATGACTGAATCACTTTGCTGTACACCTGAAACTAACAAAGCATGGTAAATATATCTGTATCTATATTGATCTATTTACATATGAATAAAATTGTAAATATATATATATCTACACATATATATATATTCTTTTTCAGATTCTTTTCCATTATAGGTTATTACAAGATACCCTGTGCTATACAGTAGGTCCTTGTTGTTTATCTATTTTATTTTATTTTATTTTATTTTTTATTTTTTATTTTTTTTATTTTTATTTTTTTTGGGGGGGTACACCAGGTTCAATCAACTGTTTTTATACACATATCCCCTGTTTATCTATTTTATACACAGTAGCGTGTATCTGTCAATCCCAAACTCCTAATTTACCCCTCCCCCATCCCATTTTATGTTCTTAATCTCTATTTTAGCCATAGTTATGTGCAAGGAAAACCATATTTTATGGCAAGACAAGAAAAATTTAAACATGAATTCTTCTCGGCCCTCTGGCCCCCTCTCTCCACGCACGGTGCATTGTGTATCCGCATTGTGCATGGAGCAGACCACTCCCATCGGCAGGAATACCTGCTCAACCATAAAGAGCACCATTCTCCCAGCACCAACCAGACAACTCCTTAAAAGATGACATTCCTTCTTAAGCTTGTAAGAGGTCACATGACCCACCAGGATTACACTTAGATCTGGATTATGTAAACTGTCAATACTACCTCATTTGATGTACAGCCTTCGGTCTCAAAAAATTTATATATGTATAACTGTGCCTTGATTTCTAAAGGGTGGAACAGTGCTCAGAGTTTTCTGAGACGCTCTTCCCAGGTTATAATCCTCAAGTTTGGCTCAAACAACATTTTCCATTTCTTTCTTAGATTGACTGATTAATTTTTTTGTCGACATATGTAATACTCACTGACATCCATATTCTTATCACATGTTCGAGCAAAGAATAGGCCAAAGTATTAATTTATACATATTTAAGCCACAAAGATACTGCAATATTACTGTCAGCATTTTAAACAACCAATTCATTACTTTTATCTATACTCTTTTCTACCATATACACTGTGGATAAGACACTCACCCTCTTTAGGCCACTGTTTTTTTTAATCTGTGATAAAAGGGAGTTTGGCCAGACGACTTCCATGGTGACTTCTGGCTCTAAGTTTCAGAGGTTCTAAGTGATGGGCTGCATAACCTCCTTAAACTCGGCACCCACAGCTTATTCCTGGTGTGTTCCCAGTGTTCAGCTGAGGGTCTGACACACAGCAGGGACTCGAGAGTATAGCCCAGCTGCGGGGTGTCTCTGTTCAAAGCCAGCTCTGCCACATTCTGGCTGGGTAAACCTAGTTGGTTACCTTAGCCCTTCAGAGCTGCAGTCTCCTCCTTTGAAAAGTGGGGCTTGGGACTTCTCTGGTGGTGCAGTGGTTAAGAATCTGTCTGCTAATGCAGAGGACAAGGGTTTGATCCCTGATCCGGGAAGATCTCCCATGCTGCGGAGCTACTAAACCCATGCGCCACAACTACTGAGCCTGTGCTCTAGAGCCTGCAAGCCACAACTACAGAGCCCACATGCTGCAACTACGGAAGCCCATGTGCCTAGAGCCCATGCTCCGAAACAAGAGAAGCCACTGCACTGAGAAGCCCGCACACCACAACGAAGGGTAGCCTCTGCTTGCCGCAACTAGAGAAAGCCCACACGCAGCAATGAAGACCCAACACAGCCAAAAATAAATAAATAAATACATAAAGTTAAAAAAGAAAAAAAAGTTGGGCTAATAAATGGGATAATGCTGGCAAAGAGCTGAGCACAGAAGCCCACTCATGGTAAACCGTCATGGAATATGGATGACTGCACGAGCCAGTGAATCTGGGATGCTAGACAAATTGCCTAGATTAAATAGCAAACTGTGTAGTATTTCTTCAGTATCATGTTCTCTAAAATACTGAGTGATTAACATAACTGCTCCTACTCTCTAAGTCGTAAGCAGATGTAAATTAGTTCCTGGCATTTGTGCCAAAACACCAAATATTACTAAAATGTACAGTTAGTAATTATATAGCTATTGCTAATACATTTACAATAGAAGGTATACACTGAATTTGTTTATCTTATTTTTATGTATAAATAGATACACGAACTGATTATTATACATTTAAATGAACAACAGCCTTAACATTTGCTGAAAGTTTTTTGTGGGCAAGAATTTTCTGTTTCTAATAAAAAGAACTACTTGATTATCACATTGTTACCTAATTATTCCAAAACAAAACAGTCTGAACTTTTATTGGGCTAAATCAGAGCTCAGAAGCTACATTATCTTTCAAACCAAGTTTCTAACTATCTCAATAAATAAGAGAAGGTGTAACAAAAAATGTAATTATCAAATGTGACTTTCTCTGCCAATTTTTTCCCTTAACTGTTTATGCTGTCGGTTTTGTCCATCTGGTTTTCATTTGAGAATAGAAATCCCTAATCCCACAAACCATCCACTGATTTCTAATCCTAGAAAAGACTGGTATTACTTAGAAGCATAATATGTTTTTCTTTCCTCCTGTGGAAATAAATGTGCAGCTTGATAGTGGATTAAAAAAGACAATTGAGAAATTTCCTATTATAAACATATATGGTGTCTTAATTTCCTAGTATAATAGCAGACAGACGAACATAATTAATTATATTTTAAATGCAAATTGTTGACAACTGTTCATCTGGTTGAAATTATTTAAGCCACATCAACTCTAAAGAAAGTCCTGCTTTCCAATTCCTTTTTTTTTTTTTACAAAAATAATTCCATGGTCTTTTCCATACCCAGCAATCTCTTAAAAATTGCACATGATATTTAAAGCACCATCGCTGCAACCCCCATAGAGACATCTAGGCAAATATAAGTGATTTATATGCAGATTTCAACCTATTTACCGAGCTTAATAGTGAGAGACAAAATATTATATGCAAAATGCGTTCATTTAAATTTTTGATCAGATCTTTCTGCTGCTGGATGGAATGAGAAAGTTATATTGGTATAGGAGCACATACACTTCAGAATAGAAGTCTCATAGCACATTTATCTGTAATGAAAGATCTGGACAACAATGTGGCTAGACGATCCATCAGTTTCACTCATCTTCTTGATTGACAAGTGTCACTGCAATGTGAATCAATCCTGAGATTTCCAAGGTAAGCACTAAAGTGGCTGAGATTATGACAGCTCTCAAACCAGCAACGCTGTGGGACCCACAGAGATCGCCTCACCCGCAGGATGCTAGCTACGTGTGGTATACGAGATAATTTTAGGAAGTACACACACATTGGTGGAAGTTACAGTTATGTTTATCAATGTGTATTAGAAAAAAACATAATAGCATATTGAAGCTATGAGTTCATAGATGTTATTACTTAGGAAAAGGCTCAGTAGCTAAGCAAAAAGTGAGTTGATTAAAGAAAAATATTGAGAAAATAACAGTACAGGTGGCATATGGAAATGACAAAAATAGTGATGGCCATTATAAGAATGACTGAAATTTAGGCAACACTGACCTACTCCAACCCCTAATTTTATAGGGGAGGACCATGAGGCCCTGAGTAGTTTTAAAGGCTTCCCCAGGGTCCTACGGCTTGTCAGCGGCAGTTTGGATTCTACAATTTACAGTCCCAAACTCTATGTATTGCACCTAAGATTGACTACGTGCCTTTACAACATTTATTTCAGCCTCGTGAAGCGCACACATTTGTTTCCTGGAAGAATGGGTCAATGAGAAATTCAGGTACATTCTCAAGCTATTTATGTATTTGATGTTGCTTCTTTTAAAGGAGCGAGTAGTACAGTTGTCATCGGACCAGAATGAAAAGGTGCTAATGAAAGCTGATCTCACTTTCAGCTACGTTTTTTTAATTGAATAAATTTGACGTTAACATTGTGTCAGTTTAAGGTATACAGCCTGTTACTCTGATCTATTGCTATGTTGCAATATAATTGCCACTGTAGTGATATTTATCACATTATGTGATTACAGCACAATATTACTGTCTATATTCATCATATTGTGTATGAGTTCTCTAGGGTTTATTTACTACTCCTCACAAGTTTGTACCCTTAAACACTGACACTCTTATCCCTGTCTCACCCACCATCCCCTGGTAACCATTATACTCTCTGTTTTTTTACAGGTTTAACATTTTTAGATTCCACATATAAATGATACCATTTAGTACTAGTTTTTCTCTGACTTATCCCACTTACCACAGTCAGCTACATTTAAACACAGTAATATGTATTTTTTTCCAAAGCAATTTATTTATTTATTAAAACAGAGTAATACTGATTAGGTCTGTGTTGTTAATTATGAGTATAGATATGGAATATAAGAGTGATAAGTTTATAACCCACCAGGACTTCCCTGGTGCTGCAGTGGTTAAGAATCCACCTGCCAATGCAGGGGACACGGGTTCAAGCCCTGGTCTGGGAAGATCCCACGAGCCGAGGAGGAACTAAGCCTGTGAACCACAACTACTGAGGCTGCAGGCCACAACTACTGAAGCCCGCACGCCTAGAGCCCACGTTCTGTAACAAGAGAAGCCACTACAATGAGAAGCCCGAGCACGGCCACAAAGAGTTGGCCGCATTCACTGCAACTAGAGAAAGCCTGTGCACAGCAATGAAGACCCAAGGCAGCCAAAATAAATTAATTAATTAATTTAAAAATTCATCTATACATTTTGTTAAACTAACTTGTGAGCCTTCTTACTAAACTCAGCTATGCTTAAAATTACACTTTTATCCAACACACCAAGGCCTTTGGACATTTTTGCTCTGTATGTGAAGGATATTCTAAGATACAGATGCTATAGTTTCCTGAAAATGGCAGTGGGGGGTGGTCCACATAAATGTCACTGTGCTCCAGCGATGTGTTGGAGCCCGCTTCTACCAGACCGTGAGCATCACTTCCCCTTCCCACCCCTCCCAATGTTCAGAGATGTCACATTGGTAGCTTGAAATCATTGACCACAGCGGGAGGATTTACACCACAGTAGTTGGAAAATGCTACAAATCAGAGTTTCTTCCTTGAGAGAGTTGATTGTCAGACATTCACAAGGAAACCACTTTTTTGAGGGTGAGTGGAAGGCAAGTTCTGTTTTTTTTTAAAGATTTATTTATTATTTTATTTATTTATTAATTTTTGGCTGCGTTGGAACTTCGTTGCTGTGTGCGGGCTTTCGCTTGTTGTGGCGAGCTGGGGCTACTCTTTGCTGTGGTGCGCAGGCTTCTCACTGCGGTGGCTTCTCTTGTTGTGGAGCATGGGCTCTAGGCACACGGGCTTCAGTAGTTGTGGCATGTTGGCTCAGTAGTTGTGGCACACGGGCTTAGTTGCTCCACGGCCATGTGGGATCTTCCTGGACCAGGGCTTGAACCCATGTACCCTGCATTGGCAGGCAGGTTCTTAACCACTGCGCTACCAGGGAAGTCCCAGATTATTTCTTATTTAGAGATGGTGACATTGTTGGAAAATATATGGAATGAAATAAGTCACCATTGAAAGGGCATCAAGTGAATCTGCCCATTCCACTGAAGTTCTGAAATCTTTCATCATGTAAATAATGTCCATGTTTCTCTTTTATAATAAACTAATGATACTCAAACTAATGACATTCAGTGTCTCTAAAACTTTAAAATGTGTTGATATAAACATTTCCAAATAAAAATATATAAATGAAAAAAAAAGAGGCTTGGGCTCTTTAAGAAATGATGTGCAAATTAACTTTTACACCCACTAGGGAGTACCAGAGGCAGCTCCACCACTCCTCTTGGGAGCAGATGAATGGAGGGTGCAGAGAGCCCTTGAGTGTGTTTTCTTTGCTTTCAGGGGACTATGGTATAATTTGAGCCCTGAAGGGGGAAAAAAATAGGTCCAAACAATCAAAAATGGCCTTTCTCGTTATTCTGCTGACTAGAAAGACCCTGCGTAAGGCTTTTTGGAAGGTAAAGATGACAGGTAATGCCTTCTTCAGAGAGACAAATTTGTACATAAAGGTCTTCATGAATGGGCTAGATGCATGCCATCCCATAGAACTTTCTGCAGTGATGGAAAAGTTCTGTGTCCATGCTGTCCAGCAAGGTAGCCACTACATGCTGCTTATTTAACCCTTGACACGTGGCTAGTCTGAATTGAGACTTGCTGTAAGGATAAAATACACACTGGATTTCCAAGACTTAGAATGAAAAAAAGAATGTAAAATACCACATTAAAATGTTTATATTGATTACACGTTGAAGTGAGAACCTTTTGTATATACTATTAAATATTATATAATAAAACTAATTTCACCTGTTTCTTTTACTGTTTCAATGTGGCTACTAGAAAAAATTTAATTTGAATTTAATTTAAATTTTAAATTAACGGCACACATTATGTTTTTATTGGACGCCACTGAGCTAGATCATGAAGTTCAGAGTTAGGTATTGCGGAATTGAGAGAGTACGGAGAATCAAAAAGAAGGGGCAGGGGCTTCCCTAGTGGCACAGTGGTTAAGAATCTGCCTGCCAGTGCAGGGAACATGGATTCGAGCCCTGGTCTGGGAAGATCCCACATGGCCGCGGAGCAACTAAGCCTGGGTGCCACATCTACTGAGCCTGTGCTCTAGAGCCTGTGAGCCACAACTACTGAGCCCACGTGCCGCAACTACTGAAGCCCACGTGCCTGGAGCCTGTGCTCTGTAACAAGAGAAGCCACCACAATGAGAAGCCTGAGCAATGCAACGAAGAGTAGCCCCTGATCTCCACAACTACCGAAAGCCTGCCTGCAGCAACAAAGATTCAAAGCCCCCCATAAATAAAAAATAAATAAATAAATAAATAAAACAGTTCTTTAAAAAAAATAAAGTATATGGGAAGATGTGTGTAGGTTATATGCAAGTACTATGCCATTAAAAAAAAAAGAAGGGGCAAGTACAAACAGAGCTAAATTGTGCACACCTCAGGAGATGGATTTTGTAATGTAACTTCCCCTTTCACACGGAGTGTTAGAATGTTGGGAAAATCATCACGAACTGCCAGTGTGAGGCCTAGGAGGAGAGGGTGACATACCCAAATATTTGAAACCATGAACAGCACATCCGACTATTAAGCAGAATCTATATTCCCCTTAAACCTCCTTCCTTTGGTGGATGGGATTAGAACACTGTTTGAAAGGTTCTATGGAATTCTGTGAGAAACTAGGCTCAAATTTTCAGTCCTGTTTCCAATAGATGTGTCCTATTTCCAGCCCCAATATGAGAGAGAACATTGTCGTGCTTGAGAATTGATGTCAGATCATTACCTACCTTGAAATCCAGAACCTCTCTTTCACATAGGGAACCATAAGGTGTAGACTAAGGTGTAAACACCCTCAGTATATCAGAAGGAGGGCTGAGGCCATACAGGACTCAGATCTCATTATTTTAATCTCAGGTCTTCCCTTTCTCAAGAAGGTTTGAGAAACAAAACACAGGCATTCAAATACACTTGATGTCCAACACCTATTTTTTTGGTCTGTTTTTCAGAAGTAGGCTTGGCTTCTGAATCTGATCAAAAGCATCTCATGGAGGGCAAATGCTGCAGCCAGTAGAAAAAAGGTTATTTTCAACATATACAAAAAAGGAAGGATGCGGAGAGGAAATTTATGTTTTTCCTACTGTATAGAAATCCAAACTTTCAAGCCTTCAGCCATAAAGAATGCCCACCTTAACAAGACAAAAGTCATGTTCTAATTAGGAAACTTCGATCAAGTAGAAGTTAAATAACTTCCCACCTGCAAAAACCACGAAGAAGCAAGCACAACAGGAAGCCCTGAGCAGTAGCGAGCCTGGTACACAAATCCTGACTGTCTCTGCACACGCCTTCTGCGACTTTAACATTCACCCAGAGAGTGGGAACTGTAAAAATAGACGATATGTTTCTGAAGAAGTGAAAGACTTATTGCATAATGGTGGCAAACTCTGTCTGCTAGAACAGAATGAGTCTGCATGCAAACAGAAAACTAAAAAATAGCTACCACTCTAGACAGATGTATTTTTGAAACAGCCTTCAGAAAAACGTGTGGCTACCTTAGCAGAGCAAAAGCCTCGTCACCTGATGCTGGGGAAATGAAGTCACCTTTGCTAGGCCACATATCTGGCCCATAAATCTGGCTAATTCATGTTGACCCCTCCCGAACTGTAAGTCTCAGGGTTATTTCTCTCCTCTTTCTTTCCTTTTCTCTGGAAGACTTATACAAAAATAGCAAGGAAATAATTTATGAACAGAAAGTATTGATTTTGGCGGAAGCCCTGTAAGGCAGAGATCTACCGCTTCCTCCATTTTCATCGTGGGGGACATCCAGACAAAGACACAGCTGTCAGGCTGACATCTCCTCTGGCGGCTCCTTTGCTACCTGTCCCCACCGCCCCCTTTCCATGTCCCCTCTGAAGTTTCATGCCAACTATGTGGGGCTCTGCCCAACCCCCTCTTCCTTGACAACTACCCATCCGCTGATTCACCAACCCCTATAACAAATATTTATTAAGCAACTAATATGTGCAAAGCCTGGATTAGATGCTCAGGGAGGGGGCTCTGGGGAGGGAGAGAGAGATGCAAAGACAATGAAGATATAATAACTTTCTTAAAGGAATTTAAAATCCAGGGGTGATAGATATGAAGATTGTAATAAAATAGCCAGTGTATCAAGTACTATGATTGTGCCCTAGGGACAGGGTTTGTCTCAGAGTGCCTGGAGGTCCCATGGGGTACAGGTGGAAGTCTAAGTGCCCGGTGAATTAAGAGGCCTTTTGGGAAAAAGTCATCACAAGGGGAGAAAGAGTACACATGCATAAGATGCTACACATTCAGTGCTTCCAGGTCAGAGTAATAAGACACGTTGAGCGCGACAGGATCATCAGCCACATCCCTGAGTCCTACAGGGTGAGGCCCTGTAAAACTCCTTCCATCAGTTACATGCCCATGGGGGTATCTATGGCCCAAGGTTACATTGTGTCCTTGCTGGTGGAACAGCTTCACAGCCCTCTGGAGTTAGTGTTGGAATCCACACGGACAGGGCACTGCCTCGCTGTTCTAAACAGCTGGACAGTCCAGCCAGAAGTTGGACCAAAGAAGATGTGTGACAGTGCAGTGGGCACCTGCCATTGTGATTGTCAGTGGCAACCCGGTGGCCTCAGAGACAGAAGTTCCTTTGACCAGCTCCTCTCCGGCAGGCATCAGCAATTTTGCCCCGATACCAAGAGGCGGCATCACAGGTAGCAGAACAGGAAGGGAGAAAATAAGAGACCCTGGAGGACAGGGCCAACAGCAGATGAACAACACTCAGGCAGCCCGTGGAGCCCGTGTTTATTTACGACCTGAACGTTTATTGGGCGTCACCCATGGGCTGAGCACTGGACCAGACCCTAGGGATACGAGGACCAACCCGTCAGACACTGGCTCCTGCCCCAAAGGGCTGATGGTCTGCTTGGAGCAAACCAATATTAACTCATACTTGCATAAATGATTATTTCACTGGGTAAATACTCTGAAGGAAAAGCATCCAATTGGGAAAGTATAAAGAAGTTAGCGTCAAGGTCATCTGAGGGGTTATAAAACGCTTCCTTGAGGCAAGAAACAGCTGGGGAAAGGGAGTTGGATAGAGAGTTCCTACAATTGCAGGTTGGGGACAGGATGGGAAAAAAGCTGTTTGGTGACTGTTGTGGCTCTGTCATTATACCAAGTCTAGGTACCCTGGAAAAAACAGGTTACAAAACCTAGGAAAAGGGACTGCAGGAACCCATGGGAAATTGACTTGCAAGATCTGAGAAGACGTATTAGAAAAGACCGCCTTTTCACTGAGCTTTGAAATATGAGTAGAGTTTTGACATGTGGAGGAGGGAGGCATATAGCATTCCAGAAAGAGGAAGAAACAGTAAAAGCAGACACTAAACGTGAAGGGAAGAGGTGAGCAGTTATACAACTATACCTATATCACTCACTCACACACACATCCCAACACTATGAGGTAGTTGCTATTTCTGTTCTGCAAATAGGAAATGCAAGGTCTAAAAGATGAGCCTGAACACTTGGAAAGACTTGCCCAAGGTCATCAGGGTCTTAGGTGACAGCCCACATTTAAACCCCAGTCTAAATCTACCCCCATGTTGCCTTCCTGAAAGCTCACGGCACATATAAGAAGCCATCCATAAGTGGCTGTCATTATAGATACAAATGTGCCAGCACAAATGGTCACGTGGTGTGCCCAAGAGCACTTGGAGGAAGAGGGGGGTGATGGGTGTCGGGATGGAAAAGCAGGAGGAGTCAAGTATTGAAGGGCTTTGAGCGTCTGTTAATGTAGCCCATGTGCAGTGGCTATAAAATGATCAAACAGCAAAGTCTCTGCCAAATCCATCATCCCAGGATCCTGTAAGGCAGAACCTGCTGTTTCAGTGCCTCCTGGGGTGTGTCCAGAGTCAAGAACAAGAAAAAACAGGAGCAGATTATAGAGATATATTAATGCTAGTTGATGAATCCTCTGTAATTGAGGCAGAAAGCCCGAATTTTAAGGACAGAGGTCTAAGAAACTGCAGACAAAATAGTTTGAACGCTGTCAATGAACTGATGCATTTCAGCGAGGGGGTGACAAACCTCACGGAACATACGTAGGTTTCCAGAAGTGAACTGCAGACAATGATGAGAGGCAAAGAGCAAAGACCATGTAAACAGAGGATGCTGGCTGAGGAGAGGTGGCCGTGAACACGACTGCTGCCCTTTAGAACACCATCGATCACGTCAGTAACATGCGTGTTTCAATGCATGCCTGTCGATATACTGTTCAGTAATTTCATTTAGAAATCAGCCATAGTGGGCTTCCCTGGGGGCTCAGTGGTTAAGAATCCGCCTGCCAATGAAGGGAACATGGGTTTGATCCCTGGTCTGGGAAGATCCCATATGCCACAGAGAAACTAAGCCCGTGCGCTACAACTCCTGAGCCCACTTGCCTCAACTACTGAAGGCCATGTGCCTAGAGCCTGTGCTCCACAAAAAGAGAAGCCACGGCAATGAGAAGCCCATGCACCACAATGAAGAGTAGCCACCACTCTCCACAACTAGAGGAAGCCCGCATCCAGCAACGAAGATCCAACACAGCCAATAAATAAATAAACAAATACATTAAAAAAAATTTTTTTTTAAAGAAATCAGCCATGGTATTTGCTTAGAAATGTCGCAAAAAAAAAAATCCCTTTTAATTGTCACTCTGATTTTATGAACTCTTTCAGATTTTTAAAGAAGCACTATCTAATCAACCAATATGGTCTCAATGCTCTCATCCTGGTTAAATGCTTTAGAGAATTTGCTTCCTAAGTGGGAGAGTTGGGGTGAGGTGAGGAGAGGGCAGGGGGCATTCCTATTTGGATAAGGCAGATAAACATCTTTTACATTAAGGAATTTGGTATTTATTCTATAGTAGACAGAGTTATCAAAAGCATTTCAGTTAGGACTGTGACATAATCAGCTCTGTATTCTAGGAGGAAAATCCCAATAGCTGTGTGAAGGATGGTTGAGGCTTTATTTTTTCCATATACTTTACTTTTATCAAAACTTAACTGCTCCCCTTTAATCAGTACGAGGGTGATATGTATTACAATGAGTATCTTTGTGCTTTCTTCCCATGAGTTAATAAAAGTTAATGTAATTGAACTTCAGTTGTATTGAATAGTTCCTAGAAATGTAATGACAACCCTTCTAAAATCTGGCTTTCTTATGAAGGGTGTTTTAATTTCTAGGGACAGTAGAGGAAACATTTTGGGAAAGGAAAACATTTGGTGCTAAAACTACCACCAAGCATATCAGCCTTTGCCTTGCCATCCAAGTTTTTTCCACTGTTATAGATTACTCAGAAGTATTTGCTTCAGTAGGGGGAAATGCACTTATTTGAATATTTACATTTAAAAATAAAAGAAATAGATTTTTTCCTAAAATTTTTTTCTGCAGTAAATTTCTGGAAGACACAGCTTTTGCTGTATTTAAATCAAATTGTTATGACTGTGTGTTTGAACGTGGCTCTCAGCTCTACCACAATGCACAGTTTTCTGCATTTCCCTGGGACTGTGGTTTACTGAGAAATGACATATACTTTGGGCAAGAATCTGTATAACAGATCTGCCAGTAGAGGCTGAAAAATAGATATCATTTCGGACTTCTCTGTGTTTAAATTGTTTGAATGAGTATTGACTCTCTTATTTCTTACTCTCTGAAACCTGCGTACCACCTGCCACCTTTTTTCTTTCCTTCTTTGGATATTCATTCATTCATTCCCTCATTCAGTCATTCAATTGTTCATTTAACAAATACTGGTTGAGGTGTACTGCGTGTTGGGTACTGCTCTTGGGATAGAGATAGGAAAGGTCCAGTTCTCGCCATTGAGAACAGTGGGGTCTACTGCGGGGAGATGAAGTGATGGAGGCTGGAGGAGGCTCCCGAAGCTCAACAGAGCCATGTCTAACAGAGACTGCAGAGTCAGGGAGCAATTCTCAGAGGACCTGGCGCTTGAGCTGGCTCTTCCAGATGAGTAGTTGCTAATAATATCAGGAATAAGAGGGAATTCTAGGCAGAGGCAAAGAGGTGCATTTCCTTTTGCCCCTTTCAAACTCTTATGCCCACATCCATTCACTTTTCCTTTTTTAAAGTAATCATCTAAAGTAGATGAAGATGGAGAAGAAAACACTAGAAAGTAACAACAAAAAATATATATTTTTTATTGGAATATAATTGCTTTACACTCTTGTACCAGTTTTTGAGGTACACCAAAGTCAATCAGCTGTATTTACACACATATCCCCATATTCCCTCCCTCCCTCTACTCCCCCTTACCTTCCCCATCCTGGCCATCTAAGGCATCATCCATCATTGAGTTGATCTCCCTTTGTTAAAGAGCAACTTCCTTTTATCCAATGTCAAAAAATATGCAATTCTGTGTGTTCATTAAGAAGTAAGTACATGGGACTTCCCTGGTGGCACAGTGGTTAAGAATCTGCCTGCCAATGCAGGGGACACAGATTTGAGACCTGGTCTGCGAAGATCCCACAAGCAGCAGAGCAACTAAGCCAGTCCACCACAACTACCGAGGCTGTGCTCTAGAGCCCACGAGCCACAACTACTGAGCCTGTGTGCCACAACTACTGAAGCCCTCGTGCGCCTAGAGCTCGTGCTCTGCAACAAGAGAAGCCACTGCAATGAGAAGCCTGCACACTGCAACAAAGAGTAGCCCCTGCTCGCCACAACTACAGAAAGCCCGTGCAAAGCAACGAAGACCCAAGGCAGCTAAATTCATTCATTCATTCATTCATTCATTCATTTAAAAAAAAGAAGTACACGCAAATTTGGGCTGTATTATCTTGCTATAAAACCTGAGGAATTCCTAGACTCACCATGAGTTTTAATTTCTCAAGCCAGAAGTTGAGTACTATGTGCTCAGTAGCTTACCTGGCTCTACCGCCAGACTTCCTTTGTTCTCCATCTTGCAGGAATGACTTGAGTCACCACTCAAGGTATTGGTAATGTGCACACTTGAAGGGTCTTTGACAGTAAAGACCTAATGAAAACCACAAGGGAGATGGGAAGGCAACACATAAGTCAAGGGCATTACATGTGTAGGACATAATTCAACAAATAGGCAACTCTCTAAAGCCATAAGAAAGAACGGTTGGGTTCGGAGTGAGTGTGGAGGGGTGTAGAGGGGAGACAGACATTGTTTTTGTAAAACTAAAGAGGCATTCACTGTTAGTGAGCCCCAGAATTGATCTTAATGAGAACCCTGTGTCTGAGGCTCTTAGAACTAATGATAAACTTGTGTAGCACGTTAGGGAGGGGCCAGACATGGATGTGCACACGGGAGGCAATTTTCCTATCTTAAAATCTTTTTGAAATATAGTCCTTGTGAGTTTTTTTTTTTAATTTTTATTGGAGTATGGTTGCTTTACAATGTTATGCTAGTTTCTGCTGTACAGCAAGTGTTCTATTTTTCTTTGAAGAAACACCAGCTAATGTACATGGATAATTATTTTCAAATGCTTTAAAAAAAAAAAGAAACTGTTGTTATGCTTTTCACCATCAGTCTATATACTAAAAGATTCATAGCCTATATTGATTTTTCTTCCCCCAGAGACATCTCAATTTTCAACAAGCCTTTTGGCCTCCCTCTTCCCATACACTCTTCTCCTTCCTTTCTCTGCTATCTTGAGCCTCTGGCTACCTTCCGAGGCAATCCATTTTCTAAACATATTTGCTTTTAAAGAAATTTTAGTGATGATATCGGGTTTGAGATATTTTATGGCTCATTTGTTTTTTGAGCTTGTATTGAGATGTTCAGGGAGAAACAGGTAACACTAGGTATCTCTGTACATGGATAGACTTGAACCTGCCCGGTGATGATGAACTAACAGGGCCAAAGGTCCTGCTAGAATTAGGGTGAAAAGCGGGGGAATTAGGGCATCTTCCTAGAGTATCCACAGCAAAAGCACCAAGATACAAAGTTTGTCCTCCACACAGTCTCACTTCCTTATTTGGCACCATTCTGTCTCTCTGGATTGGGCATCCTTGTTCCCCAACCCTAAACATCTATTTCAGGAAATTAATTTTGTTTCCTGACATGTCAGGTTGCAAAGCATTCCTGATTGGGTTGTAGTAAAACAAAGAAACAAACCATAGTAATGATAAAAGAATAAAACAACCACCACCAAAAAAAAAGCCTCCTAAAGGTATTTACAACGTGATTCATTTATTCCCTCAACAAATGGTGGCTGGGTGCCTACGTGTGCCAGACACAGTGCTAATGAATGGAGATGAAACAATGAATATTCAGAATGCAGTATGTTAAACACTAAGATAGATGTATGCACAAGGTGTTTGAAAGCTCAAAAAAAATCAAGCACTGTGGGCAAAGCTCTGCATGCACGATCTAATTGCCTTCTCACTACAATCTTGAGAGGTAGATACTTTCAGTACTCCCATTAGGCAGATGAGGAAATGGAGGTTAGAAAGGACACACAATTAATCCAAGGTCACACGGTGAGTACGTGGTAGAACCTGGACCTGACTGACTCCAAACCCGTGCATCATGTTTTAGCCAGGCTGCTTTCCAGAAGGAGACATGCTCAGACTCAGTTTAGTAAAGAAAAGGATTAAGAGCATCCTAGGCAGAGGGAACACGTTCAAGGGTTCCAAGGCAATTGTCATGGCGTGTGCAAGAAATCCCAGCTGGATCAGTGCAGCTGAGAGTGACCTAATCAAAAGAGCACTGAGCGAAGGGCAAACCTGGGGAATCCCAACATTTTAGGGGAAAAGAGGAGAAACCTGAGAAGGAATCTGAGAAGGAGCAAAGCATAAGAAAGGAATGCCACTGAAGCCAGAGAACAAGAAACCTTCAAGCAGGAAGGAGCGCTCCAGCAGAATGAAGAATGAAAGCCCCAGGGAGTGAAGGGTGGGATTTCAGGCACCTGAATCCCAGGAGCTGGAGAGATGATTTAGAGCCCCTTCCTTAAATACACAAATGAAAATACATTGCATTGATGGTCACCTATCTCCTCCCATGTTGACCACTGACAAGGCCTGCTGATGGGTGGACTGATGGATGGAATCACAAAATTTTAGAGAGGGACAATGAGATGATTTAATTTAATCATCTAGTTTTCCACAAAAAGAAATGGAGACTCGGAACTCTGCAGTGATTTTTTTCCCCGACATTGCATAGCTAATTAGGGATAGAGCTGTGATTAGAATTCAGATCATCTGGCTTTCTATCTCAAAAGGAAAGTCTTCAGACATGTATTCTATGCAAAGGATGTGAACAGACAATCCACAGATGACCAACAAACATGAAAAGATTTGTTCAGCTTCACTTGTGCTTAAAGAATGCTCAGTAGGACAGGGAAGCAGGCACACTTACATATTGCTGGTACAAATCTAGATTTTAATATTTTTTTTGGAAGATATTTTGGCAATATGGAAGGGGCCATACAGTGTAGTGATTAAGAATATTGGTCTCGAAGTCAGACAGACTTGGGCCCAAACACAGGGTCATGTATTAACCATTTTCTGGGCACAAGCCTCATTTTCCTCTGAAAAAACATGGATATTAATAGCACTTATCTCATGAATCTGTTGTGTGGATTAAATGAGAATATGTTTATAGCATACTCCCCTGCATATGGAGTCCAATAGAATGTCCATTCGTGATCATGATATATAAAGAGTTCTACAAATACATTCCTTGGACCAGCAATTTCACATGTAGGCATTTATCTTACAAACATGATCAGAACTGGGCACAAAGATTTATGTACGTGGATATTCATCACAACATCATTTATAATAGTGAAAAATTGGAAACACAAATGTCCAACAATAGAGAGGGTAAATTAATGATGGTTCACGTGGTTGATGGAATACCACGTGGCCATTAAACATCAGGCTGTGAAAGAACACTTCATCATCGGAGAAAGCATCCCCACAAAGTGACAAAAACAGGTTGCACAACAATGTGTAAGCATAACGCCAACTTTATAATAAACCACACACATGTATGTGTATTCTATACATAGAGAAAGTACTATATGGCAATTTGGTGAGAAAGGAAGGATTCCCCCCATAAATCCATGCTGGTACATGTCTATGTGAGACCCCTATCCCCCAAGTTGAGGAAAAACTTAGTTTTAGTAGATTATGTTGTAAACTCTGTAACAAGACTAGGATAAAAGAAAGCATAAAAATAAGTTCCTTTTTCTGATACTATCAAAATGATATAAATATTTGAGTTTAACGAGCCATTCTCAACCTTCTAGATTTGAAAAAGCTTGGAAGGGAATTATATTTTACAGTTGTAAACTGTTCTCAGCATGCTGGGATTTCCACATTTAACTTCTATTAATGCTTTTCAACGCCAGTGTGAAAAACATATCCCTTAGACAATCTTCCTCAGTGGTATTTCTTACAGGGAGCTGATTAGACTAAATAAAATAAAGTAGTAAATGAAACAGGCAAACCCTCTCTGGACAACCACTGAAAAAGAATGTTACAGTTGATCTGTTTACTACTTTCTTCTATCGATAAATCCAAGGAAACCTACAGAGGAATTAGAGTACAAATGAGAAAAATAAAGAACCCAAAGGAATGAGTGATCATTTTTCCTACATATATGATTCCAAGTGGTTCATTGTAATAAACTTTGAAAAGACTGCAGTATGCATTCTTAGCTGTAAAGCACTTATCTACTCCTGGTTGCACATTACTTGTGGAAGGTTTGGAATATACACACCAAATAGGTTCTACAAATACAAAGACTCCATCGTTACTGGTTTTGTGTTTCAATTTATAACAGAATTAAGTTAAGATGTGCTTCTAATAATATGCTCTTGGACAAGTCACTTAGCCCATCAAATCCACCATAACCTCATCTGTAAACAGTTATCGGATTGAACAGAATGATTTCTAAGACTCCCTCTAGCTCTGAAATTACACAGCAAGCTATTAACTTACAAATTTTAAAAACTTCAATCTTTTAGATCAGAGGTTGGCAAACTATAGCCCGTGGGCCCAATCTGGCAGGCTGCCTACTTTTTAAAATAAAGTTTTATTGGAACACAGCCACACCTGTTCATTTACACGTTGTCTGTGGTTGCTTTTGTCCTGCAATGGCAGAGGTAAGTAGTTGCAGCAGAGACCATAGGGCTCACAAAGCCTAAGATATTTACCACTGGCCCTTTACAGAAAGTTTGCCAATCCCTCTCTTGGGCTCAATTTACAGATCTTATTATTCTTTATATAAAGTTAGCAAATCTTGACAATCACTTTTAAGGAGGCTTTTATAAATTCAGTTAAAATGGCATCAAACATTTTTAACTACATGTATATACTCCATGTAGTAGATTTCCTCTTCATGTAACTCAGGTGTCTATCTTAACTTTCCAAGTGTTTGTATTATTCTTATAAATCTAATAAACCATGTTGAATCTTATAAATATAACCATATATTAATATTATTTTTATATCACTTATAACCATTAGTATAATCCTATAACTATTACATTCCCTTAAATGTTTCAATACTTTGTATAAATGTGGAAAGGTTTCAATTCAGAAGTCAGAAGCCTAAATTAATTATAATTTCTATTTAAGATAATAAGACTGACCTATTTAACCAAGAAGTTGAATTCTCTTCAACAATAACTGACAGATATGAACAGGTTCCTTCTTGAAATAAAATATAAATACTAAAGGTTGGACCCTCTTAAATGTTTCTATGTTAAATTCTAAATCATCTCAGAGTTAAAATATGGCTACTCACTAAGGAAACAGTTGTATCATTATTATAAATAGTTCTGGGGGCTCCCTTCTCAGTGGTGGATATTGCAGTAATAGCAGTGGAGATACTGACTGGACTTCTCTCGGCAACAGTGAAGGGACTTACTGAGCTCCATTTATGAGCCAAGACAAGGGCACCGTACACCATAGTAGGGGTTGTCGTACAGTCTAGGTTAGTTTGCTATGGCTGCCATGTACACATACCACAAACTGGGTGACTTGAACAACAGAAATTAATTGTCTCACTGTTTCGGAGGCTAGAAGTCCAAAATCCAGGTGTTGGCAGGCAGGGCTGGTTCCTTCTGAGGGCTGAAAGGGAAGGACCTGTTCCTGGACTCTCCTCTAGCTTCTGGTAGTTGCTGGAAATCTCTGTCATTCCTTGGCTTGTAGAAGCATAACCCTGACCTCTGCCTTCAGCTTCACGTGATGTTCTCCATGGGTGTGTATGTCTCTGTGCTCCAAGTTCTCCTTTTTACAAGGACTGCAGTCATACACATTAGCGCCCACTCTAACGACCTTTTCCTAAGTTAACAAACTACATTGGCAACAACGCTATTTCCAAATAAGGCCACATTCTGAGGTAGTGGGGGGTTAGGACTTCAACACGTGGATGTTGTGGAGGACACAATTCAATCCACAATGGAGTCCATGATCATAGCCTTGAAGCAGAGACTGGAAGCCTAAAACTATCTCTCCTGAAATCTCTTGACCTTGGGATGGTGGATATGATGTAGGTTCAGTACTTAGGTAAAAATCGGAAGGCAAAGGTCCTGCGTCCGCTGTTTCTTCTGGAAAGCATGGTCATGGAGGCACTTTGTTTTCTTACGAGAGTTTTCAGAGGACCATAATGGTTTGGAGCTAGGTCTAGTGGAAGTTTCTTTTTTTTTTCTCTTTCTGGTCGCTCCAACGGCGTATGGGATTTTAGTTCCCTGACCAGGGATCGAACCTGGGCCCTCGGCAGTGAAAGCACAGAGTCCTAACTCTGGACCGCCAGGAAATTCCCTCATGGAGGATTCCTGACTGTGGTAGCTCCCTGAATATGGTAGCCTTCCAGACCACGGCCATAATAGATGTCTCTGAAGGAAGGAATCTACACTGTATTAAGGTGACTGTTTCATTTACCAAGAAAGCTATAGGGCAGTCAGGGTTTTTTTTTTCATTGGAGTATAGCCGATTGACAATGTTGTGTTAGTTTCTGCTGTATAGCAAAGTGAATCAGTTATACATATACATACTCTTTTTTTTTTTTAGCTTCTTTCCCCACAGGTCATTACAAAGTATTGAGTAGAGCTCCCTGTGCTATACAGTAGGTCCT
This sequence comes from Hippopotamus amphibius kiboko, assembly GCF_030028045.1. Lineage (NCBI taxonomy): Eukaryota > Metazoa > Chordata > Mammalia > Artiodactyla > Hippopotamidae > Hippopotamus > Hippopotamus amphibius. The sequence continues at coordinate 173,561,779 of NC_080189.1, forward strand.
TATTCGTTATTTATTTTATATATAGTAGTGTGTATATGTCAATCCCAATCTCCCAATGTATCCTCCCCTCCTCCCCCTTGAGTGGGAGAGAGAGCGAGAGAAAGATCTCACGCTCATTCAAGGCAAGCAGTTCTGCAGTTTGGTTCTTCTGATCCAGAATCTCTAATGGCGAGCAAGGCATCTGGGACAGGTCAGAGTGCTCTCTGGAGCCTGGGGTGAGCCCCAGGGGGAGGGTCACAGCATAGGATTTTGACATTTTGAATCGAAAGCCACATCTTCTTTGCAAATAGCTATTCCTTTTAAGAAACAGCTTTCAGTTTGCTGAATGCTTGACGATGGAAAACCAAGTGATCTTGTGACCTGTCTTCCCATGGCGAACTGGGTGCTGCACAGACTCGCTTGGCCACAGAGCTGGTGGATGTGGAAGTGGCTTATGGGATATGGAGCCTGAGCGGGTTTGGATGGCCCGAGGTGCGTGAGTGGTACGTTCACACCCCCACAGCGCCTACTCTTGTTGCTCGTCTCCTTCAATCCACGTGCTAACCCTCATGAGGAGTTCCCTATGAAAAGAATTTTTTTAAAGGTAAAGAGAGGAAAAACAATTGAACCTCGTGGATGGTTCTGGCTAATATGCAAGCCTCTCTGTTGTTAGTGGATCGCACCAGCCCTACAGACTCACTCACGGCTGGGAAACGACAATTTTCCCAGTGGTTGGAACTTTAAATGATTCATCTGGTTGTTCAGTTTGTACGGAAAGAGAGATGATCACAAGCAAGGGTTTATTTAGGGACCTGGAGAAAGAAAGAGGTGACTGGTGACGTGGTGGTCTGGGGAGCAGGGCTGTGTACAGACCTCCTGGAATGAACCCAGAGGGTGACGCATCCCACAGGTTTGCTCACCAAAGGGCAGCTCTGCATTTGGAGGGGGTGGGGGCGGGGGCGGCGAACCCAAACGCGAAGGCAGATAAGATGCCTTGTTCAGTGCATGTGAGTTGGCTGCTTCCCTCAACCACCCCAGACCGTCCAGAAAGCAGCCCTGGAAGCAAGGATGGGGGTCACACCTGGGCTCAGTCATACTGGCTTCCGTGCATCAAGACAGATCGGGACACCCCTCGCTGCTGAGGGCCATCTTACGGACAGCAGACTAACGCTGAGCCCCTGGAGCCACATCACACCGCCTGGCAGCAGGTTTCGTGTAACTGACGTCTTCCATCACAGAGGGGGCGACAATTTGTCCTCACTGGACTATTTAGGTTTGGGTTTGCCGTCTCTGCCGCCATGCTTCTGCCAGCAATGCCATGATTCATTCTCACAATATTCCACACAACATTAGTCAATACCTCTGACCAAGAAACGAATGCTACTGCCAGAAAAAAGCAGGTGGCTGACCTCCATGGGACTCACCGACCTACCGATGTGCCCGTCACTCAGAAAGCTGCCACGCAGAGAGAGGAATGGCCAGGGAGGCAGCTGAGCCACACGGCACAAGGTGCTTTCCTTCTTGGTGTGACAGAGGCTCCAAACCAGGTGCTCTTAGGTGGTATTGATTTTCCCACAGGCAGGTCTCACAGATCTGGAAACCAAGGGGTGGAAATGAGAATGGCACCTCTCATTATTAAAACTGATGCTATGTACAAGTTTTTATTTGCCTCACTGTGACCTGAAGTTATCACGGAATTAGAGGTTTGTGGACTCCTCCATCAGGGAACACATAGTTTCACCGGACTGGAAGTTGAGACTCCCACCTGGTCATCATTGGATTCCTAACTAGCAGGGAAAAAAAAGGTCACAGCTACACAGGGAGGGTCAGTAGACTCTCTGGAGCACCTCCTAGGACTGCCACACCCAGGGGCCAAAGTTAGAGAAGACTTCAGCAACCCTAGAACTCAGACACCTGGCCAATGAAGGTTTAGATCATGCCTCCGGGCAAAGAAGTCTGGCCCAATGAGCAAAGCTGCTGGGAGCAGAGGAGTGGGTAGAAGAGGAAGGAAATTGTGAAACCAGCTCTGGACTTGTGACCCGCTGCAAAACTAAGGATCGTAGTAGCCATCATATTTTTTTCTTGCTCTTTATGTACCATTTACATACATTAACCACTTTCCTCTTTTTCCCTCCACTTTGTCCCTAATGTTTTATAACGGGTGTGGGGAACGTGATTAACTTTACAGTTCAGCCCATAGGCTGTGGGACATCACGACTGGATTGTGACTGGGCTAAAGGGAAAATGAACATTCCCCACAAGATACAGGGACGTGCTGGTCTCCGTTTGGGGGTAGGGAATGTGGATTCATATGTTAGGAAGGACCTGTTGTTATTACTATACTTTTGGGGTTTTTTTGTTTGGTTTGTTTTCATTTTTGGCCGAACCTTGCGACTTGTGGGATCTTAGTTCCCCAATCAGGGGCTGAACCCAGGCCCGCGGCAGTAAGAGCGAGCGCGGAGTCCTAACCACTGGAGTGCCAGGGAATTCCCATGATTGCTATAATTTGGAAGCTTAAATTTGGGAAGAGTGGTGGACAAGGTGGGTTACCCATCCCAACCTCCTTTTCATATGCCTTCCTCAACTGCAGAGGTGGGAACACCACAGACTCAGTTTTCAGACTTCCTTGAAGCAAAGTTCTGGATATAATTTATAATTATAATTTATAATTCTCACGATGCACTGGCACGATCCCAGGTTCACTTCTGGGTTGGGCTGTTTCTGCCGGCAGGTGTGGTCAAGAAGCCTTCGAGCTCAACAAGGTTAACATGGGTGCCAATACTAGCCTGGTAGATCTCTGGACTTTTATCCTTGGACTCACCCCTCCTTAGTCAAAATGTCTGTTTTATGTCCTGTCAGATTCCTTTCTATCTGTGGATAGCCTAACCTACTAAGACTAATTCAGGCTAAGTTAACTGGTAACAGTGGAAACAGTATTTGAATATTGATAATAATAATGAGGACAGCCACTGCTAACATCATTCATTGAGTTTTGACTGCATGCCAAGAGCTTTACAAGAATTGTGTCACCTAATATTTAAAAGTTGCCAAACTTAATGAATTAAATGCCATTATCTCCATTTTACAGATGAGAACACTGAGGCCTAGAGAGGTTTTTTTTTTTTTTTTAAAAAAACTTTATTGGACTTCCCTTGCTGGAGCCATGGTTAAAAAGCCGCCTGACAATGCAGGGGACACAGGTTTGACCCCTGGTCTGGAAAGATCCCACATGCCACAGAGCAACTAAGCCCATGCACCACAACTACTGAGCCCGACTGCCACAACAACTGAAGCCTGTGCGCCTACAGCCCAGGCTCTGTAACAAGAGAAGCCACTGCAATGAGAAGCCCGCCCACAACGAAGAGTAGCCTTTGCTCACCACAACTAGAGAAAGCCCGCGCACAGCAACAAAGACCCAATGCAGCCAAAAATACAAAAAACAAAAAAATCTTGATTAAAGTCATACACTTAGTAAACATTAGAACCAGGACTTGAATCCTAGTCTGAGTTCAGAGTCTTGTCTCCTAACTACACTACCTTGCCTCTTCAAATCCCACGGAATGATTTGAGAAGGTAACCTTGCAGCTGGATGGGAAAAAATATCTTAAGATTTCAAGATGGGGGAATCGTCTAACAACAGATGCATTTATATTTTCCCGAGATCAGGAGATCTACACATAAGACATTAAGAACTAAACAAGAACAATTTGTGGTAACACAGTCATTTCTGTAGCAACAAGTAAGCATTCAGATTTATTTCATTGCATAATGAAAGTGGGAAATATGAATATTTAAAGAAGGAAAAAGGTATACAGGTAAAGAAGCAAAAGCAGAGAAATCTGGAAAAGTAGAGAAAGGTTAGTTGATTCTTATGATAAAATATTTCATTAAAGAGCCCGTATTACGATAAGCCTCTAAAAGATTAAAGTAGTATAGATAAAGCAGTAAATCAAGTTTAATACAGGATTAGATAAGAGGCTGGTAGCCAGTAATAAGCATAAGATGCTCAAAGCTTAAGGTCACTGATTATTTGGAAAAGAGGAAAGGTGAACATGCAGAATGGATCCTGTGTTTGATAAATATTAGGTTCCTAAGGAAATAATAACCATAAACGATAAGGTAGAAACCTTGGAATACTGGAAACTAACTGGAATGGCTATACGGAGATCATTTTCATGTTAGGAAATTATGCAGAAAATCTAGTGAGGTTCTCGACATTCACATATTCTTAATAAAGTAGGGCACACAGTAACTCTCTAAAATAGTCAATGAATTCTAAGGAGTGAAGGATGGGCTAACTCGTGGGTGTAACCAAACCTCTACCTACCTACAGAGGACAACCAACCAGTTAAAAGACCTGATCTGGTCAGTTCTATTTGCCATGCCAGGCATATGTTGATCCTTACCAATATCTAGCAATCAAGTCGGTCTAAGCTCACACTGATGAATAACTTCTGTGAAAAGAACTTCAGGGTAGTGAATGAATAATCAGACACTATGAAAATTATCCAAGAAAAATTGTTGTTTGCAAATGCTAATATTATAAAATATATTGTTATTGTTTCTATTCTAACATTTAAACTACCAAATCTGAAGTAGATTTGGCAATCTGCCTTATGCACAAAAAAGTTGTTAGGTACACATAGTTTTATATTCTTTTTTCCCCTCCAATTAGTGCTAAACACAAAACTATTATTTTCAGATCCTTGATTTAGCTTTCCGAATGCAAAATCAAGGTTCTGTTTTGATACTGGGGGAAAAGATACAAACACACAAATTCATATATAAATATGAATAATATCATTTGCCGAACCACAATTACATTTTCAAACTAAAAAGTACCTGAAAGCGGCTTTCTAAGAGATTAAAAATTCTGGCAAAATGAAGAATAAAAAACTTCCAAGTGAATGATCCCTTAGAGTGGAAAAAGGTTAGCTGTGAACGTGCTTGTGAAATACACGGAGGAGGATTCTCATTCTGAGATTATGGTCGTTTTTGCCTCCAGGTTCAAGTGTTGCTCAATCAGCAAGGTGCTCAATTCACAGTGATTGCTGCGCCTTTGCTTGTTGATCAAGAAGATGCATAATCTCAGCCTAGACACATTTACCATAGAAATGAATATAAGAAATAGGATTTTGATTTAAATTCTCCAGTTGCAGCAGATCGAGAAAAATATATGCAAGAGAAGATTCCATTTGAAAAGCCCTGATTCAAATAAGTCCAAAGAGAACGCATCTCTACGTACCTAATGCAGTCCTCGCATTACATAGCAAGCTTTTCTCGCTCACAGCCCTTGTCAATTTGATTAAACTCACAAACACGTGACTGACTCCGCCTCTATTAAAAATACTCTGGAGCCGGAGGATGAGTGAGAATCGTGTGGCTTTGTCTTTGTGAGTGGGTCCTTTAAAAGAGCATTCACAACACATACTACTAGCTAGCGGCATATACGTTTAAATTTAATACCCCACAACTGAGCTCTCCAAATGCAGCTCATTGCAGAGAAGGATTTAGAAGAATGCAAATTCAAGTCCAGAATCCAGACTACCCTTCCAGGAATGAACATTTTCAGTTTAAAATGGCCCTCGTGAAATATGATACTTATTTGCAGGGTTGTTTTAAAAGGCTGGTTTTGGAAGCCGCTCTGTTTTCTGCATATTCTCTTTTCCAAGGTTAAAGATTCTTCGGGTGAAACACTTGAGAGAAAAGGACTGGACGCTAGGCCGTGTGTGTGTGTGTGTGTGTGTGTGTGTGTGTGTGTGTGTACGTGTCTCTTGCGCTGGTGGGGGAAAAGGGGCCGACAAGATTCCAAAACCAAAACAGTGCATTCAGCCTAGACCTGGTGGGGACGACCAAGTCCGTGCCCAGGAGACAGACTGCAAAGTCTCCAGGCCGGTAGCTGGCTCGCGCGGCGGGGGAGCGAGTCGGGACCCACCGGCCTTGCGCCCGGGCCACGGCTGCAGACGGCTTGGGTCCTCGGCGGCTCCTGGCAAGCGCCTGGTCCCCTCCCGCCCGGAACGGGAGCCGTGGGGATGGGAAAGAAGCCTCCCCGCCGCCCACGCGGGGCCCGGGGGCCCGGGGGCCCAGCTTCCCGCAGGCGCCGCCGGCGTCGGGCGCGGCGGACGCGCTACCATGGCAACGGCGGCCCGCCCCCAGCTTCCCGGCGCCGCTGCGCCACGCCGAGCGGGATGGGGCGGGGCGGGCGTTGCTAGGAAACCGGCAGCGGGCGTCCGCCTCCGCGGCGCGGTTTCTCGGCTTCCACCCTTCACCTACTTCAACCAGCCCTGCCGAGAGGGCGGTGGGGGAGGGTCGGAGAGGCAGCAGGGGAGCCACGTGGTGGCCGAGGGTCTCAGGGCCTTTCTCCTTTGAGGCTGGCCCTTCCGGCCGGGATGACGTCCTCTTTCCCTTTGCCTTGCAAGTATTGTGTCTCGTGCCCCGGGAGGAAAAATAAACGAAAACACTTCAGCGTTCCCTCTCCCCGAGCTGGCTCTTATAAGGACAGTGACGTCCCCGAACTCCGCTGAGGATGCTTTATCTGCCGTTCTTCCCCTTCCGAAAGGAACCATTTTTTGAGCTTTACTAGGTCAAGGAGCAATGCTAAGCACTTTGCGTACATTAACTCGTTTTCAATTCTGTGAAGTAGGAACTAGTAACTTCTTTTGAACATGAACAAAATGTGGCCAAGGTCACAGAGCTGATTGGGGTAGGGATTTGAGGTCCGGACTTGCTTAACTTCAAGGTCCCAGCTTTTTAAGAAATACTTAAGTGTCCTCCCTCAGCTGCCTCTTGGCTAGCATATTATCCTTTGCTATCCAAACATCACACCAACTGGGACACGCTGTCTGGAAACAATCTGACAAAGAGATTGAAAAACTGAAATCAGGGTTGTTCAAAAAACCTGGGACATGTGTTTTACATTGACGTATCACTGATAATTTACAGATGTTCCCCTCTGTAAATATACTAATGCAATCACCACTTAGGATCCTCTGATTCTTACTAAAGGGAGAGAATCTAAACCAAAGAATTTGGCAAAGCCCAGATGGACTCCTGGTAGGTACCCCATGCCGGGCTACATACGGTAGGAGATTAAAAGATTTTTTTTTTCCTAAACAGTGTCTGTCCACAAAGAGTTTATGTGCTACTAGGGAACTGTCTTGTTTTGTCAAGGATTTCTGTGCAAGCAGTTTATTAAGGACATGCTTCCAGGAGAAACTAGTAAGGGAAGCAGAACAGGGCAGGAGAATAAGGCAAGCAAGGCAGCAATTTAAGGTCAAGTTCCAGCCTCAGCTTGATGCAAAGGCAGCTCAAATTACACAGTGAGTTGATCCCACCTTGAGGCAAGAGAGCTCTGATCAGTCACTGACTACAGGTGTCCCTGGCGGGTGTGGGGTGCATAACACCCAGCACTTCTCATTCTAGAGTGAGTCTGGGTGAAGTGGCTCTGGTAGATTAGGGTAGTCTCTGAAGGTTGGAGGTGTGAGCCATTAGGAGAGAAGTACGCAGCAGCTGGGGGGTGGGTACAGTGAACCAGTCAAGGGGACCTGAAGGAACTGGGCAGAGCACCAGAAACATCCACTACAGCCCACCCCTCGCAGCCCTCAGATTCACAGGTTCTCACGTTGTCTCCATCTTGTCACAGCTTTTTCAAGGTTCTAACTGGTCACAAATCTAGTGGGACAAACCACAGCCCTTGCTGCTGCAGCTGGTCCCGAGATTATAACTAATATCCATCATCTCTCTTCTCTACCATCCATTCTAGATTCCTCTCATCCTCAACTAGCCCTTCTGCCAGTCTAGGGGTTTCCCTGGTGGAGTGGCCCATATCTTCATCCTTGAGGGATCTGAGCTCCTTGCTACCGGGTCTTTATCAGGAAGTGGTTGCCACAGTTGCTTATTTTTAGTTAAAACTGCAGTGAACCCGCTGAGTGCCAAACACATTCCTCCCCCATCATGTAACAGCAGCCCTTTCTTTTGATGATCAGGGTCAGTTACCTCTGCTAGTATGACCATAACTTTCTGTGCTCACATGGAGTCCAAAATGATAGGACTGGGACTTCCCTGGCAGTCCAGTGGTTAAGACTCCACACTTCCACTGCAGAGGGCTTGGGTTCCATCCCTAGTTGGGGAACATGCCACGTGGCACTGCCAAAAAAATTTTTAAAAAGCTTATTTAAAAAATGATAGGACTGCAGTGGTAGCTTTAAGTTTAGTGTGAAATACTCTCCCTCTGGGAGCTAGAACTTCTAGATCCAGTGCCCTAGAGTTGTGAGGACAGGAAGGATGCATTCCCTAAGCAGGTCACTGAGAGTGGCAATGAGCCAGCCTACTCCTTTTTCCACCCTTTGGTTCTCAGACCCATGTATTCAATTCACTGGAGGCACAACACACACAATATAATGGCTATAGGTTTAAGGCACACGCAGCGTCCTGAAGGATGGTGCCCCAATCTTACAGGGTATCATTTCTTTTACAAACATATTTTTAAATAAATTTATTTATTTATTGGCTGTGTTGGGTCTTCACTGCTGCACGTGGGCTTTCTCTAGTTGTGGTGAGTGGGGGCTACTCCTTGTTGTGGTGCGCGGGCTCCTCACTGCCATGGCTTCTCTTGTGAAGCACGGGTTCTAGGCGAGTGGGCTTCAGTAGTTGCAACACTTGGGCTCAATAGTTGTGGCTCATGGGCTTAGTTGCTCTGAGGCATGTGGGATCTTCCTGGAGCAGGGACACATGTCCCCTACATTGGCAGGCAGATTCTTAACTACTGTTCCACCTAGGAAGCTCAGGGTATCACTTCTAAGTTAGTGCTTTCCTCTGCCTTCAGAAGGTGGTTACAATATATGCTAGAATGGTGTAGTATGTTGTGGGCTCCATAGATCCCCTAGTCATTTGCCCATTACCATACCTATGTGGGACAAAAGAAAAGTGTTTTGTGGGATTCTGCATCCGTAAATCAGACATTCTGAGACCTCAAATAGTGGATCACAATGAATTTGTATCAATCTCAGTAAGAACAAAATGCTGCCGTTTCCAGGGTGAAAGGGGTCCTTTGTAATTAACTCACCATCAAGGCTCTGGCTGGCATCCTCAAGGAATGGTCCCGTAGTGGGGAACTCAGAGTCGACCTCTGACAGGTAAGACAGTCAGCAGTGGCAACAGCTAGATCAGCTGTAGTGAGAAGGAGCCCAGGCTTTTGGACTTATGTGTAGCCTCCATTTTTGTTACTGTAGCTACTACATCCATGAGCCTTTAGGACAAGAACTGAGATCACTAACAACAAGTGCTGGCTGACATCTACCTGATGTTACCCGGCCCACCGCTTTGCTTGATGCTTCCACTGCAGTGAAGGCTCTCTGGTAGGTGTCAGTGTAGAATACAAAGGTCTTTGCTCCCATAGGTCCTCTTCCCCCTAAGCTCCCTGTCCCCCATCTTCCAGTTGTGCTCCTTCCAGTCCCACGACCAACCAGTGGAGTCAGTTTCCACTGCCTGTAGTCTATCTATATCCTTATCTTGGGCCACTTGTCTCTCTACACAAATTGGATCACCAGGTGGGATTCCCAAAGCTCTGCCTATTATAATGATTTATCCTCATTGGTTTCTTCAGAGCCACCTCGGTGGGGCTAAGTGCAGCTGTCCATTTTCAGTTTGCGCTGATATACTGAGTCAACACACCTGTGAAGCAAACTTGGAATCTGTCCTGCATCAGCTGGTCATGGAGGATATTCCATGAGAACATAAGTGTGAACTGATGAAGATGCCTTCATGGGTGGGTAACAGAGTCTGAGTCCCTGCCTTGTGCAGTTTACTCTGGACCTGCTCAAGCCCAATTCCACCTCATTACATAGTCCTTATAATTGATACTGCACAAGCCAATGCAACTCCTTTTAGCTGTATCCCATCACAGTTCACCAAGAGTGAAAGTCCTAGTAACTGCAATGATACAAAGATATAGAATGCCACAATGAATGCTTGGTACATAAAAAATATTCTGCTTTTTTTTTTTTTAATAATGTAGTGCTGCCTATCTTATAATTTATTTATTTTTTGGCTGTGTTGGGTCTTCATTGCTGCACGTGGCCTTTCTCTAGTTGCGGCAAGCGGGGGCTACTCTTTCGTTGCAGTGCAAGGGCTTCTCATTGTGGTGGCTTCTCTTGTTGTGGAGCACAGGCTCTAGGCGCACAGCCTTCAGTAGCTATGGCACACGGGCTCAGTAGTTGTGGCTCACGGGCTCTAGAGTGCAGCCTCAGTAGTTGTGGCGCACGGGCTTAGTTGTCCCTCAGCATGTGGGATCTTCCTGGACCAACCAGGGCTTGAACCCGTGTCCCTTGCATTGGCAGGCGGATTCTTAACCACTGCGTCACCAGGGAAGTCCCTATTCTGCTTTCTCGATGCTTCATCATATGCTACTATATGATGAAGGTTTGTTTGTATAGATGTCCTTAAATGTAAGTCAAATGAGATAAATTATTATATGCAATTTTCTTTTGTATGCAATAAAGATATGCTGATTTTCTAACAAACACAGGAAAAAAGATAGAGAATGCCACCTACCACTGGTGATGGGGTCCCCATTTTCATCTCGCTGGTACATGAGCTGCATCCAGAATCCCTTCCTTAAGGTCAGCTTCCTGGGACTACTTATGGCCCCATCTGTCTTAGGCAGTTCCCCAGATGCACACCCTGAGGAGGGGGTTTGTGTGTAAATAATTTATTAAGCGAGTTGCCCCAAGAGACATTGGAAAGGGAGTAGGAAAAGCAGAATAAGGAACAAAAATTAGCCAGGCAAGGTTGCAATTTCAAGTCAAGTTCCAGACTAAATTTGAACCCCTGAGGAGCTTTCAAGAATAAATTGACCAGCAGAGTTGATCCTGCCTGAAAGTAAGGGAGCTAGGTTTTGATACTTCTGCACCAGTCAGTCATTAGCTACAGGCCACCGTGGGGATTTGTAATTTCCCAGGCTGTTTTGGTTCTGGAAGCATCTGAGTGAAGTGGTTCCAGGGGACCCACGGTAGTGCTCTGAAGAAAATTATAGATATGAACTCCTTGGAGCAGAGCCTGTAGAAACTAGGGGATGGGCACACGGAACCAATAATGGGGACTTACAGGGATTAGACAGAGGCCCCCTATTGCTAAAGGAGCTAAGATTCATCTGTAGAAAACTGACATAGAGCTTCTGGTTGCTGACAAGATGGTAAACTATGCTGAGCTTCTGCCTTCTCCCAGAATCTAACTCTGCAGAAGCTGCTAGGGAGACATAGAGAGGTTGGGTCCCCGTGTGTGTTGACAGGGGGCACAGTGCGTGGACGTTCAGAGCATCAGAGAGATGGGCGCTGTGGAGAGTTTTGCTTCCCTCCCTGCGCTGAGCAGATTGTTACCTTCTGTGATTAGGCTGCATGAGATTATGACTTCCATCTTGTGAGTACACTTTCTCTATTGCATGTCTGGGTTGCATGCCTTGATAAAGCAAGCTGCCACGTTGGAGAGGCCCATGTGGCAGGGAAGTGATGGAGGCCACCAGCCAACAGCTGGCAAAGATCTGAGGCCCTCAGTACAATAGCCCTCAAGGAACTGAATTCTGCCAGCATGAGTTGAGGATTCTTTCCTGCTTGAGCCTTCAGATGAGAACACAGCTCTGGTCACTACCTTGATGGCAGCATGTGAGAGACCCTGAAGAGAGTATCTGGCTAAACCAGTCCCAGATCCCTGACCCATAAGAACTGTGAGATAATATGCATATGTTATTTCAAGCCACCAAGTCTTTGGCAACTTTGATGCAGCAATAGATAATAAATGCTAGCATTCTGCAGCTGGCCTTTAGGCTTGAGGCACATTCTCCTTACAGATGGTTATCTGTGGACAGATTATATCTACCTTCTGGAATGCAATGCCCACCTTTGGGTCTCCCTGTGGCAGCTAGGGTATTGCCCTGCATACAGGAGTCACATAGGTAACGATTTCTAGGCAGGAATTTCAGGCATTTATGATAATAACAAAAATGGATTGAGTCCTTTCTATGCACCAGGCCTTGTTGTAGACACTTTACAAATCTTTATTTAATCCTCAGGACAATCATATTAGGTAGGCTCTTTTAGGAGTTCCATTTTGGATGAGAAAAATGAGGCTTGCAGAGGACACATAATTTGCCCTTGCTCTTAGTACTGGGAAGAGGTGGGGATGAGTGCCACATGAACACTGTCCTTTCCTGAAACACCAGAAAAGAATTCCAATCTGTCAGCCGCTGCTTGTCAACTGTTGGAGGGCGGGAATGTCCTTTATTTGATATGAAATCTCACGTTTAATATGCAAAACATGGCTATAGTAGGAGCCTTAAAAGTTGGTTGAGGGACTTCTTAGGTGGCGCAGTGGTTAAGAATCTGCCTGCCAATACAGGGGACATGAGTTTGAGCCCTGCTCCAGGAAGATCCTACATGCTGTGGGGCAACTAAGCCCATGTGCCACAACTATTGAGGCTGCACTCTAGAGCCCGTGAGCCACAACTACTGAAGCCCAAGCATCTAGAGTCTGTGCTCCGCAACAAGAGAAGCCACTGCAATGAGAAGCCCACGCACCACAATGAAGAGTAGTCCCCATTTGCTGCAACTAGAGAAAGAACAAAGACCCAATGCAGCCAATAAATAAATAAATAAATAAATTTATTAAAAAAAAGTTGGTTGAATGAGTGAGTGAATGAATGAATGAATGAGATGCCTTGAATAGGATGTGGAGAGAAAAGGGAACACACAGAAGGCTCTATTTCTAGATATTATGCCAGCAGACTCACACGCCTCACTCCAACACGCTGCTTTGCAGTTGCTACCAATGTTACCTCTTCCGGTGCTTATCTGGTAGCATGACTTGGGAAATAGCATGTGTTTTTCTTGATTTGGAATTGAGAGCAGAAAATAATTCACAAGAGGGGTAAGTGAAGTGGAAGGTGGCTATTGTCCCTAGCAAGTGTGTTCATTTCTTATTGGTCTGACTGCACGTGCACACACAGAAAACCCAGGATTATATCTAATTCTGCGTTTATAGCAGCTTATTACCTGCAGGGATAAGTGAGGTTATATAATGGACTGGTTCAAAGAATGTGCTTGCTTGTGTATGCAAATATCTGTCTAAATTGCTTAAATAACAAGTTGTTCAACACCCTCCACTGAGGGAATTTGGTTGGAAATGTTCAAACATCACCTTTATTAGGCCTGCCTACTACAAGCACATGAAGTGAAAGATGGTTCCTTTTATTGCCAAGTGCCTTAGCCACACAATTTGTCCAAAGAAGGAAAGAAGCTCAAGTCTTGTCTCATATTTCATTATTTTCAGGTACGAGAGTCAGAATGATAGTTAACAGTTTTTAGGATTAAGTGGCTTTGGTTTCATGACACAGATAAAAGTGCACGGGAGAGTCTGATTGCATGGTCATCCGTCACTTAATAAAAGTGGACTCTGCCATTTTAGGCAGTGGGATTTGTTCCCTAATAAGATGGGTACAACTGAGCTTCATTTCCTTGGCCTTTTCCTCTCTTTTAATGCCATCCTGACGGAGCCACACAAATCTGGTCACATCACACCTTGCTTAAAACGTTGTACTGACTCTTCCAGTCCCCTCAAGACACAGGGCACACACACTTCTTGGCCTGATATCCAAGGCCTTTGGCGTCCAGTTCTTACTCCTCTGACTGACTTCATCTCTCAGAGGTTCTCCCCACTTCCCAGCCTCCATGTTTCCACCCTTCTGCTTTATTTTCGATTTCTCAGATTTTCTATGATCTCCAAAGCCCTGGGCCTTTGCATGGTGGATCCCTCCATCTTGTTCACCTTTCTCTCCTACCCACCCTCCCAGCCCTGATGGCCTTCTCAGGTCCCCGCTAAGATGTCCCCGCCTGGGAAGCATTCCCTCTGCTGAGGCTGGGCGCCCTCCCCAGGGCTGCTGTGGCTCCCGGCACTCACTCCAGCGCAGCCCCACTGCGTGAGCTTGTCTGATTCCCCTGCTGGGCTCTGAGCTCCTAGTCGTGGTCTCTCAGCACCCAGCACAGAGGCCTGGTTCACGGAAGAAACTAAAACAACTAAAATAAAAATCGGTTGAATGTATTTTCTCATGACTCTCCTGGAACCTCTGTTTCTCTTACTTTGGGCGGATCTAAATGGTAATTAGTACAGTTTATACATTTCAATCCAAATGAATGACAGCTTAGGTAAAATAAAAGCTGTTAGCACCATAGAAAATGTTCCTGAAAACAAAATTAACTTTTGAAATTTAAACCACATGAAACGTAAAGCGCAAAATTACAAACCAGTTTCTCAAATGTTAGACCCCTGTACTGCTTCCAGATCCATCTATTCTCAGTTCTTACAGACCCCCGTCATTATATGGGAAATAAGCCCCCACAAACAATGCTGCCTCTCACCCTCCCTCGCAACTTTTCTTAGCGTGACATGCATTTTTTTCTGCTGGCATAATCACGAAAGGAAGGGTAAATATGGTAAGATGTGCTTTGTGTAGGGCCAGTACAGGACCGGAAAATAGCTAAGAAGATCTAAAGAATTCTTCTAAAATATAGTGTTTCTTAGCAAAATTGATTTTTATTTAGAAGGGAATTCTCCCTGTGCAGGGCCCACTCTTGCTTTGATATCTCATCAGCTATTCTCAGCAGTAATAACAGTTTGGTCAAAGAGAAGAGACGAGACAATAATTTGGGCGTGTTCCTAATTGGACCCCAGTGCTCTCCAGGAGGGAGGCAACTTTAAAACGAGTACTGGGAGTGGGGGCTTTGTTTTTATTTTGAAGGTCCTGGTGGGCTTTAGTCTAAATACTTTGTAAACCATAAATCACTATTGTAGTTTCGCTCAGACTCTTAAACTGCCTTTATCAGTTTGAATTTTTAGAGCCAGGGGGCCCAATTTGTACATTATGTAGTTCTTATTCTGGGAAAAACTCCAATGTTTTCTGAACATTTTGTTCAGGAAACTGAAGTAGGCCTGACCCCACTTCCCAGGACTGACTTCCCAGGTCTGCTGAAAAGGCATTCAATGGCTCACCAGGCAAGTCGGGAAACAAGAACAAAATGAAAGAAGAGAGCATGAAACACAGAGGGTGTATTAGCTTCCTGGGGCTACCATTAGAAACCACCACAAACTTGGCGGCACCAGAAACCTATTCTCTCACAGTTCTGGGGGCCGGGAGTCTGACATCAAGGTGTCGGCAGGACTGGTTCCTCCTGGAGGCTCTGAGAGAAGGTATCTCATACCTCTTCTTAGCTTCTGGTGCTTGTGGGCAATCCTGGCCATTCGTTGGCTTGTAGACGCCTCACTCTGATCTCCGCTCCATCTTTACCTGGCCTGCTCCTCTGTGTGTGTCTGTGTCTCAAATCTTCCCCTCCTTTCTCTTATGAGGACATCAGTTGCGGGATTTAGGGCCCATACTTCTGCAAATATCCAGGATGACCTAAACATCCTTAGCGTAATTACATCTGCAAGGATCCTATTTCCAAATAAGGTCACATTCACAGGTACCAGGGGCTAGGACTTGGACATATCTTTTGGGGAGACAGAATTCAACCCGCTACCAAGGGAGAATTCACCTGGGTAAAATCCCTTCGTGCTTTGACCCGCCCAAGA
This sequence comes from Hippopotamus amphibius kiboko, assembly GCF_030028045.1. Taxonomy (NCBI): domain Eukaryota; kingdom Metazoa; phylum Chordata; class Mammalia; order Artiodactyla; family Hippopotamidae; genus Hippopotamus; species Hippopotamus amphibius. The sequence goes on from NC_080189.1 coordinate 173,577,373, forward strand.
GCTCTCTGCATTTTGACCTTCTCAACTTTCTTCTCCAGCTTCTGAGACAAACCCCTGCCTCTTGTCTGCACTGTTTACAATAAAAGCAGAATCTGAGATACGATTGTGACGAGATCTTGAAGACCGAAAAGGAAAAATAACCAAGGAGCAAACAAAGAAGGAAGACTCGTCCTAGAATCCTAAAAGATCGAATTTTAGAGCCAGCGATGTGTAACATGGCCCCACTTTTGACACATAAAATTGCACATATGTTCATAGAAAATGTCTGGAAGCGTGTATACCAAAAAGTTGACAGAGGTGATCACTGGGTTTGGGGATTATGGGATATTAAATTTCTCCTTTGTGTGTATTTATATTTTATAACTTTAGGTAATTTAAAAACATGGGAATTAATAGTTGAGTAAAAGATAGTGAGATCCCAGGATTGTAAAGAATCATTCATTCGGTCTGGTTGTTCAAAGAGGCAATTGATCAGAAGTAAAGTAGAGAAGGTAGAAGTCAGTTGGCATCACTCCCTGAATCTCCTTTCGTGGCTGTGAATTCCATGCACCTGTATCCACTATCTGGATAATCTCACTGAAATGTAGACATGAGAACTGGAAGAAACCGTACAGATCACCGTGAAAGAGAACCCTAGAGAGGGTGGCACACTCTCCTAAGCCTCATGGACAGGGGGAGAGCTGAGACCTGGAGGTGGGGCTTCTTCTATTACTGCAGGTGGCTACGGTCAAGGTCTTGTACATGGACCACTGGACTAACACAAGTCATCGTGTTTATTTCTGGTTCTGCTTCTAATGAAGAAGCCACTTGTCTATGCCAACATTTGTGAAGGCTTATTCATCGAACAATCACTGAATACCTGTACCCTGTTCCAGCTTATACTGGTCACTGGGTATCAAGATGGATAGACATGTCTTCAGGATCTGCTTACTAAATGTTCCCAGACCTAGCTAGGCTGTGGATGCGAACATTTTAATATAAAGACCCAACTCTCCATCACTGAAGTTCCCAGTTGCTCTCCTGGGGGTTCAATGCCCTCACCCTGGTTATTTTAGGGAGTCTCAAGACATGGAGACATGAGGGTTTGGGGTGACATGTTCCCTACCCCACCCCAACCCCAGGACCTCATTTGGGAAGTCAATGGTCCAAAAACCATTTGAAGAGATATGATGGTTAATTTCATGTGTCAATTTGGCTATGTCATGGTACCCAGATATGCAGTCAAATACTATTCTAGATGCTTCTGTGAAGATATTTTTAGACAGGATTAACATTTTAAAGCAGATTGTCCTCCACATCCACTCAGTTGAAGGCCTTAATAGGAAAAAAAAAAAAAAAAAAGGACTGATCTCCTGGAAAATGAGGAAATTCTGCCAGCAGACTTGGCCTTTGAACTCGAACTACAGCTCTTCCCTGGGTCTCAAGCCTGTTGGCCTACCCTGCAGGTTTCGGACTTGCCAGTCTTTGTAACTGGGTGATTACAATTCTTTAAAATTCTCTGTGTCTGTCTCTCTGTTTCTCTCTCTCTCAGTCTCTCAATCTCTCTCTCTTCCCCCTACTCCGTTGTGAATAGATAGATTGATGATAGATAGATTGATGACAGATCGATGATAGATTGATATAGATAGATAGATAGATAGATAGATAGATAGATAGATAGATAGATAGATGGATGATAGATTTAAGTAGATAATAGGTAGATACATAGCTAGCTAGATAATTTCCTTTTATTACTATAGATAGATGATAGATAGATATCTAGATCTATCTATTTGTTTATCTATCTATCTATCCTTCCTATTGGTTCTCTTCTCTTTAACTCACACAGGAGGAGAACCATCATTAGCGTGAACCCAGACAACCCTATTTCCTTGCTACTCTAGTGACTACCCGTGCTGCTACTTCACAGCCACCCCTAGACCCTGCTGCTTTGCCCTGGGACAGAAATGGGAGGATGGATGCCACCCTCCTCAACTGTGTGTCAAGCTTGCTTGAGTCAACTAATATGACAAAAGGGTGTAATGCCTAATGGCAAGAAGGACTTCTAAAACTTCTTAAAACATTGTTTTTTACTAAAATAAAACTATGAAAATAGCAAAACAAATAAAAATATCATTAATAATAATTTATAGATTTAAAAGTACTCATAAAGAGTATTGCATACTTTTCCATGTTCCATGTTTTATTGTCTGGACACTTTTCAGATTTGCCTTCCCTATGGTTTCACAATGATATGCTTGTAAGTCAACACGTTTTTGCAGTAACAGGCGTGCTAAAAAGGTTTTTCTTCTGTGTTGGATTCTTCATCCACATAGTCAATGTGTTTTCTGCTTTCTGGCATAGACTTGTGGGCTTTCTCTCTCGTGTCCTATTGTGGTCCCAGGGATTATGGAATAACTTGTATAATATAGTAGCCTCATTACGTATTATGTGAGAAAAACATTATTATCCCTGTGGTACAGAAATGGAAACTGGGGTTCAGAGATGTCTAATAACTTCCCTAATATCCTTCAACTAGAATGTCCCAAAGCTGGCCCTGAACCCAAGGCTATGTGGATCCAAGCCCACACTGACTTTCGTGATTTAGCTGCTTCGAGTAATTGTTATTTAAGTAGCTCGGGATAGCTGAGCAGTGACTTGCCAAGTTTGTGCCACCACATGGAAGGTTATTCGGGATCTTGTCCATGTCCGTGATAACCTCAGGGCATGGCCTGTGCTGTCTGTTCCTCTTAGATGTGACCCTGTTCTCCACCTCTGCTCAAACTTGTTGGTTTGTTGGTCTCCAGTCCTTGCTTACTTCCCCTTGGCTTCCTTTATTTTCCCCAAAGCTTCAGTGCTTCTTCTCTTCATTCTGTTGTAACTCAGTTTTCTATTCCTCACTCCTAGGTAACTCCCAACAACTATTTTTTTCATCTGATTATTCCTAACAGAAATGAGTTTCATGTATACAAAGCAAAATTTTCAAGGTAAAGCAAATAAAGGTACTGTATCAGCGCAAGTGACTGAAACCCACTTCAATCAGTTTTAGGGAGTAAATTGGCTCAGGTACCTGGGAAGTCTGGGGGTGGCTGCCTTCAGGCATAGCTGTATCAAGTGGCTCAAACAATGACATTAGGAGTTTGTTCATCTTTTGACTTGGTTTGACTTTACTCTCAGATAGAATCTCTCCAATATGGCAGCAAGAATGCCCTGGCATGTCTAGGCTTCCATGTTCCTAGTTCTCTTGATCCCAGGGCAAGGGAGAGGAACTTACCCCTACCCCAGCCTCACCCCAGCTCTCATACAAAACCCCATAATGATTTTGATTTACCCTGTTTGGATTGCATACATCCCTTTGACAAAGGGGTGGGGACATGTTTGACAGTCTCGGGGACATGACACAAAAATGGGTGTAACATTACCCATTACCTTCAGAAACGGAAGCAGAGGAGACCAATAAAGTATTCACCTTGGTCCACAAAATGAACTTTCCGTGAGGAACATTCATGACAACAGAGAGAGCACGAGTTCTCCACTTAACCACCATGAGCGTCACGGACTGATCTAGGAAGATTTACCCTCCATTTCCAGTTGGATGGAAAGGGGCCCAGCACTAGCTCCAGACAGGCCAGGAGAAAACATCCAGGGGCAATGAGCACTCTCCCTCCAGAAGCCCCTTCCTTGTCATAAATGTCCCAGTGACAGAGGGCCCTGCCTGAATCTCTGCAGGGGAGGGTGGAGAGTGTCTAGTCCCTCCTTCTACTCCTTCACCCTCTGGGGCAACCTCGGGGATTATTTTCAATATGCATATTCCCAATGTCCTTCTTTTTTCTCCCAGATCTAAATGATGATGGTGATGGAGCTGCTGATGGCAGTGATAGCGTAATAATATAAAACTAAACCTTACTGAATACCAGGTACTGCTCAAGATGCTTAAGAGGCATTAACTCATCTAATCCCCTCAACAACTCTGTTTTACAGGTGAGAAACTGAGGCATAGAGAAATTAAGAAATTTGCCCAAGATCACAGAGCTAGCAGGTGGAGAGCTGGGCTTTGCACTCAAGGAATCCCTTAACCAATAATGAAAATGAACGTTGACTGAGCACTTATTATATCCCAAGTGCTTTATAAGGATTATCTTTAATTTTTACAGCATCTCAACCATGCAGTGACTATTATCATCCTTACTTCCCAGAAGAAGAGAGCGAGGTGTAGGAGGGTTAACTAACTCACTCAATCCCCAAAGCCTGCAGCAGACCAACATGGCTAAGCAGTCGGGAGCCGGTTCTGAACAGCAGAAAGATACCTCTGAAGCTGCGCGTTTGGAAAACGAATCTGGCAGCGGCATGGAAGAGAGACTGTCTTTTCTCGGCTCAGCAGTACCAGCTGGAAGACCTGATCATGCAGCCAGCAAGTGGCAGAGCCAGGGTTAGAACCACATCTGTCTGATTCCAGTGCCTGAGCTCAAATCCCCTCTGCCAGGTAGACTGAAGCTGGATGAAGATATAGGCTCCACAGCCCCCTTCCCCCATCGTGGGTGCCCTGGTGCCTCACTGCCTGGCTGTGCTTCCTCTTGTTTTGAACCCCTTTATTGGCCCATCTCAGCAGCAGACAGTTCCTCTGAGTCGAATATGCTCAGAAAAGCCCAAATCCACCACCAGCTGAAGCTGGTAAGGCTGCAATACTTCCTGTTGAATTGGATCCTGGGGGCAGAAACCGCAATGTTGTTTATACCCAAAGCTCTTTATTCGTGGGGCTTTACAAAACACAAAAGGCTGAGTCCAGTCTCATGGAGCCAACAGACCACAGGTATACATAAAATAACAGAGAATAATAATAAACTCTCTCCCCTCTCCTTACACTGTAACTTTCATTCTGCCTAAAAAGCCCCCTCCGCTGTCCCTTTTGTTTCTTTCATCACCTTCCTCTGAGCGGTCTTATTACTGACATAGACTCCTAATTAACACATCAGGTTTCCCCTTTACCAAAAAGTCTCGGAAATTTGCCTGTTCTGTGATGCTGTTCACTCGAAGCCCCCCCTGCTGTCTTTATTTTGTTCTGCTTTTCGTCCTGGCTTAGATCATTTGTTTCTCTGTATTGAAAGCTTGTCAGCTCATGGAACCTGGCACGTATTAATTAGGAGGATGGTCCAGCGCACATCACAGCTTGATGGAAAGCAAGCCTGAGTGGGGAATTGGGCAGAGAATCAGAAAGAAGCGGAAGCAAGCAGGAGTGGAGACGGCTTAAGACCATGACCCAATTTTCAGGCCCAGGGCGACCACAGTTGGCCTTTTGTGCCGTGATTTTTCACTTGCGCTACGCCAGTCTTCGGCTTGTGCCATAAATGCTCACATTGGGTCTTGCTTCTGTGCCTCTGCCCAATTTGTTTCCCTCTGTCAGGATGCCGTTCCTTCTCTCTTCCACCTCTCCGAATTCCACTGATTTTTCAAGGCGAAGATGAAGTCCCATCTCCTCTGAGAAGCCTTCCATGATTCCTCCAGTCCTAATTAACCTCCACCTTCATGACATTCTTACAGTATTTGTATCACAGAATCTAGCCCTTGACTATGTAGTCTTCTCAAAGAGAGCTGTCTCAGCCTCTCCAGCCCTCATTCTGGAGAGAAAGATAAAAGGGTTCCTCCAGACACAGGTTGAAAAGAGATGTGACCCCAGAGCAGTCCTGCACCCACCCCAACAAGGGCAGCAGGAGGAGAGCTCGGTGAGCACAGAAGATTATACAGCAGCTGCGAAAGGGAATCACCAGCCATTGTTTAAAAACATGACCAAGTATACACATCTCCGCTGCTGCCAGCTGCAAAGACTTGCCCGCCCGTGTGAGAAGCAGCTCAATTGAAAATCAGCTTCTGCAGTTTGAAGTGTCTGCCTTTGGAATTTTGGACTCATCTAAAATACCTGTTTCCTGTCCTGTATATAGGTTTTAACACTATTGCAGCGGGGGTGAAGGGTATCTCCCGCTGATGCCCTCAAAATTCTTTTTCCATTTCTGGATGCCCTACCCTTGGCTTCTATGTTTGCATCCAATGGCTAGCACCAGCGACCCTCTTCAGAAGAACTGGAATTTGGATTCTGCCCAGCGTTGGGATCAAGTCTGAGGTGTAACTTACACCCCACCACTCTCCCAGGGTCGAACTGAAGCCTGGACTTGCCTGAAATGACTCCCTGGCTTGGCTTCTTTGTGTTCTCTGTCCTGTCTGTCTGTCTGTCCTCCCCACTCCCACCCCATCCCCTCTGATTTTCCCCAGGGATCCTTAAAAAAATCCCTTGCACATGAATCTTCATCTCCAAGTCCGTTTCTGGGAGAACCTAAGATAATACATATGGCGCGTCTCTTCATTGGTCATTGGCAGTCACACGCCCCACCCCATCCTGCCAGTTCCACCTCTTTGAGTGACAATCGTCATTCTCTTTGAAGAAGCCCTCCAGGACCCAACTCCGAGTAAGTTTTGCCACAGAGTCCATATTTCAAGTCACATCATTGCAAACGTGCCCTCCAACCCAGTGAAAATCCACCCGGTCCCTCCTAGGTGATGTGATAGCAGATACACAGTCAGAAACTTATTTTTACTTTATTTATAAGATAAAATCTATCTTATTTTTTCTTCTTGGACTTTCCCCATTTAAAAAATTTCTGTGTAATACATTTAAGGACATCAATGTACTAAAATGTTTCATCTGTGAAAGAGAGGAACCAACTGGAAGCAGTCATGGAGTTTGTACATATTATTAAAACAATGATGGTTACTTCTGATCCTGGGTAAGGGTTTCATTTCATTTTTATATCCCAAAGTTTGCAAAGATAGTCAATGGAATATTATTGCTCATTCTCCTAGAAAACAGTAATATCTTCCCCCTCTATGACTTTGGATGCTGCCGAGGGAGTCACTGATAGATTTCATTCATCTTTCTAGATCCAACACTCTTTATACTGTGACTCCAGGATGCTTTAGCACCCCTGGCCCTGCTCTAAACTCTTCTGATAAGCTACCAACGAAGCAAAGGGAAAATAACCTTTCTGTTCTTGGTCACAGTCACTAAACTCTTCCTAACTTCATTAAAATCTATCCCCAAAACCCCACCAGCATGTTGTCACCTTTGCGGCAGGTGTGCATGTTCGCTTCCTACCTCTCCAAGCCCAAGGCCAGGTCTTGTAGTTCTTTGCTCCCTTATCGTGCTCGGCACAGGTCCAGGGTCACACCTGCCAAACGCATCAATTACACGGGAAATGAAAGTCACAGACCAGACTACTTCGAATCAAACCAGGCAAATAGGGCTGTACAAGATTCAACCTCTTCACGGGGTCCAGGCAACTTTGCAAGCTAGAGCCTCAACTGGCAGCTGCAATGTACATTTCTGCGATGTAATTTCTCGTACTCCTTTAGCTAGCTATCTGCTGTAAGGTGCACTTGAGTTTTCTTCCTAGCTCTGTCGTTCTACAACTTGATCCCTTTTCCTGCCTCCCTGAGATATTTAAGTCCTCCTGAACTCAAGGATTTTGGTACTTCAGATTTCTGAGAAAGGCAGTTTATTAGGAAACCTGCGTTTACTCAAGTATGTGGCAAGTCCCACTTGGCCAGCAAGCTAAATGTGATTCCTTGAAATTTGCTTCCAAGCATGGACTCCGGGGAGCTAAATGTAACATTTAGTCATCAATAGAATAATTTAGGTTCATTCTTTCTACTTGCATTCTAATAAGGGACTGGAGTTCACACTGGTATTCTCTGGAAAATGGAACTACCTTCCCGCCCTGCAGAGGTATGTTATTAATGAAAGAGCCACCTATTTCCTGCGCTGGCTTCCTCTATGCTTTGGGACTTAGGCACAGTGTCTTTTCAGACATGCCGGCAATTTATGGCTTCGCCAATGTAATAGTGAATAAATGCCGTTGGCCGTTTACCATTTGGGATTCAACTCCAAGTCTGGATCTTGTTATGCAGGCATTTTCAGAGCATTACAGCTCAGCTGTGAAAGCACTCTGGCTTAAAGCGAAAACGCAGTAGAACCTTGCTAATCTAACAACTTAATCACACTTTCCATCCCTTCACAGCAAGGACTTAATAGTAAGACTCAAAGTGAGGCTTCGTGTCTTCAGAATGCACAGAAACACATTCTTCTGATGACTGTGTTATCATAAACAATCTCCAACTTTGCTTATTGAAGCAAATGAGACATTACTTTACCACTGCACTATCCTTTTAATTCAGCCTTCAAGGATGGCTTCAAAATGCTGGAGAACTTGACAGAGATATTCTGGCTAATGCTTTGCATTCTACACTTCAGTACCAAGACTCTATGAAAAGGTGTTGTGATCCTGGGCCATTTGGTGTCTTCAGGTGCCTGAAGGCAATCTTTAGAGCAATGCTCTAAACAAGGAACATTTGGATTTAGATATGAAGATTCGCACATATATAATTCTAGTTATATGGCCAGAGTAGGTTAGTCCATTTTCTCTCCTGTGGGGGCGAGGGAAGCTTTCATATTCATATTAAAGTTTTTTCCAGTTATCTCTAAATGATTCCCAAGGCATACACTAGATAAATTTGTTCTCTATGTACCGTCTCCACATTCATAAAACAGAGAGTGTGTTTCCAAAAGAAGAGAGACTGAAAAAGTGACCTACTGTTCTTTTTGAAATCGAACTGATCTCACCTAAAATTCTACTATCTATCATCAGGACATTAGAGTTGAAAGTTCCTCTCTCTCTCTCTCTCTCTCTGTGTCTAAAAGTGTTATACTCTTCTATGTGAGGAGTACATAGAAGGCAGCCCTCAGTAACAAAGTTTAATGGAGGTACAAGAGGTAAAAGTTGACGGCTCTTGTTAACAAGTTCCCATGAAAATGACTACCATTCCATGCAACAAATATATTTTCTACTGAATATAGTGCTTGAATCTAGGTACAACATAAATACTCTGTAAAGATGGATACAGCCATTTTTAAGTGACTTTAAGTGTCTTAATGGTTTGGAGTGTCATCCAGTGTCATGCAGGCTTACTGTACGTGGGGCTTTAGAATGCCCAGTCTTTGGTTATTTCAGAATAGGGTCCAGGTACGTGACTCGCTTGGTGAAGATCCCTTATTTTTTTTGGCAACAAGTTGCTCAAGACTTCCAAAGTAATTGTTATTCTCTCTTGTTACTTCATCTAGTCTAGAGATGACATTTGTCAAAGATGGAAAAGACACCGCAGAGTATTGCCCTGACTCGAGTTGTCCCAAGTGATGTCAATTTAACATCACTCCTTATAAATAAATCATCAGAACCAAAGTTTTTCTTCAAGTAAAGGGTGCTTTTCCATATATGCAAGTTGAACCAGATATTTCTCTTGTCAAAAACTCAGCATCATTGAATGTGGCAGGAGAGACCTCAGCAGTAATCCAGTATTCCAAAGAATTCTTAGCTGATACCTTAACCTTTGAGGGAAGGAATTCCTAGAAAATCACTGGAGAGTAACCACTGAGGTCTGCATCTCAACTATCCTAGGAAACTTTTCTGGGTTTCATGATTAGTATGATCTTTCCAAGTGAATGCTTGGGAGTGTACAGAAAATCTGTTGCAAATTTTAAAATAATCCTTTAAAAACATATGTGAAATTGTGTCCCTGCCTTGCTCAAAACACTCTTCTGACTTCCCATGACACTCAGAAGAAAATGTGGTCTTTCCCAGGTCTCCAAGGTTCCTCGTAACAGGCCTCTGCCCGAACCTGTGGCATCCCTGCCCTCCCTTGTGGGCTCCGGTCACCATGGCCTCCTTGATAATCCAGCCTCCAGCCTCCAGCCTGTGCACTCACTGTCCCCCTGCCAGAAGTGCTCTTCCCCCAGATGACTCACCCTACACCTGTGACTTGTTGCCTTATTCAGTCTCTGCTCAGATGTCTCCCCTCCTCAGAGAGGACCTCCCTGAACCTCTGTTATGGGTTCAATTGTGTCCTCCCAGAATTCATATTGAAGCCCTAGCCCTCAGCATCTCAGAATGGGACTATATTCACTAATAAGGCCTTAAAAGAGGTGATTAAGTTAAAATGGGTTTGTAAGGGTGGCCCTAATTCAATATGACGGGTGTCCTAATAAGAATGAGATTAGTGCAGAGAAAGACACACAGAGACGATCAAGTGGACACAGTGAGAAGATGGCCATCTGTAAGCCATCTCACAGAGAGGTCTTGGAAGAAACCAAAGCTGCTGGCACCTTGATCTTGGACTTCTAGCCTCTAGAACTGTGAAAAAATACATTTCTGTTGTTTAAGACACTCCGTCTGTAGTATTTTGTTATGATAGCCGAGCTGACTAATACACTCCCCCGATCTAAGGCCTTTTCCTTCTCTTCCCCATTCTGTGATTTACAGCTCTTCCTAGCCCTTGAGAATGCAAACCTATTTATTTACATTTTTAAAATTGAAATTTAATTGACATAACATTATATTAGTTTCAGGTGTACAATGTAATGATCTGATATATATACCCTATCTATATCTGTATCTATATATACTGTGAAATGATCACTACAACACGTCTAGTTAACATTCATCACCGCATATAGTTACAATTCTTTTTCTTGTGATGAGAACTTTTAAGATCTACTCTTTTAGCAACTTTCAAATATACAATGCAACTTTATTATCTATAGTCACCGTGCTATACATTACATCCTCAGGACTTATTTATTTTATAACTGGAAGTTTGTACCTTTTGTCCACCTTCACACATGGTAGGTGTTCAGTAAATATTTGCTTAATGAATTAATAAATATATTAAATAATGCACAGTAGTCCAGCTCTACAATAACTCTACTAGGAGATTTGAGCCATGTATAAATACAGAAATTGAGGTCCTGTGTTTAAATCAAATGAACCAACTTATTCCCTAAATGTATAGAAACTTGGATTGAAGTGATTATAATCCTGGCAGGCACCTTGAAAATGACATTGAAATGAACCTAAGCACTAGACTGGTACTAAGTGGAAGCTGTGAATATGAAATCAAATTCAAGAACATAAAATGGCTTTTCTTTCTGCTTTCATGGTCATTATACTATATTTGGAATAACTAGGAAAAAACATACCACAAAGAAGCCAATGTTCAAAAAGGCAGAGATACTTGAAAGTCTTTGAACACCTCACCAGAGATAATTTAACTCAATAAGATTAAAATTCCAGATCAAAGTTAGCAAAAATACAGAAAAGGAAAAAAGACCGTTCTGAGACCTCCTATCCCCACACATGTTTACCACCACACCAATGATCAGTAGACGTGGGGTTTCCATAGCAAATAATTTCCATTTCTACCACCTATAAGGAACAGCATTACAACAGTGTCCTCAGAAACATAGCTGGTAGTTTCCGTCACTCATGATCTGATTGGTCTAGGAACAGATAAACAATAGAGAAAAAATAATAATGACATAGAAGGATGACTCTTTACCATCATATAATCAATCAGCAAACATCTACTGACTGCCTGCTACTATTTGAAATTCTATTCATGATGTCATAGGAAAATCCGACATTATATTCAAAAGCTTCATGTGATTTATGTAGTCAAGCAAACCTACATTAAATGGATATTAAGCTCCTCACTGGAATGTAAGCCAGGGCCATGACACTGATTTACTTCTGTATTTCAAGATCCTCACACCTAGCTAGGGCTGCATTAATATTTGTTGAATGAATAAATGAATATCAAAATAGAAGTAAAAATGCAGCAGTGGCTCAGTTTCTTGAGTGATCTATGAGTCATGAATTCAGAACTGTTAGAATCTTTAAAAGGACTTTGGTCAGCAAGCTTTGTAGGGAAAAAACAGGCTACTGGACATCCAATCCAAAGATAAAGATTCCCTACACTCAACTTTGTGATCAGAGAACATCCAGTGTCTACCATTGACTGCTATACTGGCAGTGGCAATGAATGTCTGTTATTTTTGTCTGTCCGGCACGGACTCCCTTCTTCTTTGAATACTGACATCTCAATTTGCCTTTCTCACTCTTGATTCACACAATGTAGGTGGAGCCAAACCCTCTCCCCTCCACGGAGATGGGCAATTGGCTCAGCTTAAGCCAAGCCAAGGTTGCCTTCCACTTGACCACACTGATTGGTTTAGGGATATTAGGTGACTCAAGACAGGCCCACAAGACTCAAGGCCAGATTCATGCTGGGACTTTAGAAGGGAAAAAACCCTGTCTTTCTACCAAACTCTAGACTTGTAGATGTAGGCCTGATGCTAGTTAGTTTAACCATGTCAGCAGAGAGGTAAGCAACTCTAGAGGTGGAGAAAGTGCGTGCGTGTGCGTGCATGCTGCACGAGTGGGCATGGTGGGGGGAGAGGAAAAGAGAGAGAGAACGCATGCGAGAGAGAGCACATGAGCCACCATTCGGTCACTTGGATACAGCCATGCCTGAAAGCAGCTACACACCACCAATAAATTCCCACAGTGCTTCAGCAAATCCGAGTTAGTTTCCTGGGCTTTCTAGCAAAATAACTTCAATGATACAACAACACAGAGCAAGCCTCAAACTCATCTGCTTCTCAGTGGACCATCCACGGTGAAAGTAGCTGTCAAGAAAAAGGAATACAAATTTATGGACAAGCATGGAACTGGGAACGTTCTCTCCCATCTCTGTGCCCAAGTTTTTACATCTGTGAAATGGGGATAATAATAAAACCTCCCTCGTGGCATTATTGTGATTAAGTCAATATGAAAAGTGTTACATGAAAGTATCCCAAATGTCGGTAATATTGATGCTATTATTGTTATTTCCACGATAAAAATGATTATATCAACGCTGCAGTTCTGTTGCTCTGTGCGCAGGCACCACTTTGGAATCAGATTTGAACTGTTACCAAGTTGAATTAACTATCCATAGGGTCTATTATTGGATAAATTGATCATTTATTCAATCATTCAGAAAGGAAATCTCAGCCCTCCAAAAAAAAATTTACAGAGACTTCCCTGGCCGTCCAGTGGTTAAGACTCTGCGCTTCCAATGGAGGGGGAGTGGGTTCGATCCCTGGTTGGGGAACTAAGATCCCACATGCTGAGCAGCGTGGCCAAAAAAAGAAAAAAGAAAAGAAAATCCATGTCCAAGTCTGGGATCTGGCCTGACCCCTGAGTCCACAGGGAGCACCCATGGACCAATAGGAGACCCCTGGAGGACAGGGTCTTTATCACTATAAGAGCCTGTAAGGACCAGGAGGCCTGTGCCTCCTTCAGCACCTGCGGAATCCAGCAAATTTCCCTTCTCTGTGGAATCCAGTAGGGAAACGACTATTTTTAAGGGAACTGAGGGAAAAGGATAATGGTAGCTTTAGCTTGAATCTGAGGCTGTTGTAAGAGAAAATAACAGTGTTGGTAATTTCCCCTTCCTGTTTAAGCACTTTGGTGAAGTGCCTTCCCCTAAATTAAACTGGGAAGTAAGAAAAAACTAGTTCACATGCCAGCATACAGACCCACAGGCCCACTTGGCCACAGATTTCTAGCACACGGGAGTTCTCTTAGAGGAGAACTGGGGAACTGGGCCAGACTGCAGGATCAGAATTTCCCTCTGCTGTGGAAAAAAAAGAAAAAAAAAAAGGAAAAGATCTTCAGTCATCTCAGTCAAAAATGTATTGAGGTTTTTTCCCCAAATCCTTTTTCTTTCTACTCAGCCTCTTCTTCCTCCTTCTCCTCCTCCTCCTTTTTTTTAAAATTGTGGTAATATATACATATAAAATTTACCATATTAATACTTTTAAAGCATGCAATTCAGTGGCACTACCTTCACACTGCGCAACCATCAGTGCTGTCCATCTCAGGAACCTTCTCATCATCATCCCATCCTGACACTCTGTCCCCATTAAACACCAACTTCCCATTTCCCCTCCCCCCAGCCTCTGTTAACCACTATTCTTTCCGTTTCTATGAATTGCTTTAGGTCTCTCATATAAGTGGATTCACACTCTATCTGTAGTTTTGTGACTGGATTATTTCACTTAGCATAATATCGTCAATGCTCATGTTGTAGCATGTGTCTGAATTTCCTTCTTTCTAAAGATTGGATAATGTTCCATTGTATGTACCACATTTTGTTTATCTGTTGATGAACACTTAGGTGCTTCTACCTTTTGGCTCTTGTGCATAATGCTTCTATGAACATGGGTATACAAGTACCTGTTCGAGTCCCTGATTTTGATTCTTTTGGCTATATGCCCAGAAGTTGGATTGCTAGATCATGGGGTAAATCTATGTTTAATTATTTGAGGAAGCATCACACTGTTTTCCTTAGCAGTTATACTATTTTGTATTCCCACTAGCTATGCAATATGGTTCAATTTCTCCACATCTTCACCAGTATTTGTTATTTTCTGTTTTTTTTTAATAATAGCCATATTAATGGGTGTGAAGTGGTATCTCATTATGGTTTTGATTTGCATTTCCCTCATGATTAGCGATGTTGAGCATCTTTTCATGTGTTTATTGACTTTTTGTATATCTTCTTTGAAGGAATGTCCATATATTCAAGTCCTTTGCTCATTTTTAAATTATTTGGTATTTGATTGTTGAGTTGTAAGAGTTCTTCATATATTTTGAATATTAATCCCTTATCAGATATATGATTTACAAATATTTTTTCCTGTTTCATGGATTGCCTTTTCACTCTGTTGACATCACCAAGTTTTTTGTTTGTTTGTTTTTTCCCCTTCGGCCATGCCACACAGCTTGCGGGATCTTAGTTTCCTGATCTTGTGGGACTGAACTTGTGCCCCCTGCAATGGAAGCACACAGTCAGGGAATTACCCTTTTCACTCTGTTGATAATATCCTTTCATGCACAGTTCTAAATTTTGACGTAGACCAATTTAACTAGCTTTTCTTTTGTTACCTCTGCTTTAGCAGTCATATTCACAAAATCATCACCAAATCCAATATTATGAAGTTTTTTTTTCTTCATGTTTTCTTTGAAGAGTTTTATAGCTTTGATTCTTAAGTTTAAGTCTTTGATCCATTTTGAGTTAAGTTTTGTATATGGTGTAAGGTTCAATTTCATTCTTTTGCATGTGAATACCCAGTTTTTCAGTCACCATTTGTTGAAAGAAAAAAAAAAACCACAATATTTAGTTTTGAAAACACCCATAACTATGGATTTAATTTTTTTTTCTCAGTACTTTGTGTTTGCTTTGTGTATTTGAAGCACCGTGAACAGGTACACACACATTGAGGACTACTATGTTTTCTTAATGAATTGATCCTTTTATTGTTGTGAATTGTTCCTCTTTTTCTCTGCTTATGTTCTTTATTCTGAAGTTCACCTTCGCTGATATTAATATAGCCACCTCGGCTTTCTTATTATTAATGTTTTCCATTCCTTTAGTGATATGGTTGGATTTAAGTCTAACACCTTACTACTTTGTTTTCTACTTGGTTATTTGCATTTTTTTCCTCTTTTCCTGCTTTCTTTCGGATTATTTTTAGATTCTGTTTTCTCTTTCTTGGCTTATTGTCTATATGTACCTGCCTTATTTTTTTGATGGAATATAGAACTCACAATAAGCACCTTTAACACCACAGTCTGCTCTCAAATCATAACATACCACGTAATATGTACCCTAAGAACCACACAGTAGCTGTACTTCCATTTCTCCTTTGGGGTCCTTTAAGCAATTGTTGCCGTTCACTTTACTTCAATAAACCCCACAATACATTGTTATTATTTTTTCCTTAAACATCCTGCTCTTTTTACAAGAAAATGTTAAGTAAGGGAGACATTTATATTGTATTTACACACACATTCACCACTTTGGTGTTCTTCTTTCCTTTGTGTAGATCCAAGTCTCCAACTGATATCACTTTCCTTCAGCCTGAAAAGCTTCCTTTCACATTGCTTAGAGTGTAGGTCTCCTGGATGAAAAGTCTTATTTTGCTTTCATTTTTTTAAAAAATAAATTTCTTTCTTTCTTCTCTTTCTTTCTTTCTTTCCTTCTTTCTTTCTTTCTCTCTCTCTCTTTCTCTCTCTCTCTCTCTTTCTTGGCTGCGTTTGGTCTTCCTTGCTGCATGTGGGCTTTCTCTAGTTGTGGAGATTGGGGGCTACTCTTCGTTGAGGTGTGCAGGCTTCTCATTTTGGTGGCTTCTCTTGTTGCAGAGCACAGACTCTAGGTGCGCAGGCTTCAATAGTTGTGGCGCACAGGCTCTAGAGCACAGGCTCAGTGGTAGTGGCACACGGGCTTAGTTGCTCCATGGCACGTGAACTGTGTCCCCTGCATTGGCAGGCAGATTCTTAAACTCTGCGCCACCAGGGAAGCCCTTCCTTTCATTTTTGAAGGTTATTTTTTCTAGATATAGAATTCTACTTTGACCATTTTATTTTCCCTTCCAGAACTCTAAGAATGCATTTTCCTTGTCTTCTGGCTTGCATTGTTCCTGACAAGAAGTCTGTGAGCGTTCTCATCTGTGTTCTGTGTGTCTAATGTGTCTTTCTTTCTCTGACTCCTTTTAAGAACTTTATCACTGGTTTTCAGCAAATTGGTAATGAGGTACTGTGATGTGTTTTCACTTGTACTTTTTCTGCTTGGGATTCTTTGAACTTCTTGAATCTGTACATTTATAGTTTTCATTAAGTTTTGGGAAGATATTGGCCATTATTTCTTTAAATAGCATTTCTGTGCCCCCTTTTCTAAGACTCCCATTTTATATACATTAGACCACTTAACCTTGTTCCACAGGTCACTAAAACTCTTTTCATTTTTTTCAGACTCTTTTCCTTCTTTGTGCTTCAGCCTAGATAGTTTCTTTTGTGATTTCTTCAAATTCACTGATCTTTTTTCCCATAGTGTCCAATCTCTTGTTAAAGTTGTCTGGTGAATTTTCACTTGGTTCCACTGACATTTCATTCTTTTCTTTCTTTTTTTGGCTGCATTGGGTCTTCATTGCTGTGCGTGCGTGGGCTTTCTCTAGTTGTGGTGTGCTGCAGTGCACAGGCTTCTCTTGTTGTGGAGCATGGGCTCTAGGCTCATGGGCTCAGTAGCTGTGGCACACGGGCTTAGTTGCTCTGCAGCATGTGGGATCTTCCTGGACCAGGGATAGAACTCATGTCCCATGCGTTGGCAGTCAGATTCTTAACCACCATGCCACCAGGGAAGTTCCCATTTCTTTTTTTATAGTTCGCATCTCTCCTCATTATAAGCATGTTTTCTTTTGATTTCTTAAGCCTATTAATATGAGCTATTTTAAAGTTTTTGGCTTTATTGCTGTCATTTCTGGGTCTGTTTCTAATGATTAATTTTTCTCCTGATTATGAATCGTATCTTCTTGCTTCTTTGTCTAGTAACTTTTGATTGTGATTTTAAACATCACATTGTTTTGTGTCTGGATTTTGTTGTCTTTCTTTAAAGAGTATTGACATTTATTTTGGCAAGCATTAACTAACCTGTGGATCAGCTTCATTCTTTTATTTTCAAGCTTTGTTAGGTCGAATCTAGAACATCCATTACTTTAGGACTAATTTATCTCTGCTACTATGGTGTAACTGTTCTGAGTCTCTAATAAACGCCTCTGGTTGTAGTAAGCAATATAATGGCCTCCCCAAATGTCCACATTAATTCCTGGAACCTGGGAATAATTAGGTTAAATGAGAAAAAGGGAATTAAAGTTTTAAGAATTAAGCTTGCTAATCAGCTGACTTTAGGGAGATTATTCTGGATTACCCAGGTGGGCTTAAGGGTGTTCAAAAGCTGAAGAGGGAGGCAGAAGAGAGAACCAGAGAGACAGAATATGAGAAGGACTCAGTTCAACGTTGTTGACTTTGAAGATGGAGGAAAGGGGCCAGGAGTCAAAAAAAGTGTGTGGTTCCAGGAGGGAAAAAATGCAAAGAAACAGATTCTTTCCCAGGTCCTCCAAAAAGAAATGCATCATACCCGCATTTGAGTCTTATCCCAGTGAGATCTGTGTCAGTCTTCTGATCCACAGAACTGTAAGTATAATACACTTGTGTTGTTTTAAACCACTACATTTAGAGTAATTCGTTATAGCAGCCATGGAAAGCCAAGGCAGTGGTCAGTGAGATTTCTCCACGCTCACTGCGTGGAACACAGTTGTCTCCCACATAATTGTGAACGCTGAGAATGTTCCCATTTATGGTTCCCTTGTGGTTCTTTCACCTTGTTTTGTTTCCCTTCCCTCGGGGATTATAGTCCTGCTGTCCAATGTCTGAAAATAATTGTATCATATATTTTGTCTACTTGTCTAGTTGTTTATGGCAGGAAGGAAACAAATGGTACTGGTTATTCCAACATGACTAGAGGCACAATGTAATGTGTTCGACTTTGCATATTGAGAAACAAATTTATATAGCATGACTTTTTAAAAAAATGTCCTTAAGTATAGGACTGAAGACCCAGCTCAGTCTTATGCTGCCAAAATAAAGCACTGCCTTCTTTTGGTCTTGGTAGCCACTGCTGAGGATAAAAGGAACTCTGTGTCTTCACATGGCCTTCCCTTTTTGTGTGTCTGTAATCTTATCTCTTCTTTTAAGAACACAAGTTATATTGGATTGGGGCCCACCTTGGTAACCTCATTTTAACTTAGTCACCTTTTTAAAGACCCTATCTCCAAGTATAGTCATATTTTGAGGTACTGGGGGTTGGGGCTTCCACATGTGAATTTGGGAGGGTGTGGCCACAATTGAACCCATATCAGTGCTTTTCCATACTTGAAGTCATTGTTTCCAAAAAAATTGCGGATCTTTTCTTCCTCTGTTTCTATGGCCCATTGACTGTTCTTTTCAGTTAATGGCAGCAGAAATATCTAATAAGGTCAACTTGATTTGCTAGACATAGTACCAGAATATGGTCAGGATACAGTTCTCGCCCTCAAGGGGCTTTCTTCTTATGGTGGGATTATATATATATATATATATATATATATATATATATATATATATTTGAAATGTTAAAATAGTAACTGATTTTTTTTCTGTCCTCAGTACCGTCTTCTACCCATTGACCCACAAACAAATTTCTGCACACCCTGGACTCCCACATAAGCTTCTTTACCCTCATGTGCCTATAAGCAGCACGAAAATGCTGAGACTTGGACCAATGGAGGGAAAGCTTACAGTCAAGAATGAGTGAAAACTCCCCACTAACTGAGAATGAAATTCCAAACAGAAATGAGAATGCCTGCATCCAGTGATGACCCTGAAGACCAGATGCCCATCTCCACAACCCAGAACTTAGGTGCAACTCCTAAAGAAATTAGGAAAACCCCAAATTAACTAGAATTCCTTTTCTGCTATGCCAGAAGCATGGAAACTCAAGAAAGGAATTAAAGTCACATTTCTTGTACCCTGAAACCAATACCTATGATATTGTGTATCTGAGGAAGGAAGACATTTCCATACAAAGAGAAGCACTGACACTGGCTAGTAGATACAGAGAGTAAATAAGCTGGGTGGCAGACAGTTTCTATAGAATTTCAAGGCCCTTGAAGCCTGCATCATGAATGGCCAGTGACCTTCTTGCAGTATTAACTGACCATATTGGTTAAGGTGAGGCACAACGCCTAACAAGCTGGCTGCTATAAAAAGCAAACCCCAAATTTATTTACTTATTAAAATTTTTTTTAATTTTTCATTAATTTTTATTGGAGTATAGTTGCCTTACAATGTTGTGTTAGTTTCTGCTGTGCAGCAAAGTGAATCAGTTATATGTATATATATATCCACTCTTTTTAAGATTTCCTTCCTATTTAGGTCACCACAGAGCATTGAGTAGTTTCCTGTGCTTTACAGTAAGTTCTCATTAGTTATCTATTTTATACATAGTAGTGTATATATGTCAATTCCAATCTCCCAACTCATCCCATCACCCTTCCCCCCTTGGTAACCATAAGTTTGTTCTCTACATCTGTGACTCTATTTCTGCTTTGCAAATAAGTTCATCTGCACCATTTTTCTAGATTCCACATATAAGCAATATTATATGATATTTGTTTTTCTCCTTCTGACTTACTTCACTCTGTATGACAGCCTCTAGGTCCATCCACAACTCTGCAAATGGCACTATTTTGTTCCTTTTTATGGTTAGGGAATATTCCACTGTATATATGTACCACATCTTCTTTATCTATTCCTCTGTCAATGGACATTTAGGTTGCGTCCCTGTCCTGGCTATTGTAAATAGCGCTGCAATGAACATTGGGGTGTACGCATTCTTTCAAATTCTGAGCAAACCCCCAATTTAAATGGTTAACCACAACAGATTACTGCTTGCATGTGTAACAGTTTGACCGTGGTGATCCTGATTGCTTCCTCCATACAGACATTCAGGGACTCAGGATGCTAGGTCACCCCAGCACAAGGTAGAACATTGTAACAACAATACAGAGAATTCCTAATGAAAGGAACCATCCTCCTTCCCATTCATGGAGTGCTTCCTGAGTGCCAGGCACTGTGCTGAGTCTCACCATTCCATCCTCACAGCAACACTCTGTGAAGAAGCCAGGGCTTGGAAAGGCTCATGCCCAATTCTGCCCAACCACGAGCCAGATTCTTAATCACTCAGTTCTACATCAGCCACTTGATTTATGCTGATATTGCATTCCTGAGAAGTGATAGTTAATTCAGAAACATGTAGAGCAAAAATGAATTTTCTCACCAGGAGTGAAGGGAAAGAAAAGCAAGAGAAGTGCTCTAAGAGACTGCAAAAGATTCCAGTCATGTAAATGTTTTTGCTATATTGCCTTACTGTGAAGAGTAAATAAGCAGTTTAAGGGGAAAATTGAATATGTTAAAATTTATTCATGGAATAACAAGAAAAAAATAGCCACTGATTAATGGAGTACTGGCCAGTATAGCCTGCAAATGTGAGTAGGCGAAGCTCCATTTTCTACATCATGAGAATTCTAATACGTGAGGTCTCTCATCACATTCGCGGGGTTCCCAACCAAACGCGTCTGTTACTCTTGGTGGCCCTGCTCACACCTTTTCTTAACATTTTCATCAGAGAGACGCATACAGCCAAAGCCTATGACAATCGTGATCAATGACAATAACAGTCAAGGGCAAACACTCACTGAGCGCGATGTGCAGACACCGTTCTAAAAACATGCACTGATTCATCTAGCCTCCATCTTCACCCCACAGGACAGGTTCTTTCATTATCTCCATTTTACACATGAGGACACGGAGAGATTAACTCCCTACGAGGGCTGCTTTTATGTGTTATCTTGGCTGGGCCATGGTGCCCAGATAGTTGGTCAAACATTATTCTGGATGTTTCCATGAGGGTGTGTTTGGATGAGATTTACATGTACATCAGTGGACTTTGAGCAAAGCAGATTGCCCTTCATAATGCTGGGTGGGCCTCATCCAATCAGTTGAAGACCTGAAAAGAAGGGAAAGCTGACCTCTCCCTGAGCAAGAAGAAATTCTACCAGCAGACTGCCTGTGGCCTCCATCTGCAGCATTGGCTCTTCCTGGTTCACTAACAGTCTGCCTTTGGACTTGAAGTGCAACTCTTTCCTGTGTCCTGCAGCCTGCTGGCCTCCCCCATCAGATTTTGGACTTGCCAACCCTCCACAATCACATAAGCCAACTGCTTAAAATAAATCTCTTTCTACATATGTATCACATCCTGTTGGTTCTGTTTCTCTGGAGAACCCCAGCTAATACACTTGCCTAAGGTTATATAGCCTGTAAATGGTAGAACTGGCTTTCAATCCTGCAGTCTGGTGCCATACGCTTGATGGGAACTTTCCTGTTAGCCCTTATCAGTGCAGCTGATAACCTCTATTTTTATGCTAGTAGGGATAGCTCTTCCCCACCTCTTCATATTAACCGATCATATTGGTTAAGATAATACAAATTGCCTAAGAAGCTAGCTGCCATAATAAACAAATCCCGAACTTCAGAGGCCAGCCACAATAGACACATTTCGTGTATCTGTAGCAGTTTGACAGGGGCCATCCTGGTTGCTAGGTGACCTTCCTTCACACACTCATTCAGGGACCCAGCTGCTAGAGGCTCTGGCCATCTTCAACACGTAGCTTCCAAGGTCACCCTGGGGCTTGACTGCACTCCAGCTAGCCAGAAGGGGAAAGGAGCATGGGAGGTCATGTATGAGAGTTTTTAGAATCGCTATTGCTAAGGAATTTTTTGTTAAAACAATTTGGCGAGCAGTTCAAACTGGGCTATTCTGAAATTATTTTCTGTGCGTGTCTGTTGCTCATTTGATGTTCATTTTCAATAATGTAATTCTTTAAGATAACATTTAAAAGCACATTTTAAAGTTGCTCATCTCCCTTTCATCGTATTTCAAACTCCTTAAACTAACAGGCGGAAATAGAGAAGCAGATGTATTTCTTAATGAAGCAACCAAATTGACTAGAAGGGCTGTTTTATACAGAGGATATTAAGAGAGAAGGTTGGAGATGAAAAGTTGGGGCAAGATGATGGAGGGCCTTGAATGCCAGGCCCAGGCACTTGGGCATTTACCCTTGAGAGATCTCAAATTCTTGCTTTTTCTACTCTGAACTAACAGCCCTTATTCTCTATGCCAGATCATCATAGGTGATGTTCACCACCATACGTGAGTGTAATAATATTCAACTCATCATTTGTTTGTTTCTCATTTCCTCTCTTCCCTCCACACCCATCACCTGGATAAACGGTATGCATCTCAAGGGCAGGAGCATGACTTACACTTTTCTTAAAGCTGCATAAGCCTAGCAGAGCATCTCACATGTGAAGTTAAGGGCTACATTCTGTTGAAATTCAAGAGATGTCCCTATACCTTCAAATAACCCACAAATGGGTGAATATAACTATGCACATAATTTCCTCCCCAAACGCAATATATTTTAACTGAAAAATATGAATGATGTCTTGAGGCTTCGGATGACTTTACAAACTACCATGTTCTGGTTGGGGTTCTCAGCAAAATGACTTGCCCAATGATGCTCCCTGGTTTGGGGATTGTGTCCTTTAACTATTTCCACATCATATAGCCAAGCTGTCATCATATTTGACATTCCGTGCTTTGAAATGGCTATTATTACAGGCATGGGGAATCTCTCTCCTCTTTCTTTTCCCTTCATTTCTATCACTGACTAGCAATCAGCTGATATTTTTTAGCACTTTTTTTTTTTTACAAAGGAGCAAAGCATTTAAAAAAAATTACATCAAAAATGTATTGCATAAGGAATGACTAGTAGAGAACAAAATCCTGTTTGTGCTAGTAGTCAGCTAGAAACACTCACTAGTGAGAAACTCACTCCCACCCATGAGCCTGGGACTCAAATTCATGGCTCAGCAAAATTACAAATGACCATACATCATGGATCTGGGATTTTGCAAATAATAAAAACCACATGTGCTGACTCTAGAGGTGGGAAGTACCTAGGATATAATAGTAAATGTGACAATAGCATTGATATCACTAGTTACCAAGCTATGAGACTATGTGTGTGTCAAACTGGATATATGTCTGTATGCGTGCATTTGCATACAAATGTGAGTGTGGGCGTGTGTGTATTTTCAAGTTCTTCATTGCTACATAACAAGTTACCTCAAACAGTGGCTTGAAACAATAACCATCATTTCTTCTTTCACTCAGTTCTGGGATTGACTGAACTCAGCTGGGTGGTTCTTACTTGGGATCACGCCATGGTTGCAGTCATCTTACGAGTGGAACTGGAATCATCTCAAAGACCTCTTCACACACATGTCTGGGGCTTGGACTGGGAAGACTCAAAAGAGCTGGGAGCTAGAGCTGGAAGCTCCTTGGGTACCTCTATTTCTATTTGGTTTTTCCATGTGGTCATTCTAGCATGGTGGCTTCCCTGTAGCTCAGCACTCCAAATCACAGGTTCAAGGAGAAAGAGACAAAGACAGAGGCAGAAACAGAGAGAAACTCTGGCAAGGTGGGTGCTGTGCTCGTACAGAATCACACATTCATAATCATGTACATCCTATGACCTTTGCCACCTTCTGCTGATTAGGAGCTTGTCATAGGCCCCACCCACACCTGTGGGGAGGGGAATGACACAAAGGTGTGGATACCAGGAGGGAGGGATCATGGGTCTCCCCTAAAGTCTGTCTGCCACGTGTAATGAAATTAAGCAACGTGTTCCAAATCACATAGCTAGAGGGCAGCACAAATAGGATTTGACCCCAAGTGGTCTGACTTGAGTCTCCATTCTCAATGATCATACTAGAGGGATACTTGGTGTGAGTGCATATTTTTAACTGTGATAATCCTTTTTTAAAAAGAATACGTTCTCCTTTGCATCCAGTAAGAGGCTAAGCTGACAGAATCATGCTTCTGAGGCTGCGAAGCTGAAAACCAGCCCCCAGGACATGGTGACTTCACGCAGGTAATGCCACACTCACCAATGAGGCTTCCTTGGTGGTACTGGCTCCATGCTGATACCTTCAGGTCGCAATTATATACCTAACATATCTGTATAAGCTGAGAAAGAGAGCTTGTCAGAAGACTATACATTTTCTTGGAACATCTTCAGGCCAGATGGCACATGGGCAGGAACAAATGGGTAATGTTGCAATGGAAGCAACTGGGGGAAAGTCCTGTAGATGCTGGGACTTCAGCCTTGGGAAGGACTCCAGCAGCAGCTGATTCTCTACCATACAATGGGCTGAAAAAAACACATCTCTGTAAAAATAAAGAAAAGCCTAACCGAGTGCAGCTGCCATCCTCCCAATAATTAGATTTGGAGGATTATTGCTGAGATGAATGGAAGGTATCATATGGTCACTGCTAGAAATATTTGCCATCTTTGTCTAACTGCACTACCAGGCACTAGAGTTCTGAGCGGACCCACATATGTTTGCTTTTAATTAAAATGTGCTGAATGAATCGTTAGCTACACTGAAATAATGAAGAAAAGCAACACAAGACAAATCGGCTAATTGACAACTCCAAACATTCTATTTTATACCCTTCAGTTATGTTAATGGAGAGTTCCAATATGTTCTAGTTGAAATAATAATTACACAGCACAGTTACATAATAACCTAAGAGGTAGATAAAAATGTTACAAATAACTACAGCAGCAAAACCCACAAATGGGTCAAAGGATTACAAATTCATTTACCCAGTCTTTAATCCAACAAGTACATATTGAGAACACTGCTTATTATGTGTCAGGCTCTCATAGGCTAATGCTTATGATGAAATATTCCCAGTGTTTTCAAATACACATTTTTATTTAAGATAGCATGTTCTGTGAGTATCAAGGTGCTACACAGGGTACCTCTCCAACCACATGATGAAACAAAATAGGAAGCAACTCTTGAAAAGGAGAGACCATCATTTTAAGACATTTCAAAAGCTAGTTTATGTGAAGGCAGAGAATCTGGCCAAGATCTTGACAAATTACATTTTATTCAATGCACAAGAAACTAGCGCAGCTGCCTGAAGGAAAATGTGTCCTGGGATTGTGTACACAGAGCAAGGCCAAAGGGCAGCCATATTCCAAGTAGACCGTAAACAGAAGGTTGATTAGAAGCCTTTTCAAAGATCATGGCAGAATTTCAGCTGTGCGACAACCAGAATTCTGGCCAAAACTGGGAGTGATGGAAACTGTCACATATCTTTGGATATTTTGTGGAGATTAATCCCTTGACTGGGTTGTCTCTGCTGAATAAAGGAGAATAATTCAGAGTCAGTCACAGAACACTCTTGCTCTTAACTGGAGGAGCAGGATATCAATGAGGTAAATTAACTCCAAGCATTTAGAGTTTATTTACAACTAAACTGCAAAGCCTCCATCTCATGCATATTCAATCAGAGAAAATTGTGGCTCATTCAAGACAAGACGTGAGCCAACTGTGGGGCGAGGCGAAGGGTGACGTCATCTGAAAGGGCTGGAAACGAAGTGTAAATTTGAATATCATCTGTATATAAGTGATAATTAAAGCTGTGAGACTCAATGTGCGCCAACGAAGTCAATACAAATGAGGAGAACAGTGTCCCAAGCTACGTGGTACTTCTGAAATGGAGATTTAAAAAAAAAATAAGGTAGTGGGGGCAAGATTTTCTTCCTCTTGAATGATCTCGTGAGGTCACTCGTGAGAAAGACGGTCATCTTCTTGCAGAGTCACTGAGTCACTTGATTAAAGTAGAGGAGTTTTCCTGTAAGATTTACATTCCAAGGAAACATGTCACGTCATTCAGTTTGGGGAAGACCATTTTCTCTCCCCAGATAGGTCATTTTGGTAAATAATAGCAAAGAAAATCACCCATTCAAGTTGACATTTGCTTGTCCTTTTCAAGTCTGGTGTTAAATTTGGGCAGAAAACACAAGTTGCTTTAGCTGGGTGTTCGGTGATTTCATTCATGCAGGAAGAAATAGTTTCTCTTTTTCCTAGCTGTGTCTCAACACTGTAACAGTAGCATAACTAAAGTAAATGCAATATGAGTCAAATGAAATGGAGACTACTTCATAATGTATTATTCATTATGAAAAGGGCAGCTTTTGCCCTAATCATCCCTCTAGAGATTTATGACTTAGGGATCTCTTTTTCTTTTCTTTTTTTCTTTCTTTCTTTTTTTCTTTTAGACTACCAGCTCTCCAGACGGTAGAAGCTTCCAAACAACCAGTTCCTCAGTAGCACAGGCATAGAGTGACCCTCACCCTGAGTGATGGGTGTTATGGGCTGAATTGTGTTCACCCCAAATTCACATGTTGAAGTCCTAACCCCAGTACCTCAGAACATGACTGTATCTGAAGACAGGGTCTTTAAAGAGGTAATTAAGCTAAAATAAGGTCATTAGGGTGGGCTGCAATCCAATATATGCCTGGTATCCTTATAAGAAGAGGAAATATGGACAGAGACACGCACAGAGGGGTGACCACGTGAAGACACAGGCAGAAGGGGGCCGTCTACAAGCCGAGGAGAGAGGCCTCAGAGGAAACCAAGCCTGCGGACAACTTGACTTCAGATTTCTAGTCTCCAGAATTGTGAGAAAATACATTTCTGTGGCTTAGCACACCCCAGACTGTGGTACTTTGTTATGGCAGCCTGAGCTGACCAATACAATGGGACAAAAGAAGTAGGGTCAACATACGATGCACTTTCCATGGAAGATCCTTACCCTGAACCTTTTCTCGCCTTCTAATAATAGACCTACCTCATAGATTTGTCTGTTCTGTCATCATGAGCAGTAACAACAAAATTTATTTCACTTCTCTGCAATTTAGTCTCCTCATTTCAAAACTGGGATGAAAAATCTAGAATTGTGGCTCTGGAAGTAGATTTTCAGCAAATCAACACGAACTTGTCTCTTTCCCCTCTTCCCTTCCCTGTACAGTCATAAAATACTATGGCTTCCCAAATATTTTTTGCATCAAAATACCCTATTATAGTTTTCAGTTAGTCTGGTTCAGTCACCCACTATGTGACTTCGGACAAGTTACTGAAACGTACTGCTCCTCATAGTCTGCTTCACAAGGTTATGAAAATTAAAATTCAAGTGACAGTTATTTAAGGCTTCTAGCAGAGTACTTGGCACATGGTAGGAGTTCCGTGAAGGTTGCTTTCACCCTTCTAAAAGCATGATCCTGTTACCCCCCCCCCGCAGAGAAATGTTTATTGCATTTGATATTATAATCATTATATTTATTTATTCCCCTCTTCATTCTAAAGGGAATTTATCACTTCAGGAAAATATTTCCAGGCTATATTAGTCTTCATAAGGGAAAAATAGTACAAGGTGATAGACAAGGTCATGGACCACATTCTTATAATGAACTCAAAAGGAAGTTTAGGGAATTCCCTGGTGGCTCAGGGGTTAAGATTCCACCTGCCAATGCAGGGGACAAAGATTCGAACCCTGGTCCGGGAAGATTCCACATGCCGCGGAGCAACTAAGCCCGTGTGCCACAACTACTGAGCCTGCGCTCTAGGGCCCAAAAGCCACAACTACTGAAGCCCATGTGCCACAACTACTGAAGCCCGCGCACCTAGAGTCCGTGTTCCGCAACAAGAGAAGCCACTGCACTGAGAAGCCTGTGCACTGCAATGAAGAGTAGCCCCCACTCTCCGCAACTAGAGAAAGCCCGCATGCAGCAACAAAGACCCAACACAGCCAATAAATAAATAAATGTATACAAAAGGAAGTTCAGAGGGCTGATCCCTAAAGCAACCCATAGTTGCACGATCTCAAGATGCAGTGGGTAGGAGCAATGCTTTCCTAGGGAGGTAGAGGTGAAATGAAGTCCTAACTTTGCAGCTCCTTTACAGATGGACTTCACCCCAAAATAAATGTAAAGTATCTTTAGGAATGGATGAGTTCATCTTCCCTTTTGCTTTTTTAACTTCTTTAAAAATTTAAATATATATAAACTACACAGAATATAACAACCAAACTCCCACAGTCTACTACTTCGAATTAGAAACCATTCACATCGCACCATATTTGCTTCCAGTATTTTTTAAAGAATAAAGTACTACAGCTAAAGTCACGTTTAATCAACTGACACAGAAGCAACCTCCAATGCATTTGGATTGATCCTTCCAGAACACTGAAATGTTTACACATACACAAAAGATACTTGTGTAGGTGTGTGTGTGTTTCACGCTCATCGCAGTGAGTGGCAGCGTATGGTGTGTACTATTTTGCACTTGGGCCCTTTCAACTCAACCTTATTTTCTGAGTTGAAGCTGCACTGTTACATGTGTCTCTCGCCCATTTCTTGTGCGGGCTGCTTTATGAGATGGCTTCTGTGTCCCCATAATTTGTATGTTAAAGTCCTAACCCTCAGTGCCTCAAAATGTGACTATTTGGACATATGGTCTTTAAAGAGATAATTAGGTTAAAATGGGGCCATCAGGGTGGCCCCTGATCCACTATGATTAGCATCCTTATGGAAGGGGCAATTAGGACACAGACACACAAAGAAGACCATGTGAGGACACAGAGTGAACACAGCCATCTACAAGCCAAGGAGAGAGGCCTTAGAAGAAACCAACCCTGAGGACACTTGGATCTCAGACTTCTAGGCCCCAGAATTGTGAAAAAGATTTCTGTTGTTTAAGCCACCTGACCTGGGGTACTTTGTCATGGCAGCCTGAGCAAACCAATACAGGCAGCAAAGTCTTCCACAGAATGCACAAGCCTGCAGTGTTTTTAGCCATCCCCCTAGTGGTGGACAGTTAGATGGAAAAGCACAAATACGCCTCTTTGAACATGGCCCCTTGTGCGGGAATATCTCTAGGGTAATACCTAGAAAGGAAATCGCTGGGTTTATACGGGGGGCACATTTTCAAACTGTCAAGATGCTGCCAAATTGCTCTCTGAAGCATCTGTGTCAACTTATACTCCTAATGACAGTGAATGAGAGGACTAGTTAGTTCTCCAACATCCTAAACAACATTTAATACCCTCAGACTTCAAAATTTATGCCAATATGATTGACCAGAAAAGTATTGTTTTAATTGCACTTCCCTAATTACATATGAAGTTGACTATCTTTTCATACACGCCTTGCCCATTCTTATTTCTTCCATAAATTCTCAGTTCATTTCCTTTGCATGTTTTCACTTTAGATTGTATGTCTTTTTCTACCTGACTTGTGGGAATTATATACATTTTAGATAATAATCCTCTGTCTGCTAGCTACTTTGTAAATCCTTCTCCCAGGCTACCACTTGTCTTTTAATCTTGTTCATGGTGTTATTTTGACAAAAGTTTTCTGATTAGGTGTAATCAGATGTACCTCTATTTACAGTTTGTCTTTTGTGTGTCATCTGAAAAAAAAAAACAAACAAATAAACAAAAAACAAAACCAAAACCTTTCCTTTCCAAAATTCATAATTTATTTTCTCATAATTCTGTTTTTTTCTTATGTTTTCTTCTCATAGTTCTAGAGCATTTTCGCCATGTTTACATCTTCAGGACAACTTTATTTCTGTGATGCGGATAGGTAGGACTTTCTAATTATTTCTTCTGTGAGAGTCAACTGTCCCAATACCATTTACTGAAATAGAAAATTCTTACTCTAAAAAAAAATTTCAGTAAAGCACCCACAGACTGTCTCATTTTAAGTAGTGTAATTTCCTGATAACTCCTCCAAAATGTATTAGGAGGAAAATGTGCCCCTAGGTAAGCAAATACGCTGACCTAAATGGGTATTTGGATGTGAGCCAAGCAAATGCTAGAAGTTGCTGCCAAAAAATGGTTTTGATGTTGGAAGGGTTGGTGTCAAGCCCTTCCTCCTGACAGTCACTGGATAGCTGGGCCAGGTGTCTTTCCAAGGCCATTCTGAGTGTATAATGATTAAACCAGCAGTGGTGTTTAGAGGGCTTGTCCTTCCATTGTCCCTGGCAAGGGGATGTGCCTCCTGCTCACCAGAGCAGTGACTCCTGCATGGACATCTCTGGAAGGACACGCTGAAGCCGACTACAGTATTGTGTCTTGAGATGAGGGATGTATGTTTGTGGGGAGATTTTTTGACTGAATTCCACACCCACCTTTTTTTGGACCATATGTATGCGTTACCCACTCAAAATAATAATTTGTTTTTAAAAGCAATATGTCACTAAGACACTAAGTAAAACCAGGAGAAAACATCCCTGTGCTATTGTGCTTTAAATAAACATAGATTGATGAGAATTTGGGGAGGGAGTAATTCGAATAGAAATTTCACTTCACCTTAATTACCTGAATAATTTAGACCACTGGTTTTCAGATATTTCTTAGATACAAAAAACTTTGCTCAAACTAGACCCTTCTTGAGACTTCCCTGGTGGTCCAGTGGTTAAGAATCCGCCTTCCAGTGCAGGGGATGCAGGTTCGATTCCTGGTTGGGGAGCTAAGATCCCACATGCCATGGGGCAACTAAGTCTGTGTGCCACAACTAGAGAGCCCGTGTGCCACAACTACAGAGCCCACACACTCTGGAGCCCACGCGCCACAACTAGAGAGTAGCTTTTGCAACAAAGAGCCCAGGTGCTGCAACTAAGACCCAACCCAATCAAGAAAACCAACCAAACAAAAAAACCCAAAAAACAAACTAGATCTTTCTCAGAAGACCAACATATAAAATCGATGAAAATAAAGCAGTCTTGTTTAAAATGGGGATCCCCACTGAAGGTCTTTAAGGGGGCTCTTGTGGGACCCCCAGGGCTCTTTAGAATACACTGAAAAGCCTCCTTTAAAGTCAAGGTATTGGAGAATTAGAGATAAGTTATAATTCTCTTTTTCACTTTCTTCATGTAGTAATTCTATTTCATCTCTGAAATTCACAGGGTTATGTGTTCGTACATTCTGTAAACATTTCTTGAGCACACCTATTGTTTTTCAGACCCTGGGATAGGCACCCAGGAGGAGGAGGTGACATGGAGATGGTAAGGGCTGAGAAAAAATTTTTGAAGTGTGAGGAGGAGACAGCTGAAAGTCAGGGATTGCAGGGGGAAGCAGGGAGGAAGCAGGATGGTAGATTATAGGGGTGGGGGTGGGGGAGCAGCATGGGGAGATGCACGGGGCATCTGTTGGCAGTGGCAGGTGCTGAAACTGGAGAGGCAGGGAGGAGTGAGTTACTACATGCCTGATGGACCTTTCTAAGTTTGGACTTGGA
Source organism: Hippopotamus amphibius kiboko (assembly GCF_030028045.1). Classification (NCBI taxonomy): domain Eukaryota; kingdom Metazoa; phylum Chordata; class Mammalia; order Artiodactyla; family Hippopotamidae; genus Hippopotamus; species Hippopotamus amphibius. The sequence continues at coordinate 173,608,931 of NC_080189.1, forward strand.
AGGCCACAAGGAAGCAATCGCAGGATCTTAAGCAGGAGATTGACACAGTCATATTTGTGCTTTGGAAGGATCACTCTGGCCCAAGTGAGCATTGAAAGGGGACGTGATTAAGGCAGGGAGACTGAGTATTAGATCATTGCAGGCAGCCAGGGAAGAGATGCTGTTGGACCAACCTGAAGCCGAGCCACAGAGATGAAGCAGAAGGGGGTTGACTAAGACAGAATGAGCTGAATGGCGGTCAGAGGAGGAAAAGTGTCTAGAGGATTCCTGGAGTTTGGGTTTGTATAACTGCATGGGGTTGGATAACCAATGCCATTCAACGCAGCAAGAAAAATGGGGAAAAGCATTGGAGGTACCAGATGATGAGTTCCAATGAGGGCAGGTCTTGTTTGAAGTACCTGTGAGATATCAAAAGTGGAGATGCCCAGCAGGCAATCGGAGATCCAGCCCTGGAGCTCAGAAGACAGATCTGGGATGGAGGGGACAATTTGGGACCCATCCTCAGTGCGATGATAATGGCGGGTCAAGAAAGTAGTTAAAATCCTTGAGAGATTGGAAACAACACAGAGAGAAGAGTCCCAAGAAGGCAGGGGAAGGGGACTCAGGAAGGGGACCCAAGAAGTAGACTGAGATTGCTCAGCAGAGGACAGAGAATCAGGGAGAGTGGGGTTCAAAGAAACAAGAGAGAGAGTTTTGAGATAGGAGGAGTTGTGAGGAGGTTCAAATGCTGTGCTGAGAAGAAGAAATGCAAGGACCGTGATGATTAGTGAAGGGTGAGCTGCCTTGAGGTGGACCTGTTTCATTATTCTGGGAAGCCATGCACAGAATGACTGGGTGGAAGATTATCAACTCTAACTGCACGACCGAAACACCTGGGGATTTTTTTTTTTTAATAATAAATCCTGGGTCATAGATTTCATTGGTCTGATATGGAGTCTGGGCCAGAAGATATTTTTAATACTCCACAAGAAAGCCTCGTGTGTGGCCAGAGTTGGGAACCACTGTTCCAGTTATGCCCTATCTGAGCCACAAAGGACTGAAACAGGCTCCTCTGGGAGAGGTCAGATGACTCTCACGCTGATCCATGTTGTCGGGACACACAGGAGAGGTAAGTAGAGGAAATTGATTCCAGTTGATTAAAAAGTGTCTGTGTGGACCCAGGTCTTTGCGGCAGAGACAGGCCTTGAAATTGGGGGAACACCAAAGAAGAATCCTCTGTTGCTGGGGAAGGGAATGTCACTGGGCTTTCCCAGAATGTAAGAGATCTGTCCCCCAAATCAGGCCAAGTCTATATCCACCAAACATCTTTCTGGTTAATAATTAAGCTTTACCTGGTAATTTAAAAATTACACATATTTATCAAAATTTGAAAGGAATACGTATGTAAGATTAAAAAAAAACACTACAGAAGTAACATTCTTCCCCCTCAAATCATCACCACCCATAACCACATCCCAAAGTCAACCACTGGACCATTTCTGTTTATGTGTCTGGTGGTTACCCCATAACTGTAAATAATATGCTTACCTCTCTTTCATAATGTATCAATACTGTACCTTACCTATCAATATCAGAAGATGAAAGTTTACTTACTCTGCTTTTACTTCCCCTTCTCCCTTAAAAGTTTGGTAGTCTCAGTATTAATTTTAATTTTTCTTTGGATTACTTTTATAAAAGTATGCTTTAATGTACTTAAAATTCTATTTCTCATTCCATGGACTGGACACAATATTTCTTAACTCCATACAGTGTGAGATGAATATATCAGCTCCCCTGCTTTCCTCTTTCAACTTCTGTCAGTTTGATCTATGCGTTTCCATTGTTCTGATTGACAGCATTACATTCTGTTCTGTAACCATAAGTCCTCTCTGCTTGGTCTGCAGGTTAATTCTGAGTTGAAAGCCAAAAAAACTGCATTTAAATTATTTCAAGCAGGTAGATGTTGTTCCCTGGAGAGCCAAGGGCTATGTCTGTACCACAGTTTTTCCTTTTGGGTCCAATGTCACAACTCTTGGGTGACTTGGAATGTTCCCGGTAGTTTGGTCTGATTCTCTTTTATAGCACTCCATCAATGACTCAAAATCACGGTTCATTTTAGTTTGCTTCTTTTTGGATCATGACTTTCTTGTAACTTTTGGAGTTTTTCCTAGACTTCTCTTTTTTCTCACTGAGAGAAGGAACATATTCTGTCTTCACCATGTCAGACATTTCTCGTGTCTTACTCATCCCATCTCTGGAAGAAGAAAAATCAAATGCATTCAATTTTTCTTCTTACAGAGAGATTTCTTGGAGCCCAATTACTTCCTGTTTCAACTTGAACCTGGGAAAAGGGATGCCAGAGGTGAGGAACACAAACATTTTGATCACTGCAGAAGGATAGTCTCGTAAACAAGTCAATCTGCTGTATATCCATTAGTCTCGCCTGAATTCAGTTAGTGTGACCTTGTTATGGAGATATCAATTATCTATAGACACATAAAGACAATTTGGGTTCTGGGTCTCAGAGGTTAAATACCAGACCCTGAAGGTTCTCATTCAGCCACCTCAAGAGTCTCACCACAATCAGCCAAAATCCCTCAGCGCACTTGTAGTGGATGCTGTGATGTGTTGCCAAGACACCCAAAGGATTAAGGCACTCAACCCCTTGCCGCAATTCCATACATCTCTGAAGGGCCATTCCACCTTCAGAGTTCCCCACGGGATGGGCTGAGGCCTCTTCTGCAACTGCTTTGAACTTCAATTTCTTTTTCCGCCCAATCTTTCCTTCACTCTCTTACAGGTGTTGTTCCCACAAGCGTTTCCCAATAAACATCTGCCTTGAAGTCTGTTTTCTGGGGAACCATACCTAAAATCCTACTTTTCTCTCATGCATAAACAAACAATATAAACAAATAACAATGTAAACAACAAATATAAACAAACAAACAAGAAGGTTAATTTCTTACAGGGGATATTGGGTTGTTGTGGGAGGGGGTTGTTTTCCAGGCAGGGGATGGGATAAGGGATGGGATTCAGTTTCAGGGGAGGCAGGAGGGGCCGGGATCCTGGACATTAAGGGATGGGAACAGGAACTAAGCTTTGTCAGAGACAGGAAGGGAGGACAGTGAGGTGCAAAAGAGGATTATAGGGATTGGAATGGGGGAGGAAGTTGAGGACTTGGTAATGATCTGAATTTATTTCAGAAGACCACTCTATTTCTTTTTTTTTATTATTTTAAAATTTATTTATTTATTTTTGGCTGCATTGGGTCTTGGTTGCTGCGCCTGGGCTTCCTCTAGTTGTGGTGGGTGGGGGCTACTCTTTGCTGCCGTGCGAGGGCTTCTCAGTGCAGTGGCTTCTCTTGTTGTGGAGCACGGGCTCTAGGAGCATGGGCTTCAGCAGTTGTGGCACATAGGCTCAGTAGTTGTGGCTTGAGGGCTCTAGAGCACAGGCTCAGTAGTTGCGGCACATGGGCTTAGTTGCTCTGCAGCATGTGGGATCTTCCTGGACCATGGCTCGAACCCGTGTCCCCTGCACTGGCAGGCAGACTCTTAACCACTGCGCCACCGGGGGAGTCCTGAGCACTCTATTTCTAACTTCAGTTTTTCCTCCTATTATACCTGTACCTAGAGACCCTGACAGGAGGCAGAGTGGGGGTAGGCAGATGGGGATGGGTGTGAACCCGAACTCCTCTCCCATGATGGTGTCTTGTCTAGATACTGCCAATGCCCTCACTCAAATGTCCCTCTCTTTGCCATGCCCTCCATCTCTATGGACATTGGCCAGGGCCCTCTTCTGATGAAAGAGATTCCATTAGATCCCATCAGTGCTCTCTTTGGATGGAAGAGATACCCCCACATCCCAGCACCAGGCCATAGATGGGACTTTCAGTATCATTTCCTGCCTGGACCATTGCCTCACCTCCCCATTAAATTGCTCCAATTGTACTTGAACTTGACATGCTTATCAGCTTCCCGCCAAAGATGAGGCTGAGCACACCCTTTTCCTCCACACAAAGACTGATTTGGTAAAAACAAAATTCCCAGGGAATATATATATTTTTTCATTCAAAATGAGAACTTGAATCCCAAGGGAAAATGTGCAGCCCTGTAGCTTAGATCACCAGCTTTGAGAGGGGAGGGACCTCTCAACTCAGAGACCATGCACCGCGATCTCCATCCTACCTCTTTCCAGCTGGGTGACTTGGGCCAATAACTTACTATCTCTGACCCTCAGTTTCCACATCTGTAAAACTGTCATAAGAACAGCAGCTACTGTGTGGAGATTGGAAAACTTTTATGGAAAATTAAATGAGACAACCATGAAGGCCCTCTGGCGCACTGCCCAGCACATGGTAAGCACAAAGTAAATGTTACCTATGATTGTAATTACTGAATTTTAAATATCAGTAAATTGGCACTGATTTCTAGTTGCTAAAACGCTACTACGTGGGCCTTTGTGCGAAGTAGCTGTACAGAGTCGGCTCTCTGTTTTATTCTGAAATGTTATTTAATCCCTTACTTCTCCTTCCCCTTCGAGGTTCCAGCTGTGGAGGTCCCAGGATGCCTTAAATCTGAGGAGGTGTCACGTGTAAATCAAAATCAAGTCTATTTCTCTTTGGTAAATATTTATACCGTCCTACGCAAATGCCTACCTACTCCATGTGGCAGATTCATCTTTCCAAACCGTCAACTCAGAGATTGGCGTGGATGTCATATCTTGGGTGGCACTTGAAGGCCTGACCCGGTGGAGAACTTGTCCTTTGGGGATGAGGTTACATTGTCCCCCTACCTACATTTTCTTCCCTACACGTGAATTTCTTTGTCATCTTATTTTCTTTTTGTCATGTTTGCTTTCTTTTTCTACACGATATGGGTTTTTTTCATATTAAATAAGTAACATATACTTAATTTAGAAAACAGAGAAAAGCAAAGAGAAGGAGGAAAATGTAATCCTACCACCTTTGGTGTGTATCCTTCCAGAACACCTAGACATGCACACAAGTTTTGTTTCCATGAAAATACAATCATATAGGCTAGACCAATGGTTCTCCATCGGGGTGATTTTTGTCCCCCTCTCAGGGGACATTTGGCAACATCTGGAGACATTTTGATGGTCAAAACCGAGGCAAGTGGTGCTACTGGCATCTAGGGACAGAGGCCAGGGGTGCTGTTACACATCCTACAATGCACAGGACAGCTTCACTACAACTAATTGTCTAGCCCCTAAGGTCAAGAGGGCCAAGGTTAAGAAATTCTGGTCTGGACCAGGTTCAGCTGATTAAAGCCCCTGCTGGGTAGCTGCTTGTTTTTATAAATAAACTTATATTGGAACACAAGACGCCCATCCACTTACATGTTGTCTCTGGCTGTTTTTGCCTTATAACAGCAGCTGAGTAGTTGTTACAGAGAGTGTGTGGCCTGCAAAGCCTAAAATAGATGAGAACCACACACAAAATTTTAAGTTCTGGTATCCACAGTTTTTTAAAGTACAGAGAGAACTCAACAGCAAAAGAAACAACCTGACTGAAAAAACGGACCAAGGACCTGAATAGACCTCTTTCCGAAGAAGACATAAAAATGGCCAACAGGTATGTGAAAATATGCTTAACACTAATCACCAAGGAAATGCATATCAAAACCACAATGAGCTATCGCCTCACACCTGCTAGGATGGCTGTAACGAAAAAGAGAAAAGGTAAGAGTTGGTGAGGATGTGGAGAAAAGGGAACCCTCGTGCCCTGTTGGTGGTAATGAAATTGGTGCAGCCACTACGGAAAACAGTATGGAGGTTCCTCAAAAAATTAAAATGAACTACCATATGATCCAGCATTCCCTCTTCTAAACATATATAATAGGAAATGAAATCATTGGTGCTTCAAGGAGATATCCGTGCTGTCACATTCACTGCAGCATTATTCACAATAGCCAAACTATGGAAGCAATCCAAATGCCACTGACAGATGAATGGATAAAGAAATTGCAGTATATCTAGACAATGGAATATTATCCAGCCTTAAAAAAATGAGATCTTGCCATTTGCAACAACATGGATGAACCTGGAAGACATTTGGCTAAGTGAAATAATTCAGACCCAAAAAGAAAAATACTGCACAATCTCATTTATATGTGGAATCTAAAAGAAGTCAAATATAGAGATGCAGGGAGTAGAATGGTGGTTACCAAGGGTGGGGAGATGGGGGAAATGTCAGGGAGAGTGGACAAAGTTGCAGTTATGTAGGATGAAGTTAGAGATCTAACATATAGTATGAGGACAATAGCTAATAATACTGTACTGTGTACTGGAAATTTGCTAACAGTAGATTTGTACTTTCATCACACAAACAAAAACGCTATGTGAGAAGGTAGATATGTTAATTTTCTTGACTATAGGAATCATTTCACTCTGTATATATATCAAAACATCATGTGGTATACCTTAAACATATACAATTGTTACTTTTAGAAATAAAAGTAAATAAATATTTAAAATGTACCAAGAGGCAGGTGAAATAAATTTGAATAGCATGTCCAAAATATTATCATTTCAACACTGCAATCAATATAAAAATTATTAATGAGATATTTTATATTCCTTTTTTTTCCATACTAAGCCTTTACTTACAGCACATCTCAGTTCAGATGAGCCGCATTTCAAGTGCTGACGTGACTAGTGGTGACTTTACCGAACACAGGACTACGCTATTGCAATCTGCACCATTTACTTAATATAAATAAAGGTCCTTTCCTGTCCACGCTACATTTTTATATCACTTTTAAATGGCTCAATTTATTTAAAAGATCCCCATCTTTTGGATATTTATAGTCTTCCCAGTTTCATAATTATAAACCAGGCTTCCATCAACATTCTTACATGAAAACTTTACACCCCATCTTTATTTCCTTAGGATAAATTCCCACATGTGGGTCAAGAGCACACATCTGTGCTCAAATTTTTAAGCCTTTTGAAATATACTGTTTAATAACAATACCTCCCTGACAAGGTTGTTATGAGGATTAAGTGAGCTAGTACATGTAAACCAATTTCAATAATTCAAGTAAGGTTAATAAGACTTCAAATAGTAGTGGCTGGCACATAAAAGCACTCTATAAATGTCACCTATTATTATTACCAGTAGTACATCTGAATCCATCTCCAGCACTGTTAGACTAATACCTACCCCTGTTAATAATGTCCACGAATGCCTGCTGGCAGTGCACTCTCTCCAATACGATTTATAGCTCTTGTAAATTTCACATGCAAAAGTAGCTTCTTGTTATTGCTGGTTTAATCTGACTGTAGTTCATTAGCTTGCTTATACTTAGAATTAGTTTTTCTTGGATAGACTTGTCACAACCTCAATCTACATATATATACACATATATGTATGTACATATACATAGTATATAGTATATGTATATACAGTATGTATGCATATATATAAATAGCCCAACTATATAAATGTAGTTGGACTATTTTTCACTGAAATGTTTAGGACAAAAAAATGACCATTTGTATCAGTCAGCTTTCATTTGGTTACGTCACTGTAACAAACAACCCTAGAATCTCAGGGGCTTACAACAACAAATACGTGTTTCTCACTCTCATTCCATGAGAGAACCTGGACTGAAAGAGCAGCGCCTATGGGGTCATGCCTTTCTCATGGCAGACAGAGAGGAACAAATGATCAAGAGTAAGAGTACAGTCTGCTATAACCTCTACCCTTACCTGGCACCCAACGTCTTCTGCTCACATCTCATTTTGCTCATGACAAAGCAAGTCACGGCACCAAATCCAAATCAAGGGGGTGGAGGAGAATGTCCCAATCATAAGAGACACTGCAAGTCACATGGTATTGGGTGGGGATTGAAAGGGTGAGCAAATGATTGAGAAATAATATCATCCACCCCACCAGTCAAATCAATCCAGTTACGTTAACCTGGTTACGTGGCTCCACCCACCTGAAGTCAGGAATCCTTCTACAGGACTCATTGTAGTCCTTCCTACAGGAGTGTTATGGCCCATGCCCCCTAAGGGGACAGATGACAGATGCTGAGCTTCTGAACTGCTCCCAAGGCGCTCCAAGGACAAACTGATCCAGAGAGACTAAGCTTAAAGCAAATATGGCTACATCTCCACTCCACGCATGAAGGTACAATCAATGAAAAGAGCTTTGTACCTAGAGAAATCATTTCATCATCAAACAACTAGGAAATGATAAATCCCTAGATGCTCTTACGGTCATCCAACAAATGAAAGATACCTTGATGCTCTAGGAAACATGGTATGACAGTCTCCTTAGAACAGAGGAGAGCGGTGTTCCGATCCCGGCTGCACTGTCTGTGTGATCAGTAGCTGCTCTATCATCACCATCACCATCACCACCACCTTTTAAGGTCCAGCCAGCTGCCATACTCCTGAACCCAGCCAATAGCACTCTGGTTGGCCAAAGGGGCATCTCCATCCCAGAGAACTGACCTCTCCTAAAGAAATGAGCCACAGGCTCTGGTTGCCTGATTAATTGGAAAATCACTAAGCTATTTGAAACTGCATAAAAATGTATTTGTAAAATCCTAACCCTAGATAGTTTCGGAACTGATAAATGTGTAGTAAAGTTACAAGCCCATCCCACTGGAAACATAAAAGAAAGCATTCTAGGAATATGAAAAACGAACAGGAGAAATGCCTGTTTCACTTCATATCTGAATCATTTATTTATATAACAAGCCTTTCTGGACTGATTAAGGGAACTGCCAATCACACTCACCAACCTTTCTGCACGTTACAGAGAAGCACGACATTTCTCCTTGCTTTACGTGCGAGTACTGGGGCTGGAGATGTGTGTTCTGACAACCAGACTCTTCCCCACGTTTGTCCGCCTCTGGAAGGATTCAGTGCTCAAAGGGAGACACTTCTCGTCCCGAATCAATGGCAGAGGAAAGAAAAACAACAGGATCCTTCCATCCCACGGGGCTTCTGAGCTTACCTGAGCCTTTGAAAATGGCTAGAAAAGAAAGCACAGTATTTTCTTCTTTATATATTTTTAAGCTCTAAGTCTTTCAAGGCCCAGTTCAAATCCCACCTCTGCTGTGAAGCCTTTCCAAACTCCCCCAGGTGAGCATGATTTTCCTTCCTCTGAACCCCAACTGCTATTTCCCGACTTTACCCCCCTTCGGTGCTGTCTTCACTCCTGGTAATGTGAGTTAATGTCCCGAGTGGACTGTTGCATGGAGTGACTTTACAGATTCCTTCCAATCTCCCTCCTTCTGGGGTTCATAGCAGTGAGTTCAGGGGTGAGCCTGTGATCCCAGCAGGACCATTCAGCATTTGCTCGGCATAATTAAAAATATAGATTGGAAGAGAGAAGCTCTTGTCTTCTCCTGGGTCATGAGCTATAAGGAGATTTTAAGCCTGGAATTTCTGAAGGCCATCTTCCCTGGACTTCTGCAGAAAGCCCAGACGGAGAGATGGCGAGCCCTAATGACATCATTTAAACACCTAGATCCAGCTATGCCTGAATTTCTTACGCCAGACTTTCCAATTATGTGAGCAAATGTCAATATATTCCTTTTGCTGCTTCGGTGAACTTGAGTTGATTCTTATCATCTACAACCGAAGTGCTAATCTGCTTACTCAGAACTCCTTCAGAAAAACGATGCTTAAAGTAAAGATTCTCTGGACCTCAAAGCCTCCAGAATCTTTCCATCTTGCTGCTCTGCTTTTGTCCTTGTGTGACTGAAGCTGACTGCCTCCACCTCTGGGTTCCAGCTGGAAATGAGGAGAGCACATGAAGGAGTGCATAGCCAGTGGCAGAAGGCCCAGCTCCGGAGCTGCCACAATCACCTCCCTCAGAGCCCTGTGGTCAGTAGTCAATGTCACAGCTACGCCTGCAGGAGCCTCTGGGACATGTCGTCCATGGAGGCAGCTGTGTGTCCATCCACGACTCTATTACTAAAGCAGAGAACAGAGGTGGATGCACAACTGTCAGTCTAAGGCACATCGCGTGTTTGCTGATTAAAACAATTGAAATGCCAGGTCTCCTTGAAGTACATGCAAATTTGGGAGTGAGGTGGGGAAAAGCCACGTCATAAGTGAAAAGCGCTGGTGAGCGGAGCTGCGTGTGATCCACTGCGGAGGTATGTTACCAGGGAAACTTAGCTAAGCGGGAATTACATTTCCTAGCGTTCCCCCCACCATGTGGCTCTGGGCTGGGCCTGGCCACGAGAGAAATGAGCATGGGCTTCAGAAGGGGGCAGTGACCCAGCAGCCTTGACACTCTGAAGGTCGGTGCATTGCTGCAGCTCGCTGGCACTGCTGCTCTTCCGCTGCCCGCCTGTCGCAGGGCGGTGGCCTGCAGCCTCTCAGCCAAAGCCCAACCTCCTCTTTCCGATTCTCCAAGTCCTCGGCCAAGGGCAAGCATAGCTCCACGGCAAAGGGCGCCAGCAGCTTCCGTGGGTCATCCTGCGTGGAGGCTGGAGGCTGTGGGAGATAGACACGGGCTCCAGCTCGCCTCGCAGATCCCATGCTTTCTTTACCTTAACCTTGAGGTTTCTCGACCTCGGCACTGTTGCTCTTCTAAGCCACACGATTCTTTGCTGTGTGGGGCTGTCCTGTGCACTGTGGGGTGTTGCAGCAGCATCCCTGCCTGGTACCACTAGACGCCAGTAGCGACACGCACCGCAGCTGTGAGAACCCAAACTGTCTCCAGGCTTTGCTGACCGTCTCCTGGGGGGAGTGTCAGCCCCAGTTGAGAACCACTGTCTTAATATCCAGGTTTTCTTCCCAACTTCTGGCCCTGTGACCTACAGCAACTTCAGGGCCACCTTCACACTCAGAGGCGTATGACTCCAAGACTCGTTGAGACCTCACCACCACCTCCCACAGTCACAGAGAGCCCAACCCACAGTCAGTCCCTTACACTCAGGGCTGTTCCGCTCAGGGCTGCGCTACGACTTTCATGGGCCCAAGATAACACTCCTTCACCTTCACGGGCCCCTCCCTCCATAAAAAATAAAAGACGACATGCTGAGGCTATTTTGGTATAAAAACAAATGTTATGTAGGCTGGATTTATTATTAGATATCATTATTACACTCATTTTAACTAAAATTTGAGTGTTTGTGGGCCCCGGCAAGGAAGATGAACCCTAGGCATTTGATGGAGGCCAACGTCTTCCCCCAGAGCCTAACGGGTGCTCTCACTTTCCACAATTATCTTCTTTGTAATCAGAACAAAAACACATGCGGTAGTGATTTGCCTCTTTCAAGACCAACCTGAGTTTAGGGGAGGAACTCCAAGCACTTGAGGCTACGGTCAATGGGAGCAGAGCAAAACTGGGAGAGGGCCCTCTACGAACCTGCCTCTTAGCCTGCTAGCTGGACCAACGGGAACGACAAACGCGATTTAGGGAATTCTGGGCAAAAGATGAGTGTGAAATAAAACTCCCTTTTAAAAACACATCAAAGAAAACAAGTGCGTCTCAAGGTGAAACTACAGACATGTGTTTTCTATGTATTTTCCATTAGATTGTTAACAATCGGATGTAAATCATCCGGGGCAATCAGACGGACCAGTCCCGTGGTCCCTTTCCCCACCCGCGGGCTGTTTCTGATTAGCAGGGAGCCCGCTGCCCTGACGAACAATGGGCTCCTCTCGGCCCATGGAGGACAGGAAATTAAGCCATCAGGCCTCTTGCCTATTATTCTCACGCCATCCTCAAACTGTAAATCCATCAAGTACGAAAGGCAGAAATATAAGTTGGGGCCAAATAGGAGGAAGTTGGAGACGCAGGTTTACTCCACACATCTCGCAGAAAAGTTTGCCCACCAATGTTCAGCACTCACTCTGGAACTAAAATACCCGCTTTACAGCAGATGTTTTATAGATAGGCCCCACCGTAGTTGGTAAGAAGTTTGTATCAAAACCCCAAATATTTCCTTTAGCAAGACCTCTCCTTTTATCCATGGAAATATCAGGAAATCATTGTGAGTCGAACAACCAAAATAAAGGCAGTGGAGTTTGAGATAAATGTTAGGAAAATTGCGTACAACATTATATCAAAACCCTTGGCACCGTCGAAAAGCAAGATTTCTGAATCCAATGAGTAGCTGAAGAAGAAAATTCAATTCCATTTTTTCACTCTGTCTGCCAATTTTATAGCACTTCATTTAAAATGGAATCTCTAAAGAATCGATTCAAATTAGCTTTACAGTTTTCCCCAAAGAATCTGCTTTAAAATAAATTGAATTGGAGCATGTGACATAATAAGTGAGTATAAAATTCATGTTAACTAGTCCCATGGAAAAAAAAAAAACTTCTCATAATAAGGAAACAAATAATCTCACATGACTGAGCTAAAAATAGTCTTTAGATTGTCAGTTTCAAAATTGAACAAAAATAGGGAGAGTTGTTATAATAATGATACGGCACATTTCCTCCTAATGAAATGGCCTTGAATTTTGTAATAAATTACAGAAAGAGAATCCTCTGGGCAAAAAGAAAAATACCAGACATGAGTTGCTTTCATAAACTGAGTGACAGCAACGCAAATACCTTCCAGCTGGGACTGAGCAGCCTCGGCTGGTGGCTTCATTACTGAAGACAGGGCCGAGCTGGGCTGAACAGCAGTTAGAGTGAGGATGGTCCTTCGTCATCTGCAGCCTCCGTTCAGAAAACAGCTTTTGCTGCTGTATTTGCTTTGTTTTGATCAGCTATAGTGAGTCTAAATATTTACTTGAAATCTCTTTATAAAGTTTTTTAGGACCCGTAGTCTCCTTGAGGGTGGGGGACAATAGCTCACGTGACTTGGTAACCACCCGTACCTATCACAGCACCCGGCACACGGTAGGAATCCCGTCTGTGTTTGAGGCAGGAACATAAGAAGGAACAAACCAATGAATCAATCTAGTGTTAAAATCAGATTAGACTTAGGTTTTTTTTTTATTATACCTTTGAAGAAATTTCACAGTTAAGTTGGGAAATGTACAGTTAGTTTGATTAAGGAAGGGATAATTGGGTTGTAGTGATTTTCTTTTCTTCTATTGAAATCAAGAAACAAATACTTAGGTTTATCACTGAAGAAAACTTGACGGAGATTTTTTTTTTTTAATTTTTTAATTTATTTTACTAAAGGATAGTTGATTTAAAATGTGTTAGTTTCTGGTGTACAGCATCTGCTAATCCCAAACTCTCACTCCATCCCTCCCCACCCCTCCTTGGCAACCACAGGTCTGTTCTCTATGTCTGTGAGTCTGTTTCCTTTTCATAGATAAGTTCATTTGTGTCACATTTTAGACTCCACATATGTGATACCATATGCTATTTGTCCTCTTTCTGACTTACTTCAGTTAGTATGATAATCTCTATGTCCATCCATATTGCTGCAAATGGCATTATTCCATTCTTTTTTATGGCTGAGTAGTATTCCATTGTATATATGTACCACATTTTCTTCATCCATTCATCTGTCGATGGACATTTGTGTTGTTTCCATGTCTTGGCTATTGTGAATAGTGCTGCTATGAACATAGGGGTGCATGTATCTTTTTGAATTACAGTTTTGTCTGGATATACGCCCAGGGGTGGGATTGCTGGATCATATGGCAACTCTATTTTCAGTTTTTTGAGAAAACTCCATACTGTTTTCCATAGTGGCCGCACCAATTTACATTCCCACCAACAATGTAGGAGGGTTCCCTTTTCTCCACACCCTCTCCAGCATTCGCTATTTGTAGACTTTTTAACGTGGCCATTCTGATCAGTGTGAGATGATACCTCATTGTAGATTTGATTTGCATTTTTCTAATAATTAGTGATGTTGAGCATCTTTTCATGTGCCTCTTGACCACCTGCATGTCTTCTTTGGAGAAATGTCTCTTTAGGTCTTGATGGAGATTCTTTGAGGCCCTGCCTGAGAGTAAACATAGAGGAGAAGTTTATCTTAATGGAACCCAATATCTTGGAATTTAGCTATGTCTTGCAGTATGGGCCAGCCCCTCTTTCCACTGTATCCATTTGGGCTTCCTTGCTTTTCCACTGTGCTCATTCAATATAGCTTGATAAAGATTGTGTTTAATTTCCTGTCACCTTACCTATCTTTCCATTCTTCATCCATGCATCAGTCTATCCATCTATTTGATCATCTGCTCATCAAATACTTCGGGATACAGTGATGAACAATAATAAGAGCTAACGTTTATTGAGTGCTTACTCTATGTCAAGCACTGTTATTAACACTTTATGCTAGTTAACTCATTTAATCATCCCAACACTTCTATGAAGGATATACTATCATATTCCACACTTATTCAAGCAACTGATGTGCAATGAGATGAAACACCCTGTCCAAGATCACACCTCTAGGAAGTAAGGAAGTGGAGATTTGAACCCAGGGGGTCTGGCTCTAGAACCACCAGTCTGCTGCACTAATTAGGCAGATATGGTCTCAGCCTTCACAAGCTTTATACTCTAGTGGGAGAAACAAGATTTAAACACGTAATTGGGTGATTTTAACTGTAACAACTGCTTTAAAGACAAAGTACAGGTGTAATAAGAGTATGTCAAAGGGACACGTAGCCTAGTCTGAGGAATTCAGGGAGGGCTTGCTGCTGAGGAAGCTCACCCCTGCGATGAGCCATGAAAGCTGGGTGGGTGGTGAAGCATAAGCAGGAAAGAGTGTTCCAGGCAGAACGGCGTACGCAGGGGAAAGAGGCATCTGTGTTGAGGAGGAGGAACTGGCCAAGGGGCCTCTGGTGTCTGCTGACGTCAACATGATCAAAAGTCAGCTCTAACGTGAGCCTCTTCAGCTGCGCTCTATCCCACTGGCTTGCACCTTGGAAACCCAGTTATGGAAGCCAGACATCTCCAGTTAAGGAGGCAGCCCTGTCATCTTCTCCCTCACCCAGTACCCAGCATATCCACTCCCGCCATCCAGTGCCACCAAATTTAACCCAGTATCCCCACTGATCTATCAAGTCCTCCTGTTTCTTTCGGATCCCACCCCATCTCCAGAATCCAAGTCACTTTCATTTCTTGCTTGGATGTCTGCAGCGTTCTCCTGTATCCAACACTCTTCCAGAATGCACTCCAGAACCCCTCACATCCGTCCTCCGCACTGCAGCCACACTGATAATTTCCAATGGCAAATCTGGTTGTTCTACCTCTGCCCTCACTACAACTCCCCGATAATCTCCCATTGCTCTTGAGAAAAAGACAAAATTCCCTGCCCTGGTTTAGAGGGCCCCACATCGCCTTGCCGCCTGCTGTGTCAGTGTCATCCTAGCCCCGTGCTGTGCCTCACAGCTCCTCAGCCACCATGGTCGCCTCCCCTTGGTCTCTGCTCTCTGCCATGCCCCTCCCACTGGGCAGCTGGGCAGTGCCCTTCCCTCTTCCTGGAATACCGTTCCCCTCCACTTTGTTCAATTAGCTCTTAATCATCCTTTAGATTCCCATTTAATCCTCAGCAAGTGCAGCCTATGTCCCTGCTTGGGTATTTGACCTGTCCCCATAAATATCTTCATCTGAACCAGATACCTCTCTGTTACGGCTGAACTGTGTCCCCAAAATTCGTATGTTGAAGCTCTAACTCCCAGAATTAGAATGTGACTGTTTGGAGATGGGGGCCTTTAAAGAGGTGATTAAGTTAAAATGAGGTTGTCAGGGTGGGCGCTCATCCAATATGACTGGTGTCCTTGTAAGAAGAGGAAATTTGGATGCAGACATGGATGTACGCAGAGGAGAGACCATGTGAGGACACCATGAGAAGGCTGCCATCTGCAAGCCAAGGACAGAGGTCTCAGATGAAACCAGATCTGCAAAAACCTTGATCTTGGACTTCCAGCCTCTGGAATTGTGAGGCAATAAATTTCTGTTGTTTAAGCCACCCAGTCTGCAGTATTTTGTTATGGCAGCCTGAGAAGACTAACACACTCTCTTTCATAGACACTGTCATAGTTAAAGTTAGTTGTCAAAATTAGCTGCAACTTAACTTTCTTTTCATTGTTTGATTGCTCTCTCCCTGATAAGGATGCAAGCTGTGTAAGGACAGGAACTGGGTCTGGTTTTGCCCAGCATGGTACTACCAGAGCCTGCACGGTGCCTGCCATGTAGTAGGTGCTCAATAAATACTTGGTGCGTGAATGAATGAATGGACAAGTGAAAATATATGAGTGAATGGATGAACACACATGGAGAAGAAACTAATTACCCAGTGGTTTTACCTTTGGCAAGATTCACTTTGGGCCTGGGCTGCATCTGGATGCAAGGGCACCTTGTACCAGCTAGTGTGAGTATTAACATGCATTTATGTGATTTCACTAGATACAGCGAATTCCTGGAATTTCAAGCTTTTTGTCCCTCAGAGAAACACTGTTCAGTGAAATTTAATCTCATGGATTTTACTTTTAAAGAGGCACATATCTCTCTCCAGAGTTAAAAAAAAAAAAAGATAATTCTACGAGACATAATCCAACATCCTTGCAATTGGAAGAAAATATCTTGTTTGTATCAAACCACGTTGATTAACAGCACGCTTGATTTCTGCTTGGAAAATGTCCTTGCTGGCTTCCACGGGGCAATGACACAGTGAGAGCAGCGTGGAATCGCTACACGGGAGGGAGGGTGGGACACATGTGGGAATTTCTGTTGCGGTCTTAAGAGGAGTCTTCTTTTTTGAGAAACTCATTATTCACTTAATTATTCATTCTGTTTATTTACTGTATAGTTATTACACATAAATATGGTGCAAATCCCCAGAATCCTCAAACACCAGATGCCAGCTTCCCTCTGCAGTCCCAAAAGACATAGCCAAGCCATCACTGTGAGAATTAAAACAACAACAACTAAAACCCAATTAAAATTGTGCCAGCATGTTCATTTCCAAAATAAAAACCCTGCAAATGAATAAGCTTTTAGTCACTCCCCTGACTGCTTCTGCAAAAGAACAAACACACAAAAAAACTTTAAACTAAAACTGGCATATAATTAGTATTTAAATCACAGCTACAATGAACCTCGTATCTGCACAGAAAGGGCATTGGCTAAGCCAATGTCGTATTATTTCTCCCATTTTCAAAATCAAATGATTGAAGGAAACGGCATTTTACTTTTCAGAATTTCAATGTGTCTGGCAAAAGCCCAGTGATGTTGGAGGAAGAAGCCAAGATGGCCACATGAAGGTTGGGATCTTGGAATCCATAGGTTACACAACCTCCTCCTCCTAAAGATGTGAGGGGGCCTCCCACCCAGGCACATCTCACCCACCTGAGTATGTGACTGGGCATATGAGGGGCTGAACGTGCAACCCACACTCTTTGAACAAGTGGTGCCAAGGGGAAAGGAGGCCCGTCTCCTCCAAGAAATTGTTGGTAGTGCGGAGAGAACTACATGACTGAGGGCACTGCAGGGCTGACTGCTGGGCTGGAGGATGTGCGTGGGTGCGGAAAGGGATGGGGAGGAGGAGAGGCTGGGTGTATGTCTGTGTTTACAAGTCACCAATCCTCTGGTGATACTGGCTCCATGAAGGACCAAGTGGCCTTTCTGATGAGTGTGTGTTTGTGGTCAGCTCCAGTGGAGAGTCACAGTGTAACAGGGAGATCTGTCTGGCCCGCTACACCCATACCAAATTCAGTTTGCCCAGGAGGTCACTGTGAGACCCAAGGTGACCTCAGAGATGTAGGCAAATGAGTCCATTACTGTACTGGAAATACATGAAGTTCTTCTGGGTAGGCCAGAGGCCTGCGGTGCCTCCCCTAACCCAGAACTCAGACCTGAAAGGCCAGGGGTCTCCATTCTCAGTGTTGCGGCTATGAAGACGGGCTCAGGAGTCAGACTGCCCAGGTTCAAACTCCAGGTCTGCCACTGACCTTCACTTCTCTGTGCTCACTCTCCATCTTGACAATAAGGATAACGCCTTCATCTTAGAGGTGCCACAGGAATTAACTGTGACGGTGCATGTAAAGTGCTGCGAGCAGTGCCAGCCAATGGCAGACACACACGACACACTGGTTTTTACCATCAAGGCTGGTGAGTTCCAGTCCTGTGTGGCAATTTATCACAGGACGAAGCTTTGTGGCAACACTGTTGTTTTTTCCTTTGTATTTCCAAGGCAGCTGATAAACTGTTTCACTCTTGAGCAACAAGAGTGTTGCTATTCCTGGCACCTCAGATTAAAATAAATTCATTGCCTCCTGTCCCACAATGCCCATGGCCATTTTTGTTACCTGTTGCAAATATTTTCTAGTCACGTAGCCTAATCTGGGGCCTTTTTGCTGAGAAGGCAAAAACATTTTCTAATCTATTTGGCAACCACGGTGTAAAGTATCAGGTCCACGAAAACACAAAAGGTCTTCATTAATAATATATGGAATCGGAACTCTGAACAATATTTCACTATTGCTTTCTTATTAACATAATGTTAATAATCAGTTGCTCCTTTAAGAATTCCTGGGCATGGAAGCCTGGTATATTAAGTTATGGCTAAGATTAGACATATTAAACAGTTACATCCATGATATCATGAAAGGAACATGATAGAACTGAGAAAATCAATTTAAATTAAAATAAAATCATTCTGTCTTAAGCTTCAGTTTTCAAAGACAGCTGCTCTTAGATCAGCACTTATGTGACCTCACTATCTGAGGTCTGAACTGAAGCGTGCGCACCCCAGGCCCTTCCTTCCGGATGGGCGTTTCAAGTTGAGTTGCTCTGTGTCTTCTCTTGGGTGGGGCAGGGGGCACACAGGGAGATAGGGAAGCAGGGGCAGAGGGAGTGGAAGGTCAAGTGTGCGGCTTATGAGTTTACAGTCACACCACTAGTCAAGTTAGGTACCAGGGACAGTAAGAGGGCAGCATGTTCGTAAGACATAAGAACTGGAAGATCCCTTAGAGACAGCTAATCAATCATATAATGCGTGGAACATTAGTTCTTTAAGACGGCTCTCTATCTGCGCGCGCGCGCGCACACACACACACACACACACACACACACATACACACACAGTTACATGGTCCATGAAATAAGTCTGAGAAACTGCATTCTATCCGTTCCTTGGAATGCCATAATGGACTTCAGCATTTTAAAGTTTCTCTGAATTCCTACAGTAAGAAAACACCCATCTGTCATCTTTGACCAAGTGTTTCCCAAGCTTCCTTGGCCACGGCACTCTTTGTTCATATAACACTTATTTACATCTAACAGGCAATGAACAACCTTCTCTAAGCAATCTCCTCCTTGAAATTGATGAAGAAGAGGAAACTGAGGCCCAAGAAAAGTGTTTGACTTGCCAAGGAGTAAAAGAGGTAAGGACTCAGCAGGGAGGGGAATTCAGATGTGGTTCTTAGCTCTGCCTCTCAGAGAAATTTCCCTCTCATTCATCAACATACACAGACCTGTCATGCACCCAGGCACAGGGCCAAACACTAAGGATGCAAAGATAAAAAATAGTCCTGGCTTCGGGAAGCTCATAGTCCAGAGTTGGAGGCAGAAGTGGAAATATACCGATCACACTGCAACGTGGGGAGAGCGCTGAAGTGCCTGCCGTGGGACTGAGTCCAGAAGAAAGTATGACTCATCTCCTAAAGGAGGTAGGAATTCGTCGTCACATAGGAGGTGAAGTTGGCATGGGGTGTTGGAGGGTGATTAGGAGTTTGCCTCAGAATGTTTTTCTCTCCCTCAATCTCTTTCTAAGGAGTCCCCACAATAGCTCCCTTGTGTGGGGCAATGTTTGCATAAATCACCACAGGACTCTGTCACCTGATTGGACCAGGATCAGGGCCCCAGAGCAGCCAATCCAGAGACTGGCCGGCACCCTACAGAGTGTTTAGCGAGTGCTGTCCAATAAAACTCTGTGCAATGATGGAAATGTTCTCTTTGGCGTTGTTCAATATGGCGGCCACTAATCACATGTAGCTATTCAACACTTGAAATATGGCTACCGGATATGGCTATTTGGTGAGGAACAGAATTTTTAATTTTATTTAATTTTGATTAGTTAAAATTAAATGTAAATAGTCACACGTGCTGGTGGCTTTAGACAGCACAGCTTTAGACTGATTAACAGATTCACTTTGTGATTGCGATTTAAAATACAAGTTGGTATAGACTTATGATTTTAAGTTGACATCTGAGTTTACAAATACTACTGAAACGTTCAAGAGAAGACATCAGATTATAGAGTTTAATTATACTAAAAATTTATTTAAATACATGGGAAGATGTATTTGTTCACTTGAGAAATGAGGGGCTTAAAAGAGAATTGATTCAAGGATTTGAAAACATTCAAAATAAGTCCTCTGGCCAGTGGAATTAGTTGGAAATCAATAACTAAGACTAGAAAGCCCACAACTGTTGAAAACTTAACAACTCATTTCTGAATAGCCCATGTGTCAAAGAAGAAATAACAAAAGAATTATTAGAAAATATTTTGAAGAAAATATTAATGAAGATAAGTCATATCAAAACTTGTGAGATGCAGCTAAAGCAGGGCTTAGAGGACATTTATAGTCTTAAACGTAAGTATTAGAAAAAAGGCTGAAAATCAGTACAGTATTTGTCTCTGTATGATTCATTTCACTTAGTATCATGCCTTCAAGATCCAACGATGTCGTCACAAATGGCAGCTTTTCTTCTTTCTTTTTTTTAAGCTCTTTATTGGAATATAATTGCTTTACACTGTTTTGCCAGTTTCTGCTGTACACCAAAGTGAATCAGCTGTATTTATACATATATCCCCATATCCCCTCCCTCCTGCGACTCCCTCCCACCCTCCCTATCCCAGCCCTCTAAGTCATCACCCATTATCGAGTTTATCTCCCTATGTTACGCAGCAACTTCCCATTAGCTATCTATTTTACATTTGGTAGTGTATGTATGTCAATGCTACTCTCTCACTTCGTCCCAGCTTCCCCTTTGCCGCCTCCTGTGCCCCGCCCATGTCCTGAAGTCCATTCTTTACATCTGCATCTTTATCCTTGCCCTGTCACTGGGCTCATCAGTACCATTTTTTTAGATTTCATATATATGAGTTAGCATATGGTATTTGTTTTTCTCTTTCTGGCTTACTTCACTCTGTATGACAGACTCTAGGTCCATTCACCTCACTACAAATAACTCAATTTCATTCCGTTTTATGGCTGAGTAATATTCCATTGTATATATGTGCCACATCTTCTTTATCCATTCATCTGTTGATGGGCATTGAGGTTGCTTCCATGTCCTGGCTATTGTAAATAGTGCTGTAATGAACACTGTCATACATGTTTCTTTTTGGATTGTGGTTTTCTCTGGGTATATGCCCAGTAGTGGGATTGCTGGGTTATATGGTAGTTCTATTTTTAGTTTATTAAGGAACCTCCATTCTTTTTTAAAAAAATTTATTGATTGATTGATTTACTTATTTACTTATTTTTGGCTGTGTTGGGTTTTTGTTGCTGCACGCAGGCTTTCTCTAGTTGTGGCAAGCAGGGGCTACTCTTTATTGTGGTGCGTGGGCTTCTCATTGCAATGGCTTCTCTCGTTGCAGAGCATGGGCTCTAGAGCATGCGGGTTTCAGTAGTTGTGGCTCACAGGCTCAGTAGTTGTGTAGCTCATAGGCTCTAGAGCACAGGCTCAGGAGTTGTGGTGCACAGGCTTAGCTGCTCCGTGGCATGTGGGATCTTCCTGGACCAGGGCTCCAACCCATGTCCCCTGTGTTGGCAGGTGGATTCTTAACCCCTGCACCACCAGGGAAGTCCCACTTTTTCTTCTTTGTTATGGCTGAATAATATTCCATTGTATAGTTATAGATATATCTCATATTTTCTTTATCCATTCATCCATTAATGGTCTCTTAGGTTGTTCCCATGTTTGGCTATATTAACACATCAACAGGCCTTTTGAGACTGGCCACAGGGAGAATCTAGGAACCATACCTGTGGGTTTTCTCAGCGCTATAGGAATTATGAAATTCAAAAGAACTATAAAGGGCTTTCATTTCAATAGGTCCAAAGTTAAGGGATTTCTTCCTTTGAAATGTATATTGCAAGTAGTATAATAGGAAAGCTGGGTTTTTGGGGTTTTCTTTTTTTTTTTTTTTTTTGGTTTTCCAAAGTTCTCCAAATGCAATTCAAAAGCAGGTACATGAGATCTCTTCTTTGTCAGAAACCAACCCATACAACAGGCTGTGAACATACTTCCCTATGGCAAAAGCCTGACCCCAGTGGGGCATTGTTGGGAGTTCAGAGAGTTCTATAAAGGTGCCATTAAGTAGTGGTCTTCTGTTTTTTTGCTAATGTATCCTATAACATTATTTTGAAAAGCTCTATACCCCCTTTACATGTTTTTAATTGACATCTAGACTTTTATTATGAATTTAAATAGGTGCATGGGATATAATTTCCACCATATAGTAACATCTGAAAAATATTAAATAAACTTATAGGGCAGTTTTAGATTTACAAAGAAAACTGTGAAGATAGAACTGATTTCACATACCTCTTGCACCCAGTTTCCCCTATTATTCACATCTTACATTAGTATCATACATTTGTTAAAATGAATGAAACAACTTTGATACATTATTATTAACCAAAGCCCATGCTTTATTCAGTTTTCCAGAGTTTTTACCTAATGTCTTTTTTCTGTTCCAGGACCCCATCCCCACCATCACATTACATTTAGTTGTCATGTCTCCTTAGGCTCCTCTTGGCTGTGACATTTCTCAGGCATTCCTTGTTTTTGACCTTGACAGTTTTGTGAAGTGCCAGTCAGGTATGTT
This sequence comes from Hippopotamus amphibius kiboko, assembly GCF_030028045.1. Lineage (NCBI taxonomy): Eukaryota > Metazoa > Chordata > Mammalia > Artiodactyla > Hippopotamidae > Hippopotamus > Hippopotamus amphibius. The sequence goes on from NC_080189.1 coordinate 173,631,660, forward strand.
GTAGAATGTCTCTGAATTGGGATTTGTCTGCTGTTTTTCTCATGATTGGACTGAGGTTGTGGGGTTTGAGAAGGAAAGCCAGAGAGGTTAAGTGTTGTTTTCATCACATACATAAGGGTTCGTAGCATTAACGAGATTCATCACGGTTGATATTGACCTTGACCACCTGGCTCAAATAGTGATTGTCAGCTTTCACCACTGTTCCCCTATGTCCCCCTTCCACACAGTACTCATTGGAAGAACGTCACTACCTGCAGTCTACACTTAAGGAATGGAGTGTTACTCTCCATCTGTCTGAGGGCAGAGTACCTACCTACATAAATCATTTGGGAACCTTCTGCAAAGGAGATTTGTCTCAACTCTTCCATTTATTTATTCAATCATTTATTTGAAGCAGTGTGGACCCATGGATATTTATTTTATACTTTGGGTTATAATCCAATACTACTTTATTTTGTTATTCAAATTGTTCCAGCTTTGGCTACTTGGAGCTCTTTCTATTGGTTCTTGTGTCCCTTTGATACACCCCTACCAATGTAAGTTTTTTTTTTTTAATTTTGTTTTTGTTTGTTTGTTTTCTGAGCACTTCTTCATTTTCTGGCACTACAAAATGATCCAGGCTCATCTTCTATATTTTTCCACACTAAAAAAAAAATTCCCTGTGCTTTACCTATTCAAGCCTCCTTCACCACAAAAACCCTTGATAATCACTGGTCCTTTAGTCATCACTACAGTTTTGCCTTTTCCAGAATGTCATATTGGTACCATACAGAATGTAGCCTTTTCACACTGGCTTCTTTCACTAGAAATGTTCATTTAAGATTTACCCATGTGTTTTTGTGGGTTGATAGCCCATTTCTTTTAATCACTGGATAATAATTCCACTGTATGGTTGTACCATATTTTGTTTACACACTCATCTCCTGAAGGACATCTTGGCTGCCTCCAGCTCTGGGTGATGAATAACGCTGCTATTAACACTCTTCTGCAAATTTTTTTGTGGAGAGAATTTTTCAAATCAGTTGAGCAAATATGTAGGTTCACAACTGCTGGATCATTTGGTGAGACTATGCTTAGCTCTGTAAGAAACTGTCAAACAGTCTTCTGAAGTGGTGTGCCATTTTGCAATCCCACCAGCAATGAATGAGCAGAAATTACTGAACTGAAAGTTAAACTGAGGGAGGAAGAGGGGGAGGAGGAGAACAGAGAATGAAAGACACGTCAGATAATATCATCAGTATGACATATGTGTAATTGGATTCTGAGAGGGCATTCTCTTCAAGGATGTCATAAAAGAAGTGTTGAAGGGATAATGGCCAAGAAGTTTTCGTATTTGATAAAATACATAAAGTATGCTGGAATTTTGGTTTCTTTTTGTAATGGGGGCGGTGGAATCTGTTGATACAAGTTTGGACATCAGTTGAAAAGCAGATCAGATAGAACCCTGGATGGCTCAATGTATGTAATTCTATTTGTGGACGTGATAAGGACAGTGGAAGCAAAGGCAAGAAGGAAGGGAGGGAGGGAGAGTAGAGCGAAGGAACAAAGCAAGAAAAAGAGGAAGGAAGGAGGGAGGGAGGGGAGGGAAAAGCGGGGAAGAAAGACAAATCAATAAACCTCATCCCACAAGCAGTCCAATATAAGTAGCAGTAGAGAAAGCTTGGTAAAGAACTTGACTCAAGCACTATTTCTGCCATGTTTAACCTTAGGAACATCCTTCAAAGTCAAGGTTGGCTTCCTTCTTTAAAACAAAGAAGATGACCAAACCTGGCTTCTACTTTACAATGACTGTTATTATGACAATATCTGTGATATACTTCCAGACCCTTGGTCAATTTTTTTTCTATAAATTTAATATTATCGAAATTGTTCTTCCTAATGGATATACGACAGCAAACCTAATTGTTTTGTTCTCCTTTGAAGTCCCCCTCCCCCCACCCAAGGATCGGTAAAGCATAAAACAAGGAGTATATTTGGATTTCACTTTATGTTTTCATATAAATTAATCTTTTTGATTCACACTTCTGAGCATTTTACCAATTTAGCAATCTAAGAGAAATTTAGATTGAACATCCCATTTTTTATTATGTTAAATTGTTTTCAGCCACTTTTGAATCCATGTGGCCAAGCCAATTTAATTTTGTTTTGTAAGAAAGGTCACTTTGTCAGCTGCTATCTTTAATGCCATTAAATTTCCATTTGTGTGTGTTTTAACTAACTCTGCAGCGCTAAACAGATTTCTCAAAAGTTACAAGCCAAGAAAAAGGAAAGCAACCAACTGTTTTTATTAACCCTAAATTACAATTCCGAAAGTGTGAACCCCAAGTACCGTGATTGTTGAAAAATGCTGCTTAGAGTTTATACACATAAATGAGTGTTGCCCACCGAGAGTGCACATCTATTTCAAAAATGCTTCCGTTGTTCACAGCATTTCTAGAAATCCTCTTTGAAAATTGGCTTTAGGGCTGGCAGCACATTTTAAAAGATACTGTCTCTGGTGGCGAATTTTTGTCTTTTGAAAGACATTGGATTTGATTAATCATCCAATGTAATTTGGGTTAAGCTTGGTGATGTGTAAGATGGGAATTAGTATTTAATACCTACCATGTGATAGAAGCTTGACCTGGAATGGCCAATGAATCTGGGACAGACTCATTTTGGATCAAAAACAAAGTGTGACCAAAGAATATGGACCAGTGTCATGGATGACTGTCCCACAGGAGGTGATGTAGCATAACAGCAGTTACTTGTGTTTAGTCAGGCTGACAGGTTTGGGTCGCCACCCTGACACTCCACCCAGCGTAGACTCTCTGAGACAGTTTCCTCTTAATTGAAGTAAGTCAGAAAGAGAAAAACAAATATCGTATATTAACGCGTATATGTGGAATCTAGAAAAATGGTACAGATGATCTTATTTGCAGGGCAGAAATAGAGACACAGACGTAGAGAACAAACGTATGGATACCAAGGGGGAAGGGGGGAGATGAATTGGGAGACTGGGGTTAACATATATACGCTATCGATACTATGTATAAAATAGATAACTAATGAGAACCTACTGTATAGCACCGGGAACTCCACTCAATGCTCTGTGGTGACCTAAATGGGAAGGAAATCCAAAACAAGAGGGGATATATGTATACGTATAGCTGATTCACTTTGCTGTACAGCAGAAACTAACACAACATTGTACAGCAACTATACTCCAATAAAAATTAAGTTTCAAAAAGAGGATGCTAATGTCGATCTCATCGATTTTCAAGAATAAAATAAAATAATACAAAACACCTAGCACAGTGAGCCCCCACCCACCCTTACCCCCTCTGAAGGTGAACAACTGTGAAGGGAAAATTATTGATTCGGGTGAAGCTGGTCCACTATGTTTTTCTTAATGGAATTTTATCTTGTGGCTGTATTTCCCCATTATCTCATCAGATATGAATTCCAAGGTTATTTGCTACTTTTCTATTTGGGGCAAAACGCTAGTTGCCATTTTGGTGTTTTCAGGCTAAGGGACTGTGTGTGTGTGTGTGTGTGTGTGTGTGTGTGTGTGAGTTACCTGGTTGTGGGATGGTATGGTAGAGGTAGTTGTGAAAGACAAAGCTGAACAGACAATTGGAGACCAGATTATAGAGGGCTTTGAATGGCATATTAAGGGTTTAGACATGACTCAACAGAAAAGGTGGCTACTACAGCTTTTGAGCAGAGAAAAAAATAATTCTACCTGTGCTTTGAGAAGATAACTGACATGCTGGACTAAATTTCATGACAGTGGGGTCTGTTTCTTACTTATCAGTATATCCTTTACTCCTCTTTATACCAATGAATAGAAGAACATATGGCCCAATGGATGGATGGATGGGAGTGGGAATAAGAACATGGGCTGGGAGACCGTGACGGGATAGAAGAAAATGTCGTGAAAGTTTCTGCAGACTCAAAGGATGCAATGACTGACCGGATGTCACAGTGAAGGAGGATGGGGTGATTTGAAATGAATGCCTAGGAGGCTGGTTCAGATGACAGCTTGGGGTGGGGGATGGGGTGGATGCCATTAACAGAAATAGAAAACACAGAATGAGAAGCCGTTTTGGGAAATCAGAGAAAACAATGAGTCTGATTTTCATTCAGTGAGCTTGTATGGAGGTGGAAATGTCCAACAGGCAAATGAAAACAGAGGTCTGGGTGGAGCAGAGATCAAGATTTGTTGGTGGAGTCGCACTCATAAAGGTGATAGCTGAAGTCCTGGGAGAGAATGAAATCATCCTTGGAGAATGTGTTGATCTAGAAGTTTGGCCACTTAGAGGACCTTGGACAATACTAACACTTACAAGATGGTTGAAGAAACAGGAAAAGAGAGTAGGGAGAAAAGGGCACAGAAATACCACAGGAGAGCAATGCTATGGAGGCTAAAGAGAGAAGGACCCAAAAGAAAGGACAAGTGTGATGGGGTCTGAGAGGGGTCGGTGGGTCTGGCCATTGGTAGATCACTGGCGATCTCTGTCTGAGAGAGCTGTTGCCACAGGGGAAGACTGGAGCTGACTATAGTGAAGATCATGTAAACGCAGAGGTATCAGTGAGAGAGAATTGACAAGAGCTTCCTCTTCCATCTTCGACTATTTCTTCTTAGTCTATTTAGAAGACTTTTTTCTCTGCTGCCCCAGTAAATGTTGATGTTACCCAGGACTCTGTCCTTGGCTCTATGCTTGTAACACTTAGGGTTCTCTTGGTTTCAGATAACAGAAAGCAACTCCAGCTGGCTTGAGCAGACAGATTTATTGGAAGGATACAGAGTTACCTCATAGGACCCAAAGGGTTATGACTGGGCCTTGTGTACAAGCTTTAATCAGAAATCCAGTACCACGGGATTTCTCTGGCTCCTTTCTTGTTCCCCTCTTGGTGTCTGTTTCATTTTCTGCTCTCGTTGCAAACCAGCTGCCTTGGTTTTCCAGGGCACGCGTGGCAAACACGTCTGCCCCTTGCCCCTGAGTCATACCCACTCACTCAGCCAGAGGAGGGCCGCCCCGCCTCCCTCGCTCTCGCTCCTGATGTCTTCCATGGGGAGAGACTGGGCTGATCAGCTTGCACAGATGCCCACCGTCGGGCCATGCAACTGAGGGCAGACCAACACGGTCACACTGCAGACAGCATTGTGTGGCTTGGGGACGAGGGTGGGGGCAGGGGCCTGGAAGTGAGAAGCTGGGGTACAGCTTACAGGATGAGGGTTTGGACTGGGTATAGAGGGCGTGATAAGGAGGGAAGCGGACATGAACAGCTTCTCACCTGCCCTCTTTTGTTTTGGTCTGTGCTCTACCCTGAGAGCCTGGGCACTCCTAAGCACCAAATCCTAGAGGTGCTCTCCCTCCTAGAGAAGGTCCAGGTCATATTGCTTTCTTCTCCTTCTCCTCCTCCTCCTCCTCCTCCTCTTTTTTTTTTAAGGGGACAGGGCCAGTGGGTGGTGAGCTGACCTTGCCTGCCACAGTGTATTTTAAAATTTATTTTATTTTTGGCTGCATTGAGTCTTCATTGCTGCACGCAAGCTTTCTCTGGTTGCGGAGAGCAGGGGCAACTCTTCATTGCGGTGCACGGGCTTCTCAGTGCAGTGGCTTCTTTTGTTGCGGAGCACGGGCTCTAGGCTCGCAGGCTTCACTAGTTGTGGCACACAGGTGTAGTTGCTCCGCGGCATGTGGGATCTTCTTGTGTCCCCTGAACTAGCAGGCGGATTCTTAACCACTGCACCACCAGGGAAGCCCCATATTGCTTTCTTCTAAAAAAGAAAATGGAATGGCTGGCCAGCTCTTATCAACTTCCCCTCCCTGTGACCAGCCCTCAGCACACCTGCGTGAGGGCCCAGGGACCAAGCCTACACACTCAAGATGAATCAGAGTTTACTGATCCAGGGGCCAACTGAAGCCTCTTTCTAGGGTCTTTGTACTTGGAACTGGACAGATGACAGGCCAGTTCCTTTTTAGAATGGTGCGAGGCTGATAGTGACCATGGGACAGAGGCAGAGTCTGAAGGTGCTTGTGTGTTGGTTTTCATTTTCCTGGAAATCCAGCTGCACCACTGTCCTTCCTATGTTGGATTATATAAGCTAGCCCAGTATTTTATAGTAAATTCCTTTGTCATCTAAGGTAGTCTGGGTAGGTTTCTGTCACTGGGACTGAAGAGAGCCTGGACTAATCCCAGGTCAGGGAGTTGCCCAATGGCTGTTCCCACCCTGGCATCCTGCTTGCCACTCAATGCTAGGATGTGACCTCTCCCTCTCTCTTGTCATGTCTCCAGGAAGAAATGAGGTCCAAACAGTGATGGCAATACCAGGTTTTGGTATTCTGGCAATTACTGAAATATAAGCATTCTATTGGTAGATTACTCTAAGTTTCATATTTTAAAAATCTAAAAGCAGTATCACTTATGTACTGAGATGAGGACCAATGACTCAACTATTCAATTTATGATGAAAATACTTGCTGAATAGAACTCTAGGGACTTCCCTGATGTCGTAGTGGTTAAGGATCTGCCTGCCAATGCAGGGGACATGGGTTCGAACCCTGGTCAGGGAAGATCCTACATGTCACGGAGCAGCAAAGCCCATGCATTGCAACTACTGAGCCCGAGTGCTGCAACTACTGAAGACCACGTGCCTAAAGCCCCTGCTCTGCAACAAGAGAAGACACCACAATGAGAAGCCCGCACACCACAGTGAAGAGGAGCCCCCGCTTGCTGCAACTAGAGAAAGCTCGGGTGCAGCAACGAAGATCCAATGCAGCCAATAAATACATAAATAAATAAATGAATGAATAAATTTATTTTAAAAAAAAGATGGGGGAAAGGTGGATGCATTTAAAAACAAAAAACAAACAAACAAATCACTACCCAAAGTCAGAAAGAGCTTTCATCAGCTGGAACAATTTGTCCTGAAACACGTACAAGCTCAATGATGCTACTGGTCCACTTTGTTCTTGAAATAACATTTCATGTGTACTTCTTATTGATTTTCAAAGTTTTCTTCATTTTAGATAGTATTTAGTGTGCTAATTTTGGAATACGACTTTATTTTTTTTTAACAACCTTTTTGTTTCAGAATAGTTTTAGCTTTATAGGAAGCTTGTGAAGATAGGACAGAGAGTTCCCATGTACTCACCCACTTTCCCCTATGATGAATGTTTTCTATGGAGATGGTACATTTGTCACCATTAATGAACCAATACACTGATATAGTATTATGAACTAAAGTCCATACCTCACTAGTGTTTACCTAATATCCTTTCTTCTATTCCAGGATCCCTTCCAGAACACCGAATTGCATTTAGCTGTTATGTCTCTTTAGGCTCCTCTGATTTATGACAGTTTATTAAGTTTATCTGCTAATACTTTGTGCTAGGAGGATGCTTGTTTAATGTTTCTATTTGACAAGTTTACATATTTCTTTGAACTTTAACGCCTTTAAAATTTGAATTATATTAGATGTTTTCACAGTGTTGTTAATGGTTGGAGTTCTGAACGCTTACAGATAAAATATTCGTACTGATGCGAGTATTTATTTTACATAAGTGCTGAATGTCCAGGGTCACAGTTTTTGTTCCAAGACAGCAGTCCCCAGATCCCAGGTGTGGATGGGCAGAGCATAGAGAACAGGAACACAGATGGCAGAACTGCCCAGAACCAGGGAGGGTACAGCAGAGGGCAGCCAGGCAGCCCAGGGCTTGCTGTTCTGCTGCAGGAACCCTAGGCCCAGACCATTCTAAGGGGCTCTGCAGATAAGTCCCAATATCCTTGCACTGCATCCTGTTCTTCCTCTGTATGAAGCTGGAGAAGACTTACTAATGTCAGCCCAATCTGGTCTCTCTGTTTTGCACAGTCAGTGCCCTAGGGCCATTTTTCGATGATGATTTTTGACGACTACTAAGGATACATTATCTTAGAGAAGTCTTCAGTCTTTGTTTTCCAGAAGCCCTGCTCATTGCTTGGAACACAGTCAGCACTCGGTACACATAGGTGCTATTATTCATTCAACCCAAGCTGAATGCATGAACGAAACTAGCACCACTGGCAGGAAAAAGCAACCCTCTCCTAACATTAGGAACTGCTGAGGATCAGGGAGCATGTGGGTACTGTGGTGAGGACCAGCAAATGTGGGGAGCATCCCAGCCAGCAGCGTGGGGTGGGATTCAGAGGTTGAGAGTGAAGAAGAAGGGTTGGGGACCACCCGAGTGGCAATGCCAGCAGCAGCCTGACTGAGGGCTGCTGGCCACATGGAAGGAGATGACCTGTAATAACCACCTCTAGGATTCTGAGATGCAAGCAACTATCAGCATCTGAAAACCATGATAAAGAGTTTAATGGAAGGCATGCAGCGTTACACCATCGGGAGAGTGGCGTTTGACATTTAAATACACCACAATCTATTGTGGTCTCCCCAGAAGTTGCCAAAAGCAGTACACAATAGTTAGGCTTACTTTTGTCCATAGTTCATGGCATACTCGAAGTCTTTAAAGCTGACATGACCATCTGAGTCTTGATCTACTTCCCTGGAAAATGAAACAGAAAGTTATTTACAGGTTAGTTTCGTCTCACTTATGCATCAAGAGCCCATCAAAATCCTCATTTCTTTTTATGTCAATGTGAGAGGCACCTATTTTATCTACTTGAAGGCTGAGGTCAATGCCTATCTTTTTTCTTACATTGATAATACCTTAGGTGGGAAGGAAAGGAAAAGGTATTTATTAAAATCTACAGAAATAATATATTCAATATATTTGAAGGAATGTCGCCAAATGCACAGTTTACATAAAAAAAAAAAAAGCAGGAGTAATGGTTTTTCTAGTCATTCTACAAATTCTTTCTGTGACTTTTCTAGTCATCCTGCAAATTCATCCTGCAAATTCTTTTTATATCAATAAATACGCATGCATTTCTCAACCAAAGGAAAAACAACGCAGGAGGCTGCAAAGAAGAAAAGAGTTTACTCGGGGTCTGAAGAACTGTGATTCAGGAGACACAAATTCAGGTAACCCTGAAAGAATGTTCCAAGGAAGACAAAATTCACGGGGTTGTTATAAGTTGCCTGGTGAGAACTGTGATCGACTGACTTCAAGTCAGCAAAGATTTGTCCTTGAGGAATCACAAGTTGTTTTAGGGTAAGGGTCTAGTCCGTATCTTGAGTTTCTGGAAGGTGTTCTGGATGACGTTGTCAGGGCAAAAGATTTTGACATGCATAAGTCACACTTCCTTAATGGTCTCCTGGCTCCATTTTAGAGAACTCTCTTAGCAATACCAACTCCATTTTGATTTTCCTTTCACACATTATACAACAGAAGTGTGGAATAAAGAACTAAGAGGAAAAAAACATTTGGGGAGTAAATAATAGTAACGGGAATAGTGACTGACACCCTGCCTCGCACTGTCTTTGTATCACCTGCCTCACTGAATCTGTGCACGGATGCCAGGACGGGTCCATTTTACAGACATCGCGCGTAAAAGGGGTTCAGCAGTTTCTGAAAGATCGTGTTGCTGGTAAGTAACAGACTTGAAACTTAAATCAGCATCATTAAACTCCTCAGCCAGGGCTCTATACTCTATTCCACATGTCTCCCTACGTAAATAGGATGTTCCAGACAGAAGCGGTTGTGTTGCAATTCCCATGCAGCTAACTCTAGCTCCGGAAGTTTTCACTGGCTTCATTCATGGCCTCAGAAGCTCGGTTAATTCCTCACAAACACCCGATAAGCTTTTCTGACTCCTACGAAGAGAGGTGAAGATGTGAGCCTCTGGCTGGTCAGCTGAGGGTGTGGGTGGCCTCAGCTGGGTTGTCCCTGTGTGTCCCTACAGACAATGAGATAGAGGCATTGCTCCTTGAACAGGGAGCAGAGAAATGGTACCCATTCCACCTGGTTAAGATAACACATGGCAGAAGGACAAAATCATGGCATAAGCAATACATTCAACTGTTACCGTGAAAGCGGTGCTTACTTTAAGAGTGTGTTTGAAAGCTAGCTGATGAGTTGTGGTCACAATTCCTCTTTGGGGGACATTCTAAAATAATGCATTACATGCATTATTTGGAGCTCCTGGGTTGGTGCAAATTATATTTTGTTGAAACAGAAAATGGTATTAGCCATGACATAGGGCTTTTCGAAGCAAGGACTAGCCCAAGTAACAGCCACTAATCACTGTAATAGTTTTAAAGCAGGCTTTTAAAATATTGAATTCTAAAATAAACTTTCTGAATATTTCATGCCAAAGTCTCTGAAGTCTATAATGGTACTGGATAGAGTGATAATAATTTTTCATTCTTTTGAAGTAGAGAAAATCCCTACTTCTCTGCCCCAGGGCAAAACCATGTTGCAGTATGTTAGTATAAAATGATTGCAGACTGTAGGGGCCATTATTCTTGTTACTTCTTTGGGTAAAATATACATGATGATTTCATACTATACAGGACAAAAAGCAGAATGTCAGATCTCTTCTAAGGAATTAGAAATAATCAGTATCACATGTTACTGACTACAGGGTATAAATCATCCCTTTTATTAAATTAGATAATTGAAGATTCTTTATATTGCCTAAGTATTTTTTTCCCGAGGAATTGGATTATATAAATGGCCTTTTTTCTTTCTACTCTGAACTAGTATGACTGAACTATAAATCTCGAAGGGTGAGTTAAGTGGATAACCTAGAAAAGTAATATTTAGAATAAACTGTTTCTGGTATATATATATATATGTATTTGGTGTGTTTATTCACTTATTGAGCTGCTGAATGCTTGTAGAAAGGGAAATCCCTTTGCCTGATTTTCTCAGTAAATAACTTTATTGTAATTGCAGTGACTTCTTAATTTTCTTGCTGTCTTTGCCAAAGCTTCCCATTATAAAATCGGCACAGTATAACCAAGAGGTATTAAAATGGAAAAGTTTATTCATAAGGGTTGGATTGGTGTTTTTATAATGAACGGAGGAACATCACATTTATATTTAGAATGAGATGTGGTAAAATACTGTCTTCCTACTTTTCTTCCTCATCACATATATATGGTTGTCTCAAGGAGAATGAAGCGGAAATTCACATTTCAGAGCTATAATTTTAAAAACTAAAATACTGTTTTTCATTGCATACGGAATTATTCTGAAGAAGGAAGGTTTCACTGCACCCACACTCAAATCACTGTGTGATGAATGAGCAGATGTGGCTGGTGGGTAGAATTAGTGCTGAGGAGATGAAGAAAATGTTATTAGGTAAAAAGTTTCATTGTTTCTGTTTACAGCATTTGCAACTAGAGTGTGTTTTGGTGTCACTGACATACATTCAGCGCTGAAACAGTCCACCACCATCACTTCAACCAGAAATAAACTCTGGGAAGGCAAGACCTTTCTCTTGTTTGCTGCTGTGTCCCCAGCTCTTAGCCATAGCAGGCGATGAATGTGTGCAGAGCAAATGAATGTGTGCAATAAATGAATCTGGGCAAACAGTGGACATTTTGGCATATCTACCGCCTCCCTGGAGGTTTTGGGGGATTAAAGAAAGCATATCATCACTGCTTCTATAGAGTCTAAATACTAGCCAGAGAAATAATAACACACTGAAGAAGGCACCTAGGGGCCATTGCTCAGGGACCCATAAGGAACAGTCAATTGTGGTCTCCACACCCAACCACATTTTGTAAACACAGACCAGGTACAAGAGAGACCAAGCAAGAGATGGGCTCTGAAAGATGAGTTTGCTTAGCAGAGCAGTGGTTGGAAGGAACATCTTGAGCGTCAGGCTGAAAGATGTAGAGATAAAGAGCAGGAAACTGGAAACCAAGGCAGAACATTGGACACATCTGCATCTAACCTGCCCTATAGCTGAACTCCAAGCACTTGAAGCTAGTTAAGTAACTGCTCTTTTACTGGACATGTGGCTAACGATATAGATACAGATATATGCATATATACATACATACATACAAGTTTATATTTCATGATTGGCTTTTCAAAGGAATGAACAAAGTTTATATAAATGGATGAGAGGAAAATAAATTGCTATGAGTAACAATAACTGCCTTCTAGACATGTAAATCCAGTTAAATTAAAGGCTTTTTGGTTTGCTTATTTTTGAGATGCAAAGAGAGAGCTGGAATTGATTTGGGAAGCAGGGACTCAAGAGAACTGCTCTGTGTAACTCAGTATGAATGATTTAGGACCATCTGGGTGGAAGGAGATGAGCAAGATAAGAGAGGATGCAGGAAGAAGGGGCTACTGAGGGGTGGGGAGGAGGCTGGGATGCTATACAAGGGGAACTGGGCCAAGAAAAAGGCCCCAGTGGTCAAAAGTTCTTTCATTAACTATGTTTACTGTGCACTCTGAAGTTGTTTGTGCTGCATGTTGTAACCTCTCCTTTATCTTCACCAAGGGCGGTGACAGGCACATAGCCTAAGGGGGGATGGTGTGGCTGGGGTGTGTGTGCTGAGTTCGGTGCTGGAGATGAGTTCAGCCTGAGTGGATGCAGCGGAGAGTGAGAAAAGTTTCAGTGGGGGGTGGGAAAGTGACCCATTAACTGAATTAACTCAGAGAAATGAGAACCCAAGAGTCACAGGCCTTCCAGAAATTTGCAAAAACCTAGGAAGTGCTTTAAAACTCCACAGGACATGGCATGGGGGTTCCAGGCAATACTCTCTGGTCTTTGAAGGGCAGAAGACCCAGGGGATACATGAAGACATTTCAGGCAGGGCTAGACTCTGTCCATTCAGCGGAATTCCAATAGTTTTCATATCTGTTAAAATACACACATTTTTTGATACATTAGATGAGTGGCTATAATTACTTTTATCACCATGAGCTTTAGCATTTGTCTCTTTATGTCCTGATTTGTTAAGTAAGAATCTGCTCTCTCCTTTTTGTGACGCGGTGGGGACTTGGCCCAGACTAGATGTGCTCCTGTGATCCAGAGGCTAAGTGGTCCCCACCTTGAAGGAGCCAGGGTTTCACGGTGTGAATTTTTTATCAAGCTCAGCAGCAGTGCTCTAATATTACATTCTAAAGAAAAACATAGGTTGTTTTCAAATTTTAAAGGTACATAAATAGCAAATGTTTCTCACAAGTAGTAAATGTTTCTTGTCTGAAAATATTTACATCATACCAATTTCTTGTAATGTTCTGAAAATAATTTTTGTTGTAAAATAATTCAAGAGTGCCCCATGGCCAGGTCTCCAAAGCCAGATTTCAAGTTGGAGTATGTGCTTTTGCTCAAGTTACTTAAAAAAAAAAGGGGGGGGGGGGGAGGAAAGAAATGAAGAGAGAAGGAATTGAAACAATGGAATATTCTCTATTAAAATGATGTAAAGACTCTAAAAGTGACATTTTTAAGTGGAAATAAGAATACAAACTATATATATTATAATTGCAATCTTATAAACATCTGTATTCATTTGGGCAGAAGTTGAAGATTATAGGCTAAACACAAACTTGTCTTATGGGTTATTTTGGCTTAAAATATTCTTTAATATCGATCTCTTTTACAACTGAAGAAATATTTTCTTTCTTTTCGGTCTGAATTTCCCAAACAAGTGACCTTCTTTCACAATGTATAAATCCTCAACAGCTAGAACGGGATTTCTCAGTCTCGGCGCTGTCGACATTTGGGGCTGGATCATTTTTTGCTGTGGGGCCGTCCTGCGCACTGCAGGATGTGTAGCAGCGTCCCTGGTTTCTACCCACAAGATACCAGTAGGACCCTCCCCTGCCCTCCCCCTCCTCCTCCTCAGCCAAAAATGTCTCCAGATATTGCCAAGTGTCTCCCGGGGGACAAAACCATCCCTGGTTGAAAACCACTGAGCTAGAGGAGCCAAAGTTGGACACAATTCTCTGGAACTTCCCAGCTAAATCTATATTTACTAGAAAATTGCTTTAAAGACTTTTTTTTTTCCTAAATAAGTGATTTCGGGGCAGGGGAGGCACACATGTTTCTTGGATGGATTAAGCAGATAATTGCCTCAACACTGCCTCGCTGACAGTAGGTTTTGAATGGAGCCCAGAGTAGAAGGCAAGCTTTGCCTTCTTCTGGTGATAACAGAGCCAGTGGCGGGCATATCTGTGTTCGCAGCACAGACATTGACAGTCGGCAATTATTTTGAGTCACTGTGATAGTTACACGGGGTGTTGAAAGTCGACGCCGCATTTCCTTCACCTGAGACATGAATGAGAAATTTAATGTGGAGGCAAAGATTTAAATGAGAAAAGTTTTCTGAGTGGAATTTTGGGGGCGGGGAAAAGGGAGAGAGGCCCTCTTTCTCTCTGATTCTTCACAGAATAACTTAAAGGAGAGTCAAAACTGCCGTTATATTAGGGACAAAGCTGTCATACTGACTGAACAGTGAGAGTAAAAATTACCCTCCAAGCAAGGAGCCCCTGCCGGGCATGAGAGGACCCGCCGATTGAAGATGCAAGGCTGACAGCTCCTGCCGCACGCAGCCTTCTCTTCCGAGGACCCCGCTGGCTCTCCCCACCGGCGTACTTGCCTCTTTGTTGATGAGAGTCCTGCGGGGCTCGACAGCAGTTCAGTCGGGAATGTGTTTATTTATTTTACTTTTTAAAAGACATGTGTTAAGAAAAGCCACGTAGATGGTTTCTGGTCTTTTGCAGGTTTCTGCATAGCTCTGACTGACGCCTTCTCTCTCGTGTGTGCTGCCCCGACTTACTGGCCGCCCATCTTTTGCTCCAGCCTTTGCCAGTACCTCATATCACCAGGTACCTCCCGCTGTTGGCTGTTCACCTGGGATGGCTCTAACCCTGGGTGGAGCCTCACCCTTACAGTCAAAAGTATGATAAAAAGAGTTAATGCCCCTTAGGTGACTCTTGACCAATGAGGGGATGGCTCGATGGATAACCACTTTCCTTTCGTCCCTCTGAGGTTGTTCTCTGGGCTCATGGGAGGTTCTGATGGGATCAAGTTGCTCCCAGAAGTAACCATCTTGGCAAGAGGCCCTTGCGTCGGCGCGCCCCGCTCTGTTCCGCTCCTGCTCTCCAAGGCTGTGCCCCAAACAAGCAACCTGCACGCAAGCCCTCACCGAGAGCTCTGCTTTCAGGAAGATCCCGGGTTGATACAGTGGAAAGTTTATTTTGAGAGATGAAGTTCTCAAGGGGCATTTAAACTGCCATCAGCAATAGACTGTCACATCAAATTCTCATTCGCGTAAAAGGGAACTCACTATTGAAACAGATCAGTTTCTTCTATTTGGGAAATGATTTTTAGAGCAAATTAAATATTGCCTTTAAGAAGAGCTCTGAAGTTTGAAGTCCCAGGCAATTGAAATGCCAAAGTCAACCAGAGAAAGAGAGCAGTAGTCTTCTCTTCATTGTCTCATATGCATATCTTGTTTAATACTATTTAGTCTGCCAACAATAAATGGTATTATTAGATTTTAGGTGAGGATAATATATTCTTCAATATAAGAGAGTTCTTCTGCCTTCTGGATGCAGAGGTACAGCTATGGACTGGCCGTGAGCAGGTGGTGGAATTGGCCACTTAGGATAAAAGGATGGTCAGGGACAAAGAATGACATAAGCCAGGTAAACTTTGGCCTCACTAGGACCAGACTCAGCCTGCTAGATGAAAGACACTGTGGATGCTGTCAGCTCCGTGGATGCTGCTGGCTAATTCCCCAGCATCTGTGCCCCCATCCCCTGTGCTACTCAGCTGTGTGATTTGGGTAGATGGATCCCCACCCCAACTCCAGAAGTGGGATCCCACTGGCCTAAGCCAGCCGATTTAATCCCACTCTCCTTACTATAGTGACTGGTTTAAAGACTCATTGGTTAATTAGCACATGGCATTCCTCCCTTGACCACTGCTGATGGGTAGAGCTGGGTCAACCATAATGAAGCCTGGGAATTTTGTTTGTGAGCTGAGAAAGGAGATACTGGACAGCTGGGATGCAGAGGTGAGACTTCATATTGCAACAGTCCTTTTCCTAGCACAACAGTACAAGGTCCACAACAGTTCTATGCGCCATTGATCCAAAAATTATGCATCTGCTTTTCATTGTCAATTATCAGCCTGAAAATGCAGCTATAGACAGTGAAGGGAAGACTCAGAAGAATTACAGGGTGGGGACTTCCCTGACGGCACAGTGGTTAAGAATCCACCTGCCGATGCAGGGGACACGGGTTCAAGTCCTGATCTGGGAAGATGCCACATGCCTCGGGGCAACTAAGCCTGTGTGCCACAACTACTGAGCGCACATGCTGCAACGACTGAAGCCTGCACGCCTAGAGCCTGTGCTTTGCAACAAGAGAAGCCACTGCAATGAGGAGCCCCACGCACCGCAAGGAAGAGTAGCCCCTGCTCGCTGCAACTAGAGAAAGCCTGCGCACAGCAACGAAGACCCAATGCAGCCAATGAACAAATAAATAAATAAATAAATAAATATATTAAAAAAAATTATAGGGTGACTTGGAGCCTAATCAACCAGGCCCAAAGTATGCCCAATTTCAAAACTCTTAGCCGCCTGACAATAAATTCCCTGGCCTGTTAAAGGCCTGTGAAATGGATTTCCTTGTACTTGCAAATAAAAGCATCCTGATGTGTCAGGTATCCCATCTGAAATCTTTTCTAAAGCTTGCAACATCTGGAATTTGGTAGACACAGAGTAGACCCGCAGTGATTCAATATTTTTGAAATAATTATTCCATTTTGAAAGAAACCCTAAAATAACCAGATTTTTCTCTTGAGGTGCAATCTCCAGTTTCTGGATTATTCTCCACAGTTCTGCATTCTAAAGAAGCTACTTTCATGCTGTAATCCAACAAAGATCTTTGTTTACAGTGCCTTAACTGCGATTATGTGCTGAAAGAAGCTATTGATGGGACTAATATGCTTTTTTCCCTGAAGAGTGACAGGATAGATTCTCCAGTCCAAGAAAAAAAAAAAAAAGAAAAATGGATGTGAAATGCAGCCACAGCTGGCAAAACTGATTAACCATAAATAATGACTCACTTTTTCCTATCTACTAGGCTTTTAAAACAAGGAGTCTTATTTAAAGCTAGAGACACTTTAAAAGGAGGGAAGAACGTACTTGCAGTATGCCCGATTATTGAGTGCTGGTGAGCATGTGGATAAATGAAATCAACATATAGCCCAAAGTCTCATTTCTGGCAAAGAGTTTCCTATTCCTTCTCCATCAAGTGTTTTAGCAGAACCGCTAATAAATAGTGACATGATCTTTTTTCTCAGTTTGAATCTCTGGAAGGGAAACTGTGATGGAAGAAAATAGCATGGATCAGACAGCTTTAAGGATAAAGAAGAAAAACCAAAGTGAGCCTCTTTGAACTAATCATAAAAAATCTGCTTCCTGTACTTTTGGGTCACTAGGTCCTCCATTCTCTTCCCTACGCCATATCTACAGAAGAGTCCTCCTCTGAATACAGCAGGGAGGCAGTGTCGTCCACCAGAAAAGGCCCAGGAGTGCGCTTTCGTCTTGACGAGGCTGGGTGACCCTGGGCAAGTGTCTCAGCTGCTGTGAACTGCAAGCTCCTCGCTGGTCAAGCTGAATGGCTGGGCTATGACTGCTAAGATTTGATACAGCTGTACATTTTGATGAATCTACACTGGATCTTAATCTACAACTAGTGTCTTTGTACCAAAAGCCTAAAAAGGCAAGCCAACCCCTGTTAGCCATTTTTAGCCTTTAAAAAGTACTTTGAGTCTTTAACCCCGCAGACAGTTGTAAGGAACCATAAACATATATAAATGTAAATGGGGAAAAAAAAAAAGCCTGCCTTCAACAGTGTGAAATCTGGAGATAAAGCCATTTCTATTTCAAATATATAATCACTTCAGCTGAGATATCTAGTATCATCTTGAACTTGATTATGAGATAAAAGAAATGGGACAGAGATGGCAATCATTTAATCTCTTAAGAACAGCTATTCTGAAGAGCTTTTCACTCTATGCTCAATAGATTTCTAGCAGGTTATGATCTGGCGAGAAAGAAAGCATAAAGATGAGGAAATTATGTTTTCAATAACACATGCTTTTACAGTACAAGTCCTTCCACAAAGGAGGCAATAAAATGAACTCTGACCACTTTAACAGATGGCGTAATGGCTCCGTGCACAGATGTGGCCTCTCTGAAAGCAACAAGTTCATATCCTTGATTGGAGGTTTAGGAATGAGCTGAACTTTCAAGTGTAATGTAGGAAAGATTACATCCTTCCAGACAAGAAAGCTGAGGATTAGTGGGTTCAGATGCTTGGAGAGATGGACTAAAAGAATAAAGCTTAATGAGCTTCATTTTGCTAATGCAACAAATAGAGTTGAAATATGAACTATAAACATTGAGCCATTTATAAATGCCCTGCTAATAATGCTGTTAGCCACTGTCAGAGAGGAAGCTTGCTTTTTTAAAAAGCATACTTCCTTGGAGTCAGAAAACACCAAGTGTCAGATAATGCTTATTTTCCCTAGTAGTATGATGTTTTCGAGTAGAATATATTTTTAATAACATATGATAGGGGGACCGTGGAATTTTTTGTCTGCTTATTTGTGCTTTCCTTTTTTAGAAAATTAGATAAATTGAATCAAGTTTATCTGGATAAATAAATACACCAGAAGAATTTTTTTTTTCAAAAAAATAATAATGATATCAAAACAAAACATAAAGCCTCAGTGTGATTCTGGCCCAGGAATTAAGATATACACACGGCATCCAGACACACACACACACACACACACAGAGGAATTAGCAAAGGTCAAAGATGCATTTCAAGTTGGTGGGGATAAAGCAGGTTGGTAGGAAAAGGAGCTGGGAGCACTGAATACTCATTTACCCATTTGGGGACGGCTGGAGTCTGTTCCCATGGTAGAGCCTGCTGTGTGTTCCACAGAACTTATTTCCTTCTCTTCCTGAGAACATAGCTAAGCCACATTTTCCAGCCTCCCTTGCAATTAGATGCAACTGGGAGTTCTGGCAACAGAATGATAATAATATAATAATATAGAAACAGAGACTATCCATTGCTCCATCTAATTAAAAGCACTCACATTTCAAAGGAGTGTACAGGACCTGACAGCCACCCCAGGGACTGTGGCACGGCCAAATCCCGAAAGATACTCTCATACTGTGTTAGCAGAGACTCACCAGTAATCCCAGGGATTAACTCTATATAGCTTAGTTATAGGAATGTTATTTTAAAATTCTATCAAGTCAGGGTGTTTTTTTTTTTTTCATTAAATGAGAGTACAGGAATTTATAAAAATTAAGATTTTTAACTGTTTACACTGTAGTTTTAAATAATCCATTTGGGAAAATAAGACTTTACATCTCACAACTCGATGTGCATCACTAAATCAATAGAAAATCTGGCCTTACTTCAGCATAATTATAATAAATTATGTATGTTTTTGTTTACAACATACTCTCAGCATTTAAAACCTCTGAGTCTGTGGACAAAAATAAGCAACATAAAAAATGAATAACATTTCACAACGAAACAATTCTCTCAGATTATCAGAAGTACCCTATTAATAAAGCCCACCTATAATCACAAAGTCACACCAAATGGAATGAACACGGGGGCTTCTAATATGAGAAGTCCAGTCAAAAGAGATGAAGGTTCAGAGGGCATACGGCAAGTGTTTTATAAAATTACGAAATGCAAAGAGAATGAACATGGCGAAATTAATCAAATCCTACGCTAAGACCAAGGGACTCCAAGTGCAAGTGCAGGGGGGATATTTTAGGACTGAAACCTGGAAGGGACAGCTAGAAAACAGGACTTCTTTTCTACCCCTGAAATAATCATCCCCAAGGTTGGTATGGGGATGGGCGAAGAAGCGGGGATGCACCCTCCTTAATGAGATCTCACAAAGTACAGGACATGCCCCTGTCCCAATCCAGGCGGGCCTCTCCCTTCCTGCTCAGCACTGGGAATCAGTCTCCAGGTGGGTGACCACAGTGCTGGAAGCTGGTGTGACATTTGCCTTCCTGAGTGGGTGGGAGGGTTGGGGAGAGTCTTCAGAGCTTTCAGACTGAGAAGAGAAGCTGGCTCGCGAGGGGTTTCAGTAATGCGTAAATCACAAAGGGACATTGGGGCGGGGGCGGGGTGGCTCTTCCCAGCCTTGGGAAGAAACTGGACTCTCCCATAAACGGCCACAGCAGTACCGATTTCAGGGATTCAAATTACTGGCCCCATCCCAACGTGACATTTTCTACCCATTATCTAGTCTCTCTTGCCCCCAGGCAGGACCACATCATTGATTACAGAGTATTTCAGCCGCTAAAAAAGATCCCGAACATCATTAAAGACATTAAGTGTTGATCTGTGCTGGCTAAGTGAGTTAAAAGGTTCGTGTCCTTTTAGTAACAACGCGACGAGGCTATTTCAGGATATTTATTAAACGAACTAAGTATTTACATTATGCTCAAGCACAGAGGCACAGTCGTCAAGTGCGTGAGTACAGGAAGATGAAACCAAGAGAATTTATGTTGGGGAAAACTTTTTCCAGTTTCCTACAATCGGGCGCTGAGGAGGCACTGACTGTTTAGGAATGAGCCTGCGTTGGGCAGACATCGGTGGTGTCCTCGTGACCACCTGCACACATCTTTTTCCTGTAGGTGAACTAAGGTAACCAGGAAAAGTCCATCAGGAGCCCAGACGTTTTCCTTGTACGGTGTACAATCTACGTCTTGGAAAGTGGTGATTAAGCACTGGAGAGACAATTCAGGGAATCTCCTTCAAAAGACTAAACGAAATGGGTCTATTCCTACAATTTTCCCCTACAATTAAAATTTTTAGTGCCATAATGATGATGAACCCAATCTACAAATATTTTCTTTAGCTTATGGTGCACACTATGGTAAAGGAATCCATGTTTTCCCAAATACAGTGATAGTCCATGAATATTGGACCATCTGTGTTATATTGTTATTAGTTTTCCTCCTTACTTCACTGTAAACTTTCGGTAGGCAGAGACCACATGCGTGTTGTTCACTGTGCTGTTCTGAGACTGGACACAGTGCCTGGCACACACTGGCATTCAAGAAACATGTGCTATATATACATTACTAATAAGAAAAATAATATCCAATCGTACACTTTAAATATATGCAGTTTATCATATGTATCTCAATAAAATTTCTTAAAGAAAAAAAGAAACATGCTGTATATACAGACATGCGAATAGGAAAGTTAGGAAATGGGAGAAAAGAAATATCACTTACCTTCCCATGATCTTAAACCAATTGCTATGATCATTGTGGCATTTTTCTTTCTGATTAGCGTAAGAACTTCTGTATGCTGCTATTTTAAATGTGCTATAAACATTTCCCCCCATTGTTATAGCCTATATTATTTCCATTTTTAATGGTTGTATATGATTTTATCAAATGGATTTTTTAATAATTTACTTATTTGTTGGACTTTTGAAATGCCCCAGTCTTTCTGCTTTTATAACTGTTGCGCTAATGAACACATGCATTAAAAATGCTTTTTCTTAGAAATAGATTCTTGAGTTCATTTACTGATTCGTCAAACACACACTAAGACCCACTATGAGGACTTCCCTGATGGCGCAGTGGTTAAGAATCCAACTGCTAATGCAGGGGACACAGGTTCGATCCCTGGTCTGGGAAGATCCCACATGCCTTGGAGCAGCTAAGCCTGTGCACCACAACTACTGAGCCTGCGCTCTACAGCCTATAGGCCACAAACACTGAGCCAACATGCCACAACTACTGAAGCTCATGCACCTAGAGCCCATGCTCTGCAGTAAGAGAAGCCACTGCAATGAGAAGGCCATGCACCAAAACGAAGAATCGCCCCCGCCAGCGGCAACTAGAGAAAGTCTGCGTGCAGCAAACGAAGACCCAATGCAGACAACAAATTAATTAATTAAAAAAAAAAAAGGGGCCACTATGGACCAGGCGCATTCGGTTCTGAAGATGGAGGGGTGAGCAGAAAAGAACCAGAATCCTTTTCAACTTTTAGTCCAGCTATGGAGAGGATTAAATAATTCCACAAGAAAGTAGAATCACCAGTGTGCTAAGTGCCCTGGAAGAGAGAGAGAAGGGGCTATGAGAGGGCAGGATAAAGGGACCGGGCAAGGTGGCCACGGAAGCGGTCCCTGAGGAAGCAGGATGGGGCTGAGATCCAAGGGATAAGCCGGGAATTAACTGGGAGGTGCAGGGCAGGGAGGAATTTCCCAGCAGAGCAGACAGCATGCGCTAGGGCCTCATGGCAAGAGATAGCAAGTACACTCAAGGAACCTGAAGGAGCAATGTGGCCAGAGGACAGAGCAGGGATGAGCATGGAACCCAACGAAGCTGGAGGGTGAATGGAATGAAACTGTTCAGGAGCCGGTGGGCCACTTAAGGATTCTGGTTATAATCCAAAGAGTTACGGGAAGCTACCGAAGTGCTCCAAGGAGAGGGCTAATGTGCTTAAATTTACATTTTGAAAGTTCGTCCTTGTTGAGGTAGGCAGAATAACAGCCCTCCAAAGATGTCCGTATCTAATCCCTGAAATGCACGGTTATGTTCCATGGGAAAAGGGAGACAGAGTTGTAGATGGAATCAAGGCTACTGACCTTAAAGTGGGAGAGTATCCTAGATTATCCAGGTGGGCCCAATGTAATCTCAAGGGTCTTCAAAGGTGGAAGAGGGAAGTAGAAGACTCAGTAATGAGTCAGAGAGAGACTGGAAGATGCTAAGCTGCTGGCTTTGAAAATGGAGGAAGGTGCCATGAGCCAAGGAATGCAGGTGGCCTGCAGAAGCTGGAAAAGGGGAGGAAGTGGATTCTCCCCTAGAGCCTCCAGATGTGATGCAGCCCAGCTGACATCGAGTTTTGCCCAGAGAGGACCATTTTGGATTTCTGACCTCTAGAATGGAAAGCTAACAAATGTGTGTTGAATAAGTCACTATGTCTGTGGTAATTTGTTATAGCAGCCATAGGAAATTAATACAAGGGAGAAGATCGTGAGTTTGGTTTTGGATAGTTTTATACAGCCTTGACACAAAGCATATGGACATTTGGAAGTATTCATCTATTTAGCTACTTTTCTAATAAGTTACAAGATCTATAAAGAAATTTGACTTTTCACAACCCCAGTTTTATCATATATAAAAATAAGTTATAGTTAACGTCGGTTCTACTTCAAAATCTCTGAGTTTATAAGCCTGAAAAGAAACAAATATGCTTTTCCCTTAGATTTCTGTCAGTACTTGGCAATCGCTGGGGAAAAAGGGATATTAAAAATAGTGGATCTAAACTAAACAGGGAAAAGATTCCATTAAAAAATGTACCCCATATGTAAAATTATCTTAAAATACCTTAATAAGAAATGTGTTGAATTTATATAAAGAAAACTACAAAATTCCATGGAGACACACAAAAGTATATTTTAAAATGTCCATATGTGTATTCCTGGATGGGAAGACTGAACACTGTAAAGATGCCAAATTCTTCCCGATTAATTTATAGGTTGAATGTAATTTTCATTGGAACCCCAAAGGGAGGTTTTTGGAACTCCACAAAAATGATTCTACCATTCATCTGGAAAATAAATGGGCAGGAAGAGCCGAGAACAATTTGAAAACAAGAAATACCAGGTTTTGGAACATATTGTAATAACTGGGGGGAAAAAGTGTGTCCTTGGTGTAAGAATAAGGGAAGAGAGTAGAGCACAGCCTGGAAAGCTCCCCAGTATGTAAAAGAATTCAATACAGAATATGATAATCAAGGCATTATATATAAAGAGGGATTATCTAGCAAATGATAAGGGGAAAACTGGCTTGCAATTTGGAAACAAAAATGTTTAGATCATCACCCCATGCTAAGTACCCAACTAAATCTCAAAGCTCTAAACAATCTTAAAATTCAAAGCAACCAAGAAACTAGAAGTGGAAATTAACCTGGCCTCTAGATGAGGAAAACTTTCTCAGTATAAAAGCAATGAAAGAAATTGCAAAGGAAAAGATCACATGTTTGAATACATGAAAACCTAAAATTTTGCAGATCAAAAAATGATCATAAAAAATAAAAGGAAAACAGCACACTGGGAATAACAGTTGTGATACAAATAGAAACAAGTAAATATTCTCATTGTAGAAGAGAAAATAGGCAAATGACATGGATAGATAATCCACAGAAGAAGGACTAGAAAGAGCTAATCAACATGTGACAATGTTCAATATTACTAGCAATCAGGGAAATAAAACCAAAAATGAGATACTGTTTTCACCTATTAGATTATCAAAGATTGGAGAAATTAGTAACATCCAATCATCAGTGAGAGCACAGAGGGACGGATGCTGCAAGAGGCAGTCACATTTGTTAATCAGGCAGTTTGGTAGGAAGAATCAGGAGTCCTAAAAATGAAAAAGTAAAGTTCATACTCCCCAGTAGGGTCTTCCTGCACCTACGAACGTCTCCTAAGGAAATAATTTATAGGTGTGGGACAAATCTTGTAGGGTTATTTATAAAGTGAAAATGGCAAAATAATTGAAAACCATGGGATCTGCAACTCATTTAACAAAAACATGGAGAGAAGAAAGACTAAATACCAAAATATTTACAACAGTTATCTTTGATTTGCTAGGAATGTGGTTGGTTTTTACTGTCTTTTTCTTACCTTTCTTAATTTCCAAAATATTGTCCCAGGAGCATTTGTTAGTTTTGTAACCAGATCTCTTCCCCGCCATACACATGCACAAGTGCACCCCCCCCCCCAGGAGCACAGAGAAAAATGCCCGAGTCCTCAGCACACACACACACAACCACCTCTTCTCTCTTTTGCCAGCTTCCCACCGCATGCGACTGACTGCAAGCTGATGGAAAATTCATGTTTGATAAAATCATCCTGCGAGTGATGGCCAACAAAGGAAAAACATTTAGCACTTCGAGGGCTTATGTGAGTTTATAAGAAAGGAATGAAAGGAAAGATGTTACGGACAGAACGGTTAAAGGAACAAGTGTGTTTGAATGCGGGTCCAGGGTGCAAGCCGTCTGGGCGCACATTCCTCCACGGCAGTTTTCCTTCTGTGACTGCATGGTCTGACTATTCGGCGCACTTGACACTCTTTGGCAATAAATACATTCCCCGTATAGAAGTTTTACTGAAAACAGCTCCCAGCGGGGAGAGAAAACAAAACAGAACCCTTTTCTTAGTGTGAATCAAAGCGCTGGGATAAAACGAGTCTGAACTTCGCGCTTGGTGTTCTCATCTCTGGAGCGCCCTACAGAACAAACACCCTGAGATGGGAACTCTTCGTGTCTTCTTTTCTTCCCCGTTGCTTCTCTGCACCCCTACCCCTGTCCCCACTGTGCCCAGTGAAGTGGGCTGCTGCAATGAGGACTTCAAACCTGCCACCTTTCAGCCCCATGGGCTCTGGGACCCTGGGAAGGTGGCTGGGTCTAACCTGCCCATCACGCTTCCAAATTGCCACCCTCTCCCCAGAATAAGAGCAGGTAGGCATTTTTCCCTTTCGGAGACTTTAGAAATCACCCAACCCACTCTTTCCATTTTATGGATGAGGAAATTAAGGCTCAGAAGCATAAAGCAACTTTCTTAAAGTTATGTATCCGGTTGGCAACAAAATCAGGACAGAAAACCAGGTCTCTTGATTCATAGCTCAGTCCTATGCCCAGCTAATAATAATTCTGGGCTTTCTGCGATCATAAAGACCTCTGTCAGAAATCCACAGGGGTCCTATTTTACACAGAAAGAAAAGCCAAGTTGTAGAATATAAAGAGCTCAAAGCTACATACACACTGCACTTGTAGAACTAGCAGCAAGACTCGGGGACTCCTTTATTTCCAACTCCTGATCATCCTCACTGTACGTGGGGATATGGAATAAACTCTGGGATTAGGATCACTCTGTTGTGCAGTCATCCAAGCTTTACACAGCCATGCAGAATTACGGGCTGGATAAGACCTGAACCTGGAATGCCCTAGTCCATGACATCACATTGAGTGTCCTCCCCAGAGCGCCACAGAACAGCACAGAGAACATTCCAATAGTTTGGGGCTGGGAAAGGAAAGCAGAAAAACATTGCAAAATATTAGTGTTTCAAAATTATGTAGTGAGTGTATATTTGAAAATTTTCCATTAAAGTTCTTAATTATGTTTTTCTCCCACAGATGCTGGGTCGTACTTAAGAAAAGAGCCCTTAGCAAAATTTCAGTTTAACAGGAGCACTGGCATCAAAATTAGAGGAATTTCATTACAAAATACTTTTTAATTAATGCTACATAGAGAGCTGTAAACTTTGAGTTTTGAGCAATGGTGAGGAAATAAACTGTGAGAGGAGAGTGAGTGCTCCTGGAGCATCCTGAAGATTAGCGTTTTGACTGATTTGATAGAGCATCTAACTGGAAAAGTAAAAATCGGTGAGAATCAAGGGGAAAGTCGAATGAGCATATTAGAAATAGAGCTGAGACCAGGGGAGAATGTGAAGTCTATAGGAGCTTGAGCAGCAAGATGAATGAATGTTAAAGCCTCCTCAAAATTCAGAGCAAAAGATGAAAAATTTGTGAAGCAAAATGGAAAGTGTAACCAAAAAAGAAATATGTTCTTTTCGTAATATAGTTAATTTACCCCTCACACACTTTGCTGGCACCCATCATTACTTGTACATTAGAAGACTTCACAGGGAATTTTATAACATACGTGCCTGATTTTGAATTTGTGAAAGCTAAACAAAAGCCTTAGTGATACTGTTCTTGGTGGATATATAGATATTAGTGGCACGTTCCCTAAAAGCAAAGTCAAAACACAGTTACTCTTCATCTTACGTGTTATTTAATAAACTATTAGAAGGTCTTGCCATGGTGATAAGGTAGGAAAAACAAGTAAGAAAAATTAACAGAAAAGGAACATCACCAACTGCTGAAGTCATAATTGTATAACCCAGCAAACTCAAGGAATCTACTAAGAATTTTAGAAATAAAGTAATTCAAGAATATTTGCCACATAAAACATATTCCAAAATAACAACAGCATTCCTTTTTAACGATAATAATGATGAATATTTTTGTTTTGAAAACAGATTTCTCTTACAAGGACAAAATATATCTGTACTTAGTGTACATTTATTGAGCACCTACTTGGTAACTAACCTAAGGTGGGATACATCAGTCCAATACAACAAAATTACAAACATTCTGTAGAAGAAAAAATAAAAAATACTGTAAACATGGCAATACTTTAAGTTAATTTCTGTACTTAACACATTTTCAAATAACAGTAGGATAATTTGTTATATAAAAAATTCTAAGAATCATACTAGAGATTAATTTGGACAATGAAGGGGAACTTGTCTTAGGAAATACCAGATTATGTCATAAAGCAACCTACATTAAAAGTATGTTGCTGACCTCAGAAATCTATGGAACAAAGTAAAGAATTTAGGTATAAGGCATAAGTTATACGAGAATTTAATATATGACAATCTGAGTGCAACAGAAAAGAGAGCTTCTGAGGTTATTCCTCAACAACATTAAGGTATATAAACTTAGACTCTTACTGCATACTACAAACCAAAATAAAATGATAGTAAAGAAAATTTAACACCCAACTTCCCAAATTTAGAAGAAAACAGAATAATTTATTTATCCCAAGTGGCCATTTAGGTTTACTATTTAAGAAACGGGAGAAATTATAAATAAGTGGTAGTGGAGTGGGGGGTAAAACTAAGATAAAAGGTAATTGTTGATGTGAAAATATTTGTGATAAATATTGCATGTGTTTAGGCATCTAAATTGTAAGAGAAGCTCCCACAGATTTGTAAGAATAACTCAAAATTGCCAGTTAAAAAGGGCCAAAAGTTACAAAAGAAAAAATTTTAAATATACCAAATTTAAGTAAATGTTCAACTTGCCAGGTGAGTGGAGTGAAGTAAAGCTATGATGTAACACTCTATACTTACCAAAACAGCAAATAAATACATGTGTAAGACCAGAGTTGGCAAGATACTGTTATTCAACAACAGTGTTTCAAACTTCCCCCAAAGTGGTCTGACAAGAGGTAACAGAGAACCACACACACAAAAGGTATTTCTGAACTTTTAATCCTATTTCTGAAAAGTTATCCAAAGAAAACACATTTTAAAAACTTCCACTCTTCAAAGATACTGTTAAGAGACTAAAAGACAAGCCACAGACTAGAAGAAAATCGTTGCAAAGCATATACCTGATAAAGCAACACATAAAGAATTCTCAAAACTCAATAATAAGAAAGTAAACAACATAAAAAAAATGGGCAGAAGACTTGAACAGACACTTCACTAAAGAAGATACAGAAATGAAAAATAAGCACATGAAAGATTTTCAACATCACTGGTCATCAGGAAAACATGACTGGAAACCACAATGAGATAACCACCGCATACCTTAAAGAGTGGCTCAATTTACAAAGACCAAGTGCTGATGAAGATGTAGAGCCAACTGGAATTCTCACTTACTGCTGGTGGGAATGAAAATACTTTGGAAAAGTTTGGCAGTTTCCTAAAAAATTAAACATACACCTACCATATAATCTAGTCATTAAATCTACTCCAAAAGAAAAAGCACATATCCACTGAAAGACTTGTACCTGAATGTGCATAGCAACTTTGTTCGCAACAGCTAAAAACCAAAACCAACCCAAATGTCCATCTATGTGAATGGATAAGTCAACTGCTGAACACCAATAAAATGAAATATTACTCAGCAATTAAAAAGTGATAAACTACTGACACACTCTATAACATGGATAAATCTCAAAGGAATTAGACTGAGTCAAAGAAGACAAACCAAAAAAAGAGTATATGTTGTGTGATTCCGTTTATATAATGTTCTAAATACGTGAACTAATTTGTAGTGTCAGAAAGCAGTTCAGTGGTTGACTATAAAGAGGAAGCAGGAAGATGGGAAGGGGTAGGACAGCGGGATTGCAAAGGGACACAAAGACACTTGACAGTGATAAATACTTTCATTACCTTGACTGTGGTGATATTTCAAGAGTATATACGTCTCGAAAACTATTAAACTGTATACTTTAAATACGTGCAGTTCATTGCATGTCAATTACACTGCAGTAGAGATGTTGAAAAATGCTTTAGGTAGAAAATCATTTATACCATCATCTTTTACAATGGCAAAAACCCAGTAGGAAATCCAAGTGTCCCACAAAAGGAACATAGCTCAGTAAATTTTAGGGCTCATCAATTTACCACAAAGTTTTTCTGTTATTGAATAATATTTGTGATGCCACGTAGATATAAACTAATATTTCCTCATAGTAGAATATGAAATACAACATTACTACAAGTACATATATGGCTGAAGACTGAAAGAGGCCATAGAGAAACCTAACAGTTGTTATCGTAGAGTAAGAAATTACACGTATAAATGTAGAGTTGTTGAAATAAATTTCTTTCTTTTTTTAAAAAAAGAATAGTTATGCTTGTTTGGTTTTTAGAGTTTTGTTAACATATATTTAAAGCTCTCTTTAAAGTATTCAGGAAGTTCTGCAGTAAGGAGGCAAAGAAACTAAGCGAACTTTCAATGTTGATTCTCCAACAAAATATTATTTGCCTCTTTCCTCTCTACAGGCGCTCTGCTCCATTCCCACTGGTCCCATTACCGCTGTGATCCTCCCATCCCCAGGACACTGCTTTCTTCAAGTCCTTGTCATTCTTCCCTCAGCTACCATCACAGTTCTGCACACTAAACCTGAGTCTCTACACTGCCTTCAAGACAGACAACATCACCGACTTCCCTCGTAAAAGCTGCCCACATAATACGGTTAACTCCTTCACATAAATCTCTTGTGAGCTACTGCAACCTCTATTTCCAGCCTTATTTCCTTCCCAGACTCTTATTTGTTAGTCCTTAATTCCTATGCACCACCCTAGGTTCTGGGGTATAAAAATGAATAATATTAGTGTGATGGTTAATTTTTTTGCATCACCTTGGCTAGGCTATGGTGCCTACTTGTTTGGTCAAACACCTGTCTAGATGTTGCTGGGAAGGTTAATTTTTAGGTGGGATTAACCTTTAAATCAGTAGACTTTGAGTCCAGCAGATAACCCTCCACCTGGGTGGGCCTCATCCAATCTGGTCAAGGTCTTTCTTAGAAGCAAAGAGTGAGGTTTCCCAAAGAAGTGATTCTGCCTCCAGAATGCAGTATAGAAACCTTGGCTGAGGGACTTCCCTGGCAGTCCAGTGGTTAAGACTCCGTGCTTCTGCTGCAGGGCTCAGGGGGCATGGGTTCCATCCCCCTGCTGGAGGAACTAAGATCCCACATGCTGCGTGGTGTGGCCAAAATAAATAAATAGATAAAATTAAAAAAAAAAAAAAGAAAAAAGAAACCTTGGCTGAGTCTGCAATCTGCAGCCTTCCCTGTGGACTTCAGACTTGCCAGCTCACAATCGTGTGAGCCAACTCCTCAAAATAAATCTCTCTCACAATCTCTCTATGTCCTATTCTTTCTGTTTCTCTGGATGACTCTAATACCATATGGCTCCTACACTGTGGAACTAGTGGGCTAACCCAGGAAACAGAAATATACACAAATAATTAAATCCACCTTGGAGGGTACCAGAGTAGCCCTTCTGCCATAAACAACGAAAAATATATTTTTGTTTATTTCATTTATTTATTTATTTTATTTTATTTTGGGGCTGCTCCACACAGCACGTGAGATCTTAGTTCCCCGACGGGGGATCGAACCTGTGCCCCATGCACTGGAAGCTCGGAGTCTTAACCACTGGACTGTTAGGGAAGTCCCTGAATGATATATTTTATTTTATTTTTTTATAAATTTATTTATTTATTTATTTATTGGCTGCATTGGGTCTTCATTGCTGCACACGGGCTTTCTCTAGTTGCTGTGAGCGGGACCTACTCTTCATTGTGGTGCGCTGGCTCCTCATTGTAGTGGCTTCTCTTGTGGAGCACGGGCCCTAGGTGCGTGGGCTTCAATAGTTGCAGCGCATGGGCTCAACAGTTGTGGCTCACGGGCTCTAGAGCACAGGCTCAATAGTTGTGGCGCACGGGCTTAGTTGCTCCGTGGCATGTGGAATCTTCCCAGAGCAAGGCTCGAACCCGTGTCCCCTGCGTTGGCAGGTGGATTCTTAACCACTACGCCACCTAGAAAGTCCCTGAATGATATATTTTAAAAAATGGCTTTCAGAGATTGGACAGGAGAGAGCAGGGCCTATGAGTCCTGAGAAGAAGGTGAAGTGAAGAGAGCCCTATAATTATCCTGGCTTTCTGCCTAGAGATACCATCTGAACTGAGGTGCAGGGGAGGGAAACTCAAGAAGGGGATGGTGGTCTCGCTGAGCTGAGGAGACAGAGGGCAGGGTTTGGGGCGTGGAGCGCCTAAAGTATTTGACACCAGGAGCCTCTCATTTCTTAAACACCTCTTTCCTCTGCGTGACAGAATTATTTTCAGCAATAATCATGTAATAATCAGCAATAATCGTTATGTTCTTGATTTATTCTCTGGTTTTAAAACAAACCATAACAATACAAAAAAGGAGAATAAACATCATTTTACAAAATTTCATTCGTTTGGTAAAATAGTTCAGGTGTAAACTATAATTTACACTTAAACATAAATGTGATGCCTCACATTTCCCATTTGGTTTCACTATTTTACATTTAAAACTCAAATTAAAACTCTTAAGTGGTCGCATACAATGACAGACTTTAATAACGCATGTTATTTCTTTATCTTCACAACCACTGTGCTATCACTGTTTACACCCAATCTATTCTTTAAACATGGGAGTTTCTTATACCACAGGAGACCGATACACAAACTATATGTGAAGCCAGTTCAAATGATTCTGAGCTGCTAGAAATGTACCCTCAAAATAATAAGCACATGCAGCTGTTCAATAAAAGGAAGTTATAATAATGTGCAATTTAAAGTTTACACAGGTATTATTAAAACTCAAAAGTAAACTCCGCAACTGTTTAGAACGTAGGTCAACAGAAGTCCCGTTCCCAGCTCCATCCCAAGTATTTTATCACCTGATTAGTCAGAGCTGTAAAGACATGATGATAAATAAAAGACAGACTTTTAGTCATTTTTACAATTCTTTTAAAATTCTCTTCGCACTACATACCTCCAGATTCCCAGCACCTGGCCAGGATTGCGCCTTCACCCTGACCTTTAGTGCACCTGGGTTGGGAGTGGCTGGGAGTCTGGAATTTGTGGGGTGGAGTGCCCCCCTCCGTGGGGAAGGAGCCATGCAGAGAAAGAGTTCCAGAAATCTGCACGGGGCTCCCTGAGGACACGCAGGGGTGAGAATGCAAAAGCTGTGAACAACCACTGATCTCACGTAGGGCTTGTACCTGTTGAGGTTCCCACCAGTGAGACTGCAGAGACACGTCGAACACCTTGGCTACTGAGTAGACACCAGAAAGGCCATACCTCAGGAGTGGGACTACATCAGTTGTAAAGGATGCTCAAACTATACAGTTCACCATTGAAAAACACAGGTTTGAACTCTGTGGGTCTGCTTATACACGGATTTTTTTCAATAAATATAGTACCTGTATTTTCATTTTACAGATCTTTAAGTGTGGGGAAAAGTTTGTGTTTGATTAGAGATCACAATATGTGGAATCAAAAGAACTAGGGATTGATTCCTGATTCTATCCAAGTCTGTTTCAGCTTCCTGGCCTTGGGTGAGTCATCTTTTAATTCCTCTGTTTTTTGAGGCAGAGATAGCTGATATTTGACTACAAGGGGGTCGGTGCCCCTAACCTCTGCATTGTTCAACAGTCAACGGTACAAACAAAGCTTATAAACAAGCTTGAAAATCCAGTCGATTTGCAAGTAAATTGAAAATCTGCCAGAACAAATCTCCATACTCAAAAGAAGGCATCAAAATCTCAACTCTAGAGATTATAACATTCATAATTGCGGTAGGCCGAATTTCTAGGAATGGCTCTCAAGATTCCATACCCCCCAATCCCCAGGACCTAATGTTATAAGAGATCACTCCCATGATTGCTATATAATCCAGGAAAAAATAATCCAGGTGGGCATAATCTAATCACATAAGCCCTTAAAAGCAGAAAACTTTCTCCAGCTGGAAGCGAAACAGGAGATCAGAGAGATGCAAAGAGCTAAGAAGGATGTGACACACAACTGCTGCTTTGAAGATGGAGAGGACCACATGAGAAGGAATGCAGGCATCTTCTAAGAGCAGAGTAGGCTGGCTGACAGCCAGCAAGAAAATGAGGGCTTTTGACCCACAGCCACAAGGAAGTGGGTTCTACCAACAACCCGGATAGGCTTGGAAGCAGATTCTTCCCAGGAACTTCCAGATAAGAGCTCAGCCCAGCCAACACCTTGACCCTAGGCAGAGAACTCATGTGAACACATCAGACTTATAACCTGCAGAACTGTGAGATGAAAACACAGGCTGCTGTAAGCTGTTTAGTTTCCATAATTTGTCACACAGCAATAGAGGACTAATAAAATAAAGTCTAGAATCCAATAAAAACAATATTATACATACTAAAAAGTAGGAAAATGTGACCCACAAACAGGAGAAAAATCAGTCAATAGAAACAGAATCAGACACAACAAAGATGACAGAATTGGTAGACAAGGACTTTCAATTATAAGTACACTCCAGGATTAAAGAAAAGATAAACATAATGGAGAAATGGAAAATATAAAAGAGAACCAAATGGAACTTCTAGAGACTAAAAGTATAATATCTGAAGCAAATAATTCATGGGATGAAATCAACATCATATTAGACATTACAGAAAAAATTCTTTGTGAAGCTAAAGAAATGGAAATAGAAACTTGCCAAACTGAATCTGAGAAAAACGGCTGAAAGTGAAATGGAAAGAACATCAGTGACTTGTGGGGCAATACAAAATGTTGTCTAATTTTTATGTAATTGGAGTACCAGAATATCAGAGAAGAAGAAAAGATATCTGAAGGTATGATGGCCAAACACTGTCCAAATTTGGTGAACACTAGAATCCCCCGATCCAAACTCAACAAACTCTAAGCAAGATAAATAAAGAACACTATAAAAAGGAACATCATAACCAAATTACTGAGAACAAACAAAACAAAATCTTAAAAGCAGCCAGAGAAAAAGACATATGTTCAGAGAAAAAAAATATAAAAATTGCCACTGACTCGTCTTCAGAAATAATGGAAACCAGTTAGAGTGAACTTTAAAGTGCTGAAAGAAAATAGTCTTCAAACATGAAAGTAAAAATAAAAAAATTTTCAGACAAACAGAAGCTGAGAAAATTTGTCACTGGTAGAATAGAAATTTTAAGGAAGTTCTTTAGGCTTATTAAAAAATTGATACAGAATGGAAAATTAGACCTACACAAATGCGAGTCCTGGAAATAAAGGTAAGAAAGGGGGCAAAAAAAGGACAAATAGAAGAAATAGAAAATAAATATGAAGATGGTAGGCTTAAATCCCACCATATTGATAATCACATTAACTGTAAATAGGATAAACACTCTAATTAAAAATCAGAGACTGGGGGGAATGAAGTGGGAGATTGGGATACCAAATTGTACACTCTAAATATATGCAGTTTATTGTAAACAATAAACAATAAAAAGTTTTAAAAAAATCAGAGACTGTCAGAATGAGTAGAAAAGTGACTCAACTATACGCCATCCTTAGGAAATCTGCTTTAATCACAAAGACATAGATAAATTAACAGTAAAAGAATATAAAAAGATAATAAAAGAGGAATGGTTATATCAATATCACTTCAGAACAAAGAATACTATCAAGGATAAAGAGATATTTTATAATAATAAGAGAGTCAATCAATTAATCAAGAAGACATAATCCTAAATGTATAT
Organism: Hippopotamus amphibius kiboko; assembly: GCF_030028045.1. NCBI lineage: Eukaryota > Metazoa > Chordata > Mammalia > Artiodactyla > Hippopotamidae > Hippopotamus > Hippopotamus amphibius. The sequence continues at coordinate 173,666,485 of NC_080189.1, forward strand.
ATACCTAATAAAAGAGCTTAAAAACACATGAAGCAAAAAACTGAGAGAGCTCAAAGAAGAAACACACAAATCTACTATTATAGCTGATTATTTTAATACTCCTCTGGTAGTAAATTGTAGAACATAAAGACAAAACCAGTAAGAATAACGTGACTAAATAGCACTATCAACCAACTTGACCTAAATGACCTTCATAGAGCCCCACCCTCAACATCCACTCCATTCCTCATGGAACATTCACCAAGACAGATGCTGAGATTTAAAATAAAAAGCTACAATAAAGGAACTGAAATGAACAGAATTAAATAAAAAATCAGTAAATACAAAATCTGGAAAATATCTAAATATTTGGGAATTAAGCAACATATTTCTTAATGACCCACGGTTCACAGAAGAAAACACAAGGAGAATTAGAAACTATTTTGAACTAGATGATACTGAAAACAGAGTTTGTGGAATGCAGTTAAAGCAGTGCTTAGATGGAAATATGAAGTTTTAAATGCTTATGCTGGAAAAGAAAAAAAGACTGAAATCAATGATGGAAACATCTACCTGAAGAAGCCATAAAAAAGATCAAGTAAACCAAAATAAGTAGGAGGAAATAATAAATATAACAGCAAAAATCAATGAACTAGAAAATGGAAGAATAATACAGAAAATAAATGACACCAAAGATGGTTCTTTAAAAAGATCAATAAAATTAATAAACTTCTAGCTAGACTGATGAGAGGAAAAAGACCCCCCAAATTACCTATAACTGAATTGAAGGTGAGGCAGATCTTACAGTCATTAAAAATATTAAGAGAATATCATGTATAATTTGTGCTATGAAATGGACACATTTCTTTACATTTAATATTTCTTTTAAAAAAGAGAAAAAGGGGGGTGGGGTGGAATGAACTTGGAGATTGGGATTGCCATATATACATTACCGATAAGAAAAAAATACCAAATTCTACACTTTAAATATATGCAGTTTATTGTATGTCAATTATATCTCAATAAAAGTTCTTAAACAAATAGTTCCATATGTGGAATCTTAAAAAAAAATAAAAAATAAAAATAAAAAAGAGAACAAGAGAGAAGAAAGCACAATCAGAAGCAAATATGGCAAAAGATCAAAATCTGTTAAATCTGGTTGGTAGGTCCCAGGTGCTTTTTTATGATATTTTCTGCATGCTTGAAATGCTTCATAACTAAAGTTATAAATTAATCGAGGAAAAACCATTTCTCAGGATTGTTCAATCAACAAATATGTATGGATCACCTACTATGTGGTAGGCATTGGGGCAGGGTCCTGAGAATCACAGTAGCCAGTCAGACAGACAGGTCTCTGCCCTAATGGAGCAGTTTGGTGGGGAGAGACCAACAGGGAAATAAACAAGATACACATAGTCTGTGGTGAGTGCTATGAAAGAAATGAACCCGTGATGGCATATTTACAAGGGGAGAGGGCTGAAGGGACGCAGTCACAGATGAGAGCCAGGGGAAGTGAATCCCAACAAGAGAGAACTGTAAATGTGGGAGCCCCAAAGCCGGAAAGAGCTAGAGAGACTAGAACGCTGAGAAGAACGTGGTTTGAGATGAGGTTGAAGAGGTTAGATTCTGAGGGCAACAAAATGTTGTTGGAGGTTTAAAGCCGAGGAGCGGGTTTTAGGCACTGGGTTACCATAGAGAAAATGGATCATCAGAAGGGAAGACTGGAAGCTGGAAGCTATTGCAAACTTCAGGGGAGACATGAGGATGGAGTACCGCGGATAGAGAGAGGCGGGATCATTTGAGATTTGCCATCTACGACGTGAGCCGAGTATTTGAAGACGCGAGCTTGTCTTTTCTTCCCTACAAACATGCAACCAGGCAAAAACAGCCACCCCATTCCCGACTCTTAGTGATCGCCATTAGCATGATGACGGGTACATCCAGCAGCCTCAAGTTTCTTTCTTCGGTAGGCACTCCGTCACCATCAGCCTCGGGGGGTGGTCTGATAAATCATGATGCCACTTGCATGACGAAGATTACCACCACTCCGCTTCCCACTGGCAAGCTGCTCGGCACTGCATTCAGGGCCAGACACAACTGAACCGTCGCCAGACCAGCTGGGGCCACTCCCAGTACCAAGTATTTTATCAGCCAGGATCCAGTCAGGAAATCGGAAATATAACAGTTATTTTAAAACAGAGATTTTAACGTAAGAAATAGACAGGTATTGGAGGACTAAAAATGCAAAAGGGAAACACTGCAGTTATTAAAAAAAAAGTAACTATGAGTATATGAAGCCTCTACCATCATCAGGGCTGAAGAAACAGAGGGAAGAGGCTGAGGTTATGAGGATGTAGAAGGCTGGGCGAGGGTCCTAGGAAGCTGGAGCCCATCCTCTGTGAGGCTGCGGCTGATGTCTCTGAGGGGTCCAGGGTCAGAAACAGTGGGAAACTAGAACCCACAGCAGGTGCTGGAATGAAGTGACCCTCGCCGGAACCGAGAGGAGGCAGGCAGGAAGGAGCCATTGCTTCTCCTTTGTCTAGCCATTAAGCACCCTCTTCATGTTGGGAAGATGGAACCAGCTGAGAAGCAAGCTGGTAAAGAAGAAAAGCGGCTTTCAGAGTCTTAGTCCCAGCCTTGCCATGTGGAGTAGAGAAGGGTGAGTTTGGGGTTGAGAGACAAGAGCTTCATAACCAACACACGCTGCTTTTTCCACGATCACATTTCGTGAAACAATTTCATTTATTCTTGACATGCGCCTTCATATAAATGTTTTCATTATCACCAGAGCCACTTTTAGAGACATAAACTGTATTTTCCAGGGCATGGCATTTTCACATCCGTTATAGTTGTCTGGAATACAGGACTTTGTAAATTCCACACTTGGTACTGACACTATTACCTAAAGCCACTTGGTAGCTATTTGCATAACATTATAAAATGTATGTTTTGGGTTTCTTTTTCATCCAATCTGAGATGTATATCTGTGATCTCTAATATGTAACCACTTACTGGATTGCTTTTTAAATGATCTTGAAAGGCTTGTTTACAATGACAGCCAATATTTGCAATTATGAGTTTATAAGACCAGGCAGATGAACTGGATCTGTGTGAAATTTCCTTCCTCCTTTATTTGCCAGTTTCATCAGGTGACCTCTGTAAGCATCAAAACTTCACACTGATTGAGGCTGCTTCAGGCTCAACACTCTTCCTGCTCAAAATAAAGTAACTGAGAACATGTCTGATAGTTTGAAAGACTTTGTAAGAGAACTAATTCTTTTCAGAGGGTATGTTTTGAAGAAAAGCCTCATTTTCAATTAAGTCCCCTAAGGCAGTGCTACTTCAATTCTCTTTGGTAAAGGACCACTTTAAAAATTTTTCCAGTCTGTTGCAAATTGATACTTTGAAAAACTTAATAAAAATGAATTACTAGAAAAATGAAGTAAAAAGGCATACAAGATAAAAGCTGCAATTCTGTATTATCAGTTCAACCAACAGGAAATTATGTTGCTATAAATATTACCAAAGTAAACATAAGGAAAAGGAAGTATTGTACATGTTGTTTGCTCATTGAAAGTATGCATGTAGGCAACTAATATATAGGCTCACTGTTACACTTGTAACTTTTTTTTTCATTTTCAGGGAAGAAATGAGTCCCCATAATAAAGGTCTATAGGCACACTTTGAATGTACACTGTACATAAATACTTAAAAATTTTAATGTGACAAACTGACTTGCTTCTTGCTTGATAATTTTTCTAATCTGGGTGGGGTTGCCAATAAGGCTACTTACAGGGGATCAGGTACATCTAAACTATTTCTATGTTTTATTTTAATAATAATAGGAAAGAAACCAGTCTTACAGAATGGAATAGAAGAAGAGATTTTCAGAGCAATTTCAGCAACCTCAGTTTGTTCATTTTAAAATTTTATCTAAAACGGAGAAAGCACTACTACGTTTTCAGAGTCCTTTAAATCCTTCAACAGAAGTCAGTTCCAGCAGTGTATCTTGTAAGTTATGGTTAAATTTAAGTTATCTTTTGATGAAAGAAATGGATTCTGGATCCATGAATTTTTTAGGCATAGATCTTCTTTTGATGGAAAATAAAATTCAAAATGCCTTATCAAACTTTAAGGTGTTTTGTGATAGCTTTTCACAGACGTGCAGTATCAAGATCATCACCTGCATCACTGATAATTGTTAAATTATGGAACATGTATCATAATAATCTGTAGAAACTCTGTTCTTCCAAGCTCCTGGCTTTCGTTGTTTTTTGCCCTTTGATCTTATCAGCCATTGAAAAACATGTTGCATTTCTTCCTCACATGGAAGTACTGAGATCGTTAAAAACACTGAAGATATTAGATACGTATGCAATCCTGCTTGTCCAATTCATATCTTCAACAAGCCAGGACCAAACTGTCTTCTGATTTTACAGAAATGTTTTGAGTTGTTCTGTAAACCGAACTTTCTCGAACACTTGTCCTCTCAATTACCTTCACAACTCAGCACGTAGTAACAGCTGTTCATGATTTGCCTACATAGTGTCATGTAACACAAGAGAATAATCCAGAATGTAATACACCAGCCTTTACCTAATTCATGATTTTTAGGAAAGCACTAAGCCCGCAGTTTAGTTTCACCAAGGTTTCTTTTCATAGCAGGACTTTCTCATGAGAGAGACAGTCCACTGATTTACATTCTGGTGCAGCCTCTAAATCAGGGCAACATCTTCAGGATGTTTTCCGCACCATCGGAACACGCTCCTACACAAAATGTAAACTCCAATCCCTGTTTGTTGACAATCTAATCCTTCATCTACACAGTTCAGACTTAGTTGTTTGTCAGCGACAAAGCTGAAAAAAGAAATTCTTCCTTCATATCACCATCATGTTCGAATTGCACATAAACAGGAATATGAGTGAAATTATCATGCTACAATGAAAAAATATGTTGCTTCAATTGCGTTGTGAGTTAGTCCTCCACACCATCAGGTGGTTTCAGAAGAGACTGGGCTGGAAGTAGTACCTGAATTACCTTCTGTGCTTGGATTCACCCAACATTTCTGAGCAAACACCTTGGAAACAATCTTTCACTGATGTCTCACCAGCCGTATGTGGATTTTAGTCTTGGTGAACTGATACCCTACTTACTAAGAAGCCAGTAAAGCCCTTCATGTTTGTATGTGAAATACTGAACATCTGTTTCAATCGGCTTTATAATCCTCTATTCTTTCAAAAAATTCTTGTGGCTTTGAACTTAATTTTTTTTTTTGGATGCCATTAAAGAAATACTTTATTTCTGTGTCACCATGGATTCTACTACCTGTATGTTTCCATGGTTCCATTGCTTCATAGCCAGTATATCTCTACGAATCACTAAACATTATGCTTTCAGGATGTCTACATCAATGACAGCTATAAACTGAACTCAGTACATGAGGGATTACAGTCTCAAGGAAAACAAATATGTACTCTTGGGTCTTTGTTTCTTCAGAATCATGTCCACCTTCACCATTTGGTTTATACTCTTCCACATTCAGAAAAGACACGTGTTTTCTCACCAACAAACTAACAAAAAAACTCTGGTGAGGCTTGTTTTACCTTCTGTAAGTTGAGGGTGAAAATAATCAATGGAAATTTAATTTCCTTAATTAAATAATAATGTTAAACAATAAAATTAAAATTTTTGCTTAAAAATGAAAACTTGTAAATATAAGTTATAAAAAGAAATGGTTACACCGTTGCAGATTTTTATACACTTTGAGAGTTCGGTTGATACATCAATCATAAGTTATCACATACTGCAATATGGCCCTACTGCACGTGATTATTTATTACACAACTTGCGCCACATACGACTCACCGTTAGAACTTGCCAGAACTGAAGTGGTCTATACCCTGTTCAATGAGATGAGTCTGCCGTTGTGAACGTGGCATCATGACAATTTCGAACTGCTATAAAAGCTTCTAATGCTGTCAATGTCTGTACCTCACTTGTCATGGGCCTGCACCAATCTGCTGACCACACTTTGAATAGCACCGTCAGAAGGTATTATGCATTTTTTTTCCTTTGGCCATGCCATGCAGCATGTGGGATCTTAGTTCCCCAACCAGGGATCCAAGCGCGGAGTCTTAACCACTGGACCACCAGGGAAGTCCCAGCACTGTCATAAGGTATTGTGAATAGAGAACCAATATTATTTGCTGATGAACTGCATTAGGGATGTGGGATAAGGGGAGGCAGGAATCAAGGAAGACTCTTGGGCAATTTTTAGCCTGAGTCAATGGATAGATGGTGATGCCACTTACTAAAGCAGAAGGAAGAAACATGTCTGATTATATGAAGTTTGGGATGCCATGAGTCACCCAAGTAGAGATGGTAAGTATGGATGAGTCTAGATCTTAGGGAGAGATCTGGTCTGAAGGTGTTAACTTTGGAAATTACCAGCATTTAGATGTTGCAGCTCTGCCTAGGATCACATAGGGAGAAAACATGGATGGAGAAGAAAGCCAGGAGCAAGGTCTGAGCTCTCCACCATGCAGAGATGGGCAGAGGAGGGGAGCGAGACAAGGAAGGAAAAAGGCTCTGGGTACAGTTCTGATGTGCATAATTGGATTAGTCATTTTCAATGTTCTACAGTGAGCACAAGCAAGGAGTAGACCTTCCCCTTTGATGTGCAGAACTTTTGACACAGAGCACTGCCTATAGAAGCACTTAATAAGTAAGCACTGGATGAATGAATGAAAGACACAATAGCCATGAGTATTAGTGTATCTATTATTCTGGTACTGAAATTTTGTGGCACTTCAATTTTATAAAATGCCTAATGGTTATCTGTACGAGTAACTTACTCCTTCAAATGAATAGCAGCACCTTCGATGAACAGAGCTCTTAACTGTTCTTGCACCATGAACTCTTGTGGCAGTTTGATAAAGACTCTAATTTTAAATGCATAAAATGAAACCAATTATACTGAAAAAGATATGAGTATTAAAAAAACAAATTAGCAATAAGGTATTTATAGGTGCTTCTTTATTAACACATTAAATAACAAGATCTAGTGGCGAGAGAAATAACTGGTGGTGGGTAAAGGAAAGGGTGGATTCAAGGGAAGGATTCACTGTAATTCCAAAGCAGTGAAGTGGGTGAACAAATTCAACACCGCCACAACATTCATACTACGATACAAAAATATCTGTGACTTCTGCGAGATGCCCAGTTCGATCCCTGGTCGGGAAACTAGATCCCACATGCATGCTGCAACTAAGAGTTCACACACCGCAACTACAGATTCTGTATGCCGCAACGAAGATCCTCCGTGCTGTAACTAAGACCTGGCACAGCCAAAATAAAACTAATTAATTAATTAATTTTTTTAAAAAGGTCCCTTTCACTTGTACCCTCACCCCTACTTCCAGGTTAAGTTCTATTTTTAAAAAACATCTTTTTTCTTTTTTTTTTTTTTACAAGAAGAATCATATAGTATACCAAATGTACAACCTTTATGGAAAGCAATTTACAATATCTATTACATTTAAAATAAGCATGCCCTTTGGCTCAGCAATTCCACTTCTTATAATTCACCTTGAAGAGATAGCCCCACACACGAGCAAATAAATATGTAGGTGGATGTTCACAGCTGACTTGTTCATAACATCTGTTCACTCAACAAGTAGCTAGTGTGAGCCTACTGTGGGACAGGCACTCTTCCAGGTGCTGAGGATTCAGCAGAGAACCAAACAGACAAATTTCCTGTCCTCATTATCTTCCAGGGGTAGATACAAATAATGAACAAAATAAAAAGTAACCTCTACTGTAAAGTACATTAGATGGTGATGAGCACTATAGAGAAGGGGGCTAGAGAAGGCTGGGAAATGTTCTTTATAAATACCATGGGGGAGGAAGACCTCACGGAGATGGGGACTATTGAACACTTGAAAGGGTTAGGAAGCAGGCTTGTGTATATCTGGGGGAAGAGCAATGCTGACAGAAGGCAGAGCATGTGCAAAGGCCCTGAGACGGGAGGATATCTGGCATGCTTGAAGAAAAGTGAGGCGGCCAGTGTGGCTGGGGCAGCATGAGCAAGCGGGAGCGCTATAGGTGAGTATAGACAGGGGAAACACCGCAGGGTGGGGGTCATCATTTAAGGCCTTGTCGACCACCTGTAAGGACCTTGGCTTTTATGCAAATGAGACAAGAATCCACAGAAAAGTGGCCTGACCTACTGCACATAGGAAAAGGATCCTTCAGTTGAGAACAGACTTGAGAACCGAATGTTGGGTAAAGGCAGAAGCGTGGAGCCAAGCGGGGAGGCTGAGCTGGTGCTGACACAATAGATGTGGAGAAAAAGAAAGGAGCCTGAGATGACTCCAAGCATTTTGGCATTAGCAACACGAAGGATGGAATTCCGTGAATTAAGATAGAAAACTTTAAGAGAAGCAGGTATGTGGGAGGAGCTCAGGAGTTGGGCTTTGGACGTGGAGATGGCTTCCACACATCCTTGTAAAAGGTTGGATTCAGAAAAATAGAAAAGTTAGAAGCAATTTAAATATCACTAATAGGGACGGATTAAGTAAATTATTATATATTGATAAATAGCAGTTACAAAGAATGTGATATAATCATGCTAGTATGAAAATTTGTGACATATATGAAAAAGCAAGTTGCAGAATGGTATGTAGTATTTTAATAATATTATATTTATGGGGCTTCCTAGGTGGCGCAGTGGTTAAGAATCCGCCTGCCAATGCAGAGGTCACGGGTTCGATCCCAGCTCTAGGAAGATCCCACATGCCGCGGAGCAACTAAGCCCGTGCGCCAAAAAAAAAAAAAAAAAAAAAAAAAAAAATTATATTTATGCATAATCTATGTATGTAAATATGTGCATGTATATGTTAGTTTATATGTTCAGAAAAAAAGTGGAAGAATACACACCAAATAGCTAATAATATTTATCCAGGGAATGGGATTGGCAGAGGGGAGAATGGAAGATATGTATTTTACTTTATTTAATTTCTAAACTGTTAGAACTTTTCAAATGAAGAACATGTATTATATATGTAATATAAAAGCTAACAAAGATTGAAAAGTTTTAAAATGTTTTAAATAATGCTTGGTTCATATGTAAGCACTCTCAAACCCAGGCACATTTCATTAGCTGTTTTTTCTGGGGTGGGGGGTTGGTTTTTTTCTTAGATTTTATTGAAGTATAGTTGATTTACAATGTTATGTTAATTTCTTATGTACAGCAAAGTGACTCAGTTATAAATATCTATATATTGTTTTTCACATTCTTTTCCATTATGGTTTGTCACAGGATAGTGACTATAGTTTCCTGTGCTCTACAGTAGGACCTTGGTGTTTATCCATCCTGCATGTAATAGTTTGCCTCTGCTAACCCCAATCTCCCATTCCTTCCCTCCCCTACCCCCGCCCCCTCACCCTGGACAACCACAGGTCTGTTCTCTATATCTGAGTCCTGTTTTTGTTTTGTAGATATGTTGATTTGTATCGAATTTTAGACTCCACATGTAAGTGATAGCATATGGTATTTGTCTTTCTCTTTCTGACTTACTTCACTTCGTATGATAATCTCTGGGTCTATCCATGTTGGTGCAAATGGCATTATTTCATTCTTTTTCATGGCTGAGTCATATTCATGGCTGAGAATACTCCACATCTTCTTTATCCATTCATCTGTCAATGGACATTAAATATTCTTTGAAGTGAGGCAGAAACTTTGTGATTGCAGCACTTGACTGAAATAGCAAGCACCCTGAGATACAGGGTAGGTGGCGGGGGTGGGGGGCAAGTAAAAGAGTGAAAGAGGGTACGTGGAAAGGGGAATGGAGGAAACAAGGCAAGGGATAGGCGTATTTCAGAGATCGAACACTCAAGCTGGGGTGGTACTCAATCTCTAGACGTGTTTTTGTTTGGCGAGCACAGTGCTTTTCAATTTTTTAAACAGGGATGTCTTTAGGCAACTTGGGAGCTCTCCAGTTTGCCAGAAGCACCCCCCCGCCACCACTCCCTAAGGCCTAAGACCTCCCACCCAGCCTAAGTCATACATTGCTGTGACTGCAGGCAATGACTTCTCCACCCCTACACTAACCTGCACTGGGCTCTTACTCTGGGCTGGGAGTGCATTGAGTTCTGCCTGGTGCTCTCTTGGGCTCGCAGGTAATGCCGGAAGATTAAGAGCGTTAATAATGTTTCCCATGAAATCTGCACGTCTCATCTACCTCCCTTTTAGCGACATTCATTTTCTCAGACATGTCAATAAAAACTAAAGTGGCCAGAATAGCACTGTTTTAGTTCATACTTAACGTTGTAAAAATGTGAACTGTACAAATCAGCAGGCAATGGAACCCTGACTTCGGATTTAATTTTGACAGTTCCCTCTTTCCCTGGACTGGTAAGACCTCTGCTTAAGTACAGAGTACCACAAAGATACCAAAACCCAAATCACTATTAAAATGACTGCAACAGGGAAAGACAGAATATAACAACATGACACACATGACTATGCAAAGTAGGTTCTGCTGGCAAACACATTCTGAAGGCAGGGAAAAGAAACCTTGGCAGGTAAAGGCCAAAGTAAAAAATAAACTCAGCGTCTCTTTTGCCAAGCATTTTTCCGCACATTGAATAATATCCATTCTAAGATGACTTTAAGTGGCTATTAACATTATTTGTGGAATGAGTGATGAATGAATAAACAAATAAATGCTCTACATGTGGCATCTTTTTATCTCAATGAAAAGAGAGCCCTAAATAGTTCTCAGTGGAATTTTTTTTTCAAAGTGGGTTTCAGGATCTAATTATGGCGCCTAAGCTGATGTTTGGCCCTCGGAGTTGTGAGTTTGAAACATTGAGCTAAGAGAAACTTTACTACGAGTTCTGAAAGGGAAAAGGCCATAATGTTTAATCACATGTCTCTAGGGAAAAAAAAAAATCTTGAAAACGTTCTATTTCTAATAATCATGGAACATACATTGCCTTTTAAGATTTGTTTCTCGGAACAACAGAAATCACTTAGTCTAGGGGAACACGGTGTGGCTTAATTATTTTTTTTTTCTTTTCTAGATTCTCTGCCAAGAACTACAGAGCAAAACGAAATGACAGTGTGGGAGACAGCTGCTAAGTAATCTCTTTGTTGTATTTCTGATAAGATAGCGACATCATTTCTGTTGCTAACGTATAGCTGTATTAGTTCTGAAATAAGCTATTATGGTTTTTTTCCCCTCAGTGGACTGCAGCTGCAATAAGTAATACATCATTTATAATTGTTAATGTGTATCCCTCCAAAAAAAGTTTGCTCCTTCTCGCTTAAACTTTTAAAGACCTGAGCTCCCTGCTTAAGTGTGACACCACTGCCTGATTTGCATACATAATTTGATATTGATGGAGTACCTTCCACGGGCCAGTGCTGAGAGTTTAATGAATAAGAAGAGAAGCAGATGAGGGCTTCTCAGCTCTGAACTCTGAAAAATAGGACATTGAAAAGAAGGAGACTTGGAAAGTTGGCCTGAAAAACAGGAAGAGCACGGATGTCAAGGGTGAAGAGCATGTTTAGAAGGAGAACTCACTTGTGTTAAACGCTGTACAGAAGGACCAAAGTATTCACTGGCTTTAGCCAATAGAGGGGACTGTTGAACTTGGTCACAGTGGTTTCAGCGGAGTTACTAGGGGCAGAAATAAGATCACAGTGGACTGGAGAGGACTTGGAAATGAGAGGGAGAGGGGTGACTGCAGCTTAAATGCAGAGGATCAGACAGAGATCACTGATACAGTTGGGTCCCCAGCAAGCAGAAAGGGGCAGAATCCAAAGCCATGGTGGAAGGATCTGCCAGAGGCGGGGCGGGGAAGCAGCCCCTTCACCTCTGTGATGACAGGAGGAAGGCGTCATGGCAGCAAGTTGGGGTCGGGATGGAAAAAGTTATCCTCCGGTGTGGAATTTCTGCCGCCATCTTGCTTTGCCCTGAGGAGAAAACGCCGAGCACAGCAAAGCAGAAGGGTGGAAAGTGCCCACATCCGGACTTGAACCTCGAATTACCGGAATTACTCATTTTGAGATCGTCTCCACCTGAAGATTGTGTGGGCAGAACCCTTAATGATACAGTAGGAAAGGAGAACTTGTGTGGAAGGATATGCATGTTTAAACCATTTTGAGAAAAAGATGGCGGCGAAGTAGAGAGACGTGGAGTGCATCCCTCTCCACAGATGCATTGGGAATGCACGGAAGGACGCAGTCATTCCCACAGAGAACCAGCTGAACACCAGCAGACGGCCTCGGACACCGGAAAGGGCTGCGGAGAACCTGACATAGCCGACTGAATATTCGTCTAATCCAATACTTGGACATTAGTCTGAGGCTTGGACAGTCTTCTATAAACACCTCTATCACCAGAACAAGCAACCCCAAAAGCTTGGACAACCATGAGGAAACAAAGAAACACCATGCAGGCAAAGGAGCAGGAAAAAAACCCACAAGACCAAATAAATGAGGAGGAAATAGGAAAAATGCCTGAAAAAGAATTTAGAGTAATGATAGTAAAAATGATACAAAATCTCGATAACAAATTAGAGAAAGTACAAGAAACAGTTCATAAGAACTCAGAAAAACAAACAGCAATGGATAACAAAATAACTGAAATTAAAAATACTCTAGATGCCCTAACCAGCAGAATGACTGAGGCAGAAGAACGAATAAGTGAGTTGGAAGATAGAATGGAAGAAATAAACGCCACAGAGCAGGAAAAAGATAAAAAAATAAAAAGACTAGAAGACAGCCTCAGAGACCTCAGTGATAACCTTAAACGTACCAACATTCGAATTATAGGCATCCCAGAAGAAGAAGAAAACAAGAAAGGGTCTGTGAAAATATTTGAAGAGGTTCTAGTGGAAAACTTCCCCAACATGGGAAAGGAAATAATGAACCAAGTCCAAGAAGCACAGAGAGTCCCATACAGAATAAACCCAAGGAGAAATACACCAAGACACATATTAATCAAACTAACGACAATTCAACATAAAGAAAAAATACTAAAAGCAGCAAGAGAAAAGCAACAAACAACATATAAGGGAAAACCCATCAGGATAACAGCTGACCTTTCTACAGAAACTCTGCAGGCCAGAAGGGAATGGCAGGATATACTGAAAGTCCTGAAAGAGAGAAACCTACAGCCAAGAATACTCTACCCAGCAAGAATCTCATTCAGATTTGAGGGAGAAATCAAAAGCTTTCCAGACAAGCAAAAGTTAAGAGAATTCAGCACCACCAAACCAGCTTTACAACAAGTGCTAAAGGAACTTCTCTAAGTAGGAAACACAAGAAAAGGAAAACACCTACAAACACAAACCCAAAACAATTAAGAAAATGGTCATTGGAACACACATGTCAATAATCACTTTAAATGTAAATGGATTAAATGCTCCAACCAAAAGACACAGACTGGCTGAATGGATACAAAAACAAGACCCTTCTATATGCTGCCTACAAGAAACCCACTTCAGACCAAGGGATACATATAGACTGAAAGTGAAGGGATGGAAAAAGATATTCCATGCAAATGGAAGTCCAAAGAAAGCTGGAGTAGCAATACTCATATCAGACAAATTAGACTTGAAAGTAAAGACTATTAAAAGAGACAAGGAAGGGCACTACATAATGATCAAGGGATCCATCCAAGAAGAACATATCACAATGGTAAATATCTATGCCCCCAATATAGGAGCACCTCAATACATAAGGCAAATGCTAACAGCTATAAAAGGGGACATTGACAGTAACACAATTATAGTGGGAGACTTGAACACCCCACTTACATCAATGGACAGATCATCCAAACAGAAAATAAATAAAGACACACAAGCTTTAAATGACACATTAGACCATCTCGACTTAATTGATATTTATAGGACATTCCATCCAAAAACGACAGACTACACTTTCTTCTCAAGTGCACATGGAACATTTTCCAGGATAGATCACATCTTGGGTCACAAATCAAACCTCAGCAAATTCAAGAAAATTGAAATCATATCAAGCATCTTCTCAGACCACAGCGCCATGAGACTAGATATCAATTACAGGAAAAAAACTGCAAAAAATACAAACACATGGAGGCTAAACAATTCACTATTAAACAACCAAGGAATCACTACAGAAATCAAAGAGGAAATCAAAAAGTATCTAGAAACAAATGACAACGAAAACACAACAACCCAAAACCTATGGGACGCAGCAAAAGCAGTTCTAAGAGGGAAGTTTATAGCAATACAGTCCTACCTTAAGACACAAGAAAATGATCGAATAAACAACCTAACCTTACACCTCAAACAACTAGAGAAAGAAGAACAAAGAAACCCCAAAATGAGCAGAAGGAAAGAAATCATAAAGATCAGAGCAGAAATAAATGAAAAAGAAAGGAAAGAAACCATAAGAAAAATAAATAAAACTAAAAGCTGGTTCTTTGAGAAGATTAACAAAATTGATAAACCATTAGCCAGACTCATCAAGAAAAAAAGGGAGAAGATGCAAATCAACAGAATTAGAAATGAAAAAGGAGAAGTCACAACGGACACCTCAGAAATACAAAACATCATGAGAGACTACTACAAGCAACTATATGCCAATCAATTGGATAACCTGGAAGAAATGGATACATTCTTAGAAAAATACAATCTTCCAAGACTGAACCAGGAAGAAATAGAAACCATGAACAGACCAATCACAAGTACAGAAATTGAGGCAGTGATTAAAAATCTCCCAACACACAAAAGCCCAGGACCAGATGGATTCACAGGCGAATTCTATCAAACATTTCGAGAAGAGTTAACACCTATCCTTCTCAAACTCTTCCAAAATATTGCAGAAGGCGGAGCACTCGCAAACTCATTCTATGAGGCTACCATCACCCTGATACCAAAACCAGGCAAAGATGTCACAAAAAAAGAAAACTACAGACCAATATCACTGATGAATATAGATGCAAAAATCCTCAACAAAATACTAGCTAACAGACTGCAACAGCACATTAAAAAAATCATACACCACGATCAAGTGGGGTTTATCCCTGGGATGCAAGGATTCTTCAATATACGCAAATCAATCAACGTGATACATCATATCAACAAATTGAAGGATAAAAACCATATGATCATTTCAATAGATGCAGAAAAAGCTTTTGACAAAGTTCAACATCCATTTATGATAAAAGCTCTCCAGAAAATGGGCATAGAAGGAAATTACCTCAACATCATAAAAGCCATATATGACAAACCAAAAGCCAACATTGTTCTCAATGGAGAAAAACTGGAAGAATTCCCTCTAAGAACAGGAACAAGACAAGGGTGTCCACTCTCACCACTGTTATTCAACATAGTTTTGGAAGTGTTAGCCACAGCAATCAGAGAAGAAAAAGAAATTAAAGGAATCCAAATTGGAAAAGAAGAAGTAAAATTATCACTCTTTGCAGATGACATGATACTATATATAGAAAACCCTAAAGACTCTACCAGAAAACTGCTAGCACTCATTGATGAGTTTAGTAAAGTAGCAGGATACAAAATTAATGCACAGAAATCTCTTGCATTCCTATACACGAACAACGGAAGAGCAGAAAGAGAAATTAAGGAAACTCTCCCATTCACCATTGCAACCAAAAGAATAAAATACCTAGGAATAAACCTGCCTAAGGAGGCAAAAGATCTGTATGCAGAAAACTTTAAGACATTGATGAAAGAAATCAAAGATGACATAAACAGATGGAGGGATATACCATGTTCCTGGATTGGAAGAATCAACATCGTGAAAATGACTGTACTACCCAAAGCAATTTACAGATTTAATGCAATCCCGATCAGATTACCAATGGCATTTTTCACAGAACTAGAGCAAGAAATCTTACGATTTGTATGGAAACGCAAAAGACCCCGAATAGCCAAAGCAATCTTGAGAAGGAAAAATGGAGTTGGTGGAATCAGGCTTCCTGACTTCAAACTATACTACAAGGCCATAGTGATCAAGACAGTATGGTACTGGCACAAAAATAGAAAGGAAGATCAATGGAACAGAATAGAGAACTCAGAAGTAAGCCCAAACACATATGGGCACCTTATCTTTGACAAAGGAGGCACGAGTATACAATGGAAAAAAGACAGCCTCTTCAATAAGTGGTGCTGGGAAAATTGGACAGCAACATGTAAAAGAATGAAATTAGAACACTTCCTAACACCATACACAAAAATAAACTCCAAATGGATTAAAGACCTACATGTAAGGCCAGACACTATCAAACTCCTAGAGGAAAACATAGGCAGAACACTCTTTGACATACATCAAAGCAACATCCTTTTTGACCCACCTCCTAGAATCATGGAAATAAAATCAAGAATAAACGAATGGGACCTCATGAAACTTAAAAGCTTTTGCACAGCAAAAGAAACCATAAACAAGACTAAAAGGCAACCCTCAGAATGGGAAAAAATAATTGCCTATGAAACAATGGACAAAGGATTAACCTCCAAAATATACAAGCAGCTCATGCAGCTTCATACCAAAAAAGCAAATAACCCAATCCACAAATGGGCAGAAGACCTAAATAGACATTTCTCCAAAGAAGACATACAGATGGCCAACAAACACATGAAAAGATGCTCAACATCACTCATCATCAGAGAAATGCAAGTCAAAGCCACAATGAGGTATCACCTCACACCAATCAGAATGGCCATCATCACAAAGTCTGGAAACAACAAATGTTGGAGAGGGTGTGGAGAAAAGGGAACTCTCCTGCACTGTTGGTGGGACTGTAAGTTGGTACAGCCACTATGGAAAACAATTTGGAGGTTCCTTAAAAAACTACAAATAGAACTACCATATGATCCAGTAATCCCACTCCTGGGCATATACCCAAAGAAAACCATAATCCCAAAAGAAACTTGTACCATAATGTTTATTGCAGCACTGTTTACAATAGCCAGGACATGGAAGCAACCTAAATGCCCATCAACAAATGAATGGATACAGAAGATGTGGCATATATATACAATGGAATATTACTCAGCTATAAAAAGGGATGAGATGGAGCTATATGTAATGAGGTGGATAGAACTACAATCTGTCATACAGAGTGAAGTAAGTCAGAAAGAGAAAGACAAATATTGTATGCTAACTCACATATACGGAATCTAAAAATGGTACTGATGAACTCAGTGACAAGAACAGGGAAGCAGATACAGAGAATGGACTGGAGAACTCGAGGTATGGGAGGGGGCGGGGGGTGAAGGGGAAACTGAGAAGAAGCGGGAGAGTAGTACAGACATATATATCCTACCAACTGTAAAATAGTCAGTGGGAAGTTGTTGTATAACAAAGGGAGTCCAACTCGAGGATGGAAGATGCCTTAGAGGACTGGGGCAGGGAGGGTGGGGGGGAATCGAGGGGGGGGCGTCAAGGAAGGGAGGGAATATGGGGATATGTGTATAAAAACAGTTGATTGAACCTGGTGTACCCCCAAAAAAAATAAAATAAAATAATAATAAAATAAACCATTTTGATAAGTTAAAAAAAAAAAAAAAAAAAGTTATCCTCCATCCTCATCCTCACTGTCATCATCAACAGTGTCCAGTAAAATTGAAGAGGGGGGCAGGAAGTAAAAGACATTGTTGCTTTGGTGACTTCTATTTTCTTAGAGAAATGGGAAGCGAGGCCATCTGCTGAGAGTGACAGAGAAGAGGTGGGGCAGGAGCCTGAGGTGAGTGCGGAAGGCTTGAAAATGTTTCAGGGGGAACCAGGAAGAAGCTGGCGGTCCAGAGGTCCAGCTGGGATGTGTATACTGCTTACGTTGTTCACACTGCAGGCGCTTCACCCAGCTGAGCATAAAGCAGGAAGATGGAGAGTCGGGTTGCCAGGTAGGAGTAATGGAAGGACAAGGGGGCCAGGAAGTTGAGGGCCTCGCTGAGAGTGTGATGGACCGGAGGATCCAGACCAGACAGGGACAAGGAGGATCACGGTCTGAGAATAACACAGAGAAAGGAGTGGCGGTCTTGATGAAGATGACATCAGGTGTAATGGGACCAGCACTAGACCCAGGCCAGAGGGGACCCTGCCCTGGGCCCTGTTCCGGCTCTTCTCTGGCTGTACCCCTCTCCACAGAAGGAGCCTGCAGGACCAACAAGATGTATCCACCCCTACATCATATATCCTCCACATTTCAGACCACATTAGGTACCTGGGACCCTAGGATTCCCTGCCCAAGCAGCCCTAAACGCACTTTCCGTGCCTGTGTAGGTCTCCTCCTGAGGGTCCATCCAAAGGGTGGCTGTTTGGAGAGGTCTTGTGGATTAAGGTCGGATATGAGGGCTAGGTGTCCACACAAGTGCCTGTGAGGCTCCTTATCAAGTGGAGCAGAGCAGAGACAGAGGCCAGCTCTCCCCCGTGCCATGGGTGTCCCATGTGGATCTCCCAGGAACCGATGAGTTCCAAATCACAGCTTTGCTTTCGAGGTCATTATTACAGAATAGTTGTTAAGGTAGGAAGATAAAACATATTTTATGTAATAGTTTACCTTGATTTATAATTTTCATATCTATAGACATATAGCATGTGGGCTTCTGGTTGCACCTTGCCCCAGGCCCTGCAAATGTTGGGGGTGTGTCTGAATGGGTAAGAGGCTGGAGTAGGAATTATTAGACTTCTGAGTCAACATGGCAGGGTTGCTGAAAATTCTCAGTCTGCTGCAACATATAGAAATAACAAAATATCTTTTTAAAAATCAAATAAGCCTTGTACTGTTTATTCTCTACCTGCATATCCCCCAACCCATCCCTTGCCTTGTTCTGTGCCCCTCTGGGCCATATTACCTGGGCTCCCTTGCTGGTGCCTTCCAGTGGGTTTAGCCAACAGAAGTTATCAGCAAGAGATAGAAGAAAAGGAGGAGAGAGAATGGGGTATTTCTTTCCTGCTCCCTCTCTGCCTCAGGCCTTTCTTCTGGTAGTGGCTATAACTTCCCTCCAAACTCAGCTTCTACCCTCCTCCAGAGCTCCAGCTATCCCTGGCCTCCAATAATAACGCTCCCTCCCTTGTCCCTTCAGACTGGGAGTGGTGACAGCTTCCTAGTCTCCGGTACCTCAAATGACCTTGCTGGATTGCTTATTCCTGCCCATACTTCTGTAAATAGTTTCTTCATTAAAACCTCTTGAATTGAAGTATCTGAGTGATGCCCTATTTTCTGCTGGGGCCTTTACTGATTGAAACCATTTTGGAAAACAAGTCAGGAAAGTCTATGAATAGAAGAGGATCATAAGCCCACGGTGCTAAGTGATAACTATGACTTTGTGGCCACTGTGAGGATGGGGTGGGGCAAGTGCCCGAGAGACTGGAGGGGTCTGAGGTTTCTATACCTGCAAAGCGGAAAAGACTGAATATGCCCCACGGATATCAGGGGTAGGGTGGGGTGAGAATAGTTCCATTTTTTTTCTGTTAAGGTCAAGACCCCACATTACCTGTGACTAGAAATGAAGATAAGATGCATATACGTGACTAGCATCTGAGTTTGCATTGCACGTGGGCACAGAAATTTTTACTTCTCTGCAGTAGGATTCCCAAGCCATGCTTAATTTATGACTTGTTTCAGAGCTAAGAAACTCATGCGTCTGGGATTGAGGAGATCTCAAAACCACTCTTCAGAGAACCCTAGTAGAACAGATCCACAGGGGAGGTAAACTCTCAAGAAAAGAAAATTACAAAATATGCAAGGATATGCAGCATCACTAAATGCACTCTGACAAGTGAGACAATTCACATCTGAGGAAACAGCTGTAATAGAACACTGAAAAAAGACTTTTTAAAATCCTTAAGTCATCATAATGGAGGGATTAACAGCTATCAAACCAGACTATGAAATCAGAAGGGTGTGAAAGAAGAGGTAGAAATGAAAAGAAACCAACAGAAAATCTTGGAATGAAATAATATAATTAGCAAGTTTCATACAGCTTAAGAGAGATTTAATGAACTAGAAGGCAAAACTAAGAAAATCTCCCAGGCTGCAGTAGAGAGAGATAAAAAAAAAAGATGGGAAAACTGAAAGGAAAATTAAGGAGACAGCTATAAAGGGAAAAATTAAGGAGAAGATGTAAGAGAAAACACTGACATTAAAGAAGTTTCAAAACGAGAGGAAAAATGGAGAAGAAAAAAATTTAATGCTACAAATATCAGATTAAGGGAGAAAAACAATATGACCACCTCACATGTACAGGACAAAAAATTCAAAAAAGTCCAACACCTATTTACAAATGAAAAAGTTGAGCAGATCTGGAATATAAAGGAATTTTTTCCTTCCACCAATACTGTATAGCAATATCATATTAAATGGTGAGACTTAAAAGCATTTCCATAAAAAGCTAGAAACACAACACAGATGCCCGCTACCATCCCTACCACTCAGTGTTGTATCAGAGGTCCTGACTCATGGAGAAGAATTATTTAAATGTGAGATTTTAGAAATGGTCCATTTGGGACTTCCTAGGTGGTGCAGTGGTTGAGAGTCTGCCTGCCAATGCAGGGGACATGGGTTCGATCCCTGCTCCGGGAGGATCCCACATGCCACAGAGCAACTAGGCCCGTGCACCACAACTACTGAGCCTGCACTTTAGAGCCTGTGAGGCACAACTATTCAGCCCATGTGCCACAACTACTGAAGCCCATGCTCTGCAACAAGAGAAGCCAATGCAATGAGGAGCCCGCACACCACAGTGAAGAGTGGCCCCCACTCGCCACAGCTGGAGAGAGCCCGTGTGCAGCAACGAAGACCCAACACAGTCAATAAATAAATAAATGTTAATTAATTAAAAAAAATAAAAAGAAATGGTGCACTTCCTGGTAATGGTCCAGACATTACCAGGACCAAAAAATGGTTCTGCTAAGTGAGCAATCAGCTAAAGTAATAGAGATGAAGGTCCTTGGAACTGAGAGGGTGAAGAAACTGAAAATCTAAAGTACCGGGTAGCACCCGGGATGAGGTCAGGGCTTCGAGTTTGGGAAGAGGCTATATGTGATATAGGAGACGTGGAGCTTGATGGATGACAGCGCCACGGACCAGACAGCAAACCAGTCAGGTGGCAGGATGATCAAAAAAGGAGGGTCTACTGTAGGGTGGGAAATGTTGGTCTCCAAACAACATTGTGCTTCTGAAGCAGTGTTCCCTCAAAAGAGCAACTGGGCAAAGCTCTTGAGGAAGAGCTGAATGTCAGCTAAAGCAAGAAGGAAGATGCAATGTTCCACCGATCAGTTAAGGATGTAGGAAAGTTCATTTACAATGAAAAAGGATTCCAGGGATGTCCTTGGAAAGCCTGAGTGAGGGGAAGAGTAGAGACCGAGTCAGAACAAATGAATACGCATGAGACACCTAGAGAGAGTGGAGGGGCTTCTGTTTATCACGGAGATGGGGCTGGGAGTCTTATGGGATTAGGTACATGGAAGACAAAGCTCTCTCCGTTAGTCTGCTCCAGCCTGGATACTGGCTGGAGAGAATCCATAATACGTGTTAAGAAATGGAACAGATGGCCTCTTGGGGGTTACAATGGGAAGAAATAAAAAAAATAAACTCTGACCTCCAGATCAGATCCATTAAGTATTAACTGAAGACTTCTCATTTGACAGTGCCCTTCTACTGCACTGCAGTCCACCCTTATATGTACTCAACACAGGGATATTCTCATTTACCAATACTAGAAATCTAGAGACATTAGGATACGTCATTAATGAATGTATCTGGAACAAACACCAAAGTCTTAAATACAATAAATATTTAGTAGGGCCCTGTAGACTTGGAATCTGTAAGTGTTTAATGGTTTAACCTTATACTAAAGCTACTTGAGATATTTTATTTTACAATTTCAACAAGGAAATTGTTTCCTATTTTGCATAATTAACCTTAGAGAAATAGATTTTGGAGACCAACATCTCTGTTGTTCACTTAGCTTAGCTGTCCCCCAACAGCAACTGTCTCCATTACATCTGTCTTACCATTTCCCCTGATGCAGAACACGGCACGTGCAAGTCTTAGGAAGCAACCCTGTCAATAAGGAACAAGTACCAAAACAAGCAAGGATTGGCATCTGTTAGCCTATGAATCTGGACTGTTAATTATGTAAGACAAACACGATGTATTCAAGAAAATAGTACCCATTCATCCACTTTTTTTTCAAAATGAAAAAGCACTACATTTAATTTGTGGTTCTCTGCATTTTAAATAGGCAACTCAATGAAGCAATAAATGTGTTCATAATGAATAGGTTTTTCTACATAGGGAACTCTTAATGGCAGGAGCATAGCTGAAGATTTAACCTGGTGAACATAAAAGTAAACAACAGAACACATGGCAATAATTTGAATTGGCCAGAAAATGATGTTTTGGTTAAAAAAAAAAACAAAGAGTCACTATTGTTGAGGGTAATTTTTAGGTTGTGATATAAATGCATCATTGTGTAAAAAGAAAAGATGGCTGTAATTAAATTACCAATATCTAAAAACAGGTCCAGTTCTCTGTGTATCCTGCCTGTCTCCTCACATAACTGTGATGCTTGGCCACTCTGGTGAGCCCCTGTAGCCTTCCAGTCTTCCCTGTCTTCTTCCTCACACTGTTCTGTTTTCTTCTCCTTTGATCCAAACTCCCACTGCTCTCCCTCTCCTAAACCTTTCCAGTGGGCACCATGGAACTTCCGTTTCTAATTAAACTATCCTACATCCTAACTTCTTTAGCTAATGCTCACTCTACCCTATGCCTTAATTGAAACTTGGTTCTCTGTTGGAGACATAGCTTCCCTCTACCTGTTCTCCAAATCCCCTTCCCTCCTTAGTCTTCCGGAACCTCACTACTGATTTCTGCTGCTCTATCTTCAACCTTTTCTCTCTATGGGCTCTTCCCACAGAATTAATCTCAAATCTCAATCAATCTCTCTCTCTGTCTCTCTCTCTCTCTGTCTCTCTCTTTCTCTCCCCGCCCCCCGCACCTACCACACCTTTTTCTATCTTTCCCCTCCTCTCCTCCACCCACCCTCTCCCCTCTCCTCTCCCTCACTCTTCCAGCTCTTGAAGCCTACTGCTCCACTGACATTGTTCTGGATACAGTCGATGACTCAACTACTTCCTTGTTGCTAAATCTAGAAGACCCTCTTTATCATTTCACTGACTTTTTGACAACACTGGTCATCACCGACCCCTCCTTCTTCCTCTATCCCCTTGGTCTCAATGACCACATAGCCCCTGGATTTTCTTAATTCTCTGGGCACCTTTGTCAGCCATCTTTGCACAATCTCCTTTCTTTATCCCCTAAATGTTGGTACTCCTCAGGGTTCTCTCTTAGATGCTCTTTCCTTCTTGTTTAAATCTTTCTCTCTGTGGGATTTCGCTCACCCTATGTTTTCAGTTACCATTTATATGCTAATAACTCTCAAATCTGTGTCTCTAGTCCAGATCTTCCTCCTCCGCTTCAGAACCACATATCCAAATGCTGACTGGGCATCTCCCCTTGGATAGCTTGGAGATGGCGCAATGGAATTCATCCTCCTCCTTTTATAACCTGTACCTTCTGTTTTCCCTCTGTCAGTGAACATTATCATTACTCTCAGCTGCTAAACCTGAAACCTAAATTCAGTCTCTTTAAAAAGAATTTTTAATTGAAGTATAGTTGACTTACAATGTGTTATTTTCAAGTGTACAACAAAGTGATTCAGAGAGAGAGAGAGAGATATCCTTTTTCAGACTCTTTTTCCATTATAGGTTATAACAAGATATTGAATATAGTTCCCCGTGTTATACAGTAGGTCCTCGCTGTTTATTTTATATATAGTAGTGTGTATTTGGTGATCCCAAACTCTTAATTTCTCTGTCTTTATCAACCCCTTTCCTCTTTGGTAGCCACGAATTTTGCTTTCTATGTCTGTGAGTCTGTTTCGTAAATAAGTTCATCTGTTCATTACTTATGTGTGGAATCTAAAAAAATGATACAAATGAAGTACATTCAGTCTTGATGCCTACTCTCCCCTCAATAACCACACCCAATCTATTCACCTGGACCTGTAAATGTCTCCACACAAATCTCCCTTAAATGTGTCCACATCTCTCCAACACCTTGTCCATACCCAGCCAAGGTCCCATCATCGCTCAATTTGGTTGCCATGGTAACCCCTAGCCGGTCTCCCTGCCTCTAGACCTCCACACTCTACAGCCAGAGAGATCTGTCTAAAATGCAATCTGATGTCACATACTTGACTTAACCCCCCGGGATCCCCCATTTCCCCTGGGGTGGGGGTGGGGTCCCCACACCTGGACTCACAAACTTCTTCACGACCTGGCTACCATCTTCTAGTCCAGCTTCATGTATCACCATCCCTCTACTCTGTGCTCCTGTTACAGGCGACTTCTTTTATTTCTGCAGTGAAGTCATGATCTCTCGTATGGGGACCTTTGTACATGCTCTTCCATATACCCAGAGCAATCAAGCTCTCTTTGCCTGGCTAACTCTTACTCATCCTTCAGGCATTACCAGAGACATTAATTCCTCCTGGAAGTCTTCCCTAAACAGGGCCAGGTGCTACAATATCACCTTGTGCTCGTCCCATCATGGCACTTACCACACTCTATGGGAATTATCTGTTTCACTGTAGGAGACTGTTAGTTCTGTGGGCAGGGCTCACGTCTGTCCAGTGCACCATACTATCCCTGTACCAGCGCAGACCCAGTACACGTGCACTAAACCAGTTGTTCTCAAACTTTTTGGCTTCAGGATTCCCTTAAACTCTTAAAAATTGAGAACTCCAAAGGCTTCTGCTTACGTGCATTAAATCTATCAATAGCTGCCATACTAGAAATTAAAACTGAGAAAAATTTAAAACATTAATTAAAAAATAAGCTCATCACATTTTAACACAAATATTTTTATGAAAACTAAGTGAATTTTCCAAAACAAACCAAAAAAATAATGATAAAAGGATTATTTTGCATTTTTGCAGGTCTTTAAAAGTCTTCATAAATTACAGCTAGATTCTCATATCTACTTCTGAATTCCCTTTGTGGCTTTATGACTGTAGTAGTGTATAAAGAAAAATACAGCCTCTCACACAGATATGTAGTTGAAAAGGCAGGAGTATTTTAACAGTCTTTTCATATAACTGTAGATATTCTTTTTTGATATCACACTATAACTCAATAAGTGGTAATTTCTTAAAGGCTAGCTGCAATGTATAATTTGAAACCATATCAATTAACTTTTCATACTTTGCTACATTAAAGTCCTTTGGTGTATTTTACACTTTCAATGGATCTTTTACCCAACCACGATTCTGTAACATCACGCATGGGCTAGCTGAGAAATATTAATTCACTGAGTTACATGGATCTTCTAAATGTTAACACATTTCATTATACAATATTTTAAAAACTACATTTGTTAATATCACCACCGAATTCATCAGAAAAGTCTTTAAGTACTGGAAACTGTCAAGCTCACAGTGGTGGACACAAGTTTCCCAAATTTTAATTTTCACTTGAAAGCTCGAATTTTAGCATTGGCAACAAATGCTGTCACAGTTGTTTTCCTTGAACTGACAGGCTCACTTCGTTCATTTTTAAGAAAATGTCAACGAAATACTCAAGTCTAAATAACCATAGTTTGTCTGTCAGTCATTCTTTCAAATAAAAATAGTGTTCCATGAAAACAGCGGCCAGTCCAGATCTCAACTGAAACAACTGTGCAAGCGCTTTTTCTGGAGACAATCACTGTGCCTTGGCATGTGACAGAATTGCAGTAAGGATACTTCCCAGACTGTGAGAAAAGATGTGCACTTGAGAATTACGATTTAATAAAACAATTTTTTTATTGCTCCATCAAGGGTGTTCTTAAGTGAAACTGACTTTTTTTTTTTTTAAACTGCGAGGGCAAGGTGGTGAAGAGAATAGCGATTACCAGTACAATTTGGTGCCACTGCCTTAATTTATGCTAAAAACAGGTGAAATGATTCATGCGGTGTTACCTACCACAGATTTTGCATCATCAATGCAAATGTCAACAGAGTGAGACAAGGCAAACAGCGTTTTAGCGTTATGAAAATAGTTTTGACCTCACAGACCCCTTGGGGCCGGGGATCACACGTTCAGAACCTCTGGGCCGG
The DNA here is from genome assembly GCF_030028045.1 of Hippopotamus amphibius kiboko. Classification (NCBI taxonomy): domain Eukaryota; kingdom Metazoa; phylum Chordata; class Mammalia; order Artiodactyla; family Hippopotamidae; genus Hippopotamus; species Hippopotamus amphibius. Next base: position 173,692,643 of record NC_080189.1, read on the forward strand.
ATGAATGAATACAAGGAAGGAGACGGCAAGCCAGCTTGGGTGCTGGTGACCCCGCCGCCCGGCACTGGCCCTCCCAAACAGAAATCCATCCTGAGCACCTCCTGCCTGGCTGACTCCTCTGCTCTTTACTCTCGGGCTTCTAGTTGCTTCCTCCCACCCCAGGTGTTGACATCTGGGCCTTAATAAAGCCCTGGTTGGAACCTGATTTCCTGGTTTCATTTTTGTTATTTCTGGGACCCGCCTTTGGGGGTCTCAGGCCCCATGATGAGGAGTAAGGTAAACCCTCCTCGGTATTTTTCTGGACCATTCTGGGGTGTACTGGCCAGATTCACCTCTTGCTATCTCTGTGTCCTGCACTGTGTGTGTGCTGGAGGAAGGCAGTGAGGGAGGGGAAATATAGGTTTAGGGATTTGGTACAAACTGATATTGTTTAGGAAAGTATCTAACTTTGAAAGTAAAACAAAACTGCTTTGCTGTTTTACTTCTTGCAAGATAAGGTGAACTATTCTTGTACTCTCACAGATGCGGGTCAAATAAAAACCTTCATCTGGTCAGTGAATACAAGCTGGAAGAAATAACCAACATATTGCAGTTTTAAAGATGTGTGCTCATCCATTTCTCTCCCATCAGTACCTCCTGAGTACACATCAGGAGTTCAGCCAAGTATGAGACCTTGGTAAATGAATCTTTTAAACATGAAAGTTGGAGTTGGGCCTGCACAGAACAAGATATCATTTCCTGAAAATAGCTTTCAGCAAACAGCAAATTAATTTAGAAGCAAATTAGTATAATTTTCAAGGTGGTCCTTTCTATTGAGTAACTCATTTTTATCATTTACACAAGAAATGCTTTCTTCTCCTTGCATACCTCATATATTACTTTTTTGAGTAATTTAAAAAAAATTTTATTGGAGTATAGTTGATTTACAATGTTGTGTTAGTTTCAAGTGTACAGCAAAGTGAATCAGTTTATATACATATATATATCCAATCTTTTTCAGATTCTTTTCCCATATAGGTTATTACAGAATATTGAGTAGGGTTCCCTGTGTTATAGAGTAGGTCCTAGTTATCTATATAATATATAGTACTGTGTATATGTTAATCCCAATCTCCTAATTTATCACTTCCCCCACATTTCCCCTTTGGTAACTGTAAGTTTGATTTCGAGATCTGTGAGTCTGTTCTGTTTTATAAATAAGTTCATTTGCATTTTTTTTATTAGATCCCACATATAAGTGATATCATATGATGTTTGTCTTTGACTTACTTCACTCAGTATGATCATCTCTAGGTCCATCCATGTTGCTACAAATGGCATTATTTTGTCTTTTTTATGGCTGAATAATATTCCATTGTATATATGTACCACATCTTCTTTATCCATTCCTCTGTTGATGGACATTTAGGTTGCTTCCATATCTTGGCTATTGTAAATAGTGCTGCAATGAACATTGGGATGCATGTATCTATTTGAGTTATGGTTTTCTCTGGATACATGCTCAGGAGTGGGATTGCTGGATCATATGATAGTTCTATAAATATAGTTTTTTAAGGAATCGCCATATTGTTCTCCATTGTGGTTGTGCTTTTGCATACCTTGAACTAAAATTTCCATATCAGCACAACTACCTCCTTGCACTTTGAACAGTCAAGCTGCATCATAGTAATGTATTTGTATCAAAAAAACCCTTCAATATTTTCCAAGAGTTGATGATAGAATGAAATGCCTTTCCTGCCATTCTGCAGCTCTCCTGCAAGTACAGCTCAGAGGGGGAACTTTTGGAAGACTTCTCATGCTGCCCTGGCAGCGAGGGGCACTGTGGTGAGAAAGCAGCACTGTATGGGATGATAGGCGCTGAAAGGCACGGAGTCTGTGCTCCGGGGACAAGCAGGCTGAAGGTGGATGGGCACTGGAGATGGAGGCCACCCAGGAGCCCTAGTTCCAGTGGTGTGTCTCTGGGACAAGGGATCTTGAGGGTGACTAACTTCCTCTTCCATCACAAACAGGAATATGCTGAAGTCCAACATGAGGCTGGCCTCGGTCTCCCCAGACACTGAGAAGCTCTGATCTTGAGTTCTGAAGGGAGGTGGCCTGGGCTTGAATGCTGGCTCCATCACTTACAAGCTGACTGACCCTGGGTAAGGGACTTCTCTAATCTTCAGAGCCCTCCTTTAGAAAACAGAGAGAGAGCATGTACCCATCTCCTGGAGTTGTTATAAGGCTGTAAAGAATCATCTACATAAAGTGCTTAGCCCAGTAGCTGGCCTGTAGCAAATGCTTAACAAATGACAGCTGCTATTATTATTATTTTTATTATTATTATTATTAACTATTCTTCTAAAAGCGTAAGCTGTACCTCCCCTAAAAGGAGAAGAAATGAATCTAGGACTTTTATATTCTTCCCCTACCAATCCCAGGAAAAGATTCCTGAGGAAAAGTTGAAGATTCTATCTGATTTCCTGGCCACCAATGAAAGAATATGTCACTCCCCAAGAGGAGTACTTATACCCTAACTGGGAAGGACCTCTTTATTTTTTATTTATTTTATTGACATACAGCTGATTTACAATGTTGTGTTAATTTCTACTGCAGAGCAAAGTGACTCAGTTACACATATATATACACATTCTTTTTCATATTCTTTTCCATTATGGTTTATCCCAGGAGATTGAATATAGTTCCCTGTGCTGTATAGTAGGACCTTGTTGTTTATCCATCCTATTCATAATAGTTTGCATCTGCTAATCCCAAAGGGAGGGACCTCTTTAATTAATTTTTTATTTTTTTTATTTTTTTAATTAATTAATTTATTTTATTGGCTGTGTTGGTCTTTTTTCTTTTCTTTTTTTTTTTTTGCTGTGTACAGGCTTTCTTTAGTTGCGGTGAGTGGGGGCTACTCTTCATTGTGGTGCGCGGGCTCCTCACTGCCGTGGCTTCTCTTGTTGCAGAGCACGGGCTCTAGGCGCAAGTAGTTCCAGCACATGGGCTCAATAGCTGTGGCTCACGGGCTCTAAAGTGCAGGCTCAATAGTTGTGGCACACGGGCTTAGTTGCTCCACGGCATGTGGGACCTTCCTGGAGCAGGGCTCGAACCCGTGCCCCCTGCAATGGCAGGCGGATTCTTAACCACTGCGCCACCTAGGAAGCCCGGAGGGACCTCTTTAGACATAAACATTTGGACTAATAACAAAGAATTATAAAAAGATTCAGTCTTGTCAGATGAAGACTCAGAAGGACAGCAGTGTGAGGTCTCAACTATAATTCTAGGCCGCAAGTCCCTTGATCTCCTCAATTCTGATGACCTTCACCTCTACTCTGCTTCAAAAACTGAACTTAATGGCAAGACTAGGGGCCTTGTCAACTACCCAGAACTTCTCTGCATATGAACTGTTTACTGTCAAGATCCCACTCACTGCACATAACTCGCCACTCTTACAATTCTACTGCTCACTCACCCCCAACTTCCTTTCAACATCTTTTGAGACGCCTAGGATCCTGACCACTCAACATTCTCTTGAGTCTATGAATGTCCGCCCAGTTTTACTTGTTCTCTCCCTAGCCTAGAGCCCACGGTGCCCTGCCGTTAGCTACACCGACCATTATCCTCAATTCTCTGCCTCCTTGTTCCTCTCATCACACCCAACTCACACAACCCAAACTCCGTCCAGTCATAATTCTCCGGCCAGGCTTTGGATCCCATCCCTGCCCCCTGCCTCCTAAGGCACTTGCCTCCTTCCATCATGTTCCTATACCTCACTTCTACTCGCTATTTCTTCCCAACACATATATGTTGTTAACTATCTCCCTAGATTCCCAGTTACTTCTCTAGCACCTGATTCTTCAAAAGTTGTTACCACCAGGTCCCTCTACTTGCTCATCATCAGTTCAGTCCTCAACCAAAGCAGCCTGGCCTCTGTCACCATTATCTCATCCAAACTGCATTTGTTAAGATTACTGATGCTGGACTTCCCTAGTGGCACAGTGGTTAAGAATCCATCTGCCAATGCAGGGGACACAGGTTCAAGCCCTGGTCAGGGAACATCCACATGCCATGGAGCAACTAAGCCTGTGCATCAAAACTACTGAGCCTGTGCTCTAGAGCCCTCAAGCCACAACTACTGAGCCCACGTGCCACAACTACTGAAGCCCTCGCACCTAGAGCCCGTGCTCTGCAACAAGAGAAGCCACTGTACTGAGAACACCCCACTCACCACAACTAGAGAAAACCTACACACAGTAACGAAGACCCAATGCAGCCAAAAATAAATATAAATAATAAATAAATCTTAAAAAAAAAAAGGTTATCGATGTTGTTCATCTTGCCAAATCCAAGGAATCCTGTTTCTTACCTTTTGTGACTGCCCTGTGGCATCTGAAACGGTAGCTCCTTCCTTCCTGCTCTAAACTCTCAGCTCACCTTGTAAATACCAGTGTTGCCTGGGGCTGCATCCTTGCCCTCTGCTCTTCTCACTCTATAGACCCTTCCGTTGTAACCTCATTCAAACCTAGGATGGCAACCACTCGTAGGATTCATAAGTGGATACCCCCTAGCTTAGATGTCTCTGCTGAGTGGAGACCCCATGTGCAGTTTAAAAATCTGGACTCTGAATTCAGACAAACTTGCATCCAAGTCCTGTCTCTGCACTTACCAGCTCTCTGGCCAAGAGAAAGTTACCTCACTTAAAACTCAGTCTCCTCAGCTATAGAATGGGAATAATCATGTCACTGGTATCTACCCTAGAGTTCTTTTGAGAATTAACACATGTAAATTATTTCTTTTGAAAAAACACATGTAAAAGCACACAGTTAACACTCAATAATGTTAGCTACCATTGTTGTTATTACAGAATTTTTTATCTAAAGGCTCCAAAGCAAATCAAACTTCACATAATAAAAAAATTAACTTGGGACTTCTGTGGCAGTCCAGTGGTTAAGACTCTGCACCCCCACTGCAGGGGCACGGGTTTGATCCCTGGTCAGGGAACCAAGATCCCCTATGCCGTGATGCGCGGCCAAAAAAAACACAACAACAAAAAAGTGAACTTAATGCCCTCATGCTCCTCCTTCATTGTAGTAATAATCATAATAGCTTCTGTCTCTCAAGTTTTAATTTTTATCACTAATCTGTAAGTTAAATACTAGTGACCTCATTTCACATATAAGGAAACTGAGGCTGAAAGAAGTTACTCTGCTGGAAGTGGCAGGAAAGTGATAGTTAGGATTCAGACCCTGGTCCTTCCGACTCCAAAGTTAACGCTGCCTGGCCCTGCTCTCTGACTTCAGTGTTCGAGGCCCAAGTCAAAACCCAGGGCATTTATTTTGGACTTCTTCAGTCTCAGCCACATTTAGCGATGTGCCAGAGAACTGGTTCTCATGCAAAAAGAAAAAAGAAAAATTCCCTAATTTGCCGCATTTGCTTATTTCAAGCTACCAAGGTGACACCAGTGAACGTGAGCAAGAAGAAAGATGGGCAGAGCTGGCCTGAGGGCCTGCACGAGTGGCTCCAGCGGACTACTGGACCCCTAGGCACCAAATCCTGTTCATTCAGATCTAGGTAGCTTGACTGACAGCAGTTTGCCCAAAGAACGTAGTCAAAATCAAGTTGGTGAAAACAATAAGGTGCTAAAACCATCTGGTTGACAAGGAACACCGTTTGGTGACAGGCTGCAGACTTTTTCTCTTTTTATTCGCTAATCTCTCCGGCCTCCATCCCCCTCAACCTTCCCCCCGCCCTCCACGATCCAGCCTGACCGGACACCTTCCACTCCTCCTAGGCGCCACGGTCTCCTCGCCTGCAGTGCCCTTGGCCTGGAACGGCTGTCCCTCCAGCCTGCCGTCTTTCTCTGGCTGACTCCTGTTCTTCCTCACCTTTCGGTTTAGGCGTCAGCCACAGGGGATTACTCAGAACAGGCTAAATGTCAAACAACGGGAGCTAAGCTGGAATGGTGCAAACGTGTGACTATTGGCAGAGTGCTTAAACAAATTACACTAGTTTTCAAAACACACATGGCATGACCCTATTTCTGCAGGGAAAAATGCACACAGACACAGAAAAGGAGCTGAGAAGCTAGTCTCTAGGGGTTTAAGCAGTGATTTTCTAAATAAAGGGTGGGGGGGTTACATCCTTTTTTTTTTTTTTTTTGTCTCTAGTCTCCGTAATAAGCAGGCATTGTTTTCGTAATAAGAAAACCTATTTTTGTAAGATCCTTTTACTGTTAATGTCTTTGTATTCCAACTGCTCGCAATGATGGACCATTTTGGACAAGGATGAGTGGCTAACTATTCACTGGATAGAAAAAGAATCTGGAAAATAATGGAAAACAGGTGAGAGAGAGAGACAGCGTGTGTGTGGGAGGAGGGTTAAAAAACACTCATTTACTATGTTACAGTTCTGGAGGTCAGAAGCCTGAAATGAGTCTCACTGGGCTATAATCAGGGTGTCAGCAGGGCTAGGTTCCTTTCTGTGGTTCTACAGGAGAATCCATTCACTTGCCTGTTTCAGATTCTTGAAGCTGCCTGCATTCCTTGGCCCACTGGTCCCCTTCCTCCATCTTCAGAGCCAGCAGTGCTGGCCTGAGTCCTTCTCACACCGCCGTCTCCCTAACTCTAACTCTACTGCCTCCATCTTCCCCACTTAAGAACTCTTGCGACTATACTGGGTTCCCCTGAATCATCTAGACTAATCTTACTGTAAATTAGCTGATTAGCAACCCTGTTTCCAGCTGCAACTGTAATCCCCTGGCCAGCCTGTGCCCTTTGCCCCAGGAACACAAACTCCAAGTCCCTGAACGTGTCATGTGGTTTCAGTTCTCCATGCCTCTGCATGTGCTATGTGATCTGAAATGCCTCTAAAACACATATGTGCTCACACAGCGTGATACAATGTGATTAATATGATCACACCATAGACTATTAATAATAGTCCTATCTGCCCTGTAGACATGACTGTGCCTTCATCACCTTGGCATTCTGAGTGTGTCTGAAGCTCGGGTACCCAAAGTGCGCTTTGTACACCAGCAGCATCAGCATTACTTGGGACTGTGGCTAGATATGCAAATTTTCAGGCTCTGCCACAATATCTACTGAAGGGGAAATTCTGAGGATGGGTCCCAGGAGGAGTGTTTAAAAAGTCCTCCAGGTGATTCTCCTGCACCAAAAGTTTGAGAAGCACTGACCCAGGTACTCGTTAATGTTGGCTGAATGAACTGGTAAATGGTTAAAAACTTGTGATGTTCCTTTACATTTTTAGAAAACACACCTCCAGTCTAAGCTTTTGCTTTTGTATTTGTCAATCTGGATCTACGTGTGTGTGTGTGTGTGTGTGTGTGTGTATGTGTGTGTGTATATATATGTATATGTATATATAAAATAAATATGTATATTTATTTTACACACATATAAATGGGTGTGTGTGTATATATATGTAAAATAAATAACCAATCCTTTCAAGATGTCCAGTGAAATTTTACTTCTTTGATCATTGCAGGACATTAAACTTTCTTCTCTATAAACAGGCAGTTAAGAGAGGGCTCCATTTATTATTTGTTAGTTGTTCAGTAGCTACATTTGCATTACAGTTCTGAATTTTGGTTGGAGGAATGGAACCCCAGGAAGTTAAATTCACAGTGTCTTGCCTCGGACCACACAGCAATTTAATGGGAGGCCAGGTTCAAACTGAGCAGCCTGGGAATTTCCCCCTATGGCTGAGTGGACTGAGTCACAATGTTGCTCTACCTTCAGGTATATCACAGTAATTAACTTGGTATAGAGGCCTCGGAAGGTTACAGTAAATACTTTGTTTTGTGGTCAGGTAATTAAATGTGTAAAGGTCCCTACCCTCTATCTGATCATTACCTAAAGGACATTCCTATGGGGCCAGAAGTGATTTGTTGGTGTTGTAATATAGGCAGCATTTTTACATTTCCCTCTGTAGTTGCTGAAATCTTGGCTCACACCCAAATGCCCCACTTGGGTTTTGTTCAAGAAAGATTTCTTCCAGCTGCTTTATTTGTTCCACGATTACACGTATGAGCTTCCAGAATGTGCAAGATCACAAGTCAAATGAAAGGCTTCAGTTCCCAGTTCACATAAAGAGATAAAATTTGAAACCAAGGAAACAACAAAACATGGCTAAATGAAGGGCTAAGTAGAAACGAGACTGAAAAGTATTTTTACTAAAAGGTCAGCACGTGCCAAAACGCAAAAGGAAAATGAGACACCGTGAGGTAATCACAGTATCCTTGCGCTATATTTACAGCCACACTTGCAAAGGGACTTAGACTCCCTCTTTAGCATTTATAATTTGGGGCACAGCAAGCTGAGAGAAACAAATATACATATATATATCTCTCTGTATTTAAAACAAAAACTTGCACACCCACATTCATAGCAGTATTATTCATGATAACTGAAAGGTGTAAACAACCCAAAAGTCCATCGACAGATGAATGGATAAACAAAATGTGGTATATACATACACTGGAACACAATTCAGCCTTTTAAAGAAAGGAAATTCCTTTTAATTGTGGATGACCTTTGGGACTTCCCTGGTGGCGCAGTGGTTAAGAATCTGCCTGCCAATGCAGGGGACACGGACGGGTTCGAGCCCTGGTCCGGAAGATCCCACATGCCGCAGAGCAACTAAGCCCGTGTGCCACAACGACTGAGCCCACTTTCCTCAACTACTGAAGGCCACGTGCCTAGAGCCCGTGCTCGGCAACAAGAGAAGCCACTGCAATGAAAAGCCCGCACACCCCAACGAAAAGCAGCCCCTGCGCGTCACAACTAAAGAAAGCCCGTGCGCAGCAGTGAGTACCCAACATAGCCAAAAACTAATAAATAAATAAATAAATCTTTATAAATAAGTAAATAAATAAATAAATGTGGATGGCCCTTGAGGACATGATGTTAGGTGAAATAAGCCAGTCAAAAATGAGAAATACTGTATGATTTTACTGGCATGAAGTACCTTCTAACTCACAGAAACAGAAAGGAGAACGGTGGTTGCCGGGGACTGGGGAAAGGGGAAATGGGAGTTTCAGTTTTGCAAGACAAAAAAGTTCTAGAGATTGGTTGTACAACAATGTGAATATAGTTAATGTTATGGTACCGTACACTTAAAAATGGTAAATAAACACAAACAACCACATATACAGGACTTCTGTTTTAAGGATTGGAAGAGTATATCTAAAAATGAACTGAGGCATCCTGGAAAGTGGCCATCATCTGTGTCAAGAGCCTAAGGATCAGGATAAAGAGGCAGCCTAAATGGAAAATATAAAGTAAGGGGAGCAGGAGTAGACGGTTACTTGCGGCAGATGGAAGAATAACTGAAGAATCTGCAGATAAAGAACTACAGGTCGTAGGGCATGAGAGGACGGTGACCTTTGGCACAAACATGAAGAATTTGACCAAAGGGGAAAAAATCATCAAATGCCAAAAAAATGTTTGGAAAATTTAAGAAGCAAAAATCTGAGGTTCCACGAATCGCGAAATATTGGGCTGGCCAAAAAGTCTGTTTGGGTTTTTCCGTAAGATGTTACGGAACTCAAACGAACTTTCTGGCCAATCCAATACATACTGGAAAGTATTTAGAAGTCGATGGAGCCCCAAACATCATCTGAGCTTCAAACACATCACACACATGTATCCATGGTGATTAAGCCTCACAGTCTTGCTATTGATATACCACAAATGGGACAACCAGCGCATGTAAAGCTCAAACACAGGGAGACCTTCAGAAGATCATGCGTAAGCAGTGAAGACGCTCTTACCTGAGGCCATCTGGACCGAAAGTCAATCGCCCAATTTTAAAAAGTCCGTTGAAAAGGGGAAACATGCAAAAAATGGCTGTTGATGCTGGGGACCATCACATCCCCCTCCTGGAAGTGTCACCTGCTGAGAGCAGACAGGTGAGAACCTCCTGGGCTTCACCTCCCGCCAAAGGAAGTGGCCTTGTTCAAGGTGCTGTCCCCCCACCCCGGGGGGCAGCCCACACCCGATGGCTGGTCAGTGCAGGAGGACAGTATGGACTGCCTCTCTCGCCACGTCTCTGGAGGGCTGGCGGGCAGCAGCATCCCACGCCGTTGGCTGAAGGCTGAGTTCCGACTCCCCCTCTGTGAGTCCTGCCTCCCTCACTCTCATCCAGGCCTGGTTCCGAGAGCACTCACTCCCCAGCAAGCTTCCTGCACGCAAATCTCTGTCTCAGAGCCTCTTTCCCAGGAGCCCAATCGAAGACACATACATAACTTAAATGGTTAATTTTAAATTTTAAACATAAACATGCATTCACTCTCTGATATTCTGATCTATGCCAAAGCTTCATCTTGAGAACTGGTCCATGGGTCAGCGTGCTTTGTTCTCTTTCTTGCATAAACTACACCCAACGTGAATTTCCTATGATTTCCGATTTTGGTTTCCTTAAAGTAAGAAAACTTAAAGACCCCTCAGAAAACAACCTAGATGTGGAATTCCTCTAGCTTTTTAAATTCCTCATCCACCAATCTTTAAAAGGTATCTCACCCACGGTTAATGTGACAGATTAAAACAATTTTTTTCCATCTTAGTTCAGTTGTATTAAGTGGTACATTCATATTGTTTCCCAGCCATCACCGCCATCCATCTGCAGAACTCACTTCACCTTGCAAAACTGAAACGCTGTCCCCATTAAATAATAACTCCCCTTCCCCCTTTCCCCTCAGTCCCTGGCAACCACTATTCTACTTTCTGTTTCTATGAAAATAACTATTCCAGGTACCTTGGAATTTTTTCTTTAATTTATTGACTTACCTTTATTAAATCTTTCCAAAACTTATTTTTTTATAGAAAAAGCAGCTGTGGGACTTCTCTGGCGGTCCAGTGGTTAGGCCTCTGCGCTTCCACTGCAGGGGGCACAGGTTCAATCCCTGGTCAAGGAACTAAGATCCAGCATGCCGCATGGCCAAAAAAATAAATACTTACAAACATACATACGTACAAGTTAAAAAAAAAAGAAAAAAGAAAAAGCAGCTGTCTTTTTGTATTGTACTTATATCTTGTTTGCTTAATATTTAATTAAATCACCTAATTACAATTACAAGTTCAACTGGCATAGACAGGTTTGAGAACAAACAACATAGAACAGGTCTGGGGACAAATACAACTCAGATAGTTGGAGAAGTACATGCAGGTGCTAGAGAGATGCTTCTGATTACAAGTGTTCAACATGCTGTGGGCACCCACCAGACTGCTCTGCATAGGTACTGGAAGCTTCCTTTAAGCTGCTGAACTGGTTAAGAGAGCTTCTTCTACTGTATAAAGTAGATTATTGATAGCATTTATTGAGCACCTATTATGTGCCAGGCTCTTTGCTAAGCAAGTAACTTGCACTGTGTTGCTTAATGTTTGTAATCCATGAGGTAAATATCACCTTCATTTTCTAATATCTACAGGAAACCAAGGCACAGAGAAGTACTCAAGCTATTTATCCAAAGTTGCACCACTAAGAAGTGGCAGAGCTGAGATTTTCAAGTTGGTGTGAATCCAAAGCCTGTCCTCACTCTACCTTCCACACTGGCTCTTCAAATGAATATTAAATAAAAGGGATAACAAGAATAAAAACACAGAAGTGAGCCTTTGTTTTCTACTGGCATCATACAAAATGACAAAATATGTCACAGGTGGTTTTTTTAAGACTATAATTTAACAAACAAGGGATGCACTTAAATTCTCATAAGAAAGGCGTGTAGGTAATACAGTCGGCAATTGTTATTTGTTTACATGGGAATGATTTCAGTTAATTAAAGACAGAAGAATTAGGCAGTATTTGTAAGGAAAGAACTGAAGTCAGACAATTTAATTATGCTATCATTAGCACACAGGAAAAAAAAAAAGAAAATAAGCCAGGAAGTTTATAGAGTATAATAAAAGCTAAATATGTTACGTCTCAAGATAACTCTTTGGATCAAGAAAGAGACAGACAGATAGACACAATGCCAGAACATCTAAAATAATTCATAGAATCAGATAATAAGTGACTAATCAAAAAGGTCTCATTACAACCATCTATATCAACACCCACATGAAAAAACCAAGCTACAGCTTTATTAGAAGCTTTTTCTCAGGAAAATAAAGCATGAATTTGTGGTTGTCTTTTAAAAAGAAAAATGAATGACATTTCAAAACAGATACAAATAACACTGAAAGCTAACTGAAAAAAAAAAAGGAGAAAAAAAGGGGGGAGGTATTTAAGATTGCCACATCATGAGTAGAATCGAGCTCTGTTTAGCAGCCTCTGGGAGACCTGGCAGAGACATGGGCCCTCATTGTCCAGGACAACACGGCAGCTCCCTTCTACACCAACAAGCAAGGGGTCACTCTTTACACCACCCCTGCCCCACCCCCGTCCATCCAGGACGCTGAGATATAACGATAGCTGCAGAGACTCCCAACAGCACAGCACAGCCAAGAAAGGCTGTGTGTGCCACTAGGCTCTTTTCTATACCAACAATCCATGAATCATCAGCATACACACATCTAAGACCCAGGCTCTCTCCCAGATACCCTGACAACTCCTCTCTCTTGGGTCCATCTGACCTTGATACCCACTTCTAGACAGAACACCTTCCCTGTTTGTCCCACAGACACATCCCAAGTTGACATCATCATAAACCCCACACCTGCTCCTCCTCCTGTGTCCCCTGTCACACTGAATGGAGCCACCATTCACTCAGATTCTCAGGATGAGAGTCAGGGCCATCCTACACTCCTCCATCTTCCTCTACCGTATATCCTGTCGCCATGGTGATTTACATGTAAAACATCACCTCAATGCATGTGCTCTTCCACGACTCCCTCAGTTTAGGACCTAGGCTCTTGTAAGAAGCCTCCTTAGTAGTGATCAATTTGGTCAGGGGGTCAGATACACAATCTCCTCATTTACCGAGCTCCAACGTCATATCTAAATACCATGTTCGATTCCTTTGAATCATTCAGGGCAGAATCCCTGGAAAATACGGGAAAAGAGAAAGGAGACTTTCCTTTAGCACTTTAGGTATGAGAAATTTTCTGCACCCCACTTAAAGATGAAAGAACATCAGATAACACCAAAAATTCATTTGTAGCCCAAATACAATAGGCCAGTTTATTTCCAATATCCTTTTATTTGATCAACAAACTGTCTCCTTCTAGCAATCGCTCTTAAACCACAGTGATTCATTCTGGGTAAACAAAGAGATACCGCCTAAGGAATTGTTCCCAGGTGAAATCTGTAACGATGCTACGTGGGCCTCCCAACACAGGTGCCTCCTGGAGTCTTCCCAACAGCATCTGTGCTGATGGACAAAACACACACCTGACTTCGAATCCCAAACTCTGCCACTTACTAACTGCAGGCCTTCAATCAAGTTACACAGTCTTATAGAGAAAAAGAAGACAATGGTATTTAGTTGTATATAAGGCTTCTCAAGTTCAACAACAAAGACCAGCTAAGGGACAAGCACTGTCTTGAGCACCTGAGATTCAAGGATGAAAGTCACAGCTCTGCCCCTTGCACTTCCAGTCTAGTGGGGCAGACAGATAGAGACCACGAAGTGTGACAACACACGTGAGTGCTAGAATCAAGATGTGAGCAAGTTCCATGAAGAGGGGAGGCTGGGGAAGATGGGGAAGAATTGAAAGAGAACTTATTGAAAATGGGATAACTATGTAAACACCTGATACCTGGCTCATTTATCAAATGCCTTTCGGTTTTTGTTGGGTTTTTTTTTTTTTCTTAACCCACATTTAGGCTTACAACTGTTACTGACCTAACCTTTTTCTTGTCTTCCTGGAAGTTCATATATAAAATCACCAACAAAACATCTGATGGTCACTCTATTGTGAAGACACTCAAAGAGCCCGGACAGGAGGGCCTCATGCAAACAACAGACACTAAATTGCCTGATGTCTGAGGAAGCCCCCGGGAAATGAATCCTCTAGCCCCAGTCAAGCCTTCAGATGACCGCAGTCCTGGCCAACATCTTGAGTGTAACCTCATGAGAGGACAGGGAGAGTCACGACCATCAGCTAAGCCATTCCCAGATTCCTGACCCACAGGCATTATATGAGATCCTAAATATTAACATTTATTGCTTTAATCTGCTAAGTGTCAGGGTAATTTGTTACTCAAAAATAGATAACTAAGACACAGGTCAATCGTGTATTAGTGATAAGGTTTTTGTATTCAGGATAGCATAATTTTCTTGGTTAAAAACCAATTCCATTTCTTTTCTCTGGAACATAGAAATATGATACACATGATTGTGGGTTGTGAGACAACACAGAGTTAATGCTGGTTCTACTTCTTTCTCTGCTTCACATCGCCACCCCCCAAAAGAAAGTGTAGTTTAAAATACCAGAATTATATAATTAAAAGAGAGTGATGGGTTGTGACTTCTTAAAGACAATTTAAGGCAAGGTATATGGCAAGTACTAATGAAATAATGAAAGCAAATGACATCACTAAGCTGTAAGAATTGAGCAAATAAAGCAAAGTAGGTCTAGCCACAATTATTAGGTAACAAACCATGAGCTCTGAATTTATCAGAACTGGTGATTTGGCCATTCAATTTATTTCATTTCTTTAAAAATATAATTTATTGGGACTTCCCTGGTGGTCTGGTGGTTAAGAATCCACCTTCCATTGCAGGGGATGTGGGTTCGATCTCTGGTTGGGGAACTAAGAGCCCACATGCCGTGCTTCGGGGCCACTAACCCTGCGTGCTGCAACTACTGAGCCCTGCACAGCAGGGAAAGATCCCACATGCCACAACTAAGACCCGATGCACCCCAAAATAAATAAATAAATAAATAAGTTTAAAATACATATACAGATATAATTTATTATGGGAAGTACAAATTAGTATTTAAAGTTATTCTGTAACCCCCAAAAAAGGACATTTTATTCTCTATTATTGATCTCAAAATTTAGATTCAATTTATTCACAAATATTTACTGTATATCTAATTTCTGCCAGAAATTACCCTAGGGTTTGGGAATGAACTGAAAAAAACTATAATCTGTGACCTTCAGGAATTCACAGAGAGTAAAGCAGTGCTTCTCACATAAGCCTGGCCTATTTTTAAATATGGCTGCAAAGGCCAATTTCTAGAAACTCAAATATTGAAGGCGGAGGAGTGGGACCTGCAGATCTCCATGGTTTTAAACTCATGATTGCTTCTGATGCTTAGTGCGATGGTTCTCCACCACCAGGGTGAACAATAACACAATACAGCCCACTTACTCGATCATCAAATATTTACTGAGCACCTGATCTGTACCATAGGTGCTGGGTGCTGGGGGTGGGGGGGAAGGCTACTGTATTCCAGAAAATACGCAACATGAAGCTAGAAGGATAAGAGAGTCAGCCAAACGAAGGGGTAGATGATATTCCACTATAAGTGGAACATCTCCAAATGCAAAATCACACCATATGGTAGGCTCGATGACTAAGTTAAACGATAAAGTATATTCACAGATTCTGAGATGTTTTTATTTGAAAGAGACCTCATTGACCCTCTACAATCCCAAAAGTCACACAACAAAGAAAGGAGCTGAATCTAGGTCCTGTGACTCCAGTTCCTACGTACTTTTTTTCTTGATCAGTTCCTCTTAGGAGGGAAGGTCATCTTCAAGAAACTGAACAAGAACTAAGTATATTTCTCAATTCTAAAAAGCTTGTGTTGTTACTATAGGCACACTATATCTCAGAAGCTATCAATCTGGGGCATTTTTGAAAAGATACAATCAGCGAAGAAAAAAACAAGGTGGATGTGAAAAATGTCTTTGAAGCTATTACAGTTGCTACTGTTGGAAAATGTTTGAATTTCAACTCTAGTAGGCATAAAATAAGCATTTATAGAAAACACTGGTTTTGGATTCTGAATCAATGACCTAGAAATAAATCTCCGAGAGGGATAAGTGAAATTTTGAAAGAGTAGAATCAAAGAAAATAAAAATGTTATCTCCAAATGGTTTGTAAAAATAATGTTTTGGGGTTACAGTGTGGAAATAGGTACATTTTAGAGCTACAGGTATTAATGATACACTGGAAATCTGTGATATAACACTAGTCGGCTAAGGAGTGGATTTCCTTCAAAGCGATTTATCACTGGAAATAACTGAAGGAAGGATCTTGTCTTACAATCTCACAAATGATACAAAATCTTAGGACTTCCCTGGTGGCACAGTGGTTAAGAATCTGCCTGCCAATGCAGGGGACAGGGGTTCGAGCCCTGGTCCAGGAAGATTCAACATGCTATAGAGCAACTAAGCCCATGCACCACAAGTACTGAAGCCCAAGTGCCCTAGAGCCTGCGTGCCACAACTACTGGGCCCATGAGCCACAAATACTGAAGCCTGCATGCTCTAGGGCTCCTATTCCACAAGGAGAAGCCACCACAATGAGAAGCCCACGCACAGCAACGAAGAGTAGCCCCCTGCTCGCTACAACTAGAGAAAGTCTGCACACAGCAATGAAAGCAATGAAGACCCAACTCAGCCAAACAGCAAAACCCAAAAAAACCCCAAAACACCCCCATAATAACAACAACAAATCTTCTCCCTTTTCACGGTCTTTGCCATTTGGCATCTACTCCCACCCTGAGGTTACTCCAAGGTCAACATTTTGTCTTTCTCTGGTACAAAATCAAACTCAGACCTCTTATTTTTGGACTTTTCTGCTCACACTGTCTTCCTGAAACACTGTCTTCCCTTTGTCCCCATGAAACTGCAGGTTCCTGGCTCACCTCTGACCTCTCCTTGCCTGGCTTCCCTCCTAATCGTGGGCATCCTCTCAAGGTTTTGTCTGGTCTGCTTCTTTCTAATCCTCCCTCTATGCTAACATGGCACCATGATTCTCCCACCCACCCAGGCTCCCCAGCCCTGAGAGCTAACTCACGGTTCTCCTGCCATTGCTTCCCAATATCCAATCAGGTCTGGAGGCTATCAGATTCTTTCTGTGTAACATTCCTAAGTCTTGACCTTCCCTTCACATGTCCATCTCCTTTACTCTGGGAACAGGACCTCTTCGATTAAGCCCTAGTCAGTTACCATGGCTTCCTGTGGACCAGCTTTTCACTGGTACATCCTGCAGCCTGAGGCCAGATGAAGACCCTTCTCATGTCCCTTCCTTGTCCAAGAATCAGTACATGCTCTGCTGAATCCAACCTCAGAGCCCCTTACCTGGAATGACTTTCCCCTTTGTAAGCTAAATCTTCTACTTTCTCCAAGATCCAACATGAAATTCCTTCTTGGATGACACCTGCCCAACCTAATCCTCTTCCACAGTGAATTTTACTTTCCTTAGCAATCATATCTGGATCACTTTCTCTCACACTCGCTTTATTGCAACTAAAGGGCAGTTCTTGTAGAGAACATGGTAATGGGCGGCCAGCAAAAGGATCTCCATGTTTGCTAAACGGGATTGAATTAACTGCAACTCTGCCAAAGCTTAATTCTAATTATAAAAAGATTGAAGGAACATAGAAAGCATATCTTGCTTCAACCATAACAGTTATTACTTTAATTTCTTAAATTATAATAACAGGAATAGGTACACACTAAAAGCATTTTTTTAATTAGGAAAATCAATGGAACAAAAATCTTTATATATTCTTAGTTTTTCTCTCCCCTGACGTTTTAGGTGATCTTATCACTCCGATTACAAAAGGGTCTTTTGGCATCTGAGGAGCTAAGGATTAATGACAATGGGTAGACTTGAGTATGGGAAGGATGAATTGTGTCCAAGACACCGTGGGTCAGAGAGAGATTTTCCAAAGGGGAAATGAATTCTGACAGGAAGCTGTCTGCTGGGAAAAGAAGGAAGGCTTTGAAAAGCTAGTAATCGTGATCGAATTTTAGTTGTGTTGACTAGTCTGAAATACACAAGTGGAATCTACAATGTAGAAGTTGTTCTGAAAAGAACTTAATTATGCAGAAGAGGAAGCCAAAGATCTTTTAAAAATCCACATCGTTAAATGTGTTAATATGTCACAGATAACAGGTCTGTCTTTCAAAATAACTGATGTTCAAGAGTTCTTCGCTAGGCTCATAAATCTTATCTCCTTCATATCAAGATTAGCTCCTGACTAAGTAACACTAGCAGGAAGTTGTCTGAATAAGAGAGATTATAAAAAATAAAAATAAAAAAACATGAAAATTAAAAATCATACACATGTATTTGTACCCAATCTCCTCTGTTTTATTTCTTTCTAATCATATGTAAAATGCTGTTTTCATTCATTCCCTAGGCATTTACTGAGCACTGTCAGAAGCTCCTGGGATTCAATGATTCCTACCCAAAAGAAACTCAGAGGCCAAAGAGGGGCACTCACAGGCTTGGTGGAAAGAAATGGAGAGTAAAGGGCAGGAAATAACCAAAAGGGAAGAAATAACACTGAAATGGAAAATTTTATGTTTAATCCTAATTTATTAAAGAATAATCCAACAAGTCAATGTAAAATAAAGCCAGCAAAGAAGTCTGCCAACTTGATCATAGTCAGGTTCAGTTTTCTGAAATTCTCATGTCTGAATGTGTCAAGCCGAGACAGCAGTGACAAACAGTCTGGAACACTTTAAGATGCTGAAAAATAGTGACTGTGTAGGTTGAACAGTCTTTAGCACCAACAGATAAGAAATGGTCCCCACATTTATTTCACAAGAAATATAACTGTTGATACTCTCATTTTCTAGCTTGCTTTTGGCAATAATTTCTTCATCACTATAAAAGAAATTTAGAATTATATTATTATATCATCATAAAACAATTCTAAAAGAGCAATTGGGATTCCATAACAGAAATTCTGAAAAACACACAAATGGTTGGAAGTGACCCATATGACCAAATCCTAACAATTCTACAGGAAACTGAAATACAACAAAGAAAATCTTGGAATCAAACAATATGCTCCAATAATAATTTCAGAGAAAATGGAATAAAATGCAACTGCAACTGCAAAAGCAAAGTTACTTAGTGCCCTCCCCTTCCTTGCAGTATCCAAGCCTCTCCCATTCTCTGCAGGATCACCCCTCACCCCAGTAACTGCTCCCTCTTCTGCACTGCTTATTTCATCTTACCCGCTGTAGCGAGCTAGGCAGTGAATAACCTGCTACTATTTATTTTCCGTGTTTTCGCCTTTTTTCCCAAACAGATCATATGCTGTGTCGTTAGGACAGGAAGTATGCCTTCTATTCCTCTGTATCCCCAGCAACTAGCAAGCACCCTGCATGCGATAAATGTTTGTTGATGAGGATGCATATGCTCATTTTTATTTTAACACTTATGTGAATATTAACAAAAAATAGTTGGCTACTATTTTGAAGAAAGGACCTGGGGTTAAATTTTTCTAATGTTATGTATTTTACCTTATTTGGCAAGATTTCTGAAGAATTCAATACAGCTTTGTATTCTTTAGGCAAGTAAAAATGGTAAGAAATAAAACCATTCTCATTAAAAAAATGAAAATTCACTTACTCTGAATTTTAAAATCTCTTTAAACTTAGGTAAAATATACAGCGAACACAAGATTATCAAACCTTTCACTAACCAGTAACCCTTATTTGCCCTTCCCCTCTGCCAAACTCCTATTTATAAAGTCATTCTAATACAACGAGGAACACTGTTTAAAAAACTTAACCAAATTGTACACTCCAAGTATATGCAGTTTATTGTCTGTTAACTGTATCTCAATAAAAGTTCTAAAAACAAACAAACAAAAACTGTTAATAACAGATAGTTTTAAATAATGCCTAATTGTTCTAAACAAACAGGACCTACACCTTTTTTGAATTCCACCTACCACACCCCCACAGTTAGCCTATTTAAACTTCAGACTCCTAGGTTCAAATGTCAACAGCACAGGAGTGTCAGAGACAAAAATCATCTGAGCTCCACCAGCAGATTAGTGACTGCCTGAGTGTGGGAAGGCTGGTGTGGGGAGCACAAGTTTCATGGACTCTTAGGTGGCCCCACCATCCACTCTAAAAACAATTCCCTTGCCATCTCTTGCTGAAATCCACATCTCTGTAATATTCAGTGAGTAGATGTAAGGCTTAAAATATAAATACCCCTGTGCTGTCAGCATTGTTTGGCACTTCCCTAGAACCCCCCCGACCCTGCCCCCATTGCTGGTATCTAGTATGCCAGTGATCTGGGAGAAAAGGATCCCACCCACTCCCACGGCTCCCAGGTGAGCTTAGTGAATCAGCAGGGTGCCAGTGTCTCACCCGCAGTGACTGGTTCTTGGATTAGCAGACACTCCTGGCCCTCTAACTGGTTCAGAAGTGTCCCAGGACCTTAGAGAGAAGCTCAGAACCTCTCACTCTTTCTAGGCAGAGTGGCTCTTTCAGCTGGGGCTGGGGGTTTGTGGGCGTGAGGGCTGGAGCTGCTGCAGCCAGTGCTGCAACCACTAGGAGCATCAGGACAAGATCACAGTGGAACAGGGCGAGGGTAAGGATGAAAGAATACCAGAGATGCAGAGCCCAAGCCCCAGCTCTGATCGAATTATCCTAGAGCCATTGTCACCTCTCCAGGATTCGGGTGTGAGAGCCAACACATTTCCTTTATCACTTAAGGCAATTTGAGTTACAACCAGTCACATATTTATATCCTAGGAGAAGGCAACAGACTGATTCAAAATTGCATCAGAAGGTTCACTTAAGTCATATCAAACAGATCCTGTCTTGAAATCAGGTATTGATTTAGAGACTGATATATGAGCCCTGGGCATCTAAAGGAGGAAGAGACGTCACAGAGAGAGGGAAAATGCACTCCAGAAAAGGATGACTGGGTGTCTGAACAATTAAAAAAATGTTAACTTTTGCCCCAATTTTGCCTAAGCCTTGGTTGTTAGGGAGCCTGAGTTTTAAGAGATGAATTCTTCAATCACAGGATTTTAGAGTGCATCGGGGTGACTGGAAAGGTATTTTGGAGCAGGGGCCTTGCTGGACACCCCTTCAATTACAAATTCCACAGAGGAGGCAACAGCATGCTTGCTCTATTCTCCCTTCAGACCTGAATGGCCCCCACTGATAGGTTTCCCTTCCCTAAAACTACAGCTACACATATAGTCAGGGTCACACAGTATAACCTGTCACTCTTTCACTTAAAATTCTTGAAGGCAAACCCCAGACCTTTGAGGTTCCAAGCCCGGACATGGCCGGCAACACCCAGGGACAGAGCTAGCCTCTCTCGGGGCTCCTGCACCTACAGGTCCGCCCTCTTCAAGTCTCACTGGCAATTCCTTCAAGGCACAAAGAACCTTTCCTCCCCGGGTTTTGCACACCCTGTGCATTTTGCCTGAGATGCTCTCTGCAAGGCTTGGCCTTCCCCACCCTTCTCATTTGGCTGACCCAAATAGATCCTCAGGTCTCTGCTGAAATGTCCCCCCTCAGAGAAGCCACCCAACCCCCATGTCGCTCATGGTCCCGTTACAATCAGTCATGACATCCTCTGCTTCTCTAATGTAGCAGGAAGAGAGATTTGTGCTGATTTCATTTTAGTCTAATTATTTACTTAAGGTCTACTTTCCTGATGAGAAGGTACCTAAGTATGATGCAGGAACAGGGCTACTTGCTCCTCACCAGTTTATAAGGCCTGAATTTGCTGAATGACTTCTTGGTTTCTGCTCTCTGTTTAGTGCAATCACCTGCCTGCTTCCTTAGGCCAGTGTCCATGTCTTACACCAGCTCATACCAGCAGCTGACACGGAGCTCATGCCTGAGGTCATCAGTGTCCTCAGCCAATACCCCTGCCCCCCATCCCCTCCCTAAACCTCACCACCACCAATGGAGCTTCTACTGCTGCCTCACTGTGTTAACGCGTGGCCTTTTCTAGAACTAACCAGTTCAGAAGCAGCATAAGGAAAAAAGTGATGAAAAGGAGGACTGGCTTAGGCAAGCCAACCCCAGGGAAAAAACTCCACGTGGGGCTGTGCTGCTTCCACGGTGACCCCGCCACCCCAACACAACTCCCCTTACTCCGCCTTAATCTCTTATTTCACTGGATTCTGTGTCCTGAATAATCTATACTTGTTTGATTTCATAAGCATTTAACAAGCGTTTTCTTTTAATAATGCAAATGCCTCTGGGAGGATTAAGGAGCTATGAGTTAAGTACACGTTAGTATGAATTAGTTTCATCGAAATCCTTCCCTACTAAAACAGCCACCTGAGATCAGCTCCACTGAGCAAATGGGAGTGGGGGAAGCGGGAGGAAGCAGCAGGGGATTCTGGAGCAGTGCGATCCGAGGGCTCTGGGGACCGCTGAGGGAGGGGGACATGCAAGAAAGGGTGAGCCCAGAGCTCAGAAAGGCAGAGGAAAGGCTCCCACTCCTTCTCTCTCAGTATTTTAACACCGACAGGCCCGCAGGCATGAGGGTGGGGGTCACCCACTCTAGGGATTAAAGATGCTGGCGTGCCAGCCTGGGAAACTAAGCAGCTTTTTATTATATTGCCGGGACATCACACTCCAAGTTCCAGGTTTAACCTTCCCAAACTTTAGAAACCAATCCGTTCTTAGTTGGGGACTATACCCTGTCTCTTCCAAAGGGGAGAACTCTGTACTAAGCCTATAATAAGTGTGCAACAAACTCCTGTTTCACGGATGGATCAGCGGATGGTCTGATCACTGCTCAAAAGAACCTGGTCCCTGAGGAGAAACTCAGAAGGACTATACAAAAGGAAAGGTTTCTCTTTGATCATCTTCCAAGACCTTCATGTAGTGTGTGAGAGTGGCCTGTGTTTCGCGTCATGCACTGTACTTCAACCATTATTGCGTATGAGACTGTGTGGTCCTCAGGAAGTTTATGATATGAGGTGTTCCTACTACAAGGAAAGAGATTTTGATTTTGTATCAAGCTCTACCAAAATAAGGCACGCAAAAGTACACCTCGAGGTAAAAGTACCCCACAGAGCTGAGGAGTTTGTCTCCTGTCAAACACTTTCCTGGACATGCTGCAACTGGGGGTTCTCTTCCTGGGTCTCAAGCACCCAGCACTCGCCTTCCAGATGCTGCCAGCCTGAGGCCCCCCCCGCCCCGCCCCCTCCCCCCGGGGGGGGGGGAGGCTCCTCCTACTATCTTTCTGCAGCAGTTCTTTGTTTTAAGTGCTCTGTAAGTCAGATTAAAGTATTTGTTTATTTTTTCAGTAGCTGACTAAAGATACATCTGCAAGCTAAGGATAAAGAAAGACACTTCAAACGCTGCCTCTGAAGCCCGTTTCCCGTCACGTAATTGACTTCCCTCCTAGGGACCAATTATAGATCAGGAGGAAAACGGCATTCATGGCTTTCACAGGACTATCAGAAACCGAAACACGAGTCACACCCCCTTATTTTCTCACAGAAACAAAGGTGTGCATGTCCGTCCCATGCGTGAAAGAACTATCACCATGTTTCACAAAATAAAAACCTCTCTGATGTGCTTGTCCCTCCCCCTCATACTTTAGGAATGTTACCTTCAGCTTATCCAAAAATATCAACCACCCAGATACAGGATTTTGATAAGAAGCATACAATTCACTAAAATGAAGGGTAAAAGGATCTCAGCAAGGTAGTCTCCCTCCTGCCTGGAGGCCACAGAGTTTGCCTACTTGTCCCTATGATGTAACTTCCCATCGCCACAACCTTGTGGCATCGTGATGTTCATCAGGTAAAAAAAATTCTCTATGCTCACATGATAGTGTTAGAATTAACGGATGAGATGGCAAGGCTGTTGCAGTGCTAAAAGCCTGGCTGTAGAATCCATAGAACCAACTTTGCGTTCTGGCTAGAACGTGAAGTTACTGCACTTCTAAGCCCTGCTTTAATAAATATAAAACGGGGGTGATAACAGCCACCTTGGGGTTGCTGAAAAGAGTACATGAAACAAAGCATGAAAAGCGTTTAGTCTCCAGTAGGTGATAAAAATATTTAGCAGTAGCACGATGACAACATTCTAAGGATGACCTCACAAAGAGTCTAGTGTCTCAACTCTCAAGGTCAGCGACACTGTGGAGCTGCTTTCCTCCCACACTGAGAACAGCTGGAGAGCTCCCAGAGTTCTCGTGTGGGGTTGCCAGCGAGGAGCTGCAGTCATCCTTGGGGGACACAGAAGGACAAAATTCCCCGTAGAGTTTTGCCACCTGAGAAAGGCTGGAAGGGCCCTTGATCTCTCTCTCTCTGTCTCTCAACTAGATAGAAGATAGAGTACGGAAGGGAAATAAGACTTCACTGCTTCCCTTGGATGGAGAAGCTGCTAGAGTACATATAACATTTTTCCAAATGCCTGCATAATGCCCCCTTAGCACTATAAATATACAAAGTGTTCACAGTCTGTTTTTAGCAATAACGAAAAAGAACAGTATCTAGCATTAGATAGCAAGCTAAAATAACTTTTAATTGACCTTAGTTTAGGCAAACATGAGAGCACTCAATCTGCAATAACTTCATGATGTATCCACTATCCAAGAAAGATCAAACACTGAAGCTTTTCAGTATTTCTTGCACGAAGGTATACAGATGTACCATTTTCCTGTTGGATGTGGTAGGGCTCTCAAGGGAAGACATTATCCTCTACTCTACCAAAATCCATATAGGAATCTAACAGATGCTATGTCATTCATAGCAATCCAATAATTTTAATTATAAACAATTTCCCTAAGCTGGCTATAAAAATTTATTATGTAATAGCTGATACACACAAAAGAATATACATTAACAAATAGCTACATTATGTAGCATGATAATAAAACCAAAACCTGTGAGCCCACCCCCAACTTAAGAACTAGAAAATTACCAATATTATTGTAGCTACCTGTGTGCTCCTTCCTGATCTCAGCCCTGTGCCTTGCCTTCAGAAGTAATCACTCTCTTAAACTTTGAATTTATCGTTTTCTTGCTTTTCAAAAAAAATTTTTTTTTGCAAACATGCATCTTCAGGTGTATATTATGTAGCCTGGCTACACACTGCAAAAACTCGGAGACCTTTACCTCCAAATGAATCTAAAGTTGGTGCCATGGAGCAGGATGGCTCTGTTGCTGCCATTCTTCCTTAATAGGTGCTATGTACCTTGCCCCTCATCTCCCAGGAGAATCAGCCCAAGTCCTAAGGATTCTTTTGGTTTCTGCCCACAGCAGTCACACAATTTCCTTCATTCTCAGAAAAGGTGTCTGTCTACACAGCTGTTGTCTGAAATGGGGTAGAAGTTTCTGCCCACCGAATACAAATCTGTGTACTAGTCATTACTAGTTTGTACAGAGTGGACTTGAGGCTGACCGGCATGTTGGCTGGGATGTCCTCCTGCCTGGAGGTGAGGTTGCACCACCCAGACGTCTCTAGAGAGCTATCTGTGAATCTACTGCAACCACCTCCTCGACAACCCTTCATCAACAAGTACCAAAGCAGAGGACCACTACTGCCTGGTTGACCATATAATTTGGTCAACATATTCCCTGCTAATTTCCCTGGATTTCCTTCAAATCCTGTTAAGAGCCATGATTTCTTCACCATTCTTCTAGAAGGTCATGTCACTGTCAGCATTCCGTCCTTGCTGATAAAACTGTTAAGAACAGTGAAGGGTCTGAGAATTCAGGCTCCTTGCAAGCTACCAAGGCAGCTCGCCAGTTTCATGGATGCTGGCAGAAGATCCAGGTCTACTGGCTCAGAGACAAAGGACTTCATTACTGGTGGCACAGCAAGCAGCACGAGTATCATACACTTGTGTCAGTTTCCATACTCCCAGATTCTATGCGGCGATGTAGTTGTGCTCAGATAGATGCCTACACACACAGAGGGCTGCATCACAGAAGAGGGACCTTGAGCTTGGGGAGCCCGGGTCTTTTAAAATGGCTGGTAAGCATGCCTACCTTTTGTTCTGGAAAGAGACACTAACTCCATCTTCCAAGGATGTTCACTATACAAACATCCTTGAAAAGAGACTGTGGAACAAAAGGCAGTCAGTGCCTTACTCATAAGATATGTAGAAACAAGAGAGGTCTATAGAGTTCCCATGGTCGACCAATATCTGTTATACTTCAATTAAAATTTTTATTTAAAACGTTTTTAATGGTATGATTCTATCTTGAACCCAGAAGTGACAATCATATTTACAGAGCCTCACGGAGGAATGCACAACGATGTGCAGGAAAGGGTCCCCAAAAAATACATGCTTATTGAGCTGACAAATATGTGCTTTACAGGTTCAGGCATTCAGAGGCTTTGAGGGAATCTTTCTGACTGTTGTGTTTTGTTTGTTTTTTCCCTCTACTAAGCAAGAACAATAATTCTGCTCTGTAATATTAGCTTAGAATTTAATTAATAATTCTAAAAGACATAAAGATCCGATGTCAGACAGAACTATAAAAATACTGAAAGTTCTAGCCACAGTCTGTATGGCTAGCAAGCTTCCTTGATATGAGGTAAGCTCATCTTACAGTGAAGCCCCTACTTTACATTATCCTACAGTCCTACAATGTGCGCCTTTTCTTCCCAAATCTGCCAGTTTTCTCATGTGACTAATGTACTGACCTCTCCTTTCCATTACCCTGTAATTTATGCCTTTTCTTGAAGTCTATCACATTCCCCGTGTTACTTACAGACTGACCTCCCCTCTATATTATCCTGCAATTTACACCTTTTCCCCCAACTCCATCAGATTTCCCAGGGTCACTGCTAATGTACTGACGGCTCACAATTTGTACTGCATTTCTTGCCATTTGTAGTTATTTTTCAGAAGAGCTGGGGGAAAGCTGCCCTGTTACTGTGTGTCTGGGGCTGAAGACCAGAGACTGCTGAGAGTGCGTGCTTCGCTACAGGCCTGTGGACAGGGCTCCCGAGTCACGAAGGCGTTAGGAAGTGATTAAAGGTGATGAGCTGGGTCCTGAGTTGTTGATGAAGTATCGATAGATGATGAAAAGGAAGATGTATATTTTATCATCTGTCCTTTAAGAAAGTTTCAGGGGCTCCGCAGGATAAGAAAAGTCTTATCACAACCACCTTAACTTACATTTAACACATTTTTTCATTGAGTTCCAATGAAGGAGAGACTTTTCCACATGTCAACGAGTTTCCCTCAGTTTGTACTCCTGCTGTTTGCCATATTTCTTCCGGGTCACTCAGAAGTAAGACTTCTCGCAGAATGTGCTACGTACACGGAGTCTCAAACGAGTTAGAGTTGGTAAAACAAAGAGAGGTAGGGTTAAGAAAAAGAAAATTTCAGATACAGAACACTACATGTGCAAAGGGACGGAGGCGCAGGTCCAAAACCTTCAGGGAATTTCGGCTGTTTCAGGCTGGCTGGGGCACAGGCTGAGTAGGCAGGTGCCTGGAGCACATCGTGAAGTGCCATTGGAAGGAATCTAGACAATCTACAGGATCAGGAGCCACTGACGAGTTTAATCGGGGAGAGTAATGTGCTTGTGTTTGAAACCAGAAAAACCTCCCAGATGGCGGAGCGGAGGCCACGTTAGCATGGAGATGATACTGGAGGAAGGGAAGCAGAGCAGGAGAGAACACAAGTAGCTGGTAAGGAGATGGCAAGGGCATGTGTCCAGGGCTGAACTGTGACCCCCTAAAATTCCGCTGCTGATGTCCTAACTCTTAGTACTTCAGAATGTGACTCTATTTGGAGACACTGTCTTTGAAAAACTTAATAAAGTTAAAATGAAGTCATTAGAATGGGCCCTAGTCCAACATGACTGGTGTCCTTATAAGAAGAGGAAGTTAGGGCACAGAGAGAAACCCATGAGAAGACACAGAGAGAAGACGGCCACTGGTTTTCTCAGAAGAAACCAACCCTGCTGGCACCCTGATCTCAGACTCCTAGCCTCCAGAATTGTGAGAAAATAAATTTCTGTTGTTTAAGCCATCCCACCTGTTGTGTTTGTTATGGCAGACTATGACCGCCTGGATCAAGGGTGATGAGAAGGAAAAAACCTGGGACAGACTTGGGTGGTAGAATACACAAAATCTGGTGACCAGTTGGTATAACGGGCCAAGAAAGAAGTTGATTTAGAGGATCCTGGTGTGGGGAACTGGGTAGATGTCCATATCATGAACCAAGAAAAGTAAGACAAGAAAAGAGAAAGATCAGCAGTTCTGAGGTAAAAGACAACATCAAGCATTTAGAACACGTGGAGTTCAGCAGGATGTGAAGACATGGGTCTGGAATTCAGAAAACAGGACTGAGATCAAGGCAGGGGACTGGGAGTCCTCCACGTGGAAGTGGAGGCCGGGAATGAACTCTCCCATAGAAAGTATTTTTACTAGTGTAACAGAGAATACTGGAAGGAGGATGCATGCAGTGAAGGAGACAGAAAGGGATGCAGAGGTAGGACCAGACCCAGGAGGGGGGACTGCCACAGACACCAGTAGAAAAGTGTGTTCAAAGAGGGCACAGTCCTCAGGGTTGAGTGTTGAAAAGAGGGCACAGATTTAAGATTATCCGTTGAATCTGACAATTAGGAGATTCTTGGTGAATTCAGCAAAATTATTCAGTAGAGCTGTCAGAGGTGAGAGTCATGCTGCACTGAGTTGACAAATAAAGAGACCGAAGGTAAATGAAAATGGCAAACAGATTACTCTTGCAAGGAGCTTAGCTAAGTTGGAGCTAGAGGTGATGTAGGGTCCAAAGCAGGTTCCATCATTGTCATTGTCAGCAGTAGCGGCGGCGGTGGTGGTTGAGGAGGAGGAGGAGGGGGAGGAGGAGGAGGAAGAGGGAACAGTACTACTAGGCAGGTGGTCATATCCTAAGGTCAGAAGGTGCTGGGCCTGCCTCTTTGACTAGTTATTTCTTTAAGACGTAATCAAACATCACCTTTACAATGAGTTTGTCTTACTCCCATTTGGAGAGGCTGATTTGGATTAGAATAAATTGCTGTTCACAAAGTATGTTCATGGGTGCAGGTAGCCCATTGATGGAGAATCCCTCATCGCCTTCTCTGCAAGGTGAGGTAGGTGATATTCAGTTGATATTATGAAGGGGTAAGTTGGGTCAGGGGAAGAACAGCAGGGGACAGGAAATCAAGGAAGTGAAGAGGAACTTTATCCCCTGTCATGGCTGAAGCTAGGTGAATCCCAGCTCCTCTGTATGCATTTACTCTCCCACCAGACGGAAAGTTCCCCACCTGCAGCAATAAGTTACCTAGAGCACCCACACAATGCCAGGCACCTACAAGGAGCCCAATCACTTTGGAATGAGAGCTCTACCACGGCCCTACCATGTAGAGATCATGGCCCTACTAGGTCTTCATGCCCTGATGCCCAAGTCTGGCTTACAAGGCAAGAAATGAGCCCAGTGAGTATCCACACCTGATGCTACATCCTCTCACGAGACTAGCATAGGTCAGGGAGGGATGTGTAACTGAGACGGTCAGAGACCACCTCTCCGGGTACATGACCCAAACTCTTTCTGAGTGAAATCAAGGTTACATCTAGGGAAACAGGGTAATGAGGCCACCAAGAGGGTTTCAAAAGGCAGAATAAAGTAAACTGGATGGGGATAACATTTAACATATGAAATCTGAAAACAATTCAGAACCAGGGGGCTATGAAAGGTTTGTTTGGGTTTAAGTGCACATTACCTTATTTCATTTATAAATCAGGGCACCTTTCCCCACAATTTAAAATCTCTAAAATTGTGATGCATATTACAATCAATGGGATCTTAGCACTGTGTCATAGTTTAATGAGCAGAATTTGTTTTTCATTAGTGGTATATGATATGAGGGTGCTCTAGAATCAACGGTATCTTAAACTTCATGATATGGTATTTTTCTCTATGAAAGGGTATGGTAGTTGTTTTGACCTGCTGCTTTAATTAAAAGTACTCAGTTTTAGGGATGGGTAAACTCTAAGTACTAACTTAAGAGAATCTCAAAAGGCACCCCTTCGTATATTAAGTCACTGAATAACTATTTTGAGAGCCAACTATGCACTTTAATTGATCACTCCCAAAACAGTGAGCAGGAAGAACTCTAATTCGCAGAAAGCTTTGTTATGCTATAGCATGACTAATGACATTCAGGGCCCAAAACTCAGTCGTTAAAAGAGGCTGATTATTACCATTTTTTGTTCAATTTGTTTCTACATTTGTAATTAAGTCTGTGCCTTCTCTCCCACATTGTGGAATGCTGATCGCTTACTACAGGGGTCAGAGGAAAAAGACTTGAGACTACATATTTCAAAAGATAGGAGGAAAATTCAAGCCTGCAGTTGGGACAGACTGAAGAATATTTTGAGACAGTAGCCTTTCACCAGATGAACCCTTTGGTAACTGTGGTATTCGGGGTTTGTAATGCTTTCAGTGTTTACAAGGTCAAACCTAAATTCATATACTGAAAATGTGTTCTATTTTCACTACTGAGTATGGGCTGCATCGATTTATTTGCTTATTTTTAAATGCATCTACTGGCCTTTAGAAGCTATTATTTACATAGAGGTACTTCTGAACTTTACAAACATGTTGCATGCTACCTACTGTCTAAATGTTTTAAATAAGGTATTAGATAAGTACGAAGCAATAACCTATATCCAAAATAAGAAAATGAAAGATGGAAATCATTGCCAAACGCCTTCCTAAATCATATTTTTAAAATAATCATTTCACAGATTTGTTTTTATCATACTGAAAATATACTTTCTTAAAATATTAAACCATGTGAATATCTAAATCTATTTTCAATGTTTTCTACAAAGAGTATGGAGAACATTTTTGATAGCAATCAATAGGTCTACTTTGGGCAGTTGTTTTATTTAATGATTATTACAATCCAGTGTCTGTTTTTTAAAATTGACCTAAGACACAATTAAAAAATGTGAATATTTATCTTAACCTTCTTTAAGGCCTAAATTCACTTCTCATCTTGGCTTTTCTCATTTTCACCTTGTATCTGATTACTTTACAAGGCATATGTCTCTTTCTTCCTTTAATTGCTTTTTGTACCTCCTTTTTCATTTTTTAAAAAATTGCTTGTTGCTAAGCAATGGGCATAACAATAGGATATACATTCATTATCCTAGAACACTGTCTACTTGGTATTATTTCCCTCTATTCCTTTACCTCATTTGAATTGATCTAAACCGTACTTTCTGCTTTCTTTTGACCTTTCTTTCTGCCAAAACATGTTCCCCCATCTTCCTGTCCTTTGATCACTACTCAATAGCTATTGTATTCAATACTTAGCCCCATGTTTTTCTATTCTCCATTGTTTTTATTAAGCTCTGGTGGACAGGCTCATATCACACAACGATTTTTCTTTTCAGTCTACTCTTACTTCTTTCTTTTGCATTTAAAGACATTAGAAACAAATATCTTATGAAATTTAGGTCATTTCCTATTATTTTCCTTTTGTCGTTTTTGCTGTTCCAGACGTTGGGTTTCTTTCAGGACCATAGCACCAGTTCTGCTCCCTTCCTCATCTTACTGTAGCGATTATAATACTATGGAAAAATCCTATGAAACCACTTCACTTACCCAACTTAAATCTGTTCTATTTTTTAAAACTTTTATTCTTGTTTTTATGTATTTTATTTCATCATTACTATTATTTTTTTAGTTGTGGCATGCGCGATCTAGTTCCCTGACCTGGGATCGAACCTGGGCCCTCTACATTGGGAAAGCGGAGTCTTAACCACTGGATTACCAGGCAAGTCCCAAATTTGTTCTATTTTTTTCAATGAGCTATGATGCATTTAATTTATTTAGCTATGATAAGCTACCCAAAACAGAAAGTCCCCCAGAAAACCAAGAAACAAAATAAAAAACCAAACACGTCAACTACTTACATATACCACAATTTTCTTTTACGTATTATGTCTGAACAAATATTTTTGAAGAACAAAAACAGTACACTTTGCCTTTACCAAACCAAGCTAACCTGTAGGATAACTTGTACTGCTGAGCTCCTATGACTCTTGTTCCTATATTCTTGGGGACAATGACTTCTAAGTAAGGTGTGGATGGGTTTAGGATATAGGATCACCAGATATTCATCTTGAATTACTCTGGTCATAACTTTATAAGGTTTTGCTTTTTCTAATTATAAAAAGAAAAAAGTGACGATTCTTCTCCTATTACAACACAGGGATGTTACAGAGTTACAGAATAAGTTTAAGCAAGATTCATTATGGATAAATTCCCTGGAACAAAGCTGTTCTATCAGAAATGCTAGAGATGTATATGGGTACACATGCTAATATTAGCATATTCTCTTTCACATCTGGCCTTTTAATACTTTTCAAGTTCCATTTAATCTAAACTTTGCAAGTATACTCTTCTTAATATTTACTTGTATGACTCTTTTCTCATACAAGTAAATATGCACCGTCAGATGAAAGGGATCAAATTAACTGACATCACAGTCAAAGGTTCTTACCATATTTCAAATTGATCCTAAACTGAGAATATGCTTCCATTTTTTTCTTTTGAAGGTGGTTTATATTAGTTGAAAAATAACAGTGGAAACTAAATAATAAACTGGAAAAAATGTTAATCACTTAAAAGAAAACAAATGATAAAAACATGCCTGTCTGTTTTTAGCTATGTCTGTCTAAAACACTATGGCTTATTGAGAAGCAGTTAGTGTAATTGTTAAGAATATAGGGTTTGCGGTCAATTGGCTTGGTTCTCTTGATTATTTCATTCAAATGAAAGCTGATAATACTTAAGGGGCAGTAGAACATAGTGGTTCTACTATGTGAGCTTAAAATTTTATAAGTTAATGCGCTGAGTTAAAGGACAGTCAAGACAATTCTCAAGCAATTACAAAGCTCTAGGACTTATACTACTAGATATCAAGACATTATAAAGCCATAAAATTAAGAGACTATGGTATTGGCACAAGGATAGACAAATAGATCAGTGCAAAATAAGAGTTCAGAGAAGAGCTGATATTTCAGTCTCTCAAATGTGAAGTCAGTCTAGAGGCAGAATTCCTTCTACCTCAGGTAATCTCAGTCTTTTTCTTATGGCTTTTAACTGATTAGATGAGGCCCACCCACATTAGGAAGGGTAACCTGCTTTACTCAAAGTCTACCGATTTAAATGTTAATCACATCTTAAAAACATCTTCACAGCAACATCTAGACCTGTATCTGATGAAAAACTGGATACCACAGCCTAGCCAGGGTCACACATAAAACTAACCATTACACTTGCATTAGGCAAAGAATAAGATAAGACCAAAAAAAAGCATGAATCATAAAAATTCGATAAACTGGACTTCATCAAAATAATGAACTTCTGTCTTTAAAAGAAAATGAAAATGAAAGTCACAGAATGGGACCTGTATCTGGAATACATAGAAATCTTACAACTCACTAGTTTAAAAAAATAAAAATATGAGCAAAAGATTTGAGCATACCTTTCATTACAAGATATGTGGAAGGCAAACAGAACAAAAAAAATTAAGTCATTAGTCATTAGGGAAATATGAATTAAAAGCACAATGAGATACTACTATATGCCTATTAGAAATGGCTAAAAACAAAAACAAAACAAAAAATTAATAGTACCTAGTGCTGGCAACAATGCACAGCAACTGGCAGTCTCATACTCTGCTGGTGGGGATGCAAAACAGTAAAGTCAGTTCGGAAAAAGCTTGCCAGTTTCTTTATGAAATTAAAACATACACCTACGTGTGGCTCAGAAATCACACTTATTAACGCAAAAGGAATGAGGACATGGGACTTCCCCAGTGGCGCAGTGGTTAAGAATCTACCTGCCAATGCAGGGGACATGGGTTTGATCCCTGGTCTGGGAAGATCCCACACGCCACAGAGAAACTAAGCCTGTGCACCACAACTACTGAGTCTGTGTGCTGCAACTATTGAGCCCGTGTGCCATAACTACTGAGCCCGTGCACCACAACTAGTGAAGCTTGTGCTTCTAGAGCCCATGCTCTGCAACAAGAGAAGCCACCACAATGAGAAGCCCGCACCCCGCAACAATGAGTAGCCCGCACTCACTACAACTAGAGAAAGCCTGTGCACAGCAACGAAGACCCAATGCAGCCAAGGGGGGAAAAATGAGGACAAATATCCAAACAAAAACTTGAACACAAATGTTTATATAGCAGTGTTATTCATAATCACGCCAACTAGAAACAACCCAATGTCCGTGAACTGGTGAACAGATAAACGTTGGCACATCTATACAACGGAAAGTGACTCAGCATTTAAAAGGAATTAACCCCTGATATGTGCAACAGCATGGATGATTCACAAGCATTATGTGAAGGGAAAGAAGCCCAATACAAAAAATTACAGACTGTATGATTCCATTTACATGGCACTCTGGAAAAGGCAATAACATATGGACCAAAAGAAAAAAAAAAAAAGGTCAGTGGTGCCAGAGACTGGGAGTAAGGGGAGGGAATTGAAAGGGATAGAAATATTTTTTATGTCTATTATGCAGCTGGTTACACAACTGTATGCATTTGTCAAAACCCATATGACTATAACACACCTATTAATGAACAATTCTAAGATCTGTAAACTACACCTTAAATAACCTGACTTTACAGTATTGGCAGTGAAAGCCAAAAAGATGAAAAAAATATTACATTAAGATGAAACTTAGTGGGGGAAGAAAAATTGAAATATGAGTTCAAAAAGAAAGGATGCAAAAATTTCAAATTGGTAAAGAACTTTTTCGTATAATTTTAAATGCTTGTTCACACATTTTTGAAAGAAAAATGACAAGTGTCAAATCACTGTGGTATGTAGGTTCGACTGGATACATTTAAGAGTGACAAAACAGTTTTATTTTTAAATGCCAGTGTTTACAATACACTGGAAATTATACGCTTTACAACCATTAAACTTACTTTGAAAAGTTTTAGCTATCCATCTAAAAACACATACAGAAATGCATGGTTTTTAAGAATCCTTTTAGAGAAATACAAAGACTCCTGCTCTAGCAGACGGCTTCCCCAAACTCACAGATGGTGTGCAGGTATGACGAGATACTGAGCCCCAAAGTCTCTTGGGCAGGCAGGCTGTTTGCCTTGAGCCAAAAGTAACTTGTCTGTTTACCTAAATGTGCTTTTATAAATACTCTCATTATCTCTAAATGCAATAAGGTGAAAGAGATTGTAAGACACTGCCCTAGAGAAATTCTTGCACATGAGTACAGATGGAAAGATACAAGAAAACCTACCACACAATTAACTGAAATAGTGAATAACTGAAAACAACTTGAATGTCCATCCACAAGCAAATGAATAAATGAAATGTAGAATTACCTTTCAACCAGAGTTTATGTAGCAATGACAATGAATGAACTACAAGAGCTCTATGTATGGGCTTCCCTGGTGGCGCAGTGGTTAAGAATCTGCCTGCCAATGCAGGGGACATGGGTTCGAACCCTGGCCCAGGAATATCCCACATGCTGCGGAACAACTAAGCCCATGTATCACAACTAGTGAGGCTGAGCTCTAGAGCCCGCAAGCCACAACTGTTGAGCCCGTGTGCCACAACTACTGAAGCCCACATGTGCGTAGAGACCTAGAGACCGTGCTCCGCAACAAGAAAAGGCACTGCAATGAGAAACCTGCACACCGCAACAAAGAGCAGCCCCCGCTCGGGCAACTAGAGAAAGCCCACGTGCAGCAACGAAGACCCGACACAGCCAATTAAATAAATACATAAATACATAAATAAAATTTAAAAAGAGCTCTGTATCATTATGGATGAATCTCACAAACAATGCTAAGTGAAAAAAATCAAGGTCATGATAACATACAGTAGGATATACCACAGATACAACATTTGAAAACATGCAAAACGAGATAATGGATTGTTTATGAATAAATACCTATGCAGTCGTATTAAAACATGCACAAGGTTGATAATTACCAAAATACAGATCATATGGTTCTCTCCAGAGAGAAAGGGTAAGGGAGCAGGGAAGGATGCATAGGGGTTTTCAACAGTCTGTGTAATATTTTATTTCTTAAAAAATCTGAAATAAATATGGCAAATGTTAAGACTGAAGAAAGCTAAGTAGCTGAAATGCAAGTGTTACATTATATTACTATTTATGTTGCTCTGTGTTTAACATATTTCCAGTGGACACAAAAAAACCGAAGTATGTATGTGGTATCCTAAAATCTGGCAGGAGTTCTGGTTTATTGTAGATGTCCTGATTTATAACATATATAGAATCTCCAGAGTCTGAATAATCAGAAAACTTGATCAAGCCTAGAGATTAAATAGACACGTTATTAACTTTTTAGTTAGCTAATTACCGGAGCCTAAACCCAAGGCCAGTCTGGACATTCTCCTCAAGTTCTAGACACCCAAAGAAAATCTGATGCTCTTGAACTGATGAAGATCAAATATCATATCTAGCATAAATAACTTACTTTCCTGTAGTCTTTCATTCATTGATTTACCTGACAAGAACTCAGTCACCATGTGCTTTGTGCTAACTTGAACATCCAGAGGCAATCAAGACAGAACAGACACATTGCTGCTCTCCTGGGGCTTTAAAGTCCAGTGTGAGAACAGACAGTAAGCAAACAAAGAAAAAAGATCGTCTCAGGGATTGGTAAGTGTCATGAAGGATATAAAACTGGGTAGCAGAGATCTATTGTTGGGGGAAGGAAGGTTAAGGTGAAGCCACTTTGGATACAATAGGCCTCTCTGATGATGCAGTGTTTAAACAGGGAACCACAGTGCCAAGACCCAGAATAGAAGGCAGCAAATATCCTGAACAACCAGATGCGTGGGACCGCGTCAGTATAACAAAATAGACATGAGCGTTACTAAGCCTATAGAAATGCAAGGACATTTACCATCAGGTGGTACTTTAAACGTTTTACAATTCTTTTTTTTTTTTTTTTTTTTTTTGGGGGGGTACACCATGTTCAATCATCTGTTTTTATACACATATCCCCGTATTCCCACCCTCCCTCGACTTCCCTCCACCCTCCCCGTACAATTCTTTTAAAACAGTTAAAATTTAGAAATACCTTGTTTCCTATCCAGGGGCACTTAAAAGTATCATACCTCGGGCATCTAGCTTGACTTCTTATCTGGTATTTCAGTAAAAACAGTATTTTGGTATTACCCTGAAATAAAATAACACTGAAAATAAAATAACAAGGAATCCTCAAGGTACTTACTGAACGACACCAGCAAAAATCAACCTTTTTCTAACATATGTACCGACCATTTAGAAAAGACAACAGACTGTAAATATATTCCCGGGAACAGGTGTTATGGAATAAAGCAAGAAAGCTTAGGCAGGGATCAAAAAAGCAAGTGACTGAGAGTAGCAAGTTAATATGACAGTAAGACATTAAACATCTGTATCATATTTCGGCACATGTGTTAACACAAACTTTTCTTGAAGCTATAATATATTTTCTTGAGAATGGATATAGTGAATAGTGGATCTCTTCATTTCAATCAGAAAAAATTAATCTAAAGTAGACTTACAGAGAGGCAAGCTCTATCAACTATATTACTTACCAGCTATATCCCAGATGGCCATCTAGGGGCATTTAAAGACTATTACCTACGTCACTGTCTAATATACTGAGGCAGACAATATGGTTAACACAATAAGAATTACAAGGAAGGAAATAAAACAGAAAATGCTATCCTCTCTTTGTTCGTAAACCATGCTGCAGTGATACCTTCCCTGTGTGCAGTTATACCTTCCCTGTGTGCAGTTCTAATTGCTACATCTAAGATGATACCAAAAGGAGGTATAGAAAGAATAGTGGAACTAAAATTAGTGGTCAAGGACCAGACAAGCCTTCTGTAGGAAGATGGAAAAAAAAAAACAAAAACAATTCAGATCCTCTAATTGAGAAACACAGAGGCTAAGGAAAGCCTATGAGGTCAAGAAAGGTTTGCATATGATAAGGTTTGAATGACTTTCCAAATATGAAAATTAAGGGCCATGAAACAATACTGAAGAGTAAAAGAAGTTATATGAAGACAATTTCTTCTAATCATAGCTGTTTGGAAATGTATAAAACATCTTATCCATGAGGTGGGACAAAACAAAAATAATTTCAAAAAATCAATAAAGTATTTGATAAATCATGGATTCTGAAACCTGAGTCTGAATCTGACTTTCTACTTCTCAGCTATGCAATCTTGGACAAGTTTCTTAACCTCTCTGTCTCAGTTCCTCATCTAGGAAATGCTTGTTGTGAGGATGAAGTGAATAAAGAACAGTGTCTGCCACACAGTAAATGCTTTAAAAACTTTAGCCATAACTCCATGTGCAGCAGAGAGTTAACATAGCTGTCCTGACAGCCATCCTGCTCCCAAGGATGGCCCTTGGCTGGCCTCTCACCAACAGTAAGTCATAAGAGTGGATCACTGTGCAACAATATGGTTTATGTTGAACCCATGCTTTCCTTCTGGGAGTCTGGAATGTTGGTACACGCCAGGCAGAGAATGCCTATGTGATCATCCCACAATAAAAATCCTGGGCGCTGAGTCTCTAGTGAGCTTCCTTGGTTGGCAACATTTCACACATGATGTCACAATTTATTGGAGGAATTAAGCACATCCTGTGTGACTTCACTGCAAGTGGACCCTTGGAAGCTTGCACCTGGTTTCCCTGGACTGAACCCTGTGTGCCTTTCCTTTTGCTAATTTTGCTTCATATCCTTTCACTGTAATGAATCGTAGCTGAAAGTACAGTTATATGCTGAATCCTTCCAGCGAATCATCAAAGCTGGTAGTGGTCTTGGGGACCCACTGACACACTCAGACATAGATTATTATTAGCAATTATTTTACACTAGGCGTAAGAAGAGTAAAAAATGCACTTTAATAAATGTAGAAGTTCAAGAAAAGTGACACTTAGATATAACACCTTGATAAAAAGAGAAAACAATGTATTGTTTCTTTTCATAAATAATGGACAAAATAAAAAAGTTGAGATTCAATGCCACGTTCATTAAATTATACTGCTATTTCCTGATAGTATACTTTTATGTTACAGGAAAATAAATATTTAGATGTTACACCTTTCTAAATGATATTCAAGACAAGAAAAATAAATGGTCAAAAATAAATAGTTGGGCACATCCTCCAAATAGCAATAGAAATATAGCATAACTAAAATGCCAGAATCACAAAACTGTAGGAAAACATCACTAATTTTATATACTTTCATCATCTCTTACAAATAAGTGGTGAGTCTTTCCCAAAACTTAATAAATCTAATATCCTGCCCAATAAATCTAATGTTGTCTAAAAAATCAATATCTGGAAAAGAGAATTTAGAAAGAAAAGCTTAAGAGGAAAAGTATTCAATAATTCATGTGAGTTTCTGTTTTTGGATAGTCAGATCAACTCCCATTGAAAAAAACAAAAATGGTTAATAAGATACAAAAACAAAACTACCTTAAAGGCACTGAGGTAAAAAGATAGTGGGGACAGGCCACATTCTTGAGGCAGCTCAAATGTAAAGAGGTTAATGGAAAGTCAGCATCCCAAGGCCACTTTTGCCTTGAGGGTGTTGGTCCATATCTGAACTTGAGCTTTGGTTTGGGGGCTTCATGGGAGAAGAGGCCAGGAGTCAAGATCCAGGGCTTGCTCAACATGGATCATCTCATAGGATAACTTTCCCACGTTAAGCTAATACCCAAAGGGTAACATGGAAGTTGCCTTGAGCAAAGAAGTAGAAGAAAAATAAAAGAAAAAATGATAAGCTATCTCTGAAAGATTATGGTCATTGATTGCCCTCATGTAGACTGGTACCCTGAATGGAAGCAAACCTTGAATGGGTATAAAAATTTCAATCTGTGAACTGGTCCTGTACTGATAGAACACACACACACACACACACACACACACACAAATATCTTAAGTTAAATATTAGCAAAACTGAATCCAATTGTGTATAAAAAAATAGCATGACCAAATTGTGTTTATATTAATACAGATATACGTACATACATACATACACACACACACACACACACACACACACGAGTCATTCAGCATATTAAAGAAAAAAAATATCATCTCCTCAATAGATACAGGAAAAGCATGTAAAAAAATTTAATGCCCATTCTTGACAGAAACTCTTATACTGGACTAGGGAGGAACTTCTTTAATGTGACACAGGATCTAATTATAAAACATCTATAGCTATGATCAAAATAAGTAATAAAATGCTGAAGTCTTTCTCTCTGAATCTGAGAACAAGATATTATCAACACTGCAAGTACTAGCCAGCATAGTAAGTTCAGAAAAAGAAATTAAAGACATAGGATTGGAAAGGAAGAAAGAAAATGTTACTATTTCCCATGGATATCATAATCTTCTTAGAAACACCTTTAAAAACCTATGGATAAATTTAACAAGGTTACTAGATATAAGATTGATATACAAAAATCAATACATTTCTATTTGTTTCTATAAGTAATTAAAAAAACTATTTTCAAAGGCTACCATTTTAATAGCCACAAAAACTCTAAAATACCATAGAATAAAATCCAAAATTGCTAAGAAACTAAAGCTTAATTGTTCTCACCACAAAAAAAGAAATGATCATTATGTGACCTGACAGAGGTGTTAGCTAATGCTATGGCAATGATCATATTGCAATATATAAATGTATCAAATCAACACGCTATACAACTTATACTTACACAGCATTATACATCAATTATATCTTAATAAAAAACTATAAAATATGAAGGAATAAATGCAGCACAAAAAGAGAAAAATCTATTTGCAATATAGAGTAGCGATTAAAAGCACAGACTCTATAGCCAGGCACCTTGGTTTAGAATCCTGTCTCTGTCAATTGCTAGTTGTAGGATCTTGGGCAAGTCAATCAACCTCTAGGGTGCTTCAGCTTCCTGTGTGAAATATTGCATATTACTAAGACTACCTCATAAGGTTGTTGGGAAAACTGAATACAAAGTAATAGAATGAGGCTCAGCACACAGGAAACCCTTAGGGTGCTTTCTAAAGCGAAAACCATTATGATGATGATAACAGCAGTGTGATGGTGCAGAAAATTATAAAAAGTTTTCTGAAAGGCTTTAAAGAATACTTAATTAAATGGAAAATATACCATATTCATGGATAGGAAGACAATATCATTAAGATATCAATTCTCCAGAAAACCTGTAGACTCAATGCAATGTTAATTAACATGTGAACAGGGTTTTTGCCTCTCAGTAAGTCAGTTCTGGAATTTAAAGCAAAAGGCTCAATATAACCAATACACTGCTGAAGAAGAGAAGTAAAGAGGGAGAGTTGCCCTACAGATAGGAAGATTTTTATGAGGACAGTGTGGTAATGGTGCAGAGATAGGTTAAGTGACCAAAGAAACAGAATAGAAAATTTATAAACAAAGGCAGCATGGCAGAGCTGTAGAGAAAATAGGGCACAGTCAATAAAAAGAGCTGAAAATACTGGCTATCCACATGGAAAAACATGAAATTAGGTTCCCACACACTATGCCATACTCAAAAATCAACCCCAGAAGAATTAACAACTTAACTTACAAGAGCAAAACTTTAAAAATTATGAAGAAAATATGAGTATTTCTCTGACCTTTAGATAAGAAGGGGTTTCTTAAATAAGACACACTCATTTAATCACTCTACTACAAAAAAAAATTCATAAATTCAAATTAAATTTGATTTTTATTTCAAAAACGATACCTGCAGAAAGTGAAAAGATGAGCCACAAACTGGGAGAAGACATTTGTTAACTGACAAAATATTTGCCCCAAGAACATATATAAAGAACATGTTCAAATCAACAGAAAAAGCAGGAGAAAAAAAAATTAGTAAAAACCACAGACATGTTTACAATATACAGATAGACAATATACAGATATATAAAAAACATGAAGAGATGTGATAGATGAATCAGGGAATACAAATCAAGTCCACAATAAGTTATTATACACACTCCACTAGAAGAGATTAAGAAGCCTGACCATACCAAGTGTTGGAGAAAATGTAGGTCAACAGACTCTCTCACATCCTGATGACTGGAATGTAAATTAATACAAATGATTTGGAAATACCATTTGGTATTATGATATTTTGGCACTAAGTAAATATTTGTATACCTTATAAGCTAAGTACATATCAAAGAGAAACACTTGCATATAGCCACCCAGGAATTAAGATACAACACTGTTGTTACAGTATTATTAGTAATAGCAAAAAACACACAGAATTGGTGGGGGGGACAAAATGCCCATCAACAGGAGAATAAATTACGGTAAATTCATGCAATGGGATGTTATACACAATTAAAATGAGTATATTATAACTACACAAAACAAGAATAAATATTAGAAATATTGAATATATTATCAAGTGAAAAAAGTCAAAAAGGATATACATTTGATACTCTTTTTTTAATATAGCTTTAAGATAAGGAAAATTAAACATCAGAGAAATAGGTGTGTGTGTTTATACATGTATGTATGTTTTTTTAAGGCAGGGGAATAAACACTTAATTCTGGATAGTGGTTCTTAAGGGAGGAAAGCAGGAAGACAGGCTGGAGAAGCACATGGGTACATGTGAGTTAATGGTAATATTTTAGTTCTTGGGTTGAATGTACTCATTTTATTGTTAATCACACTAATTTTAATAAATAAAAATATCCAGGTATGGAAAAATTATAAAGAACTACACACATTTACAAATTAACATCTTGTTACAATCTTATTTAAACTATTGCACCATAGTTTTAATTTATGCATACTGCTAATATGCCACTTTGGAATAATTTACTGTAACACTTAACTTATTTATACAACCTGTTGGAAAGACAAGCATGTAAACACTAGTTAAATAAG
This sequence comes from Hippopotamus amphibius kiboko, assembly GCF_030028045.1. NCBI lineage: Eukaryota > Metazoa > Chordata > Mammalia > Artiodactyla > Hippopotamidae > Hippopotamus > Hippopotamus amphibius. The sequence goes on from NC_080189.1 coordinate 173,735,443, forward strand.
GAAGGAAAACAGTGTACATTACTTCCACAAAGCTAATTTAAGGAAGTAAGACAAAACAGTTCTTTTGATACTAAGTAACTAAAAAGATGTCAGCAACAAGAAGCCAAATGCAAGGAAACCTATCAGTCAAGGAAATCTAGTTGTAAAAATACATGCCAACTTTATATAAAAATAAATAGTAAAGCTATGATTCTATAATTCGTATGCTATAGACTGAATGTCTGTATTCTCCCAAAATTCCTATGTTGAAACCTAACCAGCAAGGTGATGGTTTTAGGAGGTGTGGGCTTTGGGAGGTGATTAGGTTATGAGGGTGGAGCCCTGGTGATTGCTATTAGTGCCCTTAGAAATGGGACCCCAGAGAGCTCCCCTGTCCATTCCGCCATGTCTGGACATATTGAGAAGACAGCTGTCCATGAAACAGGAAGCAGGCCCTCACCAGACATGAAACTGCCAGCACCTAGATCTTGGACTGCCCAGCCTCCTGAACTATGAGAAATAAATTTCTGTTGTTTAAGCAATCCAGTCTATGGTCTTCTGTTACAGCAGCCCAAATGGACTAAGACACCATTGCAATGAAGAGCACACTGTGCTAGGGCTGAGAGACCTGGATCTCAACCTTGATTTACGCCTATCTGGGTGTGTGACTTTGGGTGGATTATTTAAACTTGCATGTGTAAAATAAGAGACTATACCAAGTGTTCTTTAAGAATCTTTTTATTGGTGCAAGTCTATAACCCTATAAGAAACTATTCTTATCAAGAATTAGTGAAATCATGATGTAATTTCCTATAAGTAGCATGATATTTAATCTGGACTCAAGTGCCTTTGGATAATAACAAGGGGCACAAGCTCTGAGGAGAGAATGAAGTATTAACACAGCATTACCACAGGATTAGTTAAAATGAAAAAGTTGTGTTCCACACATAGAGCTTCCAAGCGATAGATGAATTTGCTTTTTGGTAGATCAGAGGTGTTTTGTGGTATAGCCTATTAACCACACTGAGGGAAAAAAAAAAAAAATCATACTTTAACCTTTAAGATTTAAATATGAAGCATTAAATTCTAACAGAATGTAAAAGAATTTGAAAAGTAACATAAATCTTGCAGAAACAGTGTTCAAACTGCCTAATATAAAACAGGAAAGAAAGATTAACAGTTGTTCAAAGACAATGTAAATACTTCAACAGGCAGAAAATCATAAGACCCTATTAGTATCCTCAAGTGATACTACCCACATTCTCTACATAATTTTAGACTTTGGACATCTCAAAGTCTATAAAAGAGAAAATCCTTTGATATCCCAGATATATATCAAAAGCTACCCTATTAAAAAAATGAAAAGACAAGCCAAAAACAGGTAAAGATTTTTTGTGACTCATAAGTGAGGGAGGATTAGTACCAAGAATACATAAAGAACCCCTACAGATTAATATAAAAGAGACCACTCAAGATTTATATGTGGGCCAATAATATAAACAGGCAATTGACTGAACAGGAAACCCAAATGGCTAGCAGACACGATGCTAAACTTTACTAGTAATCAGGGAAATTAAAATAATAATAAAATGCTATTTCACACCCATCAGCTTGGCAAAAACTAAAGAGTTTGATAACGAGTGTTGATGAGGACATGGATAGAAAGGAATTCTGATGCATTGATAAGACAGAATGTGAAAGACCACTCAGGAAGCAAGTCAGGTTGCAGATACACATGGCTCTGACCCTGCCTTCCCACTCCTATGTGGATTGCTCCCACATGTGGACAAGGAGACACTTGCAAGAATAACCACTGTAGCACATCTGATGATGACAAGTGAGTCTATCAACAAGAGAATGCATATATAATTTATGGGACACTTACATAATAGAAACAAAAATGTTCTAGGGAAAAACTTCTTTTTCCCTGTCTATTTCTATGCAGAGGGACCTCTTTTGGAGTAACATTCCCAGCCTCTCTCCACCTTCTCACTCATTCCTCCTAGAGAAATGACTTATCTAATTGGTGCCACCTTCTCCTGTTCTCTCTTAAGAGCCTCCTGACTGTGAGGGTCAGTGCTCTGCTGCCCAGTGCCGTGGGGCAGACCTCAGGTGGGGAGTGCCAGGCTAATTGCACAGCCTGTGATTAGAAGGGTAAACATTTATTTCTGGCTACACTCTAGCAAGCCTATCCCTCCAATAGAGCTATCTCACAAATAAAGCTGATATTTTTTATCTACCACTCTCTAACACTTGCATCTATTTCTCTATTTATTCTCGATGCAAAAGAGGGTGCTAGTTATTCTGCCCCCTCTGGCTCCAATAGAATACTATAGAGCAGGGAAAATAAGTGAAAGATACACATGTCAAGGGGGCTAAGTCTTTAAAATATAATGAGACAAAAGGCAATTTGCATTTATGTAAGCTTGAAAGATAAACAAAACAATACTATGTACTATTTAAAACACATAAATCTGTATCATAAAATATAAAGACATACATGAAAGATTTTAAAAATTCAGGATAGTGATTATCTCCGGGGCAGAGGAAGGAAAACGCAACCAGGCCAGGTTACCCGGGGGGCTTCTCAACCATGTTTGGAATGGAATGTTTTGTTTCTCAATCTGGGAGGAATATATATAGATAATTTTTTCAGTGTCATATATTACACACACACACACACACTCTTACACACCACAGGTACACCTACAAGAGAATGAGAAGCGGCGCTGGAGAAGCTATGAGAACTGCCTGAACTGTCCTGCCCTGTTAGTCAGGCCTGGCCAGCTCCTTTCCAGACCCCCTGGAACCATGCCAGTGCGAAGAGGGATTGCCTTGCCTGGCGATGGATACTAAATGCAGTGCTGGCTTCTACACTGTTATTCTAAACAGGAGGAAAATCTATTAAACCACAGCATCAGCAAGCGTTAGAAAGGATAAAGCAAGACAAGCACCCAAGGAGTGGAACTACTAGCAGCAAACTGTGGAAAGGCTTCTAGAACATACTTTCCAGAATGAAACCTAAACTATTGCCTCTAAAAAAAAAATCTTTTTATTAATTATCTCTGAAGGAAGATTCAATTACTGCCTTTAGTAATGCATCTCAGTGTCTTATAAATCACTAGAAAGTTTAATTCAGTGGAAATTTTCAGTCAGTATATTATGACTACATAAGGTCTGAAGATGCACAGAAAGGAAATAATCTGTATTATTTCCTGATTCCCTAGGCTAAATCAGACACTCTGAATCATCTCCATAATAATAGAACAGAGTCTGCAAATCTGTGTTGCTTCATTTAAAAGAATATGTTTTTTAAACTTTCATATATTTTTATTAAATTGTTAATTTTTAAAAACGTATTTCCTCCAGAAGAAAGGTATTCAAATGATAAATTCTTTTTAGCCTCATGCACACACAGGCCTCAAAATCATTTTTTCTTGTCTTGTGTCTCCAATGGAGGAGAACAAATGAAGACTATGTTAACATTACAAATCACTGACATTTAGACTAGAAATTCGGTCCTTAATACATGTTATGATTTGTAACCTAGAGATAAATAAGATGTTAGAAAAGGTAGCTGGCCACCGATTGAAATAATAGCTACAATGCAGGAAAGCTGCTTTCCAATAAAAGTCTATCACAGTTTCTGCTGCATCCGTCTATAACTGCCCAGTAGACTCAGTTTCTTGTGCCCAGCCTGGATTCAGAAAATACCTATTGAACTGAATTTAACTGATAATTAGAAAGAGGCGTGGGAAGACAGTGAAGATCCAGGAGAGGATATTGCAGCCCACAAGCATGACTGTGTGTACTGGGGATGCTCAGAAAACCTACACATCTTGAGGATGTGAACATCTTTCTTTAACCCTTCATCGCCCTGTTTACAAGGTATAGAAACATAAATATATAATATTTATACAATATGCTGAGATATGGTGTGATACAATACAGCATATAGAACAAAATCATACAATATCATATGGACCAGTACCCATGAATAATCCATCATCTTGCCTCTCTCTACCTTTCAAATTTCACTGCAGATCTTGCCTCTTGTTCACTGCAATCCAGCCACTCTGGTTTTCTTTTAGTTTCTCAATTCTGCCAAGCTTATCCCCACCTCAGAGCCTTTTTAACTACGTTTCCTCTTCCTGGGCGGCTCTTCTCTCAGATGGCAATCAGCTTTTCATCATTTAGGTCTTATTCCAATGTGACCCCTCCCCCCAAAAAAAGTCTTTCCTTACCTGCCCATCAAAATTACCCCCTTGTCAGTAGTTCTTTCATTTATTCTGTTTTACTTTCCCTATAGCACACTATCCCTACCTGAGGTTAACTTGTTTGCATATGTAGTTATTGTCTGCCTTCTTACAGCTAACCTGTGGATTCCTTGAGAGCAGGGACCCTGTTTGCTTTGTTCATGGCACTGGCCCCAGGACCCAGAAAGGTACCAGGCACACAGTAGGTCCTCAGTAACCAATTAACAAATGAAATAATGAAAATATACCTGCTCAATTTAAAATCCCTCAGTTCCAAGGTTTCTGCAAAGAATGTAACAAATGCACCCCCTGTTTTACCAAATTCAGAATCCTGACTATTGGGTTTACTTAAAAGTGGGGGAGGGCAGAAAAAAATGAAATATTTAGGATGAATATTAGAGAGCTGATCCCACTGCAAAGTGAACGCTATTATTTTACATATTTTTAATCACACTGATCTGATCCATTAAAAACTAAAAATAAATCCTTCCACTATTTTTACAGTAAGCACTAATTTAATTATATTCTGTTACTACAGCCATTGCATTATTTTCTATTCAAATTGCCTTGTACTTTTCTAACAATGATATGAGCTATCTCAATATGTTACAGGTATTCTTGTAGCCTGAGAAACAGTCAGAGGTAAAACACAAAATGAACATATTACTGTATAAAATGCTTATAAAATGTGATTCCTTCTCTCAGCCAGAAAAAGGAGACACAACACATTAGGTCAATCATCAGGAGAGTAAAAGCCCACGAACAATGCGTCTGTGTTATGCTTGAATCCGGCTCTCTTACTACAATCTGAATAACTGTGTTTTACTGAATATATATTTAAAGGAGAAAGCTATCCTTTAAAAAATAAATTCAAGAATCATTCAAACACAATTTTACTGGCACAATTTCGGAATCTATCGTGAGGTATTCCAAGTTAAATTTAAAACTCCTCATTTTTCAAGCTGACCTGTTACAACTAATAGGTTTTAAAACGATGAACAGCCACAGAACTATAAAAAATTCCACTTTATAAAACCAAAGATCATTCTATCTGAAATGAACTTTCATTTTTAAAACGTTGTGCATTTGGGAAAAAAAAATGCTCCTGGAAGCAATGGTCATTTTCCATGAAAGAAAATATTACTGGGATACAGCAGTAGCACAGAAGTGAAATATACACTGTCAAAGAAAAGCTGTTTTGCTATTTGGCGAATACAGAGCTAGTTTCCGTATGATGGGTAGGAGAGAAGGGGAGGGGAGACTCCAAGATTATGTTCAGAAAAATCAGGAGAGACAGAACTACGGTATTAGAGCAAGTAAATAATCACAATTTATTATCTACTTTTAAGACCCTTTCTACTGAAGTGTAGAACTTTAAAATGCAGTAAGACTGTGGTTAAAGAAGCATCTCAAACCACATCTATTTGCACACAGTAGGACAAAAACTCAGGGGCTAATGGGGCAAAAGGTATAGCTTCCGATGGAATCCTTTGTGGGGTGGGGGAGGTTTCCAAGATCATCCTCAAGTTCGATGATTTGCTAATTTTTGCTCTGTTCTTGGGTCAAAGTAAGTCACAAGGTCAGCTCAAATTCAGAGCGAGAGAAATAAACTCCACCTCTTGATGGCAGTAGAGCCAAACCTCTGTGCAAAGGCCAGCACCAACAGTAAGCAGGGAGAGGAGCAGCTGTGGCCATTTTTGCAAACAACTGACCACTGCGATCTGTGAATGCACGTGGTTATTTTCCAGTGAACCGAGTCTCTGAATAATACAGTGTTGATGGATTAATGAGAGATCTGGCAACTCACTGAGTCTGATGTGAGAGATCTGCTATAGTGATCATAAAAATTGCTATTCCCATGCATGCTCATGGGACATGGAAATTTGCACCTTGGGGTGTACAGCAATGTTCCAACAATTGTGAGGGGTCTAATCTCCCCCCCGAAGCACCAGTGAGAGACAGATCACACACAGGAAGAGCAACACAAGGCCGGCAGCATGCGTGCACAGCAAAGTGAGAGGTTAGGAAGCTACCATCACAAGCACTGGGAAGAGGGGGACACTCCCTGAAGAATGGACTGGTGGGAACATGTGACAGAGGAGGAACCCGGCCTCAACCTGAGGGAGGAGCAGGGCTCGTGGAGCAGGGAGCAGGGGAGGGGACATCCCAGAAAGGAGCTGTCGTGCACAACAGGGGCCACGCGGAAAAAGAGCAAGATGTGTTTAGGTAACTAGTTCACTGAGAAGGAAGTGAGAACAGAAGAGAGTAGGAGTCAGAGGGTAGCCAGCCTGTGTGAATGCTGAGTTACGAGTTTGGCCTTACAAATGCTGGAGAGGATACGGAGAAAAGAGAACCCTGGTTCACTGTTGGTGGGAATGTAAATTTTGCAGCCCGCATGGAAAACAGTATGGATCCTCCTCAAAAAAAAATAAAAACAGAACTACCATATGATCCAGCAATTCCACTCCTGGGTATATATCTGGAAAAAATGAAAACACTAATTCAAAAAGATACACGTAACCTGATGTTCATAGCGGGGCTATTTACAACAGTCAAGACATGGAAGCAACCTGTATGTCTAACAACAGATGAACGGATAAAGAAGATGGGGTATATATACACAATGGAATATTAGTCACACACACATAAAAGGAATAAAATTTGGCCTTTTGCAGCAACATGGATAGACCTAGAGAATATTATGCTTAGTAAAGTAAGTCAGACAGAGAAACACAAACGCTGTATGATATCACTTATATGTGGTATCTAAAAAATAATACAAATGAAGATATATATGCAAAACAAACAGGCTCACAGATACAGAAAATAAACTTGTGGTTACCATAGGGGAGGGGGAAAGGGAGAAGGGTACGTTAGGGGTACGGGATTAATAAGACAAACTACAATGTATAAAAGAGGTAAGCAACAAGCATACGCTGCATAGCACAGGGAATTATAGAAATTATAATAATTTATAATGGAGTATAATCTGCAAAAATACTGATTCGCTATGCTGCACAAATGAAACATATAGTATTGTAAATCAACTATACTTCAATTTAAAAAGATATTTCAGCCTTTAGCTTCTTCACTTAGATGTGAGGCCTAGACCCTGGACTAGGGTGATGGGAAGAGGGCTGACAGCAGAAAGACACTGAACAAGCAAAGGGACTTGGCGACTGAATGGATTTAGAGCAAGGACAGAAAAGGAAAAATCAATGGCTGTGAGAGTGAATCTGACAAAATCATGGCATCACTGACAGAAACAGAAAGAAAGAGCTGACTTAGGGACAAGGATAATGACTTTGGATTTAAATATGATGAACTGAAGGTGACAATAAGCCACCTGAAATGTTTTCAGCTATGTATTAACTGTGTGACCTTGGGAACATAATTTACCATCTCTAAGCTCAGTTTTCTCATCTGTAAAACAAGAATAATAATAGTGTATGACTCATTAGGTGACTGTGAAGACTGAATGAAATACTGGCAATGCCCAGCACTCACTAATGACAGATGTTTTGGGCATCATTATTTTTCTTCTTATATTTGACAAACTGCCCAATAACTTTTTTGTCACATGAACTTATGACTATCTGATACACCTCTTATCAGGGTTTTTTTGTTCTTTGGTTTTTTCCAATACAACTGAGGTAAGTCAAAACACTCTATTCTAATTGCAGTTCTTGTAAATTTTCCACAGCATTAGAGTCTGGGCAATTTACAACCTGGAGAAGCCTCCAAATGTGTGACAAATTCATCACTGCAAACCATTAAACCTACTATGTCAGCTGATCCAGCTGGATTAGATGTGAACATCTGACAGCTATGGTTTTCCCTATGAAGCAGTAGGTCTACATGGGGCTTCTTTACATTGAAAAAAAAAAAGGAAAGAAAAATATTGTACATAATTTAATAATAATTTGCAACATATTAAGGATCCCTGTGAGACGACAGTTTTCTGCTTTGCTTTGTTTGTTTGGGGTATAAGAAAATAAGAGTAAAGAGTGTAAGATTCTGGAGTAATAAGGTAGCCATGAAGAGAACATTAGCAATGGGGAAACTGAGAGAAGGTAAATTCCAGGTAAACCTGAGAATCTAACATCTTAATTATTAGTAATGCTGGGCAGTGAAACACAAATATCTATCATGTACGTAGTAGGTACTTAATAAACATCTGTTAAATAATGTTGAATGAAACTGATGATGGTGACTGATGAAACTGATGATGGTGACTGATCTTCAGTGAAACTGATGACCAGATTATTTGCTGGTCCTTTTCTCCATTTCTGGTGATTAGTTCACTGTGCTATTAATCACAATTTTCTTTAAAGAGTAAGTACACAAAAGGCATTGAAACAGAGAATCAAGGTATTTAAAGCTAGAGAAGAAAATGAGATCCAGGGAGGTTAACAGACTTGCCTAAGTCAATGCCTCATAATATGAGATCCAAGCTTCAACAACTAACCAACAGCCCTGTGCACATCCCACCACCCTGCTATGGAGAAGAGAGTTATGGAGAAACTCAAGCCAGTCAATTTTGTGATTTATTTGAAGGTCTAACAAAAGATTGTGATGATTAGATGGATTCTGAGAAACATGGATTTCAATTATTTAAGCCATGAATGTTTCTCATTATGATGTTTAAACAGTTCATGACAGTCTAAAATACAGATTTTTTTTTTGCCATTAATGCAGCCTCATTTTACAGTATTGTAGTATGAGGTTTTTGATGTTTTTATCAAAAGATTTTATGACCAAATTGTCAGAAATCAGGGAATTTTATAAAAAGTATACAATTTAGCTTAAGTGTTTTCATATATCCACAGCCTTAGGTCCATGAAAAGGGTTATAGCCATAGATTATATAGCTCTATTTTTGACTGCGAAAATTTATATGCTGTCCAGATCTTTATTCTATTGAAATTGAACTGGAAAAGGCCCTTAAATAAAATGATTCCTTCAAAATCTATAAATTGTAGTAGATGTGACTCAAGAGTTCAAAGAGATTCAAAATCCCTTTCAAGGGGGCACATGGGGAGAGATGTAAAAGGGAAAGAAAGGTGAAGAGCCTACCTTGGGTGATGGGTAGGCTTATTTGTGTTTCCAATCTGGAGCCAGACTATCTCGATAAAAGCCAAATTCTATCACTTACTGTGATCTTAGCCAGGTTACTCGGCTGCCCTGTGCCTCAGTTTCCTCAGCTATAAAACAGGGGTAATAATGGCAGCCACCTCATAGGGTTGCTGTGAGAATCAAAGTTAAGACAAGCAAAGCATTTAGAATGGGGCTTGGCGTACAGTAAGCACTCGGTGTGTTATCTCCTTAGATCACACCCTCAGGTCTACTTACCTTTCCTGCTCCATCTCCTACTCTCCTCCACCCACTCTTTCTCTATGCTCTTTTCTCTCCTGGATGTCTTTCCTTCCAGAGATTCTTCAAGTCCTAACGCAGTTGCTAAATTCCTGGATTATCCTGGCTGAATTAAATTCTCTTGCCTCTTAGTTCTTCTAAGATAGGTACCATTTTCTACTTTATCTTACAGTCAGTCTGCGAAAGACTGTCCCTGTCTGATTTGTTCCTGTAGCCCTTGAAAGTACCCTCCTCAGTGCCTTGCACATGGCACTCAGCCAAGTATTTGTGGACTAAACCAATATATAGGGAGAGTTCTCTTCTCCTGCCTTATCAACTTGTAGCTGTTATTATCACTATTAAAAAGGAGGAAAGGCAGGGCCTAGGAGGCCCAAACTATTGATACAAAGCTGAGGCAAACACCATGACTGCCTTCTGGAATAAAGCATAATTTATGAAATGCAAAGCTAATTTAATATGATGAAAACTCAGAGAATTTCTGGAAAAAAATCAACACAGAATAAAACCTCAGGTTTGAAACGAAGACAGGCTGGTCACTACCCAGACTGGGAAGGGTGCAGTAATATTACTGTCATCTCTCGATTACCCATTGTGAAGAGGTGTGGCCCTTTCAAGATTAAAAAAGTCAAAATCCTCTTATGTTCTCCTGCCTCTTGCTCTCCGACAGTCCTGACACCTTCATAAAATCGTTAATAAACAGCCAGTGCCTACAATGGGACAAGCAGAGTGTTTGACATGCATCCACTCATTTGATCCTTCAAACAACCCTGTGATGTCAGGTCTCTTAATATCTGTTATTTACAGATAAGGAAACAGGTACAGAGACGTTAAATAACTTTCCCAAAGTTTCCTGGCTAGCTCAACTCATCTTATTTCAACCCATCTCCCCACATTTATTGTCCTATATGGGGGTGGGAAGGGAATATCTGGAATACTCAACTGCTGGTGGTAAAAAGGGCTAGAAGAATTCTTCAGAAGCACATCAGGTCTGGTCTGGTCAGGCTGGGCAGGAAGGGCCAATCGTGAGAATTGCAATGAATTTCAGGGGTCAAAGGAACTCAGTGAACTCAGGCTAGATCTCCAAACCCTGGGGGATCCAAGCTGGTAGGCCAAGCAATGGACTCTCTGGACAACCGGGAGTATGAGGGGTTCAGCAGACATTCCAGGTGACACAGTCATTTCAGAGCAAGAATCAGCCAGAAGCTGGGAGAAGGTGGCGTCCTGGTCATCAAGGCAGGACGCTAGAAAAGGGAAGTTAGAGTTTGGGACAAGTCTCTGTGCTAATCAGAAAACTGTAAGAAGCTGGATGTGCTGAGCTGGACGTACACTGTGGGGTTAAGAAGGTAAGTTTGGGTGGGGGTCGCCTGGATCAATCCAGATAGAGGTTACTCTTCACACTGTTACAGGAGACACCAGGTAAACCACAAATCCGATCACGTTGCTTCCCTACTTGAGACATTTCAATGGCTTCCCTTTGTCCTCAGGATAAGTTCAAACTTCTCGGCAACTTACAAGGCCCTTTGTGATCCGGCCCCTGCTGACCTCTCCGGTCTCATCACTCTGCATTTACTCCTCTGCATTATCTCTGCATTTATCCCCCACCCACCCAGGCAAACGAAAATGAGTGTATTGAACAGCAGGCTAGCTATTGCTAACAATTCTTATTCAAAGGGCCGGGTTTCCCTACTGACCTCTGCAGATGCGCTCTGCCTAGGACACATTCTCTCCCTCTCTGCCTGGTTATTTCCATCCTTCAGGTCTCCCATTAGCCATCACTCCCTCTGAAGTCAGCCTCGGTGCCCCTTCCCCAGCCTGCACTCAGCAGCCTTCCTGTATATTCCCATGGTGCTCCGTAGGCATCTTTCAGGATTAACCATCTTGGATTCTAACCACCTCTCTCCCCAACTAGACTGCAAGTTTCCTGGAAGGCAGGGCAATATCTGTCTTGTTTACTTTTATATATTCCCAATGTGTGCAATGCAGACATCTATTTGTTTCCAAAACAAAGAAAGATACAAACCTGAGGATAGAAGAGGGCAGGGCAGAGCCACCTTCTCTAGTGATTAGGGTGCAAAGAGAAGACAAGAGTACCCGGTGCTCACCTAAACGTCCATCCACAGAAGAATGGATAAAGAAGATGTAGTACATATATACAATGGAATAGTACTCAGCCATAAAAAGGAACGAAATTGGGACATGTGTAGAGACGTGAATGGACGTAGAGACTGTCATACAGAGTGAACTAAGTCAGAAAAAGAAAAACAAATATCGTATATTAACGCATATGTGCGGAATCTAGAAAAATGGTACAGATCAACCAGTCTGCAAGGCAGAAATAGAGACACAGATGTAGAGGACAAACATATGGACACCAAGACGGGGGGAGTGGGGGTTAGGTGGGATGAATTAGGTGATTGGGATTGCTATAATACATTACTAATAAGAAAAAAAAATCAAATTGTACACTTTAAATATATGCAGTTTATTGTATATCAATTATATCTCAATAAAAGTCCTTAAAAAAAAAGTACATGGTGCTCATGAAGAGTGAGGTGAGGACCACACAGCCAAGCAGGGGCCCAGGGAGGATTTGCAAACATTACCAAATATCTGGAGGGGGTCTAAATTTCAGTCACTGATTTGAAAGCTATACACAAGTGTGTCCAATGCAGTCACAGAAATATAGGGGTCTCCTGAGTGCCCATGTCACCTCGGGTGTTGAGAGCTTCTCATGGAAGATGTGAGAGTCTGACTCCAGGGTTCTTACCATGTGGGGAGAAGCAGGAAGAATGACAGTGAAGAGGGAAACACAACATTCAGAAAAGTTAAACTGTTCTCTCTTGGGAACTGACATGAGCCTATATATAAGTAAAGCAAAGCGTTAAGTAAAGAGAACCCAGGACGCCATGGTATATTTGAATGTGGCAAAGAGGAAACTATAAAGCCCATTTTGTTTTAATCATTAACAGAAGTGCACCTAGTTCACATGCTATGGATAAGGCCGGGGTGAGGTGCGGGGGGGGGGCGGGGGGGACGGTGGGAATGGAACATATTAATCTGAGGCTATTCACTTTGTGATAGATTAAAACAAACAACTTTTAGCAACACTATGAAGCCAGCTAGTAAAATAAATAGAAATGAAGTCCAAGGAATTTAAACACGAAAACTTGGGGCTTGGGGGTGGGGAAAGAATTGCACAAAGCAAAACAGACAAAATACAAGGCTAACCAAACAAAAGCGAAATCAAATAAATAGGCATTGCCGTGTGCCCTGGAGGACTGCCAAGGAGAGTGAATTTCAACAAAGAATGCTTCTGCTAGCAGTTTGGAAAACTTCAATCCCAGAAAGGCAGGAGGAAGGCTGCAGCCACCCTGAGCGACACAGGGAGCGTGCGGCCAAGAGGCAGCAGATCACACATTATTTCAGGTTCTGTAGACAAACACTAGATCTTTCCCCTAGCAAGGCACGAACAGGCAGCCCACTCCCTCCCCAAGCCCTCCCACGTACCCCATACACAGCCAGTTATGAGAAACAGTCTACGTCTTAGGTGAGAAATTTACAACACCTGCAGCAGCTTTCTCTTCTCCATTTGCAGATCAAAAGACCATTGTAAATACCTCTAGGCTACCATGCTAGTATCCAAAGTGTTGAGATGAACCCAGTCCCCTGGAGCCCAAGCTGAACAAAGCATCAGCAGTTATCTGTGAACTTGGATGCTGAAGACAGAGCCGTGGGCTTGGTGCTGGGCCCCCTGGAACATAGTCCTAAAAGCAGTACTGTGATCCTCGCACAGATTACCACCACCACCACCACAGCAGTCCCCGTTGCCTGAGCATTCATCCCATGGCAGGCAAAGAACAAGGCTCTTGGCATGAATTACCCCTATTAAGCCCCCAGTGAACCATTATTATCTTAATTTTATAGCTGCCCACTCTACAGATAAGGAAACCAAGGCAAGTTAAGATATTGATACTTTTCAAAGGTCTCACAGCCAACAAGCGATGGAGCAGGGATTTTGATACAGACAGACTTATTTCAGGACAAGCTCTCTTAACCAGCAGACTTGCCAGAAACCCAGTAAAAGAAGGTGACTAACCAACAAGCACTTACCAATGGTGGGCATGGTGTGTAGCAAGAACTCTGCTACGTTAAACCGGGGTAAAACGGTTTCCTCGAAGGAAAAAAAAAATGAGGAAGACTAACTAGAATTCCTTTTACTTATTCTGTAAAAAATTCTTGAACTTTATTAGCCTTTAAGGAAAAAAGGCTCCCTACTCTTTAATATCTACCACATCTCTCCAACAAGTATTTAGGTTGCGCAAACCCTCAAGTAAACTAACAAAACAAACCGAGAGGAGAGTTGATAACGTATAGCTCAGTGGCTTTTTGGGGGTTGGCATTACCCAAAATGCAGACTTAGCTCCAAACACTGGGAGACCTGCGAATCTGAAGCTCCTTACGATTTCCTCAGCATAGCAATGCTTTCGCCTGAAATTTCTGTATTGCTGTCTTTATTGAAATTTCTGTACCTTAATGTGTGTTTTTTTTTAATATGACCTATTTTTTTTCCAATGGGACGGATGGGGGGGGGATCACAAATGCATATTTAAAGTCACAAGGATATTTAAATTCTCCCAAACTTTGTCATACATTTTTAGGTAATTTCTTTTTGAAATGAAAGATAAAAACGTGTGCGCATGATTAACTTCATCATGAAAGAATACTAGGCAGTTGCTTAAGAAACGAGAACAACAAAGGAATAAACTACTGCAGGCATCACCAGGACTGGAATGACACTGCTCTGTGTACTCGATTTCCATGGCAACTAGCAATGGGAAGATGAATGTTTCATAGTCACTCCGCTCTGCGGTACACATCTATAAATCAAACTTACATAAAGAGCACGAGATTTCTGCTGTAGGCTGTACGCAGAGCCGGTTTATTTTCCTGTTACTGTATAATTATGGAAAAGAAACACAAAACAATGAGGTCATTTTGAGTGGGGAACAAACTCAGAAATTACTAATACACCTGCGGCACAGAATGCCATCCATCTCACAGGAAACGAGAAGCAGGCGAGGCAGACGGTGGAAACCCTGCCTGCCTCTGCCAGGTACAGGTCCAGGCGCTCATTTGCTCTGGCTGAGAATTGCAGGTTATGTGCCTGGCGTGGGCTCCCTCCCCGTGCTCTCCTCTGAAACGTCTGAAGGGGCACTTTAATTAACTGCCTCCCATACACTGCAAGTTTTCACTCTGACAAGTGGGGCAGAAATGATACTCCATGTTTAGTATGAAAGTTTACTGAGGCTGAACAAGCACACACTTGTTTTTATTTACACCCAAAATGGCTCATCTTGTGGAAGTTAGGATGGAAAAATAATGCTTTGGCACTGAATTGGGAGCCAGGAGGCTTGAGTCTTGACCCAGGTCTACGTAACCTTGGTTAAGCCATGAAGTTCGGGTAGCCTCCATTTTCTTGGCTACATTACGAGCGATGCTGTATGTGATTTTTAGAGTCTTTGCCACCATCTGCTTCCATGATTTTGTATCTCGAAAACTCAAAGGTCTGAATCAATCAGATCTAACCAAAGATATTAGCTGCGCTATTCCTAAAAAATATATACCTTACACAGTTATACTTTTAAATTCTATATTGGCTAAAGCACCTAAGTTATGATTGTCATTGCACTGAAGCTTTCTTCTGACTTGTTTCAATCTTTCAAACACAGAAAGTGGAAAACTTAAAGCTGGAAAACATGAAACTATCAGAGTTTTAAATGCAAAAAAAAAAAACTGTTATAATCCTAGAACTGATTTTTATAATATTACAAACAATACGTAAATTTAAATAATCTTCCTATTACCTAAATAAGGGCTGCCTATCAATTCCTGCCAAACAGGAAGTGTCCTGCTTCTTGAAGTCTGTAGCTCTCAGAGACATGGTGAGGCTTTCCCGGACTTCATCTCTGGAACAGTCATGCTCAATAAATTTTGTGGAACAAATAAGTGGATGGATGAACAGACTCTTAGTAACACCTCTGCTACGCCTTTCAGAAATCTTATGTTCCCTTCCTCAATCTTACATGTTTAGGCAGATTCAGACCAACACATACATACCCCCGGGACAGACAGGCAAATATCTGAAAACCAGATATAACTAGATAAGTATCTCTTTTGTGAGTCTGTGAGTCTACAAAATCCTTGTGAAACTTTACAAACTAGAAATGGCTTTTCATTAGTGCAGCACCGTGCATTATCAGAGAGGACCTCCCGCCCTGAGGCCCTGGCTAAGTCCGGGGTATCGTGGGGGCTCAAAAATGACTGTCACATTCTCTGTCTCAAAGGAGGGAAGTGTAGGGAAAACAACACCCAGCAAGCAAGCAGTTGGCACCTTGTCTAAAGCTTATACCAACTCTGGGGAAAAGATGTTATCATCCCCATTTTACAAGTTGGGAAAACTGACCTATAAAGAAATTGATATGTGACAGTTATGAAAAATGTAGGGAAATTCAAAACCTGCTCTAGAGTTTTGAATTTCCTGACATCCTGAATTGGTAGGCAGCCCTCATTTAGGTAACAGGAAGATTATTTAAATATTCTTTACATTATAAAAATCAGTTCTAGGATTATCTGTTTAAAATGTGGTTTTGTTTATTTGTCTTTGTTCCTTTTTGACTTTTTAAAACTCTGATAGTTTCATTAAGTTTTCCACAACATATTCTATGTTTGGAAGACTGAAACAAGTCAGAAGAAAGCATCAATGTGATGCTAAAATCCTAAAACACTATTAATTAGGTGCTTTAGCCAGTATAGAATTTAAAAGTATAACTGTGTAAGGTATATATTTTTAAGAATAGCACCAGTAGGGGAAATCCCTGGCAGGTGGTTAGAACTTGGTGCTTTCACTGCTGGGACCCAGTTGCAATCCCTGGTCGGGAACTAAGATCATACAAGCAAGAACAAGCACAAGTAAAATCTTCGGTTAGATCTGACTGACAGATTCAGACCTTTAAGTTCCTAACTCCAAGACCTCTGTGATCTTCTGACTGCATCTCAGGACACATTCAAGCAACAGACTGTTGCTCTACTGGGCTTCCTGGGTGCTAAAAAATAGAGAGTTAAACACACCTAGCCCCTAAAAAGCACAATAATAGTAAAAAAAAAAGAAAAAGAAAAGAAAAGAAAAAAAAGTAGTAATAATATAAAATCATGTTTCTTAAATTCACCATGCTAGCACAAGTTACGGCCCGCACTTCCATTCCCAGTCAGCAGGCTAAGGGCTAGTTCCAGGATGAAGCCAGGTGTCACACAACCATGCAATTTCCAGTATGTGAACCCTACAGAAGCCAATGACATCTTTGCAGAATTTTACTAGAAATGTATTCTGCCATCCATCAAAGATACTCGGGTTGGTTCCTAAGCTTAGGAGATGCAGTAATTTGGGCACACATCTTTGGCACTGACTTCTTGAAAACTAATAAAAGAACATGTATTAAGAAAGCCTCCAGGTGAACCTCCTAGCCTTCCAGTTAGTTTCTTATCAGAGTTTTTAGCTCCACCAACTGGTTAAAGAGATCAGCTACAAATCTGCTTGGCTCTCAATCTGCTTTATTCATTAAAAGGAGATCACTCATATACTTCACATTTAATTTATGGTAAAGTAATTTATTTCAGTCATTAAAGAAAATAAGAAATGCCTTTCTTTGTCAGTCAAATAAAAATAATCCACTTCGGCTTTTTCACTTAAGAAGAGGGTATATTCTGCTTAGTTAGTCATCAGAGGAAAGTAAATCTACCTACTAAAGCTAATTCGATTTATTCTACCATAAGCTCACACTCAAAAAGCAAAGACTAAGAACTACAATGAAAGCAAGAAACTGAGAGATGGCATAACTAAATGGTATTGAATACTATGAGAGGCTACAGTGTCTACATAAGATTCATTTCATTAGAAATAAAAACGACTGAGGAAGTAATTTCACTTTTTAAAATTAGAGATTTTTGTACCAAGATTCCTACTCAGAGAAGAATGCGTCCATGTGACATGTGAATATTTACTGCCATTTATCTTTCCCTCCTATTTAGTTGAACCACATCTAGCAATGGAAGGTGTACAGACAGCACAAATGAACCTTAGGGTTCAAATCTGATTTCTGTACAATGAATCAATTTATGAAAATAAGTATTCCTAAGAACTACGTCCAATTTTTTCCCCCTAAACAACCCATCCATGGATACAAGTTGTCTACGAAAGGTACATCCAGCCACTCGTTGTCATGACAAGTTTGTAACCGGCAGAATGATGGCCCCACACTGTAATAAATTTGGTCACTAACAGAAATCTCTTTACTAGATAATGTACGAGAGAGAAAGAAAAAGAAGGTTCCATCTAATTTATTAAATTTGACTCTGATAGCAGAGTTCTGTTAAAAGCTTTCTGACAAAGAGTTTAAAACGACTTTAGTAATTTTATGATGATAGCAGTTTAAATCTCTACACAAATGTGTAGTCGAGTTCATATTTTTTAAAGCCTACAACTCTAAATCTGCAACTGAAAGTCCAGTAAAGAAGATAATTTGAGGGGGGTTTCCCTGGTGGCTCAGTGGTTAAGAATCCACCTGCCAGTGCAGGGGACACGGATTCGATCCCTGAGTCGGGAAGATGCCACATGCCACAGAGCAACTAAACCTGTGCACCACAAGTACTGAGCCTGAGCTCTAGAGCCTGTGAGCCACAACTATTGAGCCCACGTGCCACAACTACTGAAGCCCACATGCCTAGAGCCCATGCTCTGCAGCAAGAGAAGTCACCGCAATGAGAAACCTGCGCACCACAATGAAGAGTAGCCCCCTGCTCACCGCAACTAGGGAAAGCCCGTACGCAGCAACAAAGACCAATGCAGCCAATACATACATACATACATACATTTATTAAAAAAAAAAAGATAATTTGCAACAGGCCCAGATAAAATTAAGGACCAGCAGCTGCCCTACCCAATTTAACACGCAATTTCAACATGCAAACTTTGATCTTCATTCTGTTCCTTTGCTCATTTATTTACTCATTCATTCGCTCACATATCCACTGAATAATCTCTCTCCGGCAAACACAGTTAAATTTCTGCTAAACGGAAACAAGAATAAGACTCTTCTGCTGTCCCCTCCTCTGCACAGATGACAGCCTTGATATGTAGTCTCCCAGGCAGAGAAGATTTCCATTTGAAATCATGAACGGATTACCAGGAACCTTAACAATAAGAAGACCTGGGTTAAGAATAGCACTTTATAACTTTTTATTGTTGTTTCTAAATATGTCCTTTAACATGACTCTTGAATGACACTTAAAGCTAAGTGTGTTTAGACATTTTAACTGTAAATTCTATCTACTCTACTAATATTAGACAGGAGTACTCTCAAATCAAAAAATACAATTTTGAGGTGTAACAAAAACATCTGTCTGTTAACAAGGACCAGCAACATGACTGCCATCAAAAAAAAAAAGTCAATTACTTATCAATTTCCTACCCTTTCATCTTTAACCAAAAGATAAAATAATTGAGAAGAAAGTCCCATTTGGCTTGAGGTTAGCAATAAAGGAGCTCAGCTTTATCTGTAGAATGGGTATGCATAAGAGCTGATGTGTAGGATCACTGCATCGATTCAGTAAGGCAATACTAGCAGGTGTTCTAATGACTGGGAACCGCCATCACTGGCACTGGGTTGGCACGGTGTCAGGAAAGCTGGGGAGGAGCAAGCATTAAGGACAGGGTGCTGGGACAGAGTGCTGAATGCCCTGAGAAGCTGGCAAGAATAAAAACTTGGAAAAAGGACGGGGGCAGGGGGGCGAACTGGAGGAACTTAGGTGGGGAGCTGTGGCCTTCTAGGCTGGGGAGACTGAAGTATATCTCAGGCAGTGATGTTAGTTATCAACAGGAGGGGGACTGACTGATGGAGAAAGGTCTTAGAAGAAGGGGAGGGGATGAGACAAGAACAAAGGGGAGGAACCAGAAAAAAACTAGAAACAGAGTTGAAGGAAAATAGTGAACTCTGGACGTGAAGAGGAAACCCAGGCAGAGGCATGACCCTGTCCATGACGCAGAAGGCAAGGTCACCTGCAATGCACAGCAGTGGGAAAGGTTTGGTACAAGTGTGACAGAGAGCAAGTCGATCTCATGGTGTGTGACATGCGCATGAGCTGGCTTGGGGTGTTATACCAAGAATTCTGAGTCTCATAAGAAAAGCGCAGGCCATGGGTGTAAGGAGGGGACAGCGATGGCACACACGCCAACCATCTGCCATCCCTGAAACAGGGAACTGAGAACAGATGAGCTGAAGTTCCCCTGGATGGCAAGAAGGGCACGACACGACTTGAGTGACAGGTACACCAGATTTCAGAGCGAAAAGGAAAGCATTCTGGAATTACATAGCACCAGGGCTGGGGAACTGTGTACAGAGGATGGATTTGAGTGGTCCAAACACTTTGGTTAAGTAGGCACAGCAGTTTCTGCCTGACCTGAGAACATGGTTCCAATCTGGGATAGGCAGCCGGGGGAATCAAGGCAGGCAGCTGGGACTGAAGCAAAAGGATCCAGGAAGGTGGACACAGAGCTCTGAGATCTCTCAGACACACCTGTTGGGGGGAGGAGAGGGAGAGTACTGATTGTGGTGTGTTTGGAGGAGGAGGTAGATGCATCACAGATAGAAGACAAAGGCAAAGCTCGCTCCAGGTCTCAGATTGGCGAGGAGCAGCTCCAACGACCAGCGCACACTCAGGAGCCCGCAGTACAGTACAGGGCGCGGGTCAGAACCAAGGTGAAGCTCTGGACGGAGGTTCAGCCTGAGGCCTAGGTTATAAGTGAAGATGAAGAGGGGAAAGTGGTGCAGCTAAAGAAAACAGAGGTGGGGGATGTGGAGGATACAGCAGGGGAGGAAGAAGAAAGATGGAGGCCAACCTGAGGGTCCAGCAGCCATGTTTAGCCACCAGGAACTAGTCGTAGGATTGTACCATCCTTAGTCCCATGGAGGCGAAGGGGGAAAGGTGAGTGATGGGTGGGAAAGTGATGGTTAACAGTGATAGCGCCTGTTCTGCCTCTCCAGGGGTCAGCTTAGGAACAGGCAAAGCATAGGAAGTAAGAGCTGTAGGGCACTGAATTCCTACTTTTCCATGATCTTCTCCAGCAGCAGGTTGTAACCAAGGAGGGAAGACAAGCTGGAAATGGTAAAAGACGATGCTAAGCTCACAGCAACTGATTAAAAGGGTCTTGCAAGTGAATCAAAGTACAGTCCTGCCTTATAAAGAAGAGAACCATGAATCCAGCTTAGCATTCACACCCTAGCTAAGATAACAAAACCCCAGTTGTCAATTTTAAACATATTTTGCTTTTCCAGTTGATTTGGCAAAATCTTTTGCTATTGTGATATAATTCCAAAGGCAACAGACAAAACCCTTGCGTTCCTATCAGAGCAACCTGACCTGGAATGTCTGCTACCTTTTTATGTGATGAAATGTTGCATCAGCTTCCCTTTGTACATTTTTGTAAATAGTTCCTTTCATTTATGGGCAGATAATCAAACGAAATCTCATATGTAACAATCTGAACCAAACCAATTCACATGAACAGGGAAAAGCTATAAAACTGCACAACTGGTTTATCAAGAGCACTTCCGGGCAGAGTGAACGTGCCTTGCCTCCCCAGGCTTACGGCAAGCATCTGGGGATGCAAAGGCATGCCTGGTTCCTACCCTCGGGACGTTTATAGTCAGAAGAAGTGAGAGCGGAACAGAACAGTGATAAACAGTACAAGCAAATCTTGGTTCCATTACCCAGCAGCATCAGGCAAGTCCTTTGACCTCACCAAGCTTTGTCCACATCTGTAAAATGGGGGCAGACACAGCCGAACCCAGGAGGTTCCTAAGAAGATTCCTTCAGCACAGGGTCCTGTACACAGTAAACACTCTGTAAATGTCAGTTGCCAGTGTTACTATTATTAGATGCATTGCTCTCGCCAGTGCTGTATAAGTTCTAAGGAAGAACAAAGAAATTTTGTGAGCTGGAGTGATCAGGGAAGGCTCCCTAGAAGAGACAGTTCAGCTAAGTTCAAAGAAATGGATACAGTAGGTATGTGGATGGGCAGTGGAAGAGAAATGAGATAGGATCAGGACACAGCAAGTAAATCAGAAGAGTGGAACAGAATCTTTGATTTGGGCATGCCAGGTCTGTGTGTGGAGGGGCCTTGTATATCAGGCAAAGGGGTCTGGACGTTATCTGGCAGGGGATGAAAAGTCATTGAAGTCAAGAGGTAACATTATATAGAGTAATGCTAATTTACTCTCATTATCCAAAATTGCACGAGGAGGGTGCACCAGTGATTTTCGAACTTTAACAAGTGCATATGGATCTCCTGGGGATCACATTAAAGTAAACACATTTGATTCAGTATGTTTGGAGTGAGGCCTGAGATTAGGCATTGCTAACAAGCTCCCTAATGCTGACGCCGCTGGTCTCTGGAGCTGTGAATGACAAGGATGTATCTCTTCAAGGCAGCCTGATGGAAGAGAATGCGTGGTAGGAGGTAGGTAGACAAGATGGCCAGATGTGAAGTTACAAATTCATAAGTCGGTATGCCAGAGATAAAAACATAGCATTCGAAGCCTTTGATCTTGATTTTTTTTTTTTTTTTTAGGCTATATCTAAGGGGGACAACTGAAACTTGGAAGTGCAACTCTTAATTCTGAGCCTGTCTTTTTTGGTGACATCTTAAAACAATGTTAATTTATATATCTCCTATAAAATATAAATTTCTCTTATTAAATACAAGTTTTTCTTATTTTATAAATACAACACACAGTATTATCAAAATTTTCACCCAGAAGTTAGCTATCTCCTGCAAGAGAAACAGATTCCTCTTTCTATAAAGGAAAATGGAATGAATACACTCATGATGTGTATTCATCACTAACTTCAAGGATGACTAAAAGGGTTCGCAACATTTGGTCACAAGAAAGAAACCGTGGCGGCAGTTTCCTATGTGATACTTGGATTAAAAGAACAACAGCCCTCATGCTATTACAGCAAGAAAAGCGTATTCAACCATATATGAGGAATTGTCATCTCAAAAACTAAACCCAGGGTTGGAGAGCTGTCAGCCCAGTAACTTTCTCTTGAGAGCAGCCTTTGTCATGCTGACAGATCACATCTGTATTCACGCGGTGGTGGATTCTGCATATTATCTGGGACACGCAGAGAAAATCAAGGAGACGGTCATGTCACCCTCTGTGTTAGAGAACCCCACCAGTGGGTTCTGGAACAAGAAGAAGCCTGCCAGGCCATATAGCACAACCCCCTCCTGTCTGAGATGAGGAGAGTGCAGGCCAGAGAGGTTCGGTGATTTGTGGATAGACGGACATGTGGCAGAACTGGGACTAGACTCAAGTTTCCTGATGCCCAGGCCTGGCACTTACTGCACCATGTGATCTTGGCCAGTCTCCTGATCCTCAGCCCTGGCTTTTACTATACTGTGCGATCTTTCTTTTTTTTTTTTTTAAGGCCTTTTATTGAGATATAATTGACATACAATAAACTGCATATATTTAAAGTGTACAATTTGATTTTTTTTTCTTATTAGTAATGTATATATGGCAAGCCAATCTCCCAATTCATCCCACCCCAGCATCCCCCCCCACACACACTTTCCCCTCTTGGTGTCCATATGTTTGTTCTCTACATCTGTGTCTCTATTTCTGCCTTGCAAACTGGTGATTTGTACCATTTTTCTAGATTCCGCATATATGTGTTAATATACGATATTTGTTTTTCTCTTTCTGACTCACTTCACTCTGTATGACAGTCTCTAGGTCCATCCACATCTCTACAAATGACCCAATTTCATTCCTTTTTATGGCTGAGGTGCATGACCTTAATATGGTGCCAGTGTGGCATTTGGTGAGTAAAACAAAAAATACAGAATAAAAAGCCTGTTCACTACATAAGCCATTCATTTACATAAAATTCAGTCACCTAGTTGACACACACAAAACCATGGCATGGGAGTGAGATGATAAATATCCCACTTGTGCCTGTTCTTATTAAGCTCACGTTCTAAAGCTAGAAATAATCGATGTCTACAAATACCTACGTATAAGCATAGAGAGGGGGTGGGTAGGGTGTAGGGTAGGGCCAGCTTTCAGGATAAGAAATATCTTTTTTAACAGCTGCGCCATGAAGGAGGAATAGACTTTGCATCTGGATGGGTTTAACATGAGAAAAGACTACGAAATCTGGACATCCAGAATTTGAAAGAGATTAAGTATTTCTTCCAATCAAATAATACATCCTTGTTAACAAGAACTAATTAGCTTAACTGAAGAAACCAAAATAACACATTCTATTTGAAAACCTATGTAATGAAGTCATTATTCTTCTCTACTTGTTTTCCGGTCCAGTTTCTGAGCTTCAATTCCTGCACCACCAATTCTAAAATTTATACCAGTTAAAAAAAGACTATCCTCAGATGCAAGGATATAATTTTTTTCCAAGGAGCAAAATCAATCAAGAATCCTCTGAAAAACTGGCATTTTCTTAAAATGATTAGCATATAATTATTTCTGTAGCTGGATTTTTAAGGTACAGTTGTATTTAACATATTACATGTGAAGGTCCCCACAGAGAAGAAATTCTGAGGTCAGTTTCAAAAGCTTATGCATATTCATATTCCCCATTCAGTGATCACATGCAAGAAAATAAACAGAAATTTCTGACAGTAAAATCTTGAAACAAAAAAATTGAAACAAAAACCAAGTCATTATCATTGCAGGGAAGGTACAGAAATTCATGAGATAAAAATCAGAAACTCAAGAAGTCTACTTATTTGGTCATTATACTCACACACCAGGTACAGCTGGTAACAGCTATCTACCTATAGTTATGAAGAATGAGATACGATTTCTAGTCTCTTTCATACTTTTCTATACACAGAAGCATGTAGATACTTACAGATCAACAATCATATTCACCAAAGTAGGTACTCATTACAGTAACTGTGATCTTGGTGAGGCCACCTGACTGCACAGAATAATGACGGGGAAACTTTCCATAGTTAAGACATTGTCCAAGAAAATGATATGCAATAAGTCGGCTGCCAGCAGAAAGGAATTACAGGAAGCTAAAGAGCACAGTGAAGAAAAGATGCAAATGATTTGAAAAAATGCATTCTATCTTATGTCACTTTCTTTTGGGCTCCTTGGTTCTAAAGCACTCTTCCATTCAGCCTAACAGAAGAGTATGTTAGTTCACATTACCCAAGCTCATGAGGCCTCTTTCCCCTACAATGGCTGTGATATAAGGCATATGTGATCCTTCTATCAAGAGGGTACCCATCGCTCCCTTTTATTTTATTTTATTTTTTTATTTTTTGGCACACGGGCTTAGTTGCTCCGCGGTATGTGGGATCTTCCTGGAGCTGGGATCGAACCCGTGACCTCTGCATTGGCAGGCGGATTCTTAACCACTGCGCCACCTAGGAAGCCCTCCCTTTTAAAATTACATTCTTAAGCCCCTACCCTACTGACACTCTGGAACTGAAAATATATCATCCAGCAAGTCAGGATGCTCTTATTCTCGATCAATTTTTAATACTCCCAAAAGGAGAGTTAGATATTCTGTTTTTTGACCTTCCCTGTGTAATATGAAGAATGAGATTCTTAGACCAAAAATATCAGATATCACTTTAAATGTCTCCAGTTGTGACTGGAGAACATTGTGGTGCCTCAGTATTTCTGCATTACATTACTATCTGGCAATCCGCCGGCACTCAGAATCTTGGACACTGGTGGGCCTTCTGCACACCCATGTTTCATTTCATGGCTGGAAAGCAGAAGCAGCCTCTCAGAGCTTTTTGCCAGTTGACAGGTGGTGGGAAAGTGCAAAACTCAGTGTTTACAATGAGACGGAGAAGCCTCCTAGGCATGGAGAAGCAAACATACCCACACGGAGAAAAATGCCAGCCAGAAATACTGCAGGGTGCCGACGGCAGGCAAAGTCAAGACAGAACATTAAGCCAGCTCCCCGACAACAGCTGGGGCCAAATCATGAACTGAAAATGTCTCTAAAAAACAGCAAAGAGAGGCCATGAGAGATTAATTCATAAAAAATCACATGTAGAATGAGAAAAATGGAAGGCGAAGCCACATGTGGTTATAAAGCTCCTGATTGCATTTTAAAGGACTCTTGCCTGGATTATAAGAAATTAAAACCATAAAGAAAACTATAAGTGAGGGTTTTACTGTTACTGGATATTTGGAGTAAGTGACAAAAGACCAACAATTATTAAGTAACTAGAATGCATAAGGCAACATGCTGAGAACTGTGGAAGTTATAGATAAATGTGCAAACTCAATGAGCTTGTAGTATTTTATGGAGATAATCGTAAACACTGTATTTTTGTTTATCAAGTAAGTGACTGAAAAAAGTTACATAACCATAGTACTATCAAAATTCAGAGTAAAGAGACAAGGCTCTTTAATGTGAAGAAAAAGAAACTTTTTTGTGTGTATTTACTGAGTAGGACCTTGAAAGATAGGTCTAATTTGGACAGGTAAGAAGTCGAGAAAGGCACTGCCAGCAAAGGCAACAGAATACAGTATAAATACACACCACACGTTCGAAGGAACAAGCATTATGCCAAAGGAAGCACAGGAATTTGAAAGATGAATGAAAGATGAGTTTGGAAAGGGGGCCAGATGTTGAAGAGCCAGGTTAAATAGTTTTAACTACTTTTTAGAGTCACTGAAGATTTTTGAACATTTAAGAAAAAAAAAGTACTACAAAGTTTTTATGTTCTGTTAGTATTAAAGAAGAAAGATATTTTTTGTTTTAAACTTTCAGTGCTTGAGACAGCCTATTAGCTCAGATTCATTCCTCTGGACAAACAGCACTACTCAGTTCTCGTACCTCTTAAATTTCTCCATTTGTAGTGGGTAGGAAAAGAAAAGTTCCTCAAGAACAGAATTTCCTAAGAATTTCTTAATAATAATGAAACACCATGTATGATACGGCTTCAGTTATTTTAGTGCACAGGTACCCAAGTCACGATTATCAGCCCTAAGTGGAAAGCAATATTGTAAGTTTTAAACACTGAAAGCAATCTCAAAGTTTGAAAATATTAAGCATTTTTTTGATATCTTTAGAGGTAACATACAGTAGTACCAATTTTTGTTTTTTATGTAAGATATCATCTCTCGGTTTAAGACAGAAACTTTCCTCAAAACCCTTCCTTCAGTAGAAAACTTGCTTTCTTAATTTATATGAAAAAAAGCTATAATGAGCAGCCCCCAAGCAATCAACCATTAAAAATAAAACCTCAAAAACTGTTTCCTCCAATAAAACAAATACCTCCATAAAACAAGAGATGAAAGTACAATAGACACAGAAAGGCTTAGAGGAGATACTATAAAATAACAAGACACAGCAAAATAATAAAATGAAATGAAACATCCACATATATAGCTCAAGAAAGAAATGTAAGAGGAGAATAAAACCATAACAGAAAAAAAAAAAAAGCCACATTTGACACAGCACAAAGGAGAACAGACATTGCTGAAAATATACTGAGAGAAATGGTGAACAATACAAGCAAAAGAAATAGAAATTAACAAAAAATTTAAGAGGACTTCCAACATAAGCACAACGAGCATTTTCAAGGAAAAAGAATGTAATTCAACAATGTTGACGTTCAATCCCTTATATATTTTTATTCAAGGACAATGGCCCAGATAAACATTGTTGAGCATGGAAGACATCAGGGAATACAGTTCTTATGATTCCCTACCTAGAGGACAGCCTTCAGCTAAGCAGAAACTCTAGTACAAAGCCTAGAGGTTAGCTTTGAATCCACTTAACTACAGAGTGAACATGAAAAAAAAAAAAAAGATTATGATTGCAGAACAGAATATGAATGCTACAAATACTGTTTATATATATATACATATTTTTTTTAAGCCACATGCTTTTATTCATGATGAAATCGCGAAAGTAAATACCACCAGAGTAGTTAGGCAACAATTCACAAGCCTTATAAACAAAGCTCATTTAGTTCTTGTAAAGCCCCCAGAATCAGTGAATGATACACCAGTGTTTCTGTCAAGTTATACGATGAAATGATTCTTTGATGCTTTATGCCCCAATTCTTTGTTTTTGGATTATTTGTTTTGGTTGTTTGGTTGGTTTTAATGTTGTGGTTTACGGGTTTATCTTGTAAAACAAAGATGTGATAGGGACAAGTACTTCTGAAAGAGGCTACTCTTGGTCTTTAGAAGTTTCTTTGGGAAGAATCTGGCAATCTGAGAACTGAAGATTGTGAAACCTTCTTTCATCATTCAAACCACAGATGCCTCTGGTCTAACTGGAAGTCTCCCTCTCTGGCTGCCCTCTTACAGTGGTCTTCAGATATTAGCTTTCTCCTGCATAACTGTGAACCTGGGAATGAACTCTAATCACGCTGGTCAATTACGTCAAAGCTATTCAAGCTTCTCACACAGTGTCTAACTTTAGAAACACTATGTAATTTGCATCAGGCACAGCCCTAGCAACTGCTTTTCTTTTCCTTATTCTTGAAAATTATTTGTACCGCTGAAACAGAGTGGAAGTTAGACACCTCTGTTTCTCTGGCCAACTTCAACTTACACTCAGAGGAAATGTTTTTCTCTCTTTTGGTGTCACGATTTCTTTAATTCTTATCATGCATCATTTACTCTGGTTTGGGAATTGTGGTGCTATAAATAATAATACAAATGAGCCTTTAAGCAGGGCATGTTCAGTGCACTATGCCTTGTCTGGCTGTTTACTGCAGTGGTCTCTAAACTGTTTTGATCTCAATCCTAGCAAGTACAAGGTTTGTAGGCATATGAATATACTTATGTATAGATTATACAGACGTGCTACAATATTAATGTTATATTCATTATAAAATATAATACAGAAATTTCTTAAGAATTACAGATAAAAATATTTTATTTCTTAATGGCAAATGACCTTTTGCCATCACTAGAAGTTATTAAGAACATTTAACAAGAACAATGTGATTTCACATATTATACTTTATTATATCTGAACATCTCGTTTGAAACCTTTGTGACTGAGCAATTTCAAGTTCAGTTTGTCTTAATGGCTGTCAGAGATCTCATGAACTATGTAGATCTGAACAGGAAAAGGGCATCGTGACACTGAATCCCTCAGTTTGTCCTTTTTTTTTTCTTGGTGCATAGGCTTAGTTGCTCCGTGGCACGTGGGATCTTCCTGAAGCAGGGATCGAACCCATGTCTCCTGCGTTGGCAAGCAGATTCTTAACCACTGCGCCACCAGGGAAGCCCCCTCAGTTTTTAATTCCATCCTCTGATATTGAAAAAGCTTAAGGGGGTTGTTTTGTTCTGTTTTGAATTATTTTGTTGGTATTGCTAATTGAAATTCACCTAATAAATATCCATTTCTCCTGATATCAATTAGTTGCTCTTGAAAACTTATCAAAGCTATTGAACTTTTATACTTTTAAAAATTGTGCTCTCAAACCACTGGAACTTTGTATGGCTTTTTTCACCAGATTATAACATTCCATTTTTAACTTATTGAACATGCAGATATGAAGGTTTTAATAGAGGACACACATTTTATAAAACAGAATCACATTTCCAAACATCCATTTTCAAAAATGCTCCCCGATAGCGTGGGTTTCTTTTGAGAAGCAGTGACTCTCCCACTCATTGTTACAACACTTCTTCTACCTTGAAAGGCTATGTTTAAGTGGATTTTTCAAAACTACACTTGTAATTTTCAGGGGACATATCCTGAAACCATTTAACACATAAAGGTCAAGCAAATTTTGACACTTGTCTTTTTGTAAAAGTAAAATGAAGTAATTCATTCTTTTTGTGAAAACCCACCACCATGCGGTAGAAATACATGGACTTTCATTACTCATCTCATCACGAAGTATACACAAAGATGCTATTATATTTTAAAGGGCTTGGTGTTCTGGAATCAACTAAGTGATACCGTCCTTGGGCACTTTGTCTGTGTCTGCCTTGAATTCCTTTGTTCTTCAGTAGACTGCCCAATAATCTGCTTGTAAATGATGCAGCAAAAGAATTTCATATGTGTCACTGTTAATGACAGTGAGCGAAGATCTTTATTTCAAATAACCTGCTTGATAATTTTCTACTGAGCAAGGCTGGCTTCTGGTCAGATGTCATGAAATTACTTTTATCCAGATGGGAACGCCTGCCAGACGTCCCCCACTATCTGTTCTCTCTTTCTTCTTATCAGAAACTCCATTTGAGTGCACATGACTGCCCAAAGCAGAGACTACATTTTCCAGATCTGCCTCCCCCTGGTAGTTACTCATGACCTGGGAACTAAGCGTTGGTCACTGGGACGTAAGAAGAAATAATGAATAGCCTTAAAAGGAGGGGCATATTTTCTGTGCCCTTTCTGTCTATCTAGTTGGAATTCAGGTGTGATGGCTGGAACCTTGGGAGCCATCTTGCAGCAAGAGGGGGGAGCCATCTTGCAGCAAGAGGGAGAAGCCAGATGCTGAGATAGCCAGACAACAAGAGAGGAGGAATCTGGGTCCTTCACAACCATATTGCCATCAAGTCAGCCCGGGACTCCCCTGTGTTTACTGCTCTCTTTTTTGAGCTTTGTTGTTTTGGGTTTTATGGCTCTTGCTGCTGTACCAAACCCTAATTAACAATCTGGAAACAGGGTTGATGAGGAGCTCATGTTAGCAGTTAG
This sequence comes from Hippopotamus amphibius kiboko, assembly GCF_030028045.1. Lineage (NCBI taxonomy): Eukaryota > Metazoa > Chordata > Mammalia > Artiodactyla > Hippopotamidae > Hippopotamus > Hippopotamus amphibius. The sequence continues at coordinate 173,765,831 of NC_080189.1, forward strand.
AGGAGAGGCAGCTCTGCCATTTTCTCATGGCAGCCTGTGCCTGCACTATTCGTACTACTTTCTTCTTCTTTTTTTTTTTTTGGCTGCGATGCACGGTTTGGGGGATCTTAGTTCCCCGACCAGGGATTGAACTTGTGTCCTTGGCAGTAAAAGCGCGGAGTCCTAACCACAGGACCACAAGGGAATTTCCTATTCATACTACTCTTTTTTAAAAAAAAATAAATTTATTTACTTATTTATTTATTGGCTGCGTTGGGTCTTCATTGCTGCTCACAGGCTTTCTCTAGCTGCGGTGAGGAGGGGCTATTCTTTGCTGTGGTGTGCAGGCTCCTCATTGCTGTGGCTTCTCTAGTTGCAGAACACGGGCTCTAGGCATGCGGGCTTCAGTAATTGTGGCACGTGGGCTCAACAGTTATGGCTCGCAGGCTCTAGAGCACAGGCTCAGTTGTTGTGGCACACACGCTTAGTTGCTCCGCGGCATGTGGGATCTTCCTGGACCAGGGCTCGAACCCGTGTCCCCTGCGTTGGCAGGCGGATTCTTGACCACTGCGCCACCATACTACTTTCAATCTGTAATTTCCTAACAGAAACTGCTTTTAAGCCACTTGCCCATTTTGTCAGGATTAGTTTATAAAGACGACATAATATAATCTTTAAATCTACTTTATCAGGTGTGCGTGAACTGTAACAGGGGTCTGTAACTCTGAAAACAAATAAAGGAGGGGCCACCACTGATCAACCCAACTCTACTCTCCAGACAACTCAAGGACCATTTGTAACCTGTATCTGATAAAATACAGACTACGGGAGAACACCTGCATCCATGTTAAATACTAATAAAGCTTCAGGGGTTTTTTTGATGAATACATAAATATACAAAGAAGTTCTACTTTCTTTCTGCTCCCCTCCACTCCCTACTAACGAATGACTTTTGCGCTCCCTGGTATGCAAGCACTCCACTCACTTTAGAGCCCACTGTCAAGGGTGTGTATGGACTAATAGCTAACTCTTAGATTCTCTCCGGGGACTTCCCTGGTGGTCCAGTGGTTAAGACTCCAAGCTTCCACTGCAGGCGGCATGGATTCCATCCCTGGTCAGGGAACTAAGGTCCCACATGCCGCACGGTGCGGCTAAAAAAAAAAATCTCTCCTGGATCATGACGATATGCTGTGAGATGAAAGTGTTCACTAAGCATAAATGAGTGTTCTCCATAAAACTGAAAACTTGTAAAAGGAAATGGTAAATCAAGGGGTGGGTATACATAAAGATTTTGATGCCTTACCTGAATACCTCGAGAATAATCCTTTCCGATAACTTGGGAGCCACCTGCTTAAATGCTTTTTTGAAATCTTCCAGAGTTAAATAGCCACGATCTGTTTGAGAACAGAATACATAACATTCACATAAGCCCTGTGAACTACTATTTCAGCCATAATGTATGGGTGAGACTTTAATATGTTACCAGGAAAAAAGCAGTACTTTAGTTGATTTTACATACAAGGTAATCTGAGATTGTCTCACTGGAAGAATCTGAGAATCCAGTAATCTAGATTCTCCCCCAGTACAGTCCCAGATGCTCCTGAAGGTCTCTTCCAGCCCCAGCATTTGCTGATTCCCTGAGTCCCAGCAAAAAGACTAAGAGACAGACACTGCAATAACAGCACTCGGCTTCAAGTCTTTGTGAAGTGTCAAAATAATCCATTCTTCAAAATTCACATTTTTTTTCTTGCTTGGTATTAGAACTATATTATTATTTGGAGGAAAATCATTTCAGAAGCCAAAATACTGAATCTGGACTCCACAAGTCTTTCTACCCTGTGTTCTGTGGGGAGGGGGTCTGAAGCTACTCCTCTCGGCCACCCCAGGGTGGGAAAACAATTCCTCCGATCATGTGTGGGTCAAAGGAGGAGTCGGAGAAAAAGTCTCCCTGGTCTCCCAAACTTCCATAACTAGCTCTTCATCTATATCCCTGCAAGGCCAGCCCTTCTGCTGTCCCCATTACAATGTAGGCAAATCACAAGTACAATGATATAACTGTTGATACTATTTCATCCATCGTACATGTCAAGAATTTAAGATTGCAATGAAGAAAAAAAATTTATACCAACATCTAAGGTAATAGCTAATGAATACAGTAAAATAACCTTCCAAGCATATTACTGTAGTTACTGAGTATATGTTCCCATTCACAGGTCCTTAACAGCAATTTTTTATATCAAAACACTTTAAAGATACTTACAGTGCCTGTCAAAAGCTGTGAAGATGTGTCTTATTTCATTCCGATATACTTGAGCTTCCTTCTTTTTCCTTACAATGTCTAAAAACTCCTTAAGTAATATCCCTAAAAATTGGAAAACACCAATTTACCAAAAATGACTGTCTTCCTCTTTAAGAAGAAAACAAAATATAAATGGAAAGTGATACTATCACAAACAAATGTTATCTTAATTTTGGTGAGTAGTGTTTATTCACAAAGATCTCTAAAGCTGAAAAGACATTTTGTTAAAAGCTAAGCAGACTCCAGGTTAGCAAGTGACAGCAGAAACAGTAGACACTCTGGAGCTCACCGAGCTTTTCCCCAGGATAAAAGATGATGAGCTCCCAAAAGCGTGACACTCTTCCCTCTAAAAGATCCAACGGACAGCCCCGGAACTACTTATAGAACAAGGTCTCGTAATTTTCTTTCCTTATGCGTCTTTGATCCCTTTTGCCTAGCCAGATGTCATGACGACAGGTTTTTTCCCAGCTGGGAGATCAGGGTGAAGAAGTAGTTTCTCAAAAGTCAATACCAATTGCACACCACAGATAAAGGTGGAGAGAATATTCCATAAACAATAGAGCTGGCACTGTCCCCGGCCTTAGGTACACCCCATGACTGTTCTGCAGCCTCGGGCTCTGCTTCCTATGATTCTCATAATAAAAGAGCCCAGCATGATCGTATGAGATTGGATACTGTGCTTACAACGTCTATTAAAATGAATTCTAATGTGATCTTTGTAGTAGGTTTAAAGAGTGGAGCCAAAAATTTAAGCATTCTAGTGAACTGAGCCCTAAATATATAAAAAGAGCAGTTTGTTTTTATAAGTCAGGATTTCCATTTAAAAACGTATCACTGTTTTAAAAATAGCCCCAAATCACATAATAATCACATGTGAATTTTTAAGAACTTGTGCCCTTTTCCTTTTGGTGAGGTATACTGAACTGTATACATTTCCCAAAAGAATTCCAATGGTTTTTTTAAAAGTAGACATAGTTTTTTCTTAATTTTCCACATTTTTCTTATTTGTAGTTAAAGATTTAGAAATTTAAAAAGTCGATCTGTCTTTATCTGTTTAAATGATTCTTCTACAACTCTTTAGGACCCACGGGGTGCCAGGCACTGTGTTAAGCTCTGGAAACAGTGGGAAAGAGAACACACATGATTCCAGTGCCAAGGGAGTCGTGGGTCTAGCTGGGGAGACAGTGATTATGCAGGTTCAACTACAAACATATAAATAATTACATGGCATGAGCAACAGGGGGAAAAACAAGAAGGTGTAAACGTGTTCCAGGAATCCTCCTTGTAGAGCAGGCTCTGGTAAAGGAGAGATCTTGTAGAGGAGGTAATATTTAGGCTAAGACCTAAATGATGAGAAGATACCAACTGGCTAAAGGGTGGGAAGAAGAGCATCCCAGGCAGCGGAAAGAGCACACACCTAGGCCATGGGGTGGGAAGTAGGAGGAATGAAAAGAAGCCACTGTGGCTTGAACGTGGTGAAGACCGGGTTGATGAGGTGGGCAGGGGCCAGAATGCACAGCCCCTCGTGGGCCACAGGATATAACTTGGTTTTTATTCCAGTTGCAGTAGGAAGTCAATGAGAAGTTTGAATTGAGAAGTGACATGATCTGATTTAGATTTTGGAAAGATCTCTCCGGCTATTGTCTTGAAAAGGGGTTGGTGAGAAAGCAAAATATAAAAAAAGGAGATGCCTTAGGATCCTACTGGCAAGAGATGCAGTCTCGAGGGTGCAGGCAGCGGGAACGGAGAGCAGCGGAAGGTTCCCAGACATACTGCAGAAAAGATGAAGGGTTAGACGTGGTGCCCGAGAAGGGAGATGTCAAGAATAAGCCCTAGGTTCTGGCTGGAGTACCTGGTGGTTTGAGGCGTCATTTAAAGAGATGAGAGGGCTTCCTAGGTGGCGCAGTGGTTGGGAGTCTGCCTGCCAATGCGGAGGACATGAGTTTGATCCCTGCTCCAGGAAGATCCCACATGCCGCGGAGCAACTAAGCCCGTGTGCCAAAAAAAAAAAAAAAGAGATGAGAAAGACATGGGGAGGCAGGATGGGGGTAGTGGTGAGATGGAGTTGAGATCTGGAGATGTGAGCTGTTTGATGCTCTGGAGACAACCAAGAGCAAGAGTTAAGACAGCAGCAGGATATACTTTAGGTGACAGGTGTCTCTCCTAGCGCCTACAGAGTGCTTGCCTGTGCTCAATAAATACGCATTATACGGAGCCAGCACCTGGAGCATCTCATCGGGTCCCATGGTAATTATCTGGCCACATATCTGCCTGAGACACAGTGAGGGAAAGCACTGTCTTTCGTCAAAATTTAACCCCAGTGTTTAGTAAGATACCTTGCTTGTAGGAGGCACTCCTCACATGTTTGCTGAATAATTAAATAAAATCATAGAAAGATGTTCTTTCTAGTTTTCAGCAAAAAGCACTAAAATGTGTTTTAAATGCTCTTATAACTCTGTAAACTAATACCAAAAAGTAGGTCACTATTTAATCGCATAGCCAGCAAAATCATCATTTTAGAAACCCCAATTTCTTAATACTTATGATACAGTAAACAAACAAACAAAATTCAGAGGAAAAGGAAAGGCACGCATAATATTTGCTCTTCACTTATTGCATCTGATTTCGGGAAATGATAAGAAAAAAAGCACAATTTCAAGGTTCAATGTGTGATTCAGATTCACAAGAAAAAAAAAGTGCATGAGTGGTGATAGCTTTTAAATTACATATTCAGAAAACTCATTGGTATTTGGAGCGATACAGTAGTCAGGTCTTTATTTCACAATCTTAGGGGATAAAAAATAAATGTTCTTTAGTCTTTCCTAGGAAAAAATATATGTGGATTTCAACTGTATGTTTATTACCACTTAAAAAGAAGAAACCATCTAATAATACAAACAACATTATATATGTAATCAAGATCATTCATACAATTTTCTCACAGGATTGTATACCTTATTGTTGTAAAGTCAATATCAAACCACGTACACATATCCCACTGCCCCATCCCCACCCCTGCCTTAACTTAACTTAATCTTCAACGGCAACAAATACAAATGCATTCAAAGCCATGCAAGTCCCTTTCCTAAAAAGGATAGAGAAGTTTCCATTCAGCTGAGCTCTCATGTTGTAGTAGTATGACCACTTTTCAAAGCCAATGCATAAAGGTTTGCTGTTCCTACAGCTCTGTAATGCAAGCACATTAATGTAAGTTTTATACGTCTTGCTACTCTTTAAATGGCCTAGAAATAAAGTTCCTACTACTAGCTCCACCTGCTGTCACAATGGCCAAACCTAAAACTACCACTTCAGGAAGACTTTCCCTAATTCTACTGCCCCCAGTTTCATACCCAATGAGCAATGCATTACTGTGCCCCACCCCTGGAGTGAAAGTGTGTTCAGAACATTCTAATTCCAAATACGAGGTTGGGTCTTCTATGTAAACTGTTCTAGTAATAAAAGTTACCTAAACATTTTGCTGTAGTTACACGTGAGGACCACAACCACAGGAACCACGCAGACCTATGTGTTTATCTGTGTTTATTATTAATCTGCAGAAGGTGTTCACAAATTGCCCGGATAACTGGACTCTATCAGTAGTTTTCAGACTTTTTTTTAGCTGTGGGGAAGATTCTTCTTTATAAGACAGGAAAGCCTCATGTGTAGCGATGAAGGCAAAGCTATTCAGTGTGGAGTGAGGTGGGCTTCCCACCCTTCCCTCTCCAGCAGTGCCCCTGGAAGCGCCCCCACAGGACCCAGGACTGAGGATCATGCCTTAAAGAGCACTGGGACCAAAGATCTTTATGAATCCTTCCAGACTCTGCAAGTCTGTGCATTTTCCATACCAATACCAATGAAAGTACTCCTTTCCATTTTACAAACTACTCTTGGCAAAACGGACTCTTCATGTTCTATAATGAATATATATATATATATTTTACTTTCCAAACTACTTAATACATGTGATATAGATGTATCATATAGAGAAATGCTATCTTTTGCCCCTTTTCCCCATTTTTGTTTGAAGCAGTTTCCTAAGAAGGTAATCATCTTTTACCACAGGGGTGGATATATTCAAAAAGTCCAACAAAATTACATAAATTTTTCCTTGAAAGTTTTGTTTTGTTTTGTTTTTGTTTTGTTTGTTTGTTTGTGGCTCACATTTCTAAGCTTCAGGGTCAGTACACAGAGAGAAATCCTTTTGAAAATGCACTCATCTAGTTTCTGGCCATTACAGTGAGCTTAAATTAGAAAACTGCAATAAACCCAGGAGAGTGAAAGAGAAAATAATAAAAATGCCAAGTTATTTAGACTGGAAGTCTGGTCCTAGATTTAGTAGAAAAGGGAGGGCTCACAGTCATTGGGCCATATATTAATTTTTCCAGGGAATGAAAATGCCTAAAAATAAGGGCTTAAAAGGATTAAGTGGTCTTTTAAAAGGTATAATGTAAGCCTTTTCTAGTTTGAGAAATAAAATTCAGATTATGACTTTTGGAGGCCATACAGGAAAAAAAAAAGGATAAAATGTGTTTGTATAAAAAGACTGTAAGGACAGAAGGACTTTCTTGGCATCAACAAGAAAGATGAGTAAGTAAATTCACAGGACTAATATTTTCTTCCAGCAACACACATAAGAGTAGGGGAATGAAGAGAAAAGAATCTACTTTAATGGAAGAAATCAAGTTTTACTATATCATTGGGAGAAAAATGAAGAGGAAGAGTAAAAATAGGTTATAGTAGAATAGGGAAATTTGAACCAATAAAACCTTATTTCTATCAAACATGGACAGGAATCGTTACTTTTTTTATTATGTACATCTCCTGCTCATAAACCTTCAAAGGTTCCTCAGCGTTAATAGCGCAAAGTCCTGACACCTTATTCTGGAATTTAAAGCTTCATTATTCCTTCCAGGCAAACTGGTCCTTAAATCTCCCCCTTTCTAATTCTCAACTTCCATCAGGGCCCCTCACTCTGAACACAATTCATTCACAGGTACACACTGTACTCCATGCTGGTGTGGAAGATAAAAATATTCCAAGAAGAGTGGATTCTGTTTCCCGTAGGACTTGATATCAACAAAATGACAGCTGATAGCACTTTGGGTATGCAAATCTGAGGGGGACGTGGGGAAGAGGGGATATTGTAAAATGAGGGGCAGGGATCTGAGAGAAGAGGGTGAACACTTGGAGGCAGGGGGTCTGTGGGAGAAACTCCACAAGGGTAGCATGCACAAAGAGCCCCTGCAGAGGAGAAAGCACGGACCTGAGCTTCTCCCTTGCTAGCAATGGAGAGTGAGTGATAAAGTCCCTTCTTGGTACCATTAACGAACACCTCGGCAGAGTCTAGGTCATGACAGGCAATGTTCCTGTGGATGTTGACTGCGCAGGTAAGTCTCAGTTCACACTGAGGTCTGCATCCACGCTGGCGCTGGCAGAGCCCAGGGCACACCAGCAGCTAGGGGACAAGCTCGCATCTGCCTTCACTCATGCGACCTGCTCTCCTCTTTGCTTCCCCGCCCAGCCTTCCACGTTTGGCTCCGGCTACACCTCAGGCAGGGAAGCGTGCTGCTCGCTCTCTTCCAGACTCGTAAAGGTCTTCTCGTCTATGGTGTTCATGTGACATCTGGCCACCACAGAAGTGACAATACTTCTTTCATCTTCCCTGTCACATACTACATTTTTTAGGAGTGTCTTTACATCAGTGTCTGTGTCTTCTAATTTGTTTCTACTCCTACAAGAAAACTTAGCATCTTTAAATGGGGAATTAAATACATTAATTTAGGGGCAAATATCTGTAGCCAATACCATCAAATGGTCCTAGGATTTCAAGCTAAGGTAAGTGTCATGTGTTTGTGTTTCCTGATGATAGAAAAGAACAAAGAGGTCAACTGAAATCTGAAGTCAAACACCTTTCTACGCCTGCTGTATCATGGCCTCAGTTCCTTAGGAAGGAGCCTAAAACAACAAAATATACACAAAACAAACCCCCTAAATGTGTTCACAGTATAACTTAAAGACTAGAAAATGGACATTTAAATTTAGGAAAAGAATACCTTTAACAGTCAACTACGGCTTCCCTGGTGGCGCAGTGGTTAAGAATCCGCCTGCCAAAGCAGGGGACATGGATTTGATCCCTGGGCTGGGAAGATCCCACATGCCGCGGAGCAACTAAGCCTGTGCGCCACAACTATTGAGCCTGCGCTCTAGAGCCCAGGAGCCACAACTACTGAGCCCATGTGCTGCAACTACTGAAGCCTGTGTGCCTAGAGCCCATGCTCCGCGACAAGAGAAGCCACTGCAATGAGAAACCTGAGCACCGCAACGAAGAGTATTCCCCGCTCGCCACAACTAGAGAAAGCCCGTGTGCAGCAACGAAGACCCAACACAGCCAATTAAATAAATAAATAATACAATAAATATTTTAAAAAGTCAACTATCTGGCTCAAAACAACTCAGATGAGATAGCAACAAATAAAAATCATTAACCTCAGACTTCCTAGGTGGTGGCAGTGGTTAAGAATCTGCCTGCCAATGCAGGGGACCCAGGTTCAAGCCCTGCTCCAGGAAGATTCCATGTGCCACGAAGCAACTAAGCCCGCGTGCCGCAACTATTGAGCGTGTGCCCTAGAGCCCGTGAGCCACAACTATTGAGCCCATGTGCTGCAACTACTGAAGCCTGCATGCCTAGAGCCCGTGCTCCACAACAAGAGAAGCCACCACAATGAGGAGCCCGCACACCACAACGAAGAGTATCCCCCACTCATCGTAATTAGAGACAACCGTGTGCAGCAACAAAGACCCAACACAGCAAATAAATAAATAAATAAATAAATTTTTTTAAAAAGTCATTAACCTCATCATCCACAAATTATTTTTCAATTAAACTGACCCTGGATAGCACCACTGACTCAAACAGCCCATCATCACCATTGTGACTGATCAATCTCTTTGATTTTTCCATCATTTAAAGTTGAAGGTTAAAAGTAAGCTCCTGGGACTTCCCTGGTGGTGCAACGGTTAAGAATCCGCCTGCCAATGCAGCGGACACAGGTTCAATCCCTAGGCCAGGAAGATCCCACATGCCGTGGAGCAACTAAGCCCGTGTGCCACAACTACTGAGCCTGCACTCTAGAACCTGCGAGCCACAACTATTGAGCCTGTGTGCCACAATTACTGAAGCCCACGTGCCTGGAGCCCATGCTCCACAACAAGAGAAGCCACTACAATGAGAAGCCTGGTCACCACAACAAAGAGTAGCCCCCGCTCGCCACAACTAGAGAAAGCCCATGTGCAGCAACGAAGACCCAACACAGCCAATAAATAAATAAATAATTTTTTTTAAAAAAAGTAAGCTCCTGGAAAGCTTTTTTTTTTTTTTTAAAGTATGAAAGTAAAATACAGTATGTTCATTGTTTTGAAAGGGCAACCATTTAAGAAAACAGAAAGAAAGCGGCGGTGGGGGGCGGGGGGGGGTGCATAGGAAGCATGATCTAATCACCCAGTGGAAACAAAATTCTGATGTACTTTGCTGTTTTTTTTCCCTCAAGCATATTATATGTGACTCTGGGATAAAAACTCACAGCCAGCCATGTGAGGATTCAGTGGGGCACTAGGCACTGGACAGATTAAGCAAAAGCCTCATAAATCTTAGCTGTTTTATCTAAAATGCTCTGCAATTTATCTCACAGTGAAGTCAAACCATCTGAGATCACACATGGTCTTGCCCTTCACAGAACTGCCCAGACACGTCTGGCATTAAACAACTGCCCCTACGCTGAAGAAAGTTCAAGAAACAGCCTTACAGAATTCACTACTGTATTTATTGAACAGTTTGTGGACATCAGTGTCCACTCATTCATCTCTCCTCCGTGAGACGTCGTGGGGGAATTATCCCACATCCAGAAAAGGCGTTTCTATGATATGGATGCTGACTGCTGTACTTGGTTGTGACTGCCTGTCTGCTCTAGACACTCCGTCGCTCGGAAGCAAATGTGACATCAACCTCTGGCGACTGCACACAACCTTGGGATTTGTCTTCTGTGTACTGATCCACTCCTGATGTCCACTCATTCATTCATTAAGTTCCCAGGACAATGAAGACTGGCCTCAGCTCTGTCACAATGACTAATAATATCCATGACACTATTAACATCAAGGAAAGGGCTTATCAAATGGTTGTGAGGGTAAACTTGGAGATTACACTACTGCGGTCTGCTACTTACTAGCTAGCTGTGCCGCCCTGGGCAGATCACTTAACCTCTCTAATCTTCAGGATTGTTTTAAGTTATAAAATGGGATAATCCTAACATAGAGCTGTATTAAATTTAACAATCCATGCATAATACTCATTACAGAGTCCGCACGTGGTAAATACTCAAGGAACCAAAGCTATAATTATTATCTATAATAATAATAAATACTGTATCACATGTAAAAGTATTTTATAAACCAATAAAGAGCCATCAAATGCCAGGATTAAGATTTTTTATTCCTCTCTAGAGCTCATTTTATTTTTTTATTTATTTTTGTTTTTGAAATAGCTCATTTTTGAAAAAGGGAATATATGACCATTTTCTAGGCTCTTCTAGTTGCAAAACTCTTTCATTTTCTATAGTTAGAGAAGATATGAAATGCTCTCTACCCTTAGAAAACAGATAAAACCCTCTAAAATTAGGTAGCAATAGTGTGTATTGCAACGAACCCCAACACTGATCAGCTGCTTCCTTAAACAAATGGCTTGATTTTTTTTTTCTCCCATTAATATAATTCCTTGTTCCTGATGCCTAAATAGTTTTTGCTGACACTCACCTGTTAGGTTAAAAGGATTAAAAATGTCATTAGTACCCTTTTGCTATTCATTCTGGCTGCCCTCAAGTTCTCCCAGTGTGACTTTCCTTGAGCCATTCCACTCTTCTAACGGCTCTGTCTTAACTTTTCACTCTTCTTGATTTTCACAAGGAACCTCTATAGACATGACCCACCTTTTAGAGAGACTGTGGGAGGTAGGGTCTGGGCATCCAGGTTTAGGTACCGTGTGAAGTGTGTGCATCATCAGGGCTCTGCCTAGTCCGGCTCAATCCAGGATGTAAGTCTGGACCGCCCCCAAGAGTCTGGCAGCAACTGGGCCCTGCGTGGAGGGCCCTTTGGGATGGCATGTTGGAGACCTGGCACAACCTGTCAGGATGTAAGGAGACCTACACCTAGTAGGAGAATTTCTAAGTCAGAGATACTCAAAAGGACTTTGGGAAGTTGACTGCCTGAATAAATAGTTCACAGAAAGCCAAGGCCAACATTTCAGTTCTTCAAGATCAAAACATTAAGGAGATAATATATTTGGTAAAATATTCTGTATGTAAACTCTCTTCCTGTAAGAAAAATAATATGTAAATGTGACTCATGTCACTGAAAGGGAGAAAAGAAGGAGTTGATGAGCTGAAATTGGTTCAGTACTAATAGGTCTAATCCAAAAAGATGTTATATTAGCAGCATTCAGGGTTCAGCAGTGACTTCTTGCTAGGTTGGGTATTTTACTCTTTCCCTGGGATGTCTGTGGTCTTGAGTCTCCCCTTTCAAGGGGACATGAACTGAGGCTAGTTGCAAAGTTAGCACCCTGGCTATAAGTCTACTCCTTCAATCATAAAGAAAGTGACGTTTTGAGAAGGTTAATTTGCCGTTGATATCAGGACCAGAGGAGGAAGGGAAAAGCCCGGAAGCTTGTAGACTAAGGAGAGCCCTCTCACAGTAATTTTGGAGCAAGGTACTAAGCATCTACACTTTGATCTTGTTCCTGCAACCTAATCTTCCCCTGAATTTCTCAGATGACTAATTTACTTTGCAACCTTTTGAAATACATTTAAAAATTAATTATTAGGAAAAGACACTGTGACAGGAAGCATCCTAATGATCTGATGGAGAAGTGGAGGTGAGCGTAGCTGCAATACCCCTGATATTAAATGCAAGGGACACGCATACAGGAGCAGGTTCAGGAGCACATCATCAAGGTCAGAAAGCCCTCATAGGGAAACTGACTTTCAGTATCAAGAACGCCAGTTTTGAAGCAATCCTTAGGCCATTCTGAATTTGAGACAATGTCCCATAATAAGGCAATCTTCATTATACATAAGAGAACTCAGGTGTGGGAGAGACCACATGAAGGGAATGCGTATAGAGGAACTCGTTCAAAACTTAAAGCTTTAATGTATATCAGAACGAACATCAAAAGGAAGCTCCATGACTGCAAAAATGTGAGAGCTGTTTCTGCAGGAAGTCCAAATCCAAGCATTAGGGAACTCCGGAAGGAGAGGAAGCGTTCGTGAAACTTACAAAACATCTCCAGCCACAAGTCAATCCTCTCTCAAACATCAGAAAAAAAAAAGAAAAGAAAATAGAGGGGAGGAAACTAACACTGGCATACTTGGAAGATCCTTTTGCCACAGACCAGTCCCCACTTTATATCACAGCACTCACACTCAAGGGAAACCTTTAGAATGTAGCGAAGGCGGGAAAACCTTCTGTCAGAATTTACCCTTCAATGTACATCAAATTACCCACAGACAAAGCATATGAATGTAGCACATGTGTGTAAGTCATATCTTACTAAATGTGAGATAATACACATGGGGTAGTGGGGAACTTAGGCTACTGAATGTGGAAGGTTTTGTCAGAACTCAACCTCTCCATCAGATTACTTACTACACCTGTAAAGAACATGGGAAAACTTTCTTCCAGAATAACACCTGTCTGTACATCGAAGAACTGGTTAAGGAAAGAAAACCTTCCATGTGAAGTCAAATCACTAATTCAGAATCAAAGAACACACATAAGGGAGAAAATCTACAGGAATAATGAATGTGAGAGTGCCTTTGGCAAAGTACATGTATTTATGTAGAAACACCACATAAATAAGAGCAGCGGAAGACCTACAACCAGACAGAATCACTCACTGACTCTCAAGGGACTCCTAAAGGAGAGAAAACCTAGCAACGCAAAAAATGAGGGAAATCCTTCTGCCAGAAGACAGAAATCTTTATAGACTGGAATATTCACATAGAAACCCAGAGAAAATATGTAGGGAAGGCTTCACCAAGAATGTACAACCTAAATTGAATAGCAAAGAAACAATATTTGAATGTTTTGAAAGTGTGAAAATTTTTAACATGAAATTTAAAACCTGGGGAAATTCCATCAAGTTAGGGAGTATGTCAAACACATCTTCTCCTAGCAATAATATTGTTCACAAAGTCATGTTTAATATGTGATACCAAACCTGTATCCAGTAAACTCTCCCATAAATCCAAAATTTATAAATAAAAAGATTTTTAAAAAGAAAGAAAAGGTCAAGCCAGTCAAAGGGACACAGGAGTCAGCTCGAGGAGGCACTCAATGGCCAAATCCATGGTAAGTTGAGCACTAAAATAATTAAGTACAGTAACGAATTATAAATCATTAAAAACATACAAATTCATGAGTCCATACTGATAAAAGAGAGAGAGTTTGATCAATCAAGAAGATGGGAAGTCTCTTGCTTATAGTAAAAATGCCAAGGGCTAACTGAAAAGAAGCACTGGGATTATAAAACCATTATTTTGCAACCATATGGCAAAAACTGGACCAGAAAAGAATCATAAATGGATACCAAATCCAGGGGGATATTTTGATGAGAAGCAGAATATTTGCAATGTTGAACACGTCTCTCCATGGGCTGCGGATTAGTTGCAAAGAAGAAAATACAAAGAGAAATAATACAACGAGAAACTGGACAACATCTTGACCAGTGATTAAAATTAACATCATCTACAAGAGACAGACAGACATCGTGTGCCTCCAGATGTGGCGCCCTGAGAGGGACAAATCACCCAAACAGGATTCTGGCTGAGAATGCTTAACCTCAACCTAATTACAGAGAAATGCCAGGAAAACACAAGTTGAGGGCTGTTCTTAAAACAAAACAAAACAAAACAAAACAAAACTGTGAGGGGTGGGCTATTTCCTCAAAAATATCAGTGTTGTAAAAAGGCAAAAAAAAAATCTACAGAAATGTCCCAGATTAAAGGAGGCTAAAAAGACAAGATACCAAGGGCTAATTCCTGTATTAAATGAGGAAAGGTGCTATTAAGGACATAATTAGGGCTTCCCTGGTGGAGCAGTGCTTAGGAATCCACCTGCCAATGCAGGGGACATGGGTTCGATCTCTGGGCTGGGAAGATCCCATATGCTGCAGAGCAACTAAGCCCGTGTGCCACAACTACTGAGCCCGAGCTCTAGAGCCTATAAGCCACAACTACTGAGCCCACATGCTGCAACTACTGAACCCCATGTGCCTAGAGCCCGTGCTCTGCAACAAGAGAAGCCACCACAATGAGAAGCCCATGCGCTGCAACGAAGAGTAGCCCCTACTCTCTGCAACTGCAGAAAGCCTGTCTGCAACTGCAGAAAGCCTGCAGGCAGCAACAAAGACTCAATGCAAAAAAAAAAAAAAAGACTCAATGCAGCCAATAAATAAAAATAAATAATTTTTTAAAAGACATAATTAGATAAAGTGACAACACTGGAATACAGACAGTAAAGCAGGTACAGACAAGCATCAATATAAATTTATGATAGGAGTGTTGTGGTTATGGACAGCTCAGCGAGAGGATGGGGAAGAGGCAGAAAGTGCAGAGGAGGAGGTAGATGGGGTAAAATATGAACAGTAAGTGAATCTGGCTAAAGGGTATACGGCTATTCTCTGTACTATTTTTATTTTGCAACTTTTCGTAAGCCTTAAATTATTTTCCTCAGAAAGTAATTTCTGAAAAGCCAATTCAGCATCTTCTGGACCCCTATCTCTGCAAACAATAGGTAGTCATCCCTCTTTCTCATCTGCCTTTTCCCTCTTCACTAGATCATTCTGCTAAGCTTGGAAACAACTTCATGTTCCAAAAAAAAAAAGCAAATAAAGCAAAGCAAACAGCTCTTGATCCACAGCTACTGGACCCACTGAAAGACTTATCTACTCATGCAGTCACTTTCTCACTTTCCCTTTATCTTCAAACCACTGCAGCCTGGCCTCTGCCCCCATCACGTGCCCAAGATGCTCTTGCTAAAAGCTCCCAACACCCCCAGGCTGTCAGCTCCATGGATCCTCTTCAATTCTTTTGCTACTTGACCTTTCAACAGCAATGGACAGTGCTGACCACACCTCTTCCTTGAAATATCCACTTCTAAAGGCTTTTGATCAAGCACTTGATTTTCCTCCAGGCCTTCTGCCTCTTCTAAGTCTCCTTTGACATCTCTTCATCCCCTACCTGACTCTAATGGTTATAGTTCCCACGGCTCTCAGTCTACACTCTCCCTCAGAGGGTCTCATCCATTCTCATGGCTTTAAAACCATCCACACACTGATGACTCCCAAACTTATTTCTGCTGCCCAGAGCTTTGTTCTGAATTCCATATTCATACAGCCCAACCACCTTGACATCATTGACCGAAACCTCTCAAACTCAACATATTCAAAATTGAACTCCTGATCTCCCCAAACCCTAAATCTTCTCCCCCAGTCTTTCCATTTCAGTAAGTGCCACTTCTGTTCACTCAGCTGCCTGAGTCAGAAAACCCAGATTATCCGTGGAATGTTGAAAATGATAATCAACATTTCATCTTTATGCTTTTCAATGGTTTAAAATTTTCCTACAATAGAAATATACTTAAGAATACATTAATTAACCAAAATTAAAAGAACCAAACCGTGTTCTTCTGGGTAATGGGAAACAAAACAAAGATTTGCTTAAATGTAATACTTTCCAGTCTCTATATTTGTTCTCAGTTTTAGTTTCATGAATATCTAAATAAGGGTACTAGAAATTAACTTTCATATTACCGGAAGTGTTGGGATCTACTGAAGACATCACAGAATCAGCTTCTATCTAGAAAAGAGAAAAGAATAGGATATACAATTTCATCAAGTGTTTTCACAGTACAAGTTCGGAATTCCTGGGGTGCGGGGAAGGGATGTATTTTATGAGAAACTAACTTTGTCAAATCCAGCAGACAAGCAATGTTACAGGACAGCTATAATAGCCATTTTAATCTTCCATCAAGAAGATACCAAAGGCTAATCTGCTACAGACTCTGATGGCCCCTAAAACTTTATTATATTGACCAAAACAATTTCATCATATAAAATCAACTTATCTGTCACAAATATAGCATAACCTAAAAGGTAACCTTTCTGTTTTAGACAAATATGAGCAATTGTTACAATAGGCTCTACGGCTTTAAATGTTTTTTTCCCTGACTTTAGTAGTAACGTGATGCTGAAAACATTAAAAATCTTTTTAAATTATGAAGAAAAACATTTAAAAATCAGCCACCCAGCGAAAACCATTGCTAACATTTAGGCCTAGGGCTTCCTAGGTGGCTCAGTGGGTAAGAATCCACTTGCCAATGCAGGGGACAAGGGTTCGATCCCTGCTCCAGGAAGATCCCACATGCCGTGAGCAACTAAGCCCATGCGCCACAACTATTGAGCCTGGGCTTTAGAGCCCATAAGCCACAACTATTGAGCTCATGTGCTACAACTACTGAAGCCCACGCGCCTAGAGCCCGTGCTCCGCAACAAGAAAAGCCACAGCAATGAGGAGCCTGAGCAACACAACGAAGAATGGCCCCCACTCACCGCAACTAAAAAAGAAAGCCCGTGCACAGCAAAAAAAAAAAAAAAAAGACCCAACATAGCCAACAAAATTAATTAATTAATTAATTAATTTAAAAAAACCAAAAAAACATTTAGGCCTAGTATAGGTTTTTTTGTTTTTTTTTCCGCATGCGTTGTTAAACACATCTGAGCACACACTGTATGTTAAGTTTAGGGACCTGCCTTCACTAAATATTAAAACATAAGCATTTTCCCACATTGTTACAAGACTTTTATAAACATCATGGAATCAGAACCTTGGCAACATCTGATGTAGTTTCTCCACCCTGGATTCCATGCCCTGCACTCTCCTGGCTCCCCCTATCCCTCCTAGGTAACCAGTTCCCAGTGCATCTTCTTCATGGAGTCTCTGCTGACCCTTAAACGTGGGTCGTCCCACCCCCTCCCCACCCCCGCCATGTTCTCTGCTCAGGACGCTGCCCTTCACACTCTACACACTCTTCTTGGACAAAGCCACTCAGTCTCACGCTTTGAGCTGCCGCCTGTGAGGAATGCCAAATCTATCTCCAGCCCTCATCTCTCCGCCCAATTCCAGATTCCTACATCTAAGGGAGGCAGCATAACCTGAGAGCAGGTCTTTACCACCATCACCTCAACACCCAGCACAGTACTTAAAAAGTGAATGCACTTGGGGTGCCTGTAGCCTCCTCGAACTTTATATGCCCCAATCTGAACTCACTGCCTTTCCCCTGAACCTACTCCTTCTGAATTTTCTTATCCCTTCAGTCCTGTGGTCACACCACTGATACAGCCACCACATCCCATCAATCACCAAGGCATAACTCATCCCATCACCACAAAGTGCTCCCAGACACTTCATATCAGAGGAGTCTATCTCTGCTGCTCTAAATGATGCTCAGATTCCTATTAAAGTTACTACAGAATTAAACTCTTCTCATTGCCCTCTTCCCTTTCTGTTCTTAATCTCTTCTCTACCTTAGTATTTATCAGAGTTTTATAAGTCTCTCTACACTAAACTGTGAAATGCTTCAAAGTAGGGTCTATGTTTATTCATTCTTATGTTTCTAGCAACTAGCAAGTGCTCCTCTTATTAAATGGGAACACAATAAATTTCATTCTGTAAACATTTTCATGAATGCCGAAGTGATTTATTATATAAGTGCCTTACTGCTTCATGACCTGCATTCAGTAAATATTTCATCTGCTGAAAAGCAATATTTAAATAAATAAAACCCCAAACCTCAATCTACTATAAGAGTAAAAATCTGTTAAATTTTGCAGAGGGAATACACTGTCACTTAATAAAAGTTCATGGTTGTTACAAATGACTGTTTACTGTATAGGTGATTTGCTATATTAGCATTTTACTGTTAAGCGATCTGCAGTCAATAAGCATTTTCTTTGATTAAAAAAATAAAATCCAAAACCTCGACCAAAAGTAAAGCTCTGTTAAAGCTGATGGCGTGTATGTATGTATGTTACCATATCACTGTACTTGTCATTAAATTCCTTACTTATAAGTTCTAAAATTAAAACCAAGTAAGTAGATCCAAAAGTGATAAATAGGCAGAATGAGACCAGATATCTTTCCAGCTGAACCCAGGTTAAATTCAATGCTTCAAAAGCTGAGTGCGCTTAGCTGAACCGCTCTGGAATTCCAGCTGAAATGACTGCAGGTTAACAGGAGAGCTGCAATTTCTGGGAGCCAGCCCTGACTACTTCTCTGAGCTCCATAATCAACCTCTTAGCAACTAAGCATCCCCTAGCAGCTGAACCGCTCTGAACCTACCTGGGCTGTTCATGGGACATACTGATAACAACAGAACATACTAACAGTGAAGTTGTGATACATTTAAGCATAATGGAGAAGTGGGACGTCATGTAGTCCCTGGCTTCATGGGGCTTCCAATCTAACAGATAGGCAGAACCCACTCATAAGGAACAGCTGGGGCAAAGTGGTTGCCCAGCCACTTGGTCTAACAATGGCAGGAAGGAGGACATTCCAGGCACAGCCCAGAGTTCTCCCTCTGTTTGATGCCAGCAGTTGAATTTCTTAAACCTGGCCAAGATCTTGCCTCCGATTAATTTCAGTTCAGCAGCTTAAAGAGGAATCCATCACTAGAAGGGATGTAACAGACAAGGTGAGCAGTACAAGGACAGGGGGTTACAGGAAACCTGTCCTACTGAAGTGGGAAGTTCACTGAGGTTCAGTTCAACTCTCCTTAATTAGTGCAAACCTTCCTGGAGAGCAACGCCCAATAAAATTTCAAATGTACCTAGCACTTATACTTCTAGGAATTTATTCCCAGATACACATCTATAAGCAGAAATATATCAATAGTTATAAAATAATGCTCATTGCAGCAGTATTTGTAGGAATAAAAATAATGAAAGCAATCAAAATGACCAAAACAAGGAAACTAGTCAAAGAGGATACTAAGCAACTATTTTTTTTAAATGTGGGGGTGTGTGCTTTTATGTTCTTCTATTGTTAAGTGAAAAAAAGCAGGTTAAAATAAGACAGGCATACTATGCACTCACTTTTCAACAGGATGCTCGGCGTGTCTGTCATACACAAGGAATTTGGGGATGACACGAGAAACTGTTAATAATGGTAAGTGAGGAGTGGGACCCTTCGGTAGGGAGGGAGGGGCTTTTACATCCAATTGTATACTTTTCTTGACTGTTTTAATTTCTTGACTATGTAAATGCATTATTTTCATAATTTAAATGGAGCGAAAAGTTTTTTAAGAGAAAAACAAAACCCTGCATGTCACTTCCTCTGTGAATTCCTCCTGATCCCAACAGCCCCCTCCCAGGCTTCCCTCTTGAAACCTCGCTAGCATCTCATACTTAATATAATTATTAGCAGACTGGTGGTAACTTAGTCTTGATGGATTCTAATTTATCCCTGAATTGGGTTCTTGAGACGAAAGTAAAAATCAGCACTGGACACATCTCTGAAATTGCTCAAAAGGCAGAGGTTTGCTTTATAAACATTCTAAGCTAGCCCTCTGCACTTTACTTAGAATCCATCCACTCTTGTACTGTCCACCCCATCCCCAAATACAAAAGAAAGCTCTACCTTGGAGGGCTTGTACCCAAACAGCATGACAACAGCAACTTTAAAGTCCTCTCTGCTTAGATAGCCTTTGTTATCTTCATCGCATGCTTTAAATACCTAAAGAACATCAAATATATTTAGTTAATAAGACAGAAACTGTTTGTCCTATTGTTATTACTAACTTAGATTAAGTTTAGACCTCCCAAATTTAAAACTCAGCGGAAAGTAGGGCTCGGAAATGGAGTTTCATTATCCTAATTTTAATTCTCAAGAAATCTTAACGTGCTGGGACTTCCCTGGAGGTCCAGTGGTTAAGACTCCGAAGTTCCACTGCAGGGAGCACTGGGTTCTATCCCTGGTCAGGAGAAGTAAGATCCTCAATGCTGCGTGCACGGCCAAAAAAAAAAAAAAAGAGGAAAAACAAAGAAAAAGAAAACTTCATGTGCTAAAATTTACCCCCTCAAAAGTGCAAACGACTTAATCGCTGGGTTAATTCCTTAAAACCATTCGGATAAATTCTACCCAAAATTCAGTCCTAGAATTAGGAAGGTGAGGCAAAGGGGCTGGCTTTGAAAGGCGGGAGACGCAGATTGCAGGTTGTTATAAAGAGACTATGTCGCGGAGTAAAGAAGGAATTGCAAGGAGCCAGAACAGTGGACAGGGGGGGTCCAGAAGCCTTATAGCCCTAGGCTCGGTCATTAACCAGGACACTTCTTAAGGACAGTCCCGTCCTTATCTGTGCCACGAAGCTGAGTGAGAGTCCAGGCTGGGTGACGGAGGTGAGAGCCCCGGGTCAAGTTAAAGTCCGAGACTCAGTCCTCCGGACACCTACTTCCACCCACTTCTTGTGTTCTGAGGGGCTGGCTTCCCACATCCGCGGCCGGCTCCCGGCCTGGGAGAAAAACATCGCGACCGCCACACAAGAGTCGGGACGTCTGAACTCGCGACCCCTGCGGCCAGTGCCCGGCTTGCAGCTACCGCCCGACAAGCTCCCCGCAGTTCAGGAAGCTGAACTTGGCCGGGCACCTCCAACACCTTCTCCCATTGGGCGGTTTGCGAGCCACTGGCGTTGATCCCGCACTTCTATTGGCCAGAGGCTTTGTTTAATGACGTTTCCTTGGACCAGCCTATGGCGGAGAGGCTTCCAGGACCGCCCCCAGCCTTGGCTCCTCCCCCTCTCTTCCCTTTAACTCCTGGCGCGCTGCTGCGGATCTCGCTCGTCCAGGTTTTGTTTCCGTGTGTCCTGCGTGCTTCTTTCCATTTTCTGCCCCCCACACCTTGCAGTAAATTACTTTTAATAATTTTGATCAATGGCACTACGCTAAACATTACAGGAGACACAAAACGAGTGTGAACAAAGCTTAAAGAACCAATCAAAACAAGTCAAGACCAAGACTCGCGTGCAGATCATTGGGGTCGAGCCCTCCATGGTAGCTTACTATGTCTGTTCCTTCCTCCCGATAAGCCTGGCACTGAGCGCGGTGCCTGGCCCGAAAGAGAACTTCCATAAACGAACCAAGTGAGCCCTTAGGGCATTTACTCCAAGTTACTGCATTCAGTCCTCTGGAAGGGGCGCCTGGTTTGAAGGAAACTCCGAGAATAATATCAATGGCATTGAGCTCAAATGCCGCAGCAGACATCCTTATTAGAGGCGAGGCATGTGGCGAGGGTTCCGTTTTGCAAAGAAGTTTATCTCAGACCCCTCTCTCTTCTGGCAAATCAGTAAGATTAAAAAAGCAACACACACACACACACACACACACACACACACACACACACACACACACATCTGTTTCAATGAAGAAACGGGCATTCGAGGTTGAGTGTGAGGGAGCTCATTTAACCTTTTATTTCACAGCACGTTTTACAATCTGCTCCCCAGGAGAACCCGCTCCTCCTGGGACACTGGTCTCAGCCCCCAGCCTCCTCAAACCTCTAAGCTGATCCTGTCTCTGCCTTTAAAATAAACCCCCCTGCCTCGAGCTCCGGGAGCCTGAAGCTATGAGAATCCCTGCAAAGGGGAGGCGTTTTGCTAATGAACCACGGGAGAAGTGAAGGAAACTTCTTTCCCTCTCTCCCCCTATTAGGAGACGCGGCTAGCAGGCGAGCCGAGAGCTGGAAGCTGCCCCGTCTCCCCTCCGCCCCTTCGCGCAAGCGCCCCGCCTCAGCCCCCCCATCATCCGGAGGGCTTTAGGACCCAGCGGCGGGCGTCCCGGAAGGGGAAGGAGCAGGGCCGGGGGGCGGGGCCACGCGGCGCGCGCCGCGGCCCGGAGGGTTTGAACGAGCGGCGGCGGAGGGGAGGGATCCCAGGCGGCTGCGCGCTCGGGGGGCCTCAGGTACGTGTTTGGGGGCGTCAGGTGCGTGTTTGGGGGCTGCGGGCTCCCGGGCTTCGCGGACGGTGCGCTCTCCGCAGCTGCGGGAGCCGGGCCACCCATGCTGCTCCTTCCCGCAAGGTGCGCGGGCCGCTCAGGTCCCGCGAATCCTTGAGTGCTCGGCGGGGCTGGGGGCGGATCCGGGGGGAAGCGGAGCCTCTTGTAAAGACCCTAGGTAGGGTCCCCTCCTGGGCCTTGGCGTCCTCTAGTAATAGCACCGCTTTGGGCGATCAGCTGCTGCTGCGGAGACCAGAGTCCTGCTGGCGGGGTCCCCCTCCGCGGATTCTTATGTTGGCTTCTCCACGAAATAGGGAGATGGTCTCGGCACTTAGTGATAGGAAGCATGGTGGGGTGGAGGTGCTTACTCCGTGCCAGGCACTTAACCTCTGTATTCAGTTTCCCCGTAACTGGAAAGAGTCGTAGTCCTCAGGATGATAGACTCGTGACCATCAACTGAGTGTATACTCAGTACAGCGCTTCGAATTGTGCCTGGCCCGAGGTAGGCGCACGGAAAAGGTAGCAGCTGTCCTTCCTTCTCCCACGTACCCCGGAATCAACCCACCTCACTCCATCCCCACGGCCTTCATCAGCTACCAGAGTCCTTGCAGGAGCCGTCTCTCTTCGACTCTTGTCTCCCTCCAAACCATTCTCCGTACAGAGTTGTAGAGGAGAACATAATGTTTTTAAAAAGTAAATCGGACCAAGGTACTCCCCGGCTTATTAAAGCCTTTCAGTGGGGCCCTGCTGTTCTTACAACAAACTCCAGGATCTTTAACTTCCTACTCCTGCTCACTCCCTGTATCCAGGAACCCCTACCTGTTTTCCTTACCCAAGTCCTTCTGTCTGTTTTTGGAGTTACTACAACCTTGTTCTGACCTTTGCAGGTTGGGTTCCCTCACTTGGAATACTCTTCTTTCCCTCCCCCACTTTTATTTGGCTGGTTCCTTTTCATTCTTCAGAGCTCACTTAAATGTTAAATTCAGGATATTCTAAGGTAAGGGCATCCCTGTACTCTCTCATACCTGTAACATATAATGAATATTTGTAAGGATATCTTGGCTTTTTTGGTTATTTTTGTTTGTGTTGGTCTGTTTCTTTCTCCCTGAAATATAAGCTTTGCCAGGACAGAAAATGTTTCTGTGTTGTTAATTTCTTATTCCTACGGCTTTGCACATAGTAGCTGCTCAATAAATATTTTTTCAAATGAACAAACTCTGGGATACCCATTTTACAGAGGAGGAAATTGAGGCTCAGCAGTTAAGTAACCTGCCCAAGTGCATATTTACCACCTAGTAATGACTGGATTTGAAATTGAAGTCTGTATTTGTCCACTGCTGGCCACACCTGGCTTCATTTGAGATTGATTCCCATTGGCATGGGAGTCCATGGTCTTCAAGCTCTATAAGAAGGAGCAGCTAGAAGTATGAAAGAAATGCCTCAGCTGGGTCTGGGATGGTAGGGGAAGTAGAGGAGCTAGCATCTTTAAGAGGCATATCCGTTGGCATCCACAAATTTTTTTTAGTCTCTAATACAAGCTTCAATGTTATAAGTTGGCATTTGGTGGTAGAATTTCTTTAGATTTTTACCCTCCTTGGCATTATTGATTAATGCAGTGTTTACCAGATTTCAGTACTGTGGTTGGTTCCCTCCTCCCGGTTTTGTCTTACTCTCAACATCTGTATTACTATTTGCTTAATATTTTTGTTGGAACCCCCTTTTACATAAACCCTGTCTTTAAGAAGTAAACTTTAGGATTGTAAATGTAATGGAGCCATAAAATACCTTCAGTTATGTTAAGCCAAAGTGTTACTGTGCCTGCAGAAGAACCCAGAGTCCGTTATTTGTTCAAAAGCAGGATTAGAGGCATTTCTAGAAACGGCTTTCTCCTTGATTAAACAGAACGATTGGAATGGAAAAGGGAGGTACTGTACTTTCATAATATCCCTAGAAGTGGACTGGACAGAGGGGAAAAGGACAGAGAACTTTTAGAAAACAAGACCTAGACAGAGTCTAGGGCCATTATTACAGGAGCAAGTGGCCCCATCCACTTGTGGTCCCGAAGGCTGTGGCTGTAAAACAGTGGTCATGCCAGGTGGGGGGTTAATAGTAACTCTGGCCCATGAAGAACGAGTCAAATTATTGTCTAGATACACTCTGCTTAAAAGCTCCTTGAAATGTGTGATTTACAGGAGAAACCTTATCTGACTTGGTTGTTAACTTTAAAAGGTAAGTGAAAAGTGATGATGGGTACCTTAAGCAAAAATTTTTTTAGCTTGAAACACTTGAAAGTATATTCATTTGCAAATCTTTCAATGTAGAATTAAGCCTCTTTTAAGGAGTGGGGTCCTGGAACAGAGTGCCGCAGTCTGTCATATATCCGTCCTGCTCACTCTCTTTAGGAAAGCAAAAATGTAGACACTCTATCCACAACCTGAGCACAGACTCTTGAGTCCTGTCATTTTCCTCTGGGTCTTGTACTAAAAAAAAAATTTTTTTTAATCACACTAACTGTTCTTCAGTTACCTGGAAAATCTACTTAGGTAGTCCTTTACCCTTAAACTGGTGACATTTTGTAGGTAACAAAACTAAAAGTTTCATCTGTTTTCCTCTTTTGAGAGCAATAAAGTGGAAATAAGACTGTCTGGTTTAGAAAACAAAAGAGTGTTTTACTTCCGTACAAGTTCTTTCTCTGCAGGTTTTAGTAGTTTGCTTTAGGATTAGATAGTTGGGTCCTCATGGAAGCATCTCTAGATAATGCGTGTATAGAGTTGATCATTTGACAGTGTCTTGAGGACTTTACTGAGCTTTATGGTAAGTAGTTTATCATGGGAAAGTGAGAAATAGTCCCTGAAGTTCTTTGGGCTCCTATGCCTAGGTGAGGGAGAGGCTGTAAATTCCAAGTTGACCTTAAAAATATGACCATAGTCAGAATTAGTCTCGACATTCTTTATCCGGCCTTAACCCCAAGCACCTGTTGGAAGCTTCAGGGTCAAATATGGATCTTTTTGCTTGACCTTTGGCTCAACTCCATTTCCTTAGGCATCTCAGGGCAAGGTCTAGGTGGAAAGAGAAAGGAAGAGAAGGAGAAGGAGAGCAGGATTTTCACTGTCACTTTATTTGCCAAGTTCTCGTGGCAGATTCTGCACGTGTGCCCTGAACACCTACAGAGCAGCTGGTGTTCGTGACACAGCCCAGCATCTGGTAAGTGTCAGGTGTGCTGTGTGTGTCCTAGACGCTCAGGACGCAGAATTTGAGAGCAGGAGAATGAGTTTGCCCGTGGCCTGGTGAATGGGAAATAACAAGATTTCCGCCTTTCTTTTCCAGAAGAATTATAATGTCTCTGGAAGGCAATTATGGAAGGTGGACGATATCCAGTAGTGATGAAAGTGAGGAGGAAAAGCCAAAACCGGACAAGCCATCCACCTCTTTTCTCCCTCACGCTAAGCAGGAAGCAGCCAGTGAGCCAAAGTACACCTGCTCCGAGGCTCGGAAAGCCGCCCACAGGAGGAAGACTGCACCCGTGAAATTCAGCCACACAGACTCGGTTTCAGAAGCATCAGCTCCCAAAAAACAGAAGAGCGGTTCCCAGGAAGACCTGGGCTGGTGTCTCTCCAGCAGTGAGGACGAGCTGCCACCAGAGATGCAGCAGAAGCGGGCTCAGGACGCAGGGGTCAAAGAGGAGAAAGGCCCCCCTCCTCCCAGAGATGGTGCTGCCCGCCGAGCTGGGCATCCCTGCCCCCTTGCTGGTCACGGTCTCAGGGAAGAGGAAGATGAGCACGAAACGTCAGGAGAAGGCCAGGACATCTGGGACATGCTGGAGAAAGGGAACCCCTTCCAATTTTACCTCACTAGAGTCTCGGGAATTAAGCCAAAGTATAACTTGGGAGCCCTCCACATCAAGGGTGAGTGAAGCTGGGGGTCGGGGAGCCGTCACATCGCACTTGTAGGGGCCCCCTCGGTAAAACAGGACGGCCGCCTAGGAAAGATCTCCAAGGACCCTTCTGAACGTCTCTTGGGAAAAAAAAATAACCATTTTGACATTCAGATGCATTCGGTTGACAGCAAACTGTTTACTTAGGTCAGGAAACCAGGGGTGTCTCCCAGAGCCCTGTAGATCACCCTGTTGGAACCCCTTGCACAGTGCCTAGAATGACTTTACTTTTAACTTAAGGGTTAAACGTGGTGGGTTACACTTGATTAACGAGGTGGATATTTGACAGTAGGAGTTCTCTTTGGTCCCTGGACCAGCAGCCTCAGCATCACCTGGAACTTGTTAAAAATGCAAATTCTCAGGCTTCTCTCCAGATTCCTGGCATCAGACTCTGGGAGTGGGGCCCTGCAGTCTGTTTTAACAAGCCTTTCAGGGGATTCTGTTGCCCAGTCAAGGCTGAGAACCGTTGTTTGAAAGCCTGTTTTTGGTTCCTGGTGCAGAAGGAACACAAGAGTGCCCTGATCTTGGGTTGCTGTGGTTCGTCCTCAGGAAGCATCTGTGTGATATTGTGATGTATGTAGATATCTGGTCTTCGCTCTGGTTATAGTTGGGTTTTTGTTTCGTTTTTTGGCCCAGATTCCTGAAATAGCTCCAAAGTAATAAAAGGTAAAAGGAGCATCTTTTGTAATTCATAACAAGCCCCTTTCAACCACAGGGGAGTTTGTGTTAATACAATGACTTTTGGAAAGCCCCTAGGAATGGGGGGCTGGTTGTCTGGGGAACCAACCTTCTGATTCAAGTTGAAACTTTCAGCCCCAACCCCCACTTCCAGGCAGAGCAGAGGGCCTGGAGGTCGAGTTAACCACTAATCAGGCTTGCCTGTGTAATGAAGCCTCCTTAAAAAACGGTTGGCAGAGCTTCCAGGTTGGTGTGTACGTGGAGGTGCGGGGCAGGGGCCCACCTGGAGAGGGCATGGCTGCGCCCCTCCCCATACCTCACCCTGTGCATCTCTTCACCTGGCTGTTCCTGAGTTGTATCCTTTTATAGTAAACTGGCGATCTAGCGAGGAAAGTGCTTTCCTGAGTTCTGTGAGGCATTGCAGCAAATTATCAAACCCAAGGAGGGGATTGTAGTGACCCCCGGGTTAGAGCCGGTTGGTTAGAAGCACAGGGGGTCTGGGCTTGTGACTGGTGTCTGAGGTGGGGGCAGCCTTGTGGGACTGAGCCCTTAACCTGTGGGGTCTGATGCCCGCTCTAGGTGGACGGTGGCAGAATTGGGCTCAGTGGTAGGACACGCAGCTGATGTCCCCAGAGAATTGGTCTGCATGGGAATTCCAGCCTCCTCCACCACACTGGGTGTCAGAAGTGTTGAGGGTAGAGAGGAACCAAGGGTTTCCCTTGGGGGAACAGCAGGAGCCTGGAATCCCAGGTACAGGACCCGAATCCCAGCCTCACCACTTGCATGCTGTGTGGGTGATTAACAAAGGACCTAATATTCTTCAGAATTTCAGTTTACTCACCTTCAAACTGGGGATTCAGAAAAAAGGGAGAATACACGTGACGTGCCCAGCACACAGTATATTCACATGGCAGGTGTACAGAATAAACACCGTCACCCTTATTTCACAGTACCTTTCTTGCCCACATTCAAGAATAGATTGTGTTCACTGTTCATAGTGTTATAGTTATACATCAAATGTGTAATTACATCTTATGTGATGTATAAATGTCGGTGTATTTAATTCCATACTGTAAAGAATTTGATTCTACAAGATGTTTATTTTTCCTTTTTGCAAATGTCTTGTCTAGGTGCTTTGAAGAAATATAAGATAGATCTCAGTGTTGTTTCGTTTTATTTGAGAGAGATGAAACAGGAAATAGAGAACTATGCAAGATTTTGCTGTGTATAATAAAGCGATAAAGACTGGCTATTAGCACCAAGATGTGGAGGAAGGGGAGGTAACATGATAGGAGCTTTTACATAGACTGTCTCCTTTAATCCTTGTAACAGCCTTATGAGTAGATGTTACAGTTGTCCTCTTTGGATAGGTGACCGATCTGCAGAGAAGTTAAATAACCTGCTCAAGGTCACAGAGCTGATAGATGATAGAAGTGGATTTGAATCCAGGCATTCCAGCAGCAGAGTGCATCCTCTTAACTGTTTGATATACCAAAAAATGCCATAACTAGGTTGTTTAGAAGGTCTCGTAAAGGAAGAGGGACTTCAGATGGGCCTTGCAAGATGGGTAAAATGTAGAAAGGTAGAAAGAGGAGTTGCGATTTCTCTCTTGACTGTGCACCTCTCCCTTTATGGTAGGAACGTCCTTAAGAGGGCTTTTTTGTTCTTTTAAAATCTTTGAACCCAGGTACCTGTCTCCATGTCTGAAACACAGGAGGCACTCGGTAAATAGAGGTCAAATAAATGAATGAGCCCAGTCTGGACCCTCGGAGGCGCTTTGGTGGTTAAGAGCAGAAGTGCAGGAGCCAGACCATCTGGGTTCAAGGCCTGACCCTGCGCGTTCCCAGCCGTGTGGCCCTGGGCAGCCCCTTAAGGAGAGACTCCCCATCTACAGCGTGGGAACAGCAGACCCCCACAGACAGAAAATGGCTGTGAGGAGTGAGAGTTAACACATGGAAAGTACCAGGAACAGGGCCTGGCCACCCAGTGGGTCCTGTCCGAGCGAGGCTGTTGTGATCGGTGGTGGCGAGGAGGGTCGTGTGCTTCCCCTCCGCGTGGTCGGTGAGACGTGAGCTTTCTGTTTCCTCTGAAGTAAAGGCTGCGTGGAGGCAGGGTGGGCCCTCGCGGGTGGGCCCTCCCTAGAGATGACCTGTGTGCTAGAAATGTGAGGTTGGAGCTGCAGGGACCTCTGCCCTCTCTCCATGGAAGCAAGAGCCCTCAGGCTCCAGAGAGCCGTCTTGCTGGTCCCAGGCTGGGGAGGTCTCCTGGAGAGAGACTTGAAGGAGGTAAAAAACTAAGAGATCTGGAAAGAGGAAGGACGTGTATTCTTATTGTCCTTGTTAGCAGTTTCTAAAATTGCCCAGTCATCCAGTACTGAACTTGTAAATTCTGATTTTACATTATGTTTGGTGAAATAATATATAATGAACATTATTAAATAGCCCAGGGAATTTTTCTCTTGAATTTTATGGAATGTTAAAGTCTAGCCTCATAGTAACTTTTCAGTTCACCGTTTTCTAAGTCGAATTCTGCTTGTCACTGACTAGTTAATAAGTCAACTGTGATTGTTACTAGATAATTTTTATCAAAAATATGAATTAGATGTTAAATGCTTTGTCTCCTCAGATATTTTATCACCTCTATTTGGGACGCTTGTTTCTTCGGCTCAGGTGAGTTTACAGTTTTGTCTTTGGACAGAAGGGGACAAATACCAACTCTGTAAGAAAGTGCATGGTGGGACACGTGGGCTGGTCCTGCGCAGGGTCCCCGGGACGGCGCTCACCTGGAGGCGGGCACGGTTCTGAGATCCATCCGCCGGGACGGGGAGGCCTGATCCCCGGGGCTTCTGACTCATGAGGACTGGCCAGGAAGTCACTCTGGAAATTCCAACCTGAGGGACTTCCCTTTGGGACACCAATCATCTCCCAGGACTCTGGCGCGGCCCCTGGGAGGTGTGGGTAGAGAGGTGAAGGCCACGTCAAGTTTGATCTGATTTAGAAAAATAATTGAGAAATTCCCTACACCCTCCAAAGAGAAGTGAGTAGAAGTGATGGATGTGGGTACGTCCGCATGTGCTGTTGCTCCTGCCCGACAGAGCTGGTCCCTTTGTGGTGTTAAATCACCGTACCGTGCCAGGCTCTCGAGCAGGTAGAACAGGGTGGTGTCCCTAAAGAAGGCCAAGCTTTCTGTGTGCTTCGTGTTCTGCTTGGCGGCGGGAATCCTGGTCTCCAGATGGAACGTGGGGTGGATTTGTGTGTGTTCGCCTGGCTAGATTGAGTCATTACGTGCAGGAGAAGGGCCGGGGGTTATCCAGGCACGGGGAGGACCCCGTGGGTAAGGTCCAGTCCAGAACTTGGAATCAAGATGTCATTGTTACAAGCCTCGTGAATGTCCCGTCCCAGATGCCTGTTTACAAAGCTAGCTCGTAAGTTCGGCTGAAAGGAAATGTTCTTTCCTAAAAATCCTTCTTATCATCACCTAGGAGGAGAGGGATAAGTTTGTAAGCCCTTTTATTTACATTAATCAAGCCCTTTTATTTACATTAATGTAAATAATAATATAAAAAGACTTTTTATAATATAAATATACTATAATATAAAAAGACTATTTTTATAATATACAAAATAATGTAAAAAGACTCAATCTACAAATACAAATGCTGCCAAAGCATGCAGAGATAATTTTCTGTTCTCTTAGGCACTTCCCCACTGATTCAGAACCTTTGAACCCTGTGTTCCCTTCAAGATGTGTTTTAGGTTTGCTTATGTGTATTGCAGCATAACTGTCCAGGTTTATAAATTACAGTATATGTAGTTCATCATCTGAGTTTCTTTGACTTGAATAACCAAACATTTCTCCTTATGAACTGCTTCTCTGAATTGCCTGTGACTTCTTTTCTTTCCTCCTGTCCAGTTTAACTACTGCTTTGACGTGGACTGGCTTGTAAAACAGTATCCACCCGAGTTCAGGTGAGTTCCACAGAATGATGGATGACATCATAACTGTAAGGCAGCTTTAAAACACAAGATTTGTGTTTCTCAGGCAGCTGCCATCCATCTTGTTTGAGTATTTCTTTTTTTTAAAATTAATTTATTTATTTATTTATTTTATTGGCTGTGTTGGGTCTTTTTTGCTGTGCGCGTGCTTTCTTTAGTTGCGGTGAGTGGGGGCTACTCTTCATTGTGGTGCGCAGACTCCTCATTGCTTGGCTTCTCTTGTTGCGGAGCACGGGCTCTACGTACGTGGGCTTCAGTAGTTGCAGGACATGGGCTCAGTAGTTGTGGTGCACGGGCTCTAAAGCGCAGGCTCAATAGCTGTGGCGCACGGCATGTGTGATCTTCCTGGAGCAGGGATCGAATCTGTGTCCCCTGCACTGGCAGGCGGATTCTTAACCACTGCGCCACCTAGGAAGCCCCTTGTTTGAGTATTTCTTTTGAAACTATTGAAATCATACAAACATTAAGTTATAATGGAAAAACAGCTTTTTTTAATCTGTTCTAACTAATCACAAGCCTTCCTAATACGGATTTTAGCATGACTCTCTGTTGTTCTGTCCAGAAATAGATTAGGACAAATTTCAACCCAAATAAAAGAATTTTAGGTCCATTGTTAACATGAAGGAAAAAGTCATTGCCACCTGCGTTTGCGACCTGTAACCATGCCACACTTCAGTCAGCCTGTCGATGCTGTCCTTTTTTGAGTCTCTCATTTCACAAGTGATTCTTCCTGTAGCTTAGGAGGAATGCAGTTAATGCAGGGGTCATAGGGCCTTCCCTTACCCAGATTACGGAGGTGATGGGCTTTTAGTCTGTCTGCCTCATATTAGGCAGTGCAGACCAAATAAAGATGGCATCGCACGGTGACATGCCCCCGTCCCGTTTCTTACCCATTTACGTGGCAGAATCCCGTAACAGCAAGTAAGGGGCAGGCATACACATGCAGGAAAATGGTTGTCAGGGTCCTCAAAGTCTGTGGTGCATTTAGCACATCGGATCGTGGGACGCTTCATTATTAATGATAGATAGAATGCTGTTGAAATTTCCCAAGCGACTTTGACACTCAAGGGCTCATATTTCGCCTGTAACACATAGGATTAGTTTTAGCTGCATATAACAGAAAA
The DNA here is from genome assembly GCF_030028045.1 of Hippopotamus amphibius kiboko. Taxonomy (NCBI): domain Eukaryota; kingdom Metazoa; phylum Chordata; class Mammalia; order Artiodactyla; family Hippopotamidae; genus Hippopotamus; species Hippopotamus amphibius. The sequence goes on from NC_080189.1 coordinate 173,797,929, forward strand.
GCAAAAATAACAGTGGCTTACACCTGAGAGAACATTTCTCCAGCCTCTTCAGAGGATTGATTGATACCCACGCACGTCAGGGAGAGTGATCTGCTTTGCTGAGCTGCAGATTCAAGTGGTCACCTCATCCGAAAGCACCCTCACAGACACACCCAGCAATAGTGTTCTATTTGGATACCCTTGGCCAAGTGACATTGACACAAAATTAACCATCTTGCTACCTTTTTGTGAAAGTTTTTAGAACACTAAATTTGAAGTAATTAACGAGGACTTCCACTTCTGTCAATAATGTTTGATCTTTTACTTTTAAAAAGACCCCATGATCTGGTAGCACAAATCGTTCCTAGGTGACAGGTGCATGATTGTCTCTTACATTATTCTCTGTACTGTGTTTCCAGTTGTAAAATAGGAAAATGTTTTCCAACTAGGAACAAACTGGGAAGGCGTGTTTCTTAGTCTTATCTTACCTAATATGTGAGAATAAAGCCGTCAGGTGTTAGGGGTTAGGCGTCAGTCCCAGACGTGTGTTTTCTGTCCTGTTCCTTTTCAGTTGAGTGTTGTCCCTTCATGTGTGGCAGAGAATCGTCCTGCACATGATTGATAATCGTGGAAGTTGTTCATCTTGCTCGATTGCTTGTTGGAGAAAAATCCAATGTTTGTTTCGTTGGGAGAGCTTGTAAAGATATATTGATTTCTAAGGATTATCTCGCTTTGAATTAACCAGAGTAGATCATGGTTCCCTTAAAAGCCTTTTTAACCTATTCCTGAAGAACGTTTTTCTATTGTCCTTTCGAGTTGAAAAATAGGGCATTTTCAATGTGCATCAGGCTCTGTTTCATTGAAATACAACCACCTGTTAGTGAATCTGCACGCTGGGGGCCTGGGCCAGTCACTCTCATATCCTGGGGATCTGGCGCAGGACCTCACTCACAGCAGGGGTTTAATGAATGTGTGGCTGGTAAGGAAGTGATCTGTTGTTTGGGCCCAAAGAAGGGAAGGAAAAGAGCATCATACTAGACAACAGTAATTGTATATCTTTTTTTTTAATTTTTAAATTTATTTATTTATTTTTGGCTGCTTTGGGTCTTCACTGCTGCACACGGGCTTTCTCTAGTTGTGGCGAGTGGGGGCTACTCTTCATTGCAGAGCACGGGCTCTAGGCACGCAGGCTTCAATAGTTGTGGCACACAGGCTCAGTAGTTGTGGCGCACGGGCTTAGTTGCTCCCGGGCATGTGGGATCTTCCCGGACCAGGGGTCGAACCAAACCCGCGTCCCCTGCTTTGGCAGGTGGATTCTTAATCACTGCGCCACCAGGGAAGTCCCAGTAATTGTATATCTTTTAATTTATCTGAATTTAAACATATTAATGCAGAGCTGACCTTGTGCCCTTTTGGACCAAAGAAGATAATTACTCAAGGACTTAAGATCTGATCTTAAGATCCCAACCCCTCTGGTCACTGCAGAGCTTCAGGCTTAGGCCACAGGGCTCCATTACAAAGGTAACCAGTTAGCAAAGCTTAACCAATCACTGCCCTGTGCTGGCCCTGTTCTCAGTCACCACACAGGCCAAAAACACATATCAGTGGCCAGGAAGCTAGCACCCCTTAACTGGGCACCAGTCCAGCTTCATGAATGACGGATTTTAAACACTTCTGATCTCTTTTCAGGAAGAAACCAATCCTGCTTGTGCATGGCGACAAACGCGAAGCAAAGGCTCACCTGCACGCCCAGGCAAAGCCTTATGAGAACATTGCCCTCTGCCAGGTGAGCTGCTCATCGCCATTCGAGACCATGCTTAGTCTGAGAGATGGAGGGAAACTGAGACCTTGGGTCTGTCCACCCGTCTGGCGCAGAAGTCCTCTCTCCAGCTTCACCTACAGGCATCTGTGCAGCCTTGGCTTAAATGCTTCCTATTTGTGGGGAACCCTTGTGGTTTGAAAGATTTTCCTTTATTTTGACCTGGTATCTCTGTAAGTAGTCACGGTTCTCCAGAGACACAGAACCAGTAAGGGTGTGTGTGTGTGTAGAGAGAGAGAGAGAGAGATCTATTTTCTAAGAACTGGCTCACATGATTCTGGGGGCTGGCAAGTCCAAAATCTGCAAGGTAAGCTGGGGCCCCCGAGAAGCGTTGATGTTGCAGTTTGAGGCCAAAGACCAAATAGAGTCTGATTCCCTCTTCCTGGAGGGAGTCGGTCTTTTTTCTTTTTTTTTTCTTTTCCACTTAAGGCCTTCAGCTGACTGATTGAGGCTCACAAACATCCTGGAGGGTAATCTCCTTTACTCAAAGTCCACAGATTTAAACGTTAATCTCCTCAAAAAAATACCTTCATGGCAACATCTGACCAAATATCTGGGTGCTGTGGCCTAGCCAGGTTGACACACAACCTTCTTCCTCTGCCTGCTACGGTGGTCCTAATTTTCCCCCTCTGGAGCCACATAGACTAAATCTCCTCCTTGCACGTGTCAGTGATTCTTGTATTTGAAGTCATCTATTTTGTCTCCCTAGTTTTCTCGTTCAGGTTCAAGTGTTCACTTTCTTCAGTTGTCCTGGTGTATCAAAGGTTCCCTGTTTTTTCCCAACCTGCCAGCCCTCTGGTTGCATCCATTTTGTTCATGTCCCTCTGGAAACAGGTTTCAGCATTGAGCAGTTTCTCTGGATTCAATTCAGTGGCAGTTTCTTTCTCTGAAGGCAGCTTAAAACTGCTAGTTTTTATTGTGACAACTTCTCCAACTTGTGTTAGCTGCCACTGACATTTCACCCGTAGCCCTTAGTTCTTTTTCACAAGAATCACTCAATACTGGAGAGACCCATAGATCAGAAGCAGACCTGTTAGAAAACTACAAGTGTGAGTCAAAAGTTATTCGCACTCTGGTTATAGTAAAAGTGTAAATGCTATAGCCAGAGTGCAGATAATTTTTGACTCACCTTTGTACCTGGCGAGCTGTGCACTGCATGTGATCCAGGTCGGATGAGGGGTGTTAAGTGGTCTCATAACAGCCTTGGTTTGCTGGGACCAAAGCAGAGAAGAGGCAGAGTGAAGGCTGTTGCCCAGTTTCTTTATAGATTCCCATAATTTCATCCTGCTACTTTCCTGTCAGTACCTGGAAATACAGTGTGACCAATGAGTCTTGGAGTTTCCTTAGGACTCTTTGTTTTAGATGGCACGTCTGAAGGGATCTTTTTCTGTGTGGCATTTTGTGTAAGAAGCAGGCAAACGGGGGGGGGGGGGGGCGCGGGGGGGGGCGAGGGGTAGCAAGGAATTCAGAGAATGTTTACGATTCCCTTCCTGTGCTAGTTCTTAAGCGGCTGCTGTAACGTTCACCTTTTCCTATTTGAGCAAGTTGTTCGGTCTGTTCATGGGCAGCTTTCATGGCCCTTTTCTCTCCTGGCCAGTATCTTAGTGAAATTGGCTTGGGATTTCTGCTCTTGGAGTACAGTGACAAGAGTGAATTACCTAGAATCTAATTTTTTTTTTCCATTTTCCTTCTAATATCGTTTCTCCTCCATCCATACAAGGTAGTTTTCCAACTCATGTTTTATCACTCTTCTTCCAGCGATAGAGTATTATCTATGGGTGTATGTGTATTTTTTTTAAAGAGTGAGACAGTGGGAAGTCTCAATCTGATCAATTTTAAACCTGTCTCACAACATTTTTCCTGTGATGTAACTCACTGTACTTTATTGTAGTTGGAGTTTTAAATCATTCCATCTCTTTAACCATCCTGTTTGTGGCTCACCTTCTACGCAAGATATGTCTTTGCTTAGCAGTTGCCTGAAATCCCCTTGTTTTGCATTTGTTTCCAAATACAGAAGTGGTTAAACGGCAGTAGGATGACACTTATCAGACTAATAGTGGGCAGAAAATAAAATAACGCAGGAATCCTGAAAACCAGCGATAAAATCAATGGAAATACAAAGTGTTTTTTCAAACGTACTGAAAAGTTTAGGAGAGATGGTGGGTTGCCGGGTGGCGTGCTTCAGGCCAGCCACTAGAGGGCGCAACGAGCCCTGTCTGCCAAACCTCCTGTGAAGAGCCTCCGTAAGCTCCCAGCTCTAGTCTGAGGGACAGGGTGACTGCCCCGTCCTGACCTACTGAAATACCTCTATATCTTGTCTATAAAATGCATTTTTGAATTTTTTTTTAGCAACCTACTTAGTCATTTGACTAAGCTGGGTCACGTAAGTCAAAGATTAAGTGGGTGCCGACGCCTCTCCCATTTTGCACACCTGGTGGTCCAGGTTCAGACATCCAGGATTCTGTCCCAGCACTCCACCTGCTAGCTGTGTCATTCTGGGCCCATCCCTTACCTGCTTAAAGCCTCATTTCTTCATCTTTAAAATGAATTACTAACACAGTATCTCATAGGGTTATTGGGCAGAGAATTCAGCGCATTTGCCAAAAAGAAGCACCCATTAAATATTATCTGTTGATGTTCTTATCATCCTTGTTTTTGTGCTTATACTTGCCCAAAAGCACACAACGAATTGCAAAACTAAACTCAAAAGCCAAGTCTTTTGACCGTTGCTTTTTCTGAGCTAAGTATCAGTTTACAGAGTGGCAGTCTTCATTCTAATTTTGTAATTCAAAGATGTGGAATACTGGAATTAACATATACACACTACTATATATAAAATAGATAACCACCAAGGACCTACTATATAGCATAGGGAACTATTCTCAATATTTTGTAATAACCTATAAGGGAAAAGAAATCGGAAAAAGAAGAAAGGTAACTGAATCACTTTCAGATAACTGAATCACTTTGCTGTACACCTGAAACTAACGCAACATTGTAAATCAACTATACTTTAATTTTTAAAAAAAAAAGACATGAAATATACTTTCCGGCTCACTCTTTTGTGGCCAGACCACACAAATGTGCCAGTCTGTGAGCAGCCCAAACACTGAGTTTACGAAGGTAGTGAACTCAGCCACCTGTCCATGAGCATCCCCAAGACAGGGGCAGTGTCATCCTCACCTGTGTAATCCAGTTGTCCTTTGCTGTCCCCAGCAGACAGGCCCACCTGTAGAGAGTGGGCTGGGGGCACTTTGATTTTAATAGCACTTGCTTCCATTCGTAGCATGCTTACCCCATGCAGCTCCTTTTCCTAAGCACTTTAAGTGTACTTTTCTCATTTATTCCTAACAACTCCCTGAATTTCGTAACAGTACCCTCATTTCAAAGAGGAGAAAGACAAGACAGAGAGATTCAAGTATTTTCCAAAGTCATACAAAGTTGCGAAGATGGGAGTTATGTCCATACACAGAATTCCTAGCTACTGAGCTATTTTTGACATCTGTATTTATTTTAACTTTGTCATCTTGAGCATATTCTGCTTAAACAAGGTCTTGCTATACCATATATTAGATAAAATGTTTTACTTCCCCACCCACCTCCCTCTTCTGTTTGTAAAGGTATCATTTTAAAACATAAAAAAATGGATTTAATACATTTATTTTCATCATTTTCTGTTATAAATATAAGAAAACTTTTGTTTTAACATCCTAATGTCTCAATACTGCCAAAACTTTTAATATTTCTTTTAAATATGCTTTGAAAACTTATATATATTTCTGTACAAGCCAAATATCTAATTTTAAAACTCTGCATAGAGTCTCATTTGTTTTTACTCATTTTCTGGCATCTAAAGAAATTAGGCCTCTCACTTATAATTATTGTAATTAAAAATGCAGTGTGTATTGAATCATTCTGGGTAACTTTAAAAAACAGTTGTTTTTTAAAAACTGGATCTCTGTATGATGCTATTCTAAAAGCTGTCTTGGCCATCAAGGGCTTGTCCACTAGAGGGCGGTAAAAACTTTAGAAACAAAAAAAAGTTGCCCTGAGTCTTTTCTAATTTAATTTTCAATAGATAGGGATATTATTGAGTTTTTAAAAAACAAGTAACTTGACCTCTTTTTTATCCTAGGCAAAGTTGGATATTGCATTTGGAACACACCACACGTAAGCAATTTTTATGAAATGGGGGAGGATATGAGTTTAACAAATCAAAGGATACACTTCAGAAGTTGCCCTTAGAGGGACTCACATGTGATAATTTTGCTGATGATGGGGAAAAGCTATCAGCTAGGAAGTAGAGGAAATGGAGTTGTTTCTTAACAACCATGAGACCAAGTACCAGGATTCTGGCTCTGGACATGAAAGTCTGAATCAGTGATGTGGTTTCTGTTGAGGACATTAGTTACAGCTGACTGGGGTGGGGGGGTGTGTATAGATTGTGGTCGTGGGTGACTGTTCGTGCGGTAGTCACATGCCTACAGATTCCACTACTTTAAAGAAGGTCTTGTGATTCTTATAAGATTCTGAGTTGCATCAAATAGAGTATTCTTAGGTCAGCTCCATGCTGTGATTGAAAGAAAAACTATTTTATAGGAAGTTGTCACCTTGGGAGGCTGATACCTGTCCCTGCTTCAAGACATCTCAGAAAATTCTCTGAGGATAGTTTCTGAAACATTGCAAACCACAAATGGGAGAAACTTTTCTCTTACTTCCTACTTGACACCTATCAGCTTGACTCCCGTTTTATTTGAGTCTTACAGCTGTTTTATAGAGTCCTTTTACATAATTGGTTCTCTAGCTGAGAAAAGAATAAGACATGGTTGCCTCGATTTCAATATTTCTGTAAATCATATTTCGCTAGAAATATGTTACACTCAAAAGAGTGTGACAGAGCCTCATCCTTCTTCTAGAGCAGTGGAAAGAGGTAGCCCACTGCTTCAGGCATGTCCCTTTGGGTATCTGTCCCTAAGATAAGAAATCTCAAAGGAGGAAGTGTTTGCCCCAAGTCTTACAGTAGCCACTGTTTTCCTGATATTATGCCAAAAATGAGGGCATATGTTCATTATTCTCTCTGTAAGCTTAAAGCTATATTTTGCCAGTCTGTTTTCAGAAAGAAGCCAGAGCAGAAAGCATTGAGCCACTTTGTGAAAGGATACCTATCAAGCATACATTATCTGGTTTTTGATGCTCTTGTGTAAATGTTGCCGCATTTACCAATGGCCCCAATTGGTAGCTTTAGTGTAATAGAGGGTTTGAGGGTTGTTGAGTGGTGACTTCAAGCACCTACTTAGCTCAGGTATCAATTGTTCTTTACATGGCAGGGAGCTCACAGAATGCTAATTTCAGCGAAGGATACAAAATAGCACTGAATAGGCTGAGTTGGCATATTAGGCTCCACCTTCAGAGACACTGATGGGCGCAGTAGTCAGCCTGTCCTGGGTAGAGGTTCTGCCACTAAAGGGTCACACCAGGTGGACCCTTGTCCCCCGTCCTTAGCTGGAACCCTAGCCAAAATGCCTTCCTGATTCTAAAATACATTCAGCAAGCCCTGTCATTCATTTGGATCCTAGGCACCATTTGCTAGACCTGCAGTGCGGGATTCCTGTGCAGGGCACACCTTGTGTGCCTGCAGTCAGTGTTTCTTGGGCATATTCACACTGCACTTAATGTGCTAGCGAGTTGTAGGAGAGCCTGGGTCTGGAGAGGGACTGCCTGCTGAGCTGGCCCAGATCTGACACAGTAACATTTGAGGAGGGCGGGGCTATCTTTTCTTTTTAGTGCTATTCAAAAAATTACTTGGTCCTTTGTCTTCCTTTTATAGATTAGAGGCTCCAAGTAGATAGGCAGTTTTCCTCCACCCAGTGTTGGAGATCGGACTAGAATCATTCAGCGGTTTATTTTCACTTCAGTTCTTAACTTATTTTTGTTGTTTCCTCACTGCTAAAATTAACTCTGTTTCCTTTGGTCCCCCCCCCCCCCCCCCCCCCCCCCCCCCCGCCCCACACACACTTTCCAAGTCCATTCTTCCTTTCGCCTCCAACACATGCATTTTGCAGGTTAAACCCAGCAAAGTTCCTCATTCAGACTTGAAAGTGCCTGGAGAAGTAATACCAGGGAACCTTTCCTGCTGTGTAGTATGTAATTTACATTTTGTTAAAATGCCAGTATCTTGTAGGAGATTGAGCTCCTGTCTTGAAGTTACTTTCAGTTGCTCATTTTAAAATGTTTTAAGGCTCATTCATTAAATATCTATTACATTCTTGAAGCACAGCTCAAGGGGATGTAAAGTGTTTTGAGACGTAATGGTTTTTGTCCTCGTATTTTAGTCTTTGGGTGAGAGAGGCAAGACAGACACATGAGCCAGGAAAGGAGGAAAGCCTTCCAGCTCCTGGTGATGGGTGTGAGCACCCTCGTCCCCCGACAGTGGAACTGCCACAGTAACTCTGAAGGAGTCTCTGGGGTCACACTTGCATCAGCTGGCACGTGGTGACCACGTACTCTGTGCGGAGCATCTGGGAGTGACCAGATGCAGCTCCATCCTCCAGGTGCTCATGAGCCTCTTAGAGACAGTGAATGTGCTCCCGCCGTGCTTCCAGGATGCTGTGCAGTCCTGGGGCTTATCTCATGATGTTTTAGAATGCTGAAGCTTTTTGGTGGTCCCCAGAGCTGGGAGCAAAGGCACCTCCCATGGCCCTGAGAATCCAGAGGGGGCAGAAGTGTCAGATGTGGCTGTCCAGCTGCAGGGTGGGCCTCTCTCTGCTCGCGGCTGTGGCAGGGCCTCCCCCACCGCGTGATGCGGTCCTCTCTCTCCCCTGGACCGCACAGTACCCAGCCTCGCCCACTCCTGCCCCAGTAGCATGAAGTAGCTGCAGCCCCGTCCAGCCTGGGGAAGCCACGCACAGTGAGAGGAGGATCCGGCATGTGTGATGGAAATAACACAACGTGGGGAGCTGGACAGTCCCCGGGACCTCTCCCAGCCATGGATCCTGCGGTTGTAAAATGGGAGTGGTAGCGCCTCCTCTGGATCGAGTGGGCTGTGCTAGCATTCTGCGCGGCTTCTAGAACGGTGTCTGGCACATAAATGCTCCACAGACATTAGCTTGCTTTCCCCCCTGTGCGGGAACAGCTTCAAACATGGGAAATGTCCCTTCTGCCGCCTCCACAGCTTAAAAGATGATATGCAGGTCAGGATTCTTCAAGGAAGATCTCATTTCTTTAGTGTGTTTTTATCCATTTTTAACCCTAACCTTATTGGAACATGCCATTTTGTCTATGCAAAGATGAATATGACTCCCCTGAGATTAGTTCTCAGTGCTGTTTGATAGGCTTCACTGACATCAGTGCATGATCTTCCTGGTAATTGATGCCTTGACTAATGGGAATATTTGTAAAACGTGTATCATTAATTCATAACTGGCTTATTGTTAATTACAGTCAGCTACTAATTTGGCAACTGTGGATGTAAATTTGCCCAGATTTTAGGGAGCACTTCTCATAAATGGAAAGAAGATTGGCTCAACAGCTGTCATTTCTCCAGCTTTGCATTAACTTACTATTTGCCAGCTTGTGTTAAATTCTTGGTCTGGCATGAGCTAAATCTCATTCTCTGTTTTTATATTCTTCTCTGTGTTTTTTAATGCTAACCCCATTCGGTCCGAATAGTATTCAGGTGGTTGTTATTTGAGAGAACCAGTGGTTCATTTTTTTTCCCCACATGTAAACTGACTTCTGTCAGTAAATATTAAGTAGCATTTTGGCCTCGGCGGAAATAAGGCAGCGTTACTGCCTTGAGTGAATCTGTAGTTGGCAGGGAGAGAATTTAGTTTCCTAAAATAATTAGAAAACTATCAGGAGGCCAGGAATTGTCCAATGGTAGATGAGAAAGTAAAGCAAGGCATTGAAGCAGTTGAGGGGGTGTACACATGGAGTGTTTTACGTTTAACAAAATGCATATCGCATTTCATTCTCACAACAGCCCTATGAAGTGAACATGGGGTTGATCCTTCTTGTTACAAGTGGAAACTGAGGCTAAGGGGACACGGAACAACTCAGGGACATTAAATGACTTATATAGGGTCACACAGCTTCTAACTGGTGAGCACTGTCTTCCAGCTTCGGATGGAAAACTTTTATCTGTATCCTGTTCCCTCCCTCTCACTGGAATTAAACTAAGAGAAATAGGCTGATGACTAGGGATGCCCCATGGGAAAGAAAGGAATCTCTAGGGCCGACTTGAGTAAAGGGAGAAGAAAAGGGAAGACTTGCCTCAAGCCCAGGTACATGCTTGTCAGGCATCTGTAAAGTGCCAGGACTGGCCACATGGACGGGATGGAACAAAAGTTGATTTACCAGCAAATACTCAGAGCATTTTGGAAGGTGGTTTTCCACTTGTCACTTAAGCAGACTTCCGTAATAATGATGTATAGAAGAAAAGACTATAAGTGTTCAAAGTGTGGGTAATATAAGAGTTTAAAGAATTCCTTTAGCTGTTGCATTTGCATTAGAAAGGTATTATGTATTTTGAGAGTACTGTTAATGCTGCTTGATCCTTCTTGTGTTTCTGAAGGAAAATGATGCTTCTGCTGTACGAGGAAGGCCTCCGGGTTGTCATCCACACCTCCAACCTCATCCACGCTGACTGGCACCAGAAAACGCAAGGGTTTGTAGGGTTCTGCTCATTTCACGGTGGTCGCTCTGTGTGCTGAGAAAGGTCAAAAGCGAGAACATTCGCTTTATACTTTTTTTCCTGTTTTTTAATTGTAAAAAACAAACAAACAAACAAAAAAAACAGAATTATGGCATAGAAGAGAGATACATGCAAAAACAAGTGATAGTATTCTTTCATTCCCCGCCCCAGTTCCTCTCTTGAGGTAACTAGTGTTAACCATGTAGCACGTAATCATCCACAAATGCCTATATTATACCTGTAAACATACATAAATATTTATACACCATAGTTTTTTCCAGTTTCACCAAATGGCATCATACATGCACTCTACAGCCAAGTAGACCCAAGAATCTGAGACAGGAAAGAGGATAAAAAATGAAAAGTCTGAACCTTTTATTTTTCCATTTAGACCCTCCTGATAACCTTCTTGGTCCTCACTTACGCCTGCACCCACTAGGGCCTGCCCCTTCCTGACAGGTATCAAAGGAAAAGTTGGGGTTGGTTATATACTAAAATTATCCCCTCACCGCCAATCACTTTAGTTTCCCGTAAAACAAATCTGAGCTGCTGTCTTTTTAGAGCCTGTAATATGGTCGTGAATCTCCGAAAGAATTGACCGTGAAGGTCTTCCGTGCCTTTTTTTTTAATTATTACTGTTACTAACACTTTGTCCTGGGTGTGTATGTGCTGGATCTAGTTTTTGATCTCTTAAGAGAATTTTGGGTCATTTTTAGGGATTTTAGGGACTTGTTCAAATCGTCTCACCCTTTGTCATCTCTTCCAGAAAGCCGTTCATTTAGGACCAGCTTTAACTTCGTTTTCTTTCACTTGAACCATTCTGCACGTCTCCGCCTTCCTGTGTTAGCAGAAACTCACCTTCCAGGGTTGGGGTATTTTCCCCTGCATCCTCCTCCTCGTTCCCTTGCTCACATCATTGCCCAACCTGGGCTAGAGCCCAAGTTGCACCTCCGGTTGAGCTGAGACAGAGAGCCTCCCAGCCCCCAGCCCCTGGGCCTGCTGGACCTGAGTGGGCCGTGCAGCACCAGGGCTGCCTCTTCCTTCACACAGCCCTTCTGAGTGTGAAAGACAGTCCTTTCCCTGAGCCAGCTAGCTCTGGTCCCCTCCTCACTCCCCTTGCCCACTGTAGCTGGTGGCTTGAGCACCCTGTCCCCACTGCCTGGTGGTTTTCCTGCAAACATGTTCTAGTTTCCACGTGTCCCACTTAACCTATGCTTCTCAAAACACAGCAGCGTTCCAGTGGGTTCAGGGTCACAGGGATGCATTCTGTCCCCAAGAGCCTCCGCTGCAGGGCCCTTGATCCACTGAGTTTCCAGTTAGCAAGGTCTTTGCTGCCCCTTGAGCTTCTAAGCTGCCAGCTTGGGTTTTGGGACTCATGACTCATATGTAGCCCCATCTAAAAAGGAAATGAGATTGACATTGCTAGTTCTCAGGGGAACAGTAAGTAAGGTTAACTAAAGGGATTTAGCGAGTTGGCTCTCACGTGGCTCAGAGACTCCCACCCGTGGTCTCCAGCTCCTTCTGGAGCTAGAGTTTATAGGCAGCCCTGCTTCCTTATACATCTCTGAGTTGGCTGCCATGGGGACAGGATTAAGAGTAAGGGGCTTCAATGTTCATTTTTCTCCTTTATTTAAAAAAGCTTTTAATTTAAACTTTTTGAAAAATGGATTGACTTAGGTAACTTCACGTGGTTCAAAATGCAGAGTACCAAGGGTATGAAATCTCCCTCCAACTTCCCTCTGCCGGCTGCCCCAGGGTATGGAGTACTGTTATCTCATGGTTAGTCTAGATTCTACTCTCTCTGATCATGTTGTGCATTGTAATTTTTTTTAAAATACTGGGTTGGCCAAAAAGTTTTTCCATGTAGAAAAACCTGAACAAACTTTTTGGCCAACCCAGTATTTAAAAGCAGTTCTTTTGTGTCATCTTATTTCATAGTCAGCCTGTCATGGCTCTGCTGGTTCTTCCCTTCTCAGGTGTTCCAGCCATCCTTTTCACCCGCTTCTTGGCCCACCTGTTAATTTCTCGCTTTTAAAATTACTTGGCCCAGGATAAATTCTCTTCTTATTTTGTGAAATGTTAAAAATGCCTCACATCTTGGTATCCTGGTTTAGAAAGTCATCATCTGTCATGTTCCTCATCCAGAACTACTCTCCTGAGTGAGCCTCTTATCCAGGAGGAGCCCCACTCACCCTGTGGGCTCCGAGTTGCTACTAGGAGGAGAGGCGTTCCCCAGACAGCCCGCCCGACATGGTCACATTACATGCAGGGGGGCTCACCGAGCTTGCCCAGAATGACACAGCCAGGTAGAAGCAGATGCAGGTCCAGACCCTGAACTCCCATCCTGGTTGCACGTGTTACCCCTCATGCGAGGGGTCTCCTGGAGGTGGGAAGGGGAGGTGTGACTTTCCACCCTGCCAAAAACATATGCAGAGTTCACAAGACCCATAGCCAGGATCCTCGCGGTTCTGGAGGCTTCCTGCCCTGACGGCCTGCCTCTCACCAGTCTCCTTTGAGAGCTGCTGGGTGAAAGAGGAATGGGGCAGTTTCTGTTTTGGCTTGTTGGGTAGAACTGTGGTGGAGGTAACCACGGAAGGGGAAAAGGCAGACACAGCTCGTACTTGCTGAGGCTGCTTTAAGTTGGACCCTGTTCATTCCCTCGTGGGTGCTTTTGTGAGCCAGGACTGTTAACCTGGTTTTGCAGTTGAAGAAACAGCACTAGAAGTTTGAAGCCATACTTCTTTGTAATTCTTTGAACTTCTTTGCTAGTTCACAGAAGGACTGGGTTTAGATGTGGTTGTTTGCCATTTGTGGTTATGATATAGAAGTTGTAGCAAAGTACACTGACAAAGAATTGATGAAATGAAAGATGTCTTTGAAGTGTTTTTACTGAATCATTTGAAAGTCTGAGGTTAAAGTAATATGACTAAATGTGGTCTATATTCATTCCAGACACCAGATGTGGGATATATATATGAAAATTAGTTTGTTCATTGAAAACATTTGCACATACATTTTTTTCTTAGTGTAGGTAACTTTTATTTTCCACTTGGCTAAAGAGCTATATTGACGTAGGCACGGGCAGAACCTTGCTGGGGTCACTAGTGGTGATGTGGAGTTGCTATAGCAGTAAGGAGTAGAACTCTTAACTGTTGTCAGCAAGTCTTTAAAAGAGATGTAGAGGGACATCCCTGGTGGTCCAGTGGGGTTTTTTTGTTTTGTTTTTTTAATAAATATATTTATTTATTTTATTGGCTGCATTGGGTCTTTGTTGCTGTGCACGGGCTTTCTCTAGTTGTGGCCAGTGGGGGCTACTTTTCCTTGCAGTGCGCAGGCTTCTTATTACAGTGGCTTCTCTTGTTGTGGAGCATGGGGCTCTAGGTGCATGGAGTTTAGTAGTTGTGGCATGCGGGCTCAGTAGTTTTGGCTCACGGGCTTAGTTGCTCTGCGGCATGTAGGATCTTCCCAGATCAGGGCTCAAACCCACGTCCCCTGCATTGGCAGGCGGATTCTTAACCATTGTGCCAGCAGGGAAGTCTCGGTCCAGTGGTTGTTTTAGAATCCATCTTGCAGTGCAGTGGACGCCAGTTTGATCCCTGGTTGGAGAACTAATATCCCACATGCCGTAGGGTAACTAAGCCCATGCACCACGACTACTGAACCTGCTTGCCACAACTAGAGAGACTGTGTGTCACAACTACAGAGCCCACGAGCTCTGGAGCCCACACACCACAACTAGAGAGAAGCCCATGCACCACAACAAAAGATCCCACGTGCAACTAAGACCAAACACAGCCAATAAATAAATAAAGCTATGTCGCGGTGAGGAGGTTATAAGGGGAATAAGGAAGGTGGCTGAATGAAGGAAGGAGCATGGAGAGACTGAGATGGGAGAGGCAGGCAGAGACCAGGTCTTACTGGGTCTTACATTCACAGTGAGGTTTTCGAAGATAATTCTGGATGTGATGGGAACCATTGGAGTGGGGCAATCGGATTTGTTTCATGTTTTATAAGGATGACCTTCCCTACCATGTGGAGCGAGGTAGTGAGAATTCACCTCTTCCTTAGGGTGAATACCTAATCAGTACGGAGATATTGCTGTCATCAGCTGTGCTCCTGACCGTTCAAGGTTATATTTTTTTCCATTCCAGAGTATGGTTGAGCCCCTTGTACCCACGAATCGTCCACGGGACCCACAGATCTGGAGAATCAGCCACACACTTTAAAGCTGACCTCATCAGTTACTTGACGGCTTATAACGCCGCTCCCCTCAAGGAGTGGATAGATTCCATCCAGGAGCACGACCTCTCGGAGACAAAGTACGTGGCCTCTGAGCACCTTGGGGTGCTTACCTCGAGAGCCGTTTGAGGTCTGGAAGGCAGGGGCCCGGCAGGAGGTGGCTGTCCTCCGGGGCATGAGGAGAATGGGGCCTGTCGCCGTCTGCACTGCCTGGTCCTCAGGCCCTGACGCGGAGGCCGGGAGATCTTCCCCCTCTCCTGAGCACACCCCACACCCCAACCCCGCTGGAGCGCTTTCTTTCAAAACTGCTGAGTTCTTTGCCTGGTACCTTACGCCTCGTGGGTGCCCCGCCGTTACTTTACGTGCTCGAAAACGATTTGTAAGTGTCCGTTACTCCTCTGAAGAGGCATCTCAAGAAAGTGGGTTGGCTCTTAGAATATTTCATGCTTATGTTAGTTTTCATGTGTATTTTGTGATTTGGGGTGGTCCATAAATCGCGATGTTCTCTAACTTGTGTTTTGTATCTTTTCAGCGTTTACCTTATTGGCTCAACCCCAGGACGCTTTCAAGGAAATCAAAAAGATAACTGGGGACACTTTAGGCTTAGGAAGGTAACAGAATTTTTACTGTTTTACCATTTTTTAAAAATTTAATGTATGTTCTCTCCATTTTCGTTTATAATTGGTATATTCTGAAGGCAGCTTCATAATATCTCTAGCACAGTTCTGGGCAAATAGTAGGCACTTGATAATTGATTGTCTAATTATAGTTTCCAGGAATTACTTGCATTTTAACGTTTTGCCTCATTTATAGGTGTAGAGTGAATGGTTCTAAATGGCAAAAGTGTACGGACGATTTTTAGTTTTTTTTATTTCTTGTAATAAAGATAAGAGACCTTTTTTCATAAAAAGTATTGTAGCTTTTGATCAACACGTCAGGATTCTTAACACAAATTCAACAGAGAACCGAAGATAGTGCTGAGTGAAGACTGTACCTGAGCTGTGATATGTTTTGTTTGCTAAACCAGTGCCCTGAGAATTGTAATTACGAGAATGACATTTGCTGTTGGTATGAAAATAAGCCAAGAAAGAACTTTAACAAAATGAAATAACCAGCAAGTTAAAGCTTAAAATTTTCTCCACCTCTCTCTAGGAGTTAGTTTACCAACCTTAGTAAATTCCCTGGAGGGGCTTTCTTAAAAGGCCCTCTTTTTCCATAAATTATTTACGCTGTGTAAGAATTCCCCTCGGCCAGTGACAGTTTTTCACTTTAATTTCCGTTTTGAAGCGAGACCACAGCTGAAAGCAGGCAAGATCTCTAAGCCACCATCTTTCTGTCCTGACCTAGGGAGGAGGGGGTCCCACACGTTGGCTAAGTGCACAGCTTTGAGGGCAGATACCCACAGCTGGGGCCAAATCCTGACCCAGTTACAAGCCATGGGACCTTGACTTGCTCCTTAACCCCTCTTGACATCCGTAAAGTGGGCATAATAACAGTACTTCCCTCATAGAACTGCATAAGGATTAAATGAGGAAATGAATGCAAGGCACGTGTTGCGTGTTCTCTAAGCACTGGCGGGTATTAGCTTGTGGACCAGTGGTTCAGAAAGGCCAGGTGACCACACATATCGTGCAGGAACCCAGTCTTCCTGAAAGCTGAGTAGCATCTTAGAGTTTGCGACCACTTTCCACAGTCAGGAGCTTGTGTTGCATCACAGCCGCCTTCCAGGGAAGATGGGTGATCAGACGTCTGTTCCACTGATGTGTAAAGAGAAACCCAAGGACTTGGCCAGGGTCATGCAGCTGGTCAAGGGCTGAGCCCAGAATAGCCCAGAATAGCAGCTGAGCCTTGTGGTTGTCCGCTCAGTCCCGTTTCCTACACCATGCTGCACCCTGGGTGGAAGTTGAGAGCTATTTGGGTTCTTTGGGGAAGTGTGTTTATAAATATCAGTGCCAACTCTGTGGTAAGGAGAATAATACTTACAAACTAAACAACACATCTGTCAGAATAGGAGCTCCACTGGGGCCGGAACTGTGGCTTATTTTTGTTTCTATCTTCAGCCCCTCGGAAGACACTCAGTATGTGTTTAAATGGATAAAATTCCTGAGTATTTTCTGAACTGTTATTGCAGCTTTGCATAAGTATCGAACAAAGCAGGGAACGCAGGTCAGTCTTCTGCAGTGCTTAAGATAGTATGTATCTATATGTAAATATATTCTGTCTTATTTATAGAGCATCACAGCTGCCTAGAGCCCAAGTGTTAAACCTCTTTCAGATGACAGGAGTCAAAATATAGTTTGACCTTTTAGATAATATTTTGGTGTGTTAAACCATTTCAAGGCAGAAATCTAATTTCATATGGCAGGTTGCTGGTTTATCTGACATTCTACTAAAATGGGTCTTTTTTTTTTTTTTTTAATCTGTTTGCTTTTAGTACAAATCAAAAAAATTTTGGAAGAGGAATACTTCGTCGACTTACTCCATTAAAATAAAGTATTTTCAGTATTTAAAAATGTTTCCCAAAGAAGGAAAAAAAACTGTACATGGGTATGAAATTGATTGCTCATGTTTTCAGCATTTTCTTGTGAACGAGGCATTCCAAGGGCAGAAAACCGTGTTCTGAGTTTTCACAGCATCTCTGCTCACATGGTGGGAGTGACTGTAGCATTCATTTTTATTCTCTCACAGCTTCTGAAAGAGCACACCCCATCCATACCTAAGGCAGAGTCTTGGCCGATTGTAGGTCAGTTCTCAAGCATCGGCTCCATGGGGGCCGACAAGTCCAAATGGTTGTGTTCTGAGTTTAAGGAGAGCTTGGTGACACTGGGCAAGGAGAGCAGGACCCCAGGAAGTGCTGTTCCTCTTCATCTGGTGAGTGCCCCTTCTCCTCGAGGTCACCGTTCTTATTCTCTAGTCCAGGAGAAGATGCGCATCAGTCCTCCCGTATAGCGAGAGGTCTCATTCAGTGGTCTGGGGATGGAAGCAGCGGTACCTTAGCATCGTCGTTTGTAATCCACTGGCCCTGACAGCACCTGGTGCTGCGAGCGTGCTGGTTTGTTCAGAGCTGCATCCCGGCCACAGACTGGCCTGTGGCTTCTCTTTCTCCACTCCTTCCTCCAGGTTGTCAAGGCAAGGACACAATACTTGATAAAGCATTCCCAGTAGAATGATAAGCATTATTAATTTAGAGACCTTTGTATTAATAATTTTGCATTCAATTCAGTGTTCATTTGTCATTTCAGAGGGGAAAAAAATACCCAAATCGAAATGTAATTTTCTTTCATTGACTATAAATGCTTTCTGTAGTTTAATTACCAGAAGTTTAATTTTTTTCAGTAAGATGGGAACTTTTTAAAATTTAAAGCATGTTTTCTAAGCACTTATAATTGAGATTTTTATTTTCCTAAAAACTAATCTTCATTCCTTTTCACAAATAGTTTCTTCAACGTGGTGCATTCCAAGTGTTGGGTTTTTTATTTTTAGATCTATCCTTCGGTGGAAAATGTGCGGACCAGCTTAGAAGGATATCCAGGTAATTGTTGGGGAGACTGTCCCAATTGTATTTTTTGTGTGTATATTTCATAAATGCCCCCTGGGAAACTTTTCTTTTTTTTAATTTTAATTACATTGGGGTATAGTTGATTTACAATATTGTGTTAGTTTCAGGTGTAAAGCAAAGTGATTCACTTATACATGGCCCTGGTAAACTTTTTAAAACAAGTAGTAAAAATGCCTTCCTCCTTGAGACCAGAAAAGTGTGGGTTAGAAATTTGGAGATTATTCCCTGTTAACTAGATAAGGATCATGAAAGTAGGTAATATGGAGCAGTGCCGTGTTCCAAAGATGCTGCCATGCAGTTGGGCAGTTTGGGTGTTAGTCCAATCCTCACAATAACCCTCTGGGTGATGGATGTTTTTACTGATGAGATTGTTCTCACCTCTGCCACCGGCAGGTTGGTTGTCCAGATAAGACTGCTGGATAAAACCAGCTTCCCCGACAGCTCTGTACCATACCTTTCTCTGACCTTTCTCTCTCCCCACATCCCTCCTGCCTGAAGTACTGTGTGGTTCTTCCAAATTTGAATCCGAGATACAGATAATATCGAAGGTCGGGAACTTGTGCTTAATATTGAGATGAAAGCTTTGATATAACCTAGTGGATATGTCTCATCTCACAAGGGCTTCATCTGTAAATCCTAGGGCTGTTTGTAGACATCATCCAGTCTTGTCCTCTATTTCCCTTATGTCAGTGCTGGGCACTAAACTTATTTGGAATTCAAGAGCGTACCCCCCCCCGCCCCCCATAGTGCGTTCAGGAAGTATTAACCAAAAACCCAAACAGGGTAATGCCTTGGAAAAAAGGGGACGTCTGATTGGCATTTACTATGGCTGGAAGCAGAGTGCTCTGAATTAGACTAACTTAGTCCATTTGTTGCTTATCAAACTACATGTGACCCTGCCAGAAACATCTCAGTAGGATTTGGAGTGTATTAGCCTCTTTGTTGCTTTTTAATGACAAGCTAAAATTATTTCACTGGGACTCAGGGACACGGTGATTTTTTTTGGTTTGTTTGGCTTTTTTTTTCCCCCCTCCTCCTTTCTTACTTCTAATAGGCTAGATCCATTCAAAGCATGCTTTTTAGAAGGGGAGAACTTAGTATTGTCAGTAAAGCTGTTGTGTAACTGACCCTGAAATCTTGCCTGTGTTCTTAGTTAATTTGTAGTGGGAGATATAACCTGCCTTATTTGATGTGTCAGAGAAATGTAAAGCCCTCTTTGGATGTAGATTACTATGGAGACGTTCCACCATGTGTTTGAAAAGTCACTGATCAATCTACAGTGACTTTCAAAGACGAACAGAAATTGGCTTCTAATTGTGTTTCCACTTGGGACTGTATCTTCATTCTCTTTGTAGGACTGTGGCTTTCAGAATTCCTTTTTTAAAATGTTAACTGTTTCCTGAACATTTTATTTCAGTGATCCTTTTATTTCATTGGTAAGAATCTGTGTGGCTAGGATAAAGTCTGATTTGAAATATCAGTGTAAAAGGTGAAGGAGGCAGGAGAGCCAAGTTTTCATCCTAGTCTACCCTCCCCCGAGTGTCCTGGTCTTAGGCAAAAAACAGGCACACCAGATTTCATCTTGCAGAATGTGGCTAAGGGTGTCCCACCTGCATGAGGACAGCAGAATGAACTGGGATCCATTCTCTGGTCTTTCCTAACATTGCAAATCCATGCTATTGTAGATGTTAAATTACCACCACCACCCCAGAGATTTTTCTGTTCGGATAGTAAACATTTACTATTTGATATGCATCCTTAAGAAAGGAAACCCTATTGAAAGAACAAACCTGATGCAGGTATAGTCATTTTCTTTCGAAGAACTATTCCATAAGATGACATAAGTAATGGTTTTCTTTTACTTTCCAACTGTTTACTATAGATTTTCTTTTTAATGAAGGATCCTCAAATTATTGTCAGTAATTTTTTTTGTTTATTTTATTTTTCTTATTTTAAAAGCTGGTGGCTCTCTTCCCTATAGCATCCAGACAGCAGAGAAACAGAATTGGCTCCATTCCTATTTTCAGTAAGTAATCAGTTTAGAATGCTGTTTAGAAGCCATTGCTTCTTTAGGGTAAAATAAGAATGTTATTTGTTGGTCTGATTAAAAAAAAAAAAGGACTTTACATAATATAGCTATATTTTTTATCGACATATGTTAGTGATAGAAATCATTTAAAACAAGGTTCTGAACATTTCTTGGAAATAGTTTTTAATACCAAGGAGTCAAATTTATCTCTGTGAGGTTTCTGTTTAAATATTGGCATACAGAGAAAAAGATAAATAAAAGAACATGTTGGGACGTTTCAAATTTACATAAAGCAGCATTTCAGTCCATATTTCCAAAATACGGCATCCTCCTGTCTACGTATTCATATGCTGTGAAACCGCAGGCTTACAGAGGGAAGAATCCACACTGCTTTCTCCAGGGTGCAGGGTGGTCTTTGGCTTGTTGTAAGAGTCAGTAAATGGCCAAATGTTCAGGTGAAAGGGGTGTCCTGCGTCCTCTGGCTGCAGTGGCTGCACATCCTGTGTGTTCTAGTCCAGTTCTAGTTTCATACTCGCTTCAACAAGCATTTATTATGTTGGACAGCAGAAGTGAAGACAGATTACGTTTCAGTAGCATTCAGTCTGGGAAATCTCTGGCAGTCCAGTGGTTGGGACTCCACGCTTTCACTGCCAAGGGTCTGGGTTGAGTCCCTGCTCGGGGAACTAGAATCCCACAAGCTATGCAGCTCAGCCCACCCCCCACCCCCAAAAAAAGGCTTTGAGTATGTCATCCTGGAGGCTTTCTTTAATGCTCTCTTTGGAGGTGTTTTGTTGTTGTTGTTGTTTTTTAAGAACTTTTATTGAGATATAATTGACATGCAATAAACTGCATATTTAAAGTATACAATTTGATTTTTTTTTTTCTTATTAGTAATGTATGGCAATCTCAATCTCCCAGCTCATTCCCACCCCAACCCCCCCTCCCCCCACGTTCCACCCTTGGTGTCCATATGTTTGTTCTCTACGTCTTTGTCTCTATTTCTGCCTTGAAAACTGGTATCTGTACCATTTTTCTATATTCCTCATATATGTGTTACTAAACGATATTTGTTTTTCTCTTTCTGAGTTACTTCACTCTGTATGATAATCTCTAGGTCCATCCATGTCTCTACAAATGACCCAATTTCATTCCTTTCTGTGGCTGAGTAATAGTCCATTGTATATATGTACCACATCTTCTTTAACCATTCTTCTGTTGGTGGACATTTAGTTTGCTTTCTTGACCTGGCTATTGTAAATAAAGCTGCAAAAAAAGTTGTTTTGTTTTGCAGAGGACATTTCTTTAAACTGAGCTCCCTTCAGTTTTGACTTCATACAAGTGAATTTGATAATCTAATAATGAATCTACCTAACCCTGATTTTACTCTTGCAAGACAGTCTGTTCTCTTGAGGAACCATACTCTTATATTCATGAGTAAGGATTGTTGCCTCACAATATAGGTCATTTTTTCCCATGGAACCTTAGTCCTGAAAATGTTGGAAACTTAGAAACGAAACTCGGGTATATGAACATCTGCATTTGACTGGAGTATTTCTGAATTATCCCCCTGCTTTTCAGCATTCCATTTTGATATTCATATTGTTTGCTGTTTTTTCCATTTTGTAATTGTTTCATTTAACAAGCATTCGGTAAGCCTCTTCTACTCAGTAATGTGCTCTGAGAGCACAGTTCCTGCTTTTAAGGAGACAAGACCTGCGTACATGCAGTTAAAAGCACAGTAGAAATAATATGTATGCATATGTGTGTGTGTTAGTGACAAGATGGGAAGGCCAGTTCAAAGGTTACAGTGCTTTTTGTAGGTGGTGGTAAATGTTTCTCTTACATACCTACTTTCTAAAATGAACTTGTGTTATTCTGTTAGCGGAACAGAGTTTAAAAAGATATCACAGGTCATATCACAGAGAATGATGTACTCACTGTTTTTTAGATGATAGGATTTTGCTTTTCATACAGTTTCCTCATGCTAAGACTATGACCGGATTGTATTAAACAGTGATGCGTGTCTTTCCCGTCACTAGCAAATGGTCAGCTGACACATCAGGCCGCAGTAATGCCATGCCACATATTAAGACATATATGAGACCCTCTCCAGACTTCAGTGAAATTGCTTGGTTCCTTGTCACAAGGTATGTAGTTCTTCCATTCCTGATGGGAGGAATTGTTAAAATGCGTTTATAACTCCTGCTAAGAGTACTAAATGGGGTTCCAAAAAGTGACTTTGTGAATTGTCATTAGTTTTCTCTGTGTGTGTGTGTCTTACATGAGCCTTATTTAAAGGAAGCCCATGACGGATCCCTTTGTAGAGGGATCATTGCCTGATTTTACTCATAAGTGTAGATGTTTACAAGGTTTGCATAAAGTTTGTGTTTACTTTTTGTATTTAATACTTCAGTAATAGGAGTTATCCAAATTGACATTTGAAGTACAGAAGAAGAAGAACATGGTAAAATTAATATTCCTGAGTTATTTTCTTCTTAGGTGAGTGAAACGTGAGCAGTCAAATCTCTTTGGGTTTTTTTGTAAATGTCTTTATTAAGATATAATTAACATACTATAAAATTCACCAATTTGAAGTTACAATTTAATGATTTTGTATATTCACTGAATTATGAAACCATCACAATAATCCAATTTTAGATTATTTTTGTCACTCCCTATAAGAAAGTCCCTACCTATTAGCATTTTTGTGTCTATTTTTATAGCAAGGTAGATTGCTGTGCGCTTTGGAAAAATGGAACTGGACTGGAAGTTTAATTCTCTAGTGTAAACAAAGACCTTTAGGCATTTCTTCATGATTGAATAACGTGGTTAATGTCAATAGCAACTAGTTAAGGTATCACAGAGTAAAATTATTTCTGTAACAGTGAACAAACTTTTGAACCAAAGTTTAAAAGCATTCACGAACACGCTTTCAACCAAAGAGCCACTTAGAAACAACCAGGTTACTTTGCTAGTTACAGAAATTGCTAGACTTTTCCCCCGGCTCAGAATAAGGATCAGAGACCCAAACGGTGTTAGTGCTGGAGATCAGATGTTAGGGCTTCCCAGAGGTTTCTGAGGAGCCATAGCACAAAGGGAGAACATGCTCTTGAGTCCTGAAGATAAGACTATTCCATCATTTACTGGCTCTGTGAATTGGGGAAATTCACATAATCTGAAGCTGTTTCTTATTCCATAAAATGGAGAAAGTGATGGCTGCCTTTGGGGGTTATTGTGAGAGTTAAATGACAGAGCCCATGCTGGGGACATAACAGCCCAGGACATGAGGACTGTCATTACACACATTCAAGCTCTGCCCTCCAGGCTGGGAAAGATGGCCAGGGTATTGGTGCCCTTCCCTTTGCTTGGTGCCTTTAAAAAGAGAAACTTCTGCCTCTGAAGACTAGGTTGCCTGGGTATGAGACCTGAACTGTAGATTGCCTGGGTGGAGAAGTCATTGCCCGAGACAGATAAGGAAGTGCCAGGGAGAGTGGACACGTGGAGGGCGTGTGGGCCCTCGGTGGGCGAGGAGGTTGGGCCTTGGTAAGTATGAGATTGTTAATTCCTCCCCCAATTTTATTTTAAATAAAACACACTTGAGAAAACTAGATTATTACCAGTATTCCTGAATTAAAGTGATGAGAAATTGTTATCCCGCTACCCAGTCTTCTACAAAGTTAACCAACAAGAACATGAATTTGGGTATAACACGGATCCTTGAACAGTCTCCAAAGGGACCTGGATATTCAGAGACCACATTTCCGTTTCAGCTTACCTGCGTGCTCAGTAACTGCCTGTTAAACCAGGTTATTAAGTTGCAAGGAGAAAAATCTGGCTTTTACTACTGGTTCTGTCACATTCTGATGCTGTGTGTGACCTTCGCTTCCTATATCCTCTGATGATGAGTCAGTAGGGCTAGATGAAATCATCTGCCTGCTTCCAGGTCTATAACACCACCATTGGAAGCACTGCGGCGTGGTAGGCCATCATACATCCCAAGGGCTGCTTTATTACAGAGCTTGTTATTTTGCTGTGTTGAGTACCTGAAATGATGTGACATTTCCGTCAGTCAGATCTGACAGATTCTCTACCAGTTTGGGTCGTAGGATTCTACCCATTATATTATGTTTTCATACTTATCAAGGCTTTTACTGAAGTCATGCCACTTTACAGGAATGTTGAATTGAATTTGAAGGCTATTCTTCCAACTTTGGTTAAAATCCTCTTAACTATTAACTTAGCAGAATGCTTTTTCTCAAAATAGGTTCAGAGCAGTTTAGAGAAACATATCAGTTATTGGGTAAAAGTGGTCTTGTCTTGCGTCTTGGGGTTTTTTTGGCTGGGAAAAACGAGTGCCCAGAGAAATTAAGAGAAGCGTTCAAAAGTGTGCAGCTCACTTTTTATCCACATGGAGAGACCAGAAGTGATCTCTCTTATTCCCCTCCTGCTACTGGGTAGACTTTTCTCCAACATGTAAATGTTGAAGTCTTTTGTGTAAGAGTGCTTGCTGTGGGTCTTGGAAGGTTCCTAGAGATGAAAATCCTGGTGCTGGGGACCCAGGGATAAAGGAGAGGAGAGGCTGTTTGGAGGGCTGGCCTGTAGGATGGAAATGGAAAAGATGGGTCCTGGGAAAGGAGGGACGATTCCTCTCGCGCCGCTGTGTTAGTCAGGGTTCTCCAGAGAAACAGGACCAATACATGAGATACACAGAGAGGTATTTTTATTTTAAGGAATTGACTTGCGATTGTCGAAACTTCAGAGAATCCATAGGGCCAGCCTGCAGCCCAGAGTCTTGAGTCTCCAGTCTTGTGTTGCAGTCTTGAGTCCCTCTTTACTTTGATTGGAATTTACTGTCTATTTGGGGACTGGTTTTCCCTTAAAGTGGAGTGAAAAGGTAGATGCGCTTCACAAAAGTTGCATGAGATTT
Organism: Hippopotamus amphibius kiboko; assembly: GCF_030028045.1. Lineage (NCBI taxonomy): Eukaryota > Metazoa > Chordata > Mammalia > Artiodactyla > Hippopotamidae > Hippopotamus > Hippopotamus amphibius. The sequence continues at coordinate 173,823,173 of NC_080189.1, forward strand.
ATTGATCCTGATTTAAGGGCATTCAGGGAGGCTGAGATTCAGTAAACCCTGTGAGCAGTCCTTTTCTGCAGGCTGAGCTTCGTGGTTTCACGGCAGCGTGTGCTCAGCCCTGGGAGTACGCCTGGGAACAAGAGCGAGGCGTGATCCCGCCGTGCAGGGGCTGCGGGCAGAGATGATGCGGGCCCCTCGGCGTTTTCCTGTGTAAGGACCCTAACGAGCAGGGTCTGGGTAGGTAAGAGACCAGCTAAAGCTGAGAAAGGGGTATTTCCTGTGGGTGTGGAGGTAGGTCTGAGAGTGAACCAGGTGCACTGGGAGGGGGATCTGAGCCGAGGAGCTGGGAAAGCACGCGGGGCTTCCAGGGAAGACCCGAGTGAGTCCAGACAGCTAAGTGAATAAAAACACAGGTTCGGATACCTTCAGAATGGATTCTTCTCAAACAAGGGCACCTGTGTTCTTGCACGTAAGTCCAGGGAGCATCCACTGTCGGTTGATTCATTTAATATTTGGTTTGCTGGTGGTTTTGTGCTGTGAACGCCTGCTTTAATACTGACTGGCTGTGGCTAAATAAATTAATTACAACTTGGAAGTTAATTTAAGAATTTGAAGTTTGTCTTTGTGAATCAGTGACTTCTAATTTTATTCTGGAATACCTAGACCAGAAACTATACCTGCCAAGATGTTTAAAGCATAACAAGTGGCACTCCTTCGGGGATTTCGATATGCCAGACACGAAGTGCTTTACATGTGGTTATTCACTTAATTCTCACAACAGCTCCACGAGGACTTGGAGAAATGAGTGGTTGAATAGGCTGCCCGTGGTCACACGGTAGTAAGCGGGATTTGAACCCAGGCATTTGGCTCCACGGCTGGCACTCTTCACCTCTACCTTCTAATGCCTCTTAAGTAAGATACATTTTTAATACACCTATTTTCTGTGAAGACTAGTTAGGTCCAAAAAAACTGCATCATGTTTTACTTGGATTGTTATGTAAAAAGAGAAAAAGCCCACATAGCACTCCAGTATTATGAAAGGATACCTGAGAGACGTAACTTCTATAATGATTTAGGACATACTTAGAGCCTGCCCTCCAGCCCTTTTCTCACCAGGGAAGGTGTAGATCCCAAGTATAAGTGACATCTGTTAGTAACTCTTTCTCTTTTGTTTGCCACCTTATCTCAAAGTCAGAACATCCCAAACCGAGCTCATCTGTCTAGAAGGAGATTCCTTTCCCATCATCCCTCTTTGCCCAAGTGGCACCTGACCCCCTCTCATCAGACTTGAAGCCTGGCTGTCCTCATGTGCTCTTCCTTCCTGGGAACATTTACCGAGGTCCTTCCTCCTCTGTGTGCTGGGCACTCAGGATAAAACAATGAGAAGATTTACGTAGTGCCTTTGAGATGCTCACAATCTCGGAGATGTCAGAAGCCAGGCGCAGAAATCGTTTCAATAGGAAGAGATCAACTGTATCTTGAGGTGGGCATGTGGATCCTTTTGAGATATCTATCAGAGCCTATTCGTCCTTCAGATGTCTTAAACTTTCCTTTTCTAAGCTCCAGACTTGTGAAATGACTGTCTGCTGTCCCATCTCATGGGTCATCCCCTTCCCAGGCCACCTGTCCTCATGGTCCATGACTATTCGTCTTTCAGAGACACAGGTCTTCCTCATCATCCCATGTTCAGAATCCTTGCCCACTTCCTGTAAACTGAAGTCCAGGGTCCTCGGTTGGCATTCAGACCCTGGCCACCCTGTTTCCACCTTGCTCCTCCTGTGCTTCATGGCAGGAACTGCCAGCAGCAGCCGGGCTGGCCTCCACTGCCCCTGAAGTCATCCTGCAGCAGCCTGTGGAGTCCCCTCTCCTGATGCCTTTGTCCCTTCCCTCCGCCTCTCCGATTGCTGCTCATCTCATCAGATTTGTGCTCAGGTCTGGCCTCCTCTCCTCAGGGAGGCTTTGCCAGCCTCCACTGGTCTCTCCTTTGTGCAGATCTTGTGAGCACTTCTGCATGAGCCACCTTGGGAGCTCACTGTTCTGTCTCATCTTGTGGAGAGGAGAGAGCATGAACTTTACACTGTCTGATGGTACTGGATGAGATGATGTCTCCTCCAGGACAAGTCTCGCCGTGAACAAGTTTCTTGACCGCTCTGGACCTCAGACGCCTCATCCGGACAGCAGCCACGAGGGTGTGAGGTGCCACGCTTGGTGACTTGATCCACAGGCAGAGGAGTTAATCTTTAAGTTCAAAGCGATAAATTCACTGGTAAAGTATAATGAGAAAACTAGAAGTGGAAGAGTACAATCTTTTTTTTTTTTCCTGGCCACACCACACAGCTTGTGGGATCTCAGTTCCCCAGCCAGGGACTGAACCAAGGCCATGGCAGTGAAAGCCCAGAATCCTAACCACTAGGCCACTAGGGCGCTCCCAGCAAAATCTTAATACAAGGGTTACTAGTAATAGTGTAGTGGGGCCACTCCATGTCACCCACTCCACCTATTAGAATGAGAGGTTCCTACTCTGGTGGAATTTACATTAGGACCGAAGAGGTTTTATCAAACAGCTGGTTGTACATGTGATATGTAATTGCAGTGTAACGCTTTTCTGACCATTCTGCAATAAGTAGATTTTCACCCAGCAAGGCCTTCACTGATTTTCAGTTCTCACTTAAACGTCACTGAGACTCTCCGTGCTTCCTCCGCCGCCTGTTGTCCATCGATCCAACAACTCATGGTACACATATTACTTATTTTAGCCATTGCCCTGCCCAGACACGGCCCTGTTCCAGGCAGGGTGTCCATACGCCCTGGGCTTCTTGCACAGTCAGTGTTGTTTCCCTTTCAGTGTGGTTGCTTGTGTGATTACTGGCTTCCGCTCTCACCTCCGAGCCAAGTCCATGTGTGTCTTGTTCAGCAGCCCCCGGTGCCTGGCGTGGAGGGGCGCTCAGCACAGATTTGTAACAAGAAGGCAAACGAAAGCCAGGATGGAGGCTGCACCCGTGAACGCACTGCCTAGACTTGGTGCGTAATTGACTGAGGGAGATGCTTCAAAGGCGAGCCCTGGGATGTGGCTGGTAGGGAGATGGGGTGGCCAGTGTCATCAATGGAGAAGTCAGGAAATGAAACTGGTTTTGGTGGGAGAATAGTCAGTTTGATTAGGTTATGTATTACCATGGGAAGGTCAAATGAAATTGTTTGTTGGTGGCGTTGCACTCAGGAGGTCGATGTGCACATAGTATATTTTGTAGTTCTCTTTAGACCTGATCGTTGACACCCGCAGCCTCTGTGGGTGGTCAGGGAAGAGTGGGGCAGAAGGTTGGTGGCTGGGAGGGGAGGAACGTATAGGGACTCAACAGCACACTTGCCAGGTGTTCCGCTGCCACACAGATGAATTGCATCCAAGCCTTCCCTCCGAGTTAAAGGACAAGTAACTGGTCACCATCCTCCGTGAACTAATCTTCCTTCTACCTAAGAAATGTTGTACGTTGTATTTTGGACATCATGAAATTTAACCATTCATTTCGACATGTATTTATTGAGCACCAGCTGTGTAGCAGGCACTTTTGTAGGTGCAGGGGGTACAATAATAAAACGTAATCCTTGACTTCAGCTGGTGAGAATCACACAGAAACCAAGTTTATTTATATGTATCAAATGGTGATAATTGCTATAGAGAAAAATAAAGGAGAAGAATAATTTAGGTGTACAGTCCTTTCCTCAAAATCCTTGAGACAAGATGTAGTTCAGTATTTGGAGCTTAGAAAATATGATACATGTACCATCTACAAGGGTGAGTCAAAATTTATCCACGCTCTGGTTATAGTAACACTTCTGTAAGTTGTACAGCCAGAGTGCGGATAATTTTTGACTCACCCTCATATTAACATCCTTAGGGATGTTACAAGTAGCCTCATGTTAGCTTAGGTCAACTTTTGTGACCTAATGAATTAACAAAATTAAGTTTTGCCATTAACTATAATGAGTTAGCTAATAGCTTAATTTCCAAGTTGGTTTAGGTTTCTTTTAGATTTTCAGAGGTAACATGTAGTGCTTACGCCAAGTTTCAGGCATTCTTCTAAAAGCACAGTCCATACCCACACATACTCTCATGTAATCCTCATAACAGTCCTACAGCAGTGCTGCTAGTGCCCTTTACAGATGGGAGAACTGAAGCTCAGAGAGGGTCAATAAGCGCCCGGGAACCCAAGCACATCCTCAGGCACGGTGCTGTCCCTGGGTCAGGAGGGGAGGCTGCTGATTAAATAAATAGGATGGTCAGAGAAGGCCTCACAGACACGTGGCATGTAAGCAGAGACCTGAAAGAAGCAAGGGAGCCATGTGGATGGAGAGCTGGGGGAAAGCATTCTGGGCAACAAAGCATAGTTGGGAATATGCTGGTTTGCATTGGAGAAGCAAAGTGGGTGCTGCTGGAGTGAGTGGGGTGGGAGGGCCAGGGAGGTCAGAGCAGTGGCTGGCGTTTTGGTCAAGATAATCCTTTGTTGTGCTGGATTGTCCTGTGCATTCTAGGGTGTTTAGTGACCTGGCCCTCACATACTAACCGCTACTTCACCGTGAAAGCCACCCAGATGCCCATGCCTTTCTAAACGCCCCCTAGATTTTCTCTCCTGGTGGGTGGTACTGTCATCTTTGAGAATAAATTCAGCACTCTTTATAGTGTTAACTGTTCTTTAATGCATTTTCCTACTTTAGAGTGATGAGGTGGGGTTGTAGAGAGAACCGTGGATTCTAGCCCAAATGAAATGATCATGCCAGCAAATCCATCCACAAAGTGGCAGGTGTATTATGTTTTAAGAATAGATTTTAGCAAAAGATAAATATATCAAAAGCTGCATACATTTAACTCCCCCCCCCTTTTTTTTTCTTTTGACACCTTACTACTTTGATCTGTTATTACCACACCAAGTTAATGTTCATGTTTGGAAAGAATAAGTACTTTTTACAAATTTCCCAGAAAAGAATTATAATAGTAATAAGCAAGATGGGTGTTAAGCAATGTGAATTTTGACTCTAACCTAAAAATGAGGCTTTTTTTTTTTTTTTAATAAGCCGGATTTGCACATCCAAAGCAGTGTTGCCCTTCAGGGTGGTCACCTTTTGAAACACAGTATTTTACGAAGAATACTGCCACTGCTCACATCCTTTTGCCACTCAGTTCCTTCAAAATGAGTTTACATGGCACAATAACAAGTATTGTTTCTTAACAGACATGCTTCTGTTCTGGGCCTTGTGTAAGGTTTTTGTTGCTTTGTAATAAGTTACTATAAACTAAGTGGCTGAAAACAATGCAGATTTATTATTGTGCAGTTTCTGTGGATCAGGAGTCTGGACATGGTTTGGCTGGTCCACGCACTGGATCAAAGTGTTGACCAGGGCTACGACCTGCCCTAAGGCTCAGGGTCTTCTTCCAGACTCCCTGGTTGTTGGCAGAATTCAGTTGCCTGTGGCTGTAAGACTGAGGTTTCTGCTTTCTTGGTGGCTGTGAGCTGTGGGCCATTCTCAGCTCAAAGTGCTGCCTCTGGTACCATCCAAGTGGTCTTCTCCATGGATAGTTCACGGCATAGCTGTTTGCTTCTTCAGAATCAACAAGTGACTCTCTCTCCTCAGGAAGGACCCAGTTCCTCCTGTTAGACGTCACCTGATTAGGTCAGGCCCACCAGCACTATCCAAAACCTTTTGATTAACTTCAAAGTCAAGGGATTAGTGACCTAATCATGGGAATGAAATCCCATCATATTTACAATTTTTGCTGACACTCCGGGGGTGGGGGGGTGAGTATACTAAATATGTACACCTATACACCGGGGACAGGGTCTTGGGGGCCGTCTTCCAGTTCTGCCCTCCACTGGCCTCATTGGTATTCATTACCCAGCTTGATTCATCCATCTTATTCTCTAGTCTTGACTTGAAATAATTTCTTCCTATTTTTAAAACTGAGGTTTATTTTCCATGGTTAAGGGAAACGCCCCTTGAACACACTCAGAAGACTGAACCTCAGGCTCCAGAGACTGTTTGAAAAGTGAAGTTCTAGCATTACTTGGAGCCAAAGAAGGCAGCTTTGTTGGAATGAGGTAATAACCCTGCAGCACAATTGTTTTGGAGAACCACATTCACTAGGGTGTGTAGAGTTGTTGAAAATAATGATAATGTCTGTCTTATAAAAGATAAGTAGGATCCTAAAAGATCTAATTTCCAAAAACAAAAACCCTCATCATTTTAGAAGTGTGCTTCACACATTCCTATAGCGTGTGCGTAATGACCACTGGTCGTTTCCCTGCCGATCACAAGTAGAGGACGTTGGCTTCCTGGTCACAGGGACTTGGTTTTACCCAGTTGACATTTCTCAAATGTGGAAACTGACTTGAAGATCAGGGACTGGAATCTTGTAAAAATGCTAGCCTTAATATAGTTTGCATCTTTTGTTTTATTTATCCTTTTAAATACACAAAAATCACAAGGTTTTCATTTCCTCTTTTTCATGATATGTTGCGAAGGGGGTTCTGACTGAAAACATTTTTTATAGATCCTGGGTTATGTTTTAGTATAGAGCTCCCACATGACCTAAATCTGCAGTAAAACTGTCTTTAATGAAGTTTCCGTGTGATTGGACTTGTCTACGTTAGAAGTTTTTGGTCTACTCTAAGAGAAAATGAGATCGTAATTCCCATATTTTTTTCCCTATGAAAATGCTCTTCCTGACACTTGGTAATTTTGTGTAACCTCTGTGTTTTCTTTCAGACCACTAAATATAGCGCCTAGTACAGTACCTGGTCTGCAGTGGCTCAGGAAATTTTGAATGAGTGTATGGTATCCCTCTTAATCTAACTACAGTACTGTTCATTTTCTGACTGCTTCTCAGGTTTTAAGTATGTTTTCCTTTCTGTACTGTCCAGGACACTTAAGCTTATCCTTAAGTGTGGTCTCAAATCTCCCCCTTTGCAACTTCTTCTAGCTCAGCAGACATGATTCATTGTTTTTCCTTTGTGTTTTTGCCTGGTCCTTTTACATCTTCCTTGTTGGTTCTTTGGGTGTACCTTGGCTTCAGTTTATCATGAGCTGCTTGAGAGCTGGTGCCAGGCCATACTCATCTTTACCCTCAGCATCTAACACTGTGCCCAGCATATGGTTAGGGACCTATGCATGTTTGAATCAGAGCCCTTTTCAGAACTCTTTTGTTCAAATAGATCATATCCACACATCATAGGCCAAGGGTATGTCTTCCCACTCCTGTACCCCAGCCATCCTGCTCAACCTCAGACCACTACTGCTAGTTTCTTAGCTTTAACCCCATCAGCCCTTTCAAACTCAGGTACCTCAGATGATGACGTCATCCAATCAGCCACCATACTATGGAGGAGATGGCTCTGAGGTAAAGTCCAAAGATCCGTGTCCTAATTCAGGGTTGCCACGTGCTAGCCTTGCCACTCAAATTTTGGGAAAGTCATTGCTAATCTGGGCCTTTTTCTCACTTACGGAATGCTCAGGGGAGGATAATAAGAAATAAATGTGGAGGTTACCCATTAAACTGTATGATGTATTAAGTGTTAGTTAACTGCTTGATTTTTACCAGCTACTGACAACCACATATTATTATTAAGGTCATATTCATTAGGCCCCTAGAGAGTCAAGAAAGCTTATCAAGACTTTATCTGTTTTGTTTATGTGACATATGGATGTGTAATATGCAACCTAAAGACTTTCCATAGGTGTAGCCTTTTCTCAACTCAGTGTGGTTAAGTTAAAAACTGGTCAAAATTATTCTGTATAATCAAGACAAGTATATTCAGCCAGAAGAATATGTTCAAAGAAACTTAAAACTAACACTTTAAGCTTGAACTTATTAGAATGTTATATTGTCTGGCTTTTTGTCTGGTTACTTTTATGGAAAGCTGTTTATAGTTCTTGATCCTACTGTGAAATCATCCTGTGTTTGATGGGCAGCGTGTTATGGAAATTACTGGAACATAATGACAAATACAGTGTTTAAATTTTACCACGGGACCAAGCAGGCAAGAAGATGAGCTTGAAGAAGCAGCCTTGGCTGAGAAGATAGTGCCAGGAGTAATTGGCAAAGCCAGTGAGAACAATTACGAAAGCTGTTCATTGTGGGTGGGCAGAAAACGATCCCTGTTACAGTTGCCTAGCAACCAACAGGCATTGCAGGATGGTCAGGATGAGTAGAAATGTTGGTGCTGCCACTTTAGGGGAAAACAAGACAAGTGCTTGACTACAAAACCACTGTGGCTTTTTGAGGAAACATAAAGGACACTCTACCCTCCTCTGCTTTTCCACATAGCTGTGCAATGCCTCTCTTATGTCTGTTCCTTTGATTCTGAAACAAATAGTCTCTTTCTTCCTTTATCTGAGCTTTTTGGTAAAAATCAAATTGGATCACACAGAAAAATATTCGTAAATGTCATTGGAGTAGACTTGGTTGCCTGGCAGTAGGGCTTCAAGGTACTGGGATTAGTTGGTATCCCTCAAGTACTTTGTTACAGATAATGGTTATGAGTACGAAAGTGTGCAGATAGCTTCCTTTATAGCTTAGAGATGATTCAAGGTCCCTCACTTTCTTGCACTCTGGTGGAAGTAGGTCAAGGTCAGCACATGCCCCTTTTCATGGTCGTGGGAAGCAAGTCTCTTGAAGCGTTATCCCTGATGGGAGAAAGCTTGAGACCCCCAACACAGGGCCTCTGGACCCTTCGTATGTTGGCGTTGCTCGTGACAAGCTGTACCTGTGGCTACAGATGATGAGGTGCTGTCTGGGAGTCCCTCGCCAGGAATCGGCCTCCAAAGGAGACGCCTCACCAATAATAACACATTCTTGTGTGGTGCTCGCTACGTGCTGACCCATTTCCTGCTCCCAGCTGAGAGCTGGTACTATCATCTGCATTTTAGAGATATGGAAACTAAAGCACAGAGACCTTAAATAAGGCGCCCCAGGAGGCCCCGTCGGCCAAGTGGTAGAGCTAGGATTCAAAAAAGAGTCTAGTGTGAATGTTTCATGCCTGTGTGCCCAACACTCTAGGCTTTGGTGATGGGTGATGAACAAGACAGGCATGGTCCGTGCCCATGAGGGGCTTGTATGATAGTTCCTATAGCCCTGTTGCCATCTGCTTTGGGGTCAGCACTTCGGGCTAAGGCTCTGGAGGGGACACACAGCTCAAAAACTCACCTCAGCCCTTTCCTAAAGAGCAGCTTGTCAGATCTTGCCTCCTCTCCACTAACACCCTGCAGCACCAGGCCTTTCCCTGACTCTTCTCTCCCTGCCCTTTGCCAAAAATACCCTGACTTCCTACCTGTTGCTTTGCCATAGCTTTGCCTCCCTCCCCCCGTGAAGGTTTTGGTTTCTGGCATAGCTGTCATTTGTGGCCCCTGCTGCACAAGCTCAGGTGGCAGTGTGGCTGGCTGTGAGTGGCCTGATGCTGCATTTTCCTGGCCTTTGTGTGTCCTGCCTCTGTTAGTCCATTGAGCATCTTGTCTGTGCCAGGCTTTGGTAGGGTCCAGTGCTTAAAGCTTCAAGGCTATCTTAAATTATTTTATTTATTTATTTATTTATTTATTTATTTAGGGCTGCTTTGGGTTTTTATTGCTGCGCACGGGCTTTAGTTGTGGCGAGCAGGTGCTACCCTTAGTTGTGGTGTGCGGACTTCTCACTGTGGTGGCTTCTCTTGTTGCAGAACACAGGCTCTAGCTGTGTAGGCTTCAGTAGTTGTGGCACACAGACTCAGTAGTTGTGGCTCGCAGGCTCTAGAGCACAGGCTCAGTCGTTGTGGCACACAGGCTTAGTTGCTCCACAGCACGTGGGATCTTCCTGGACCAGGACTCGAACCCGTGTCCCCTACATTGGCAGGCAGATTCTTGACCACTGCGCCACCAGGAAAGTCCCCAAGGCTCTCTTAAAACACCTCTTCATCTTGGTCGTCAGTTCCCACTTACTAGTCCACATCCGGGCACCTGATAGGCTTCTCGAGTGCCTGATTCCTGTGGCTTCTGCCCATCCACTCTGTTCATACCAAACTCAGCCACATTGCATTGTGGTTCATGCCGCCCAGAGCCAGGATCTTCTGGGTGTTCCTTTTGTCCCACATTGCTGTGAAGTCCCTTATCATTCATTCTCTTACTCATCTACTCTGCCTTCGCAGATGCACATTCAGTACCTGTTCCTCATATCATGCTGGGCCTGTGGGCCTGCAGACGTCCCCGAGCTTGGGTTAGTGATCGCTAGGTCTGCCCATCTACCGGGAGCTTGATCAGGATGTAGGTAGGTGTGTGCACACATGCGTGTGTGTGTGTGTGTGTTCAGGGGAGTTCACAATTTATACTTAAGTTAAGGGCATCCAGGGTGGCAAAAAGGGGGAGGAAGTGGTTCACAGAAGAGAGAGATCACTTCTGCAAAAAGTAACTAGGCGAAGCTTTGGGACGTGGTACATCTTGTGTTTGATAGGCCAAAGTGGATACATTAGGTAAAAGAAATCATGTACTTGAAGTCCTGAGGCAGGGTGGGCTGCGGGAGGGGGACATGGCCTGGGCTGGCACAGAGAGCTGTGCAGAGGGTGGGGGGAGCAGCCCGAACAGTGGTGGGGCCGGGCTTGCGGCTCTGGAATGACGGGCAGAGGACTGGAGGCTTTTCAGGTGAGGAGCCCTGAATGCCTTTGAACAAGGGAGTAGGATGACCAACAGTGGTTTTTTTTGCTAATGTTACTGGTAATGCCTGTCATGTTGGAGGCTTTATAATGGATGTACGTTTTCATGATAATGGCAGCCCATGCCCTGTGAGATCTAAATGGAGCAGGTATTTTATGAATGTAGAAACGGGTGCAGAGCTGAGGCTGCTCTTCAAGGAAATGGTTGAAGCGGGATTTGAAGAGCTCTTTCTTCCAAATCATGTACTCTTTCTGAAATTGGTTTATGGGATAGAACAGAGGAAAAAAAGCATGGGGGCACAAAAAACTACTGAGAGACCGCTGCAAAGTTCCAGACACAGGACTATAAAGGTGGCCACAGAAGGGAAAAGCAGGGGGTGTTCACATAGAGACCTTCTTACTGAAGAATCTGGAGGAACAGGCTGATAAGAGCAGGGCGGGAGGCAGCTGGAGGAACTGGGTTACCTGCAGAGCTGTGAACTCTCTGGGGGAGTTAACAGACGCTGGCAAAGCTCATGGAGCTGGTCACTTGCCCGAGGAGGCTGCCCCCCACGCTGTCTCGGAAGGTCTTAGTGGAAACCACACTTTGGCTCTGCAGCATCAGTGCTTGGTGCTATTGGCTGTGAGGGTCCCAAAAGACAGCTCCCAGGGGCTGCGCCACTTTGGGACCCAGGGAAGCAAAGGCAAGGTGCCTGCCTTCATAGACTTTGTTGGGGGAACCAGGGGTGGGATCTTCTTCAGAAAGCCTTTCAAGGTCTCTGAGATAAATTGACCAGATACTGGCTAGTCATTGGACCTTTCAGTGCTCCCTGGATGTATAAACAGTCCGCTGCCTGCAGCCACGCCCTTGCTTCTCGCCAGCTCCTTCTATTCTCTGAACTATTTTCCCACATTGGAAACCAGGGGCTGGGCTACATCGGTGGTTTTGTGCTATGTTCCTTGGAGCCCTAAGGGTTCTGGAAACCACTTTAAGGGCCTGCTGTCCTGCTTTAAATGTTTCCTTTGAACAAAGGACTCTCCAGGTTTAGGAAAAAAAAAAACTTAAAAAAATATTACAACAGATAACCTCCCAGAGCCTATTCTAACAAAATTTCATGGATCTGTTCAAAGTATTATATACTTTCCACATGTTACCTTTGTGCCATGCTTTACAATTTCCTAAGCACGCTCACCTAGATTATTTTATTCATTCCTTATTATAATGTTCAGTGAAGTGAACAGATGGTGTTAAACCCATATTATAGACAAAGAAATTGGTGCCCAAAGGATGTAACCGCAAGGTAACAGCTGACTAAAACCCAAACTCAAACCTTATGAATCTGTTGCTCTTTTCAAGTCCTTGTTTTGCCTTTCCACCGTAGGAGATGGACCAAAATAATGGAACTTTTCAGTAGAAAATGAAATAGCAAACAGTTTTGGGTTATCACATTGGTTACTATTAAATACACACTGAAATTCTTTGGTATGATGTTCTAAACACCAATTTTGACCTGAAATTTGAAAAGCAACTTTTGATCCCGCTTGATGGTATTTTTCTGTCATTTTGGATTCCGGATGCTGATGTGAAGGCTTCTAAAGCCCATGTAATTCGATTTGTGGGATCAAAGAGAGATGGATCCTTTTACAGACGAAGTTGACCGCTCGGCTGGACTGTGCTGTGAAATGAAAGCTAGCCTTCCGAATCCAGATTAGAAAGGGGGTCATAATATGCCTGTGACTGAGAAACAAAGTGAGGTTGCCAGTAGATTTCTCAGTCTCTTTGGTCTGTCAGGATCATAACTTGCAAAAGCCCTTACACAAGTATCTTATTTCTTCCGGTGCAGTGCTCTTGCTTATCTGCGGAAAAACGTGGGTCATAATCATTTTCATTTTTCTTTTCCTGCTGGCATTTCTTTGTTAACACATTGCATCTATAAATCAGATACGCGTCCCCAAAATGCAGCTGATGTGATGTGTCCTTTTTTTGGTACTTAATCTGACAAGATTGATGGACATCTGCAGGATTAGTTTAATTTTAACCATGCTTTTAAGTTCCTGGCACTTTATCACTCATATCCATATTGAAAATGGGGGGACATATATCCGTATCAAGGAGACCAAAATCCTCTGGACAGCCTTTACAAAATGAAATAGAAGCTCACTGTATCTCTGCCTCAGGGACTTGTGGTAGGATTATTAAATCAGTGAAGCAATCTGATGAATAATTTTTGGACCCATCTACCACTATAACCTTCTAGGATTAGGAGGCCTGAGTGGACCTGCCTTCTGGAGAATTCCATTGCTTGGTGAGTCACAGCAGAGAGATTGACCAGAGACACCCTCCCATAAATTTAGCCAAGTATTGATGATGGTAATAGGTAGCATCTATTAAGCATCATGTACATTCCTGGGACTTTACACACCTTATCTGATAGAATCTGCACGTCACCTTTATGAGGCAGGTGCATAACCATACTTTACAGGTATGGAACTTGAAGATGAGCAGTGTTGGCTCTAATTGTGATTGAAATACGTGCAAGCTCAGATTCTGCTCATACCCACTTATCCAAAGCTTAATTGTCAACAATTAGACTTTTTCTCTAGATTTTGTGGTTTAAAAGTTTTTAATTCTCTAGCCACAGTGAACAAAATAGTCTTGATAAATTGTCTTCTAAGCCTTTGTGTATTAGTCTCTTTTCTTGAAGTAATTAGATGTTTCTCGCCTGCCTAACATCTCTAGGATTTGGTGCTGGGAGACGTCTGTGGGCTGGAATAGCCATCAACAGCTTCTTGAAAGAGCTGGAGTTTGTGGAGGAGGAAAGGGCTCAGTTATCCACAGGAGTGGGTAGGGTAGAAGGCATCATGGACAAGGAAATGATGTTTGCAAAGATGTGGAGGCGGTCCGTAAATCAATTCAGTTAAGGGTAGAGGAATCATGAAAAGGCGTGATGCGAAATGAGATTGCAGAGCATAAACTTGGTCAGACTGTGGAGGTTCCTGAACACCAGGCTATCCAGTACACTTGCATTGTATATGCTTGAGAAAGGATGCATTGATACTTAGAGAGCCACTGGAGGAAGACAGAGAGTGAGGAACCAGAGACAGGGCAGTCCGTTTGCATCTAAAGTCAGGGATGGGAAGGACTGAACGAGGGAGGTCTTCTTGGAAATAGAGAATGTTACAAGGGGTTTAAAAAAAAAAGCTTGATATCTGGCTGTACATAGTTGTCTGTGGAGCCAACAAGTCCAAAGTGCCTGAGATTTCTGAGCCTGACTGAGATTGTGGACAGACGCGAATTCAAAAGAAAGCTGGTTTTCAGAGGGGAAGGCGCGCTCATAGTTTTCGGTTTTTGGAGTGTTGGGTGTGGGGTGACCATGTGATATCCCACTGGAAAAAATCCAGCTTGCGGTTGGAGTGGCCCGTTTGGGAATTTGGTGAGCAGTCAAAGCTGGACAGGTCTGAGAGTCGATCCGTTAAAGTAACAGTTGCAGCTGGTGAGGGGAGACGTCCCCGAGGAAGAGAAGAGAGTAGGTGAGCCCAGGGTAGAGCATAAATTTAGAGGGTACCGTTCGGGGTGGAAAGAGCAGAAGATATGAGAGAAGCAGAATCAGAGAGCTGGGAGAGAACCAGAACAGTCAAGCGGAGAGAAAGCCAGGGAAGTCAGAGGCAGAGGAGAAAACCACATCAGCGCAGCGAGATGTCCAGAGCAGATGCTCAGCCGCAGAAGCACTCCTGACGTCTGGGGCCAGGTTGTTCGTTGTTCCGGAGCCGTCCTGTGCATCACTGGGTGTCTAGCAGCGTCCCTGGCCTCTAGAAAATGTTCCCAGACATTGCTGTCCCCTAGGGGCACAGTCACCCCCCTCCCCCAGGTTGAGAACGACGGGGGTCTGGTCTAGAAGAGTAAGGAGTATAAAAGGCCCATGTGGGGGACTTCCTAGGTGGTGCAGTGGTTAAGAATCCGCATGTCAGTGCAGGGGACACAGGTTCGATCCCTGCTCCAGGAAGATCCCACATGCCGTGGAGCAACTGAGCCCATGAGCCACAACTATTGAGTCTGCGCTCTAGAGCCCATGAGCCACAACTGGTGAGCCCATATGCCGCAACTACTGAAACCTGCACACCTAGAGCCTGTGCTCCACAAGAGAAGCCACCGCAACAGGGAGCCCGTGCACCACAATGAAGAGTAGCCCCCCGCTCACCGTAACTAGAGAAAGCCCGTGCAACAATGAAGACCCAGTGCAGCCAATAAATTAATTAATTAAAAAAAAACCCATGGGGTTTGGCAGTTAAGAATATTATTTGCATGGAAGGCAGACAAACAGAGGGTTTGAGAGGAAGCAGGGGAAGCTGCCAACACCTTGTTTTAGTGCAGCAAGACCCACCCAGACTCCGACCTCCAGAAGTGTAAGACCAAAGGTCTGTGTTGTTTTAAGTCACTGAATTTGTGGCAGTTTGTTAGAGCAGCAGCAAGAAACTAATGCACACTGTAAATCAATAAAAAAGGACAGGGATTTCCCTGGTGGTCCCTTGGGTAAAACTCTGCACTCCCAATGCAGGGGTCCCAGGTTTGATCCCTGGTCAGGGAGCTAGATCCCACATGCCACAACCAAGACCTAGCACAGCCAAATAAATAATCTTTTTAAAATTTTTTTAAAAATTTAAAAAGAAAAATGACAATTTAAAAGTGGATAATTCACAGAATTAAGACATAGTTTTAGAGAGAAATTTGAGAGAATCCATCAAAATGAAAGATTCTATCCTTGCGTATACCTAGATACAACTCACATCCTTCACAGTGAGAATATCTTTCCATGTTCCTACCGAAAATGTTTTCCAGTACATAAAAAGAAACAGAGCCCAAGCCCAGTACAGGAAAACCTACAGCAAATGCAAAGCGGAAGGTGACTCTCGGTGTCAGTGTGTGTTTGTGTGTGTGTGAGACAGGCACACGGCTGTGGGGTTTGAGGATGGGGTGACAGCAGCACGAGCCAGAGTTAGTCATTTTCCCTCCTCGTCACCCCAGCTGCTCAGTCTTCCATCCTTTCTCACATCCTCTGTCACCATTCTGCTATTGCATCTGTCTGTGAAAGCATCTGCTCCCCAACCCCCATCCCTGGGATGTGTGGCTAAAAGCAGAGATGTCAGGCATCTCTGCGCTCCGGGCAGCTGCTGCCAAGATTAAGTACCAACAATGAAAGAAATGTTATATCAGCAGGCACGTTTCCCAAAGCAGCAGCCATCCTCAGGGACTCGGACGCCTTCCAGCGGAATCTTAAAAGTACTCCATCAGCTGCTTTGGTGCTCAGGCTGGGGTTGGAGGTGGCGGACATTGCTGCTGCTGTTACCAGATGTTAGGCTTTTAGATGCACGTGGCAGGGTCGACCCAGAAATGACCTTCTTTGCTCCCTTCTCCTTTCTCATGTGGCTGTTTTCCCAATACATTATCTTGGATTTTATCTTCATGGTTGGAGTAAATAGGTGGACTGATTGATGTAGTTAGAGGTGAGCGTGGACGTCTCTAGTCACTGTCGATTGTTGTCTAGAAAGGGATTTTGGGCCTCATTGGCTGAAACCCCTCATTCTAGAGACAAGAAGCTAAGGCCTGAGAGGGAGAGGAGTGCCTTCGGGTCTTTTGGGGCAATACCCTCCCTCCTGATTTGGGGTCCAGGGTGCTGTTCTCAACACTGGCCTTCCTTTCTTCTCTGAGTCCCTTACATGACACTCCTGTGCTTTGCTGAGCTTTCTTTTAGGAAGTCTCTGTTATACATTATTAGTTTAAATTTACTCTTAAAGCTTTAAACTGTGGGACGAAATTCCAATATTGTGGGCTGAGAGCAGATCTCTGATTACAGCCATGCTTTGCGGGCTGTGGCAGAGAATTGACCGCAGCTGAGTTCCTGGTCATTAAGAGGCCCGTAAACTGCCCAGTTGGATAACTCCATTGGTCAGCTTAGCTGGGTCTCGGGGGGAAAATATCCCACCCCGTGGAGGCTTTGTAGTGTGTCAGTTTGCCTGGGCTGAACCACGTTTTGCAGTCCCTTTTCTTGTCTGTTTCCAGTGAGGATGGGCCTCAGACGCGATTCTTTTGAGGATTTAGAGAGCAGGTGTGAAGCTACAGCTCACTGCGATAACCCCCACTGTTGTCACCTTGGGCTGGCTCACCTTCTGCGTCTGCCTGTCCTCCCCTGGGTCCTGCTGCAGCTCCTGTAACCCTGGGCCTCGCCAGGTGTGTGCGTTTAGCTCTGCGGTGAAGGGCCCAGCTTCCGCAGGACACCCCATCCTCAATGCCAGAGGCAGCACGAAAGGACATGGTTTGAGTCTGTATGTGTGGCTTCAGCTTGTTGCTTGTGGTTCCAGCTTGTTCTCCATTGTGTATTCATCCTCCTTGGCTTCTGCCCGCCCTGCAGACTTCAAGCAGCAGCATCAGGGCAAAGATAACAACATTACAGAGACCATGTTACTGGCTCCGATTGCTACTTACCTGATGTCAAATTCCTGTAAATTATATATGTTGTATATTTCACACACATACACACACACCCTCCAAAGTGGTTCTGCTTCTCTAGTTAATCTGTGACCAACACACACCTCCATCCCCCTGGTGCCAACTTTCTTAGTGGCTTGGGCAGAGTTTCTGATGGAGAGTACAACATGGGACATCCAGAATTCTAGCCTCCAAAGTTCTCCAAGTTACAGAGTTCAATACCCCAAGGATGCAAAGTCAATTCAGACCCCAACCCTCTTCAGTGAAGAAGCACATCCAGTACCCAGAATTAAAGTGCAGCACTGGAGGGAGAAGTAGCTCAGGCCAGCTGGAGACAGAAGAGATGTGGAGAACCCAGCCTGAGGGGCAGCAGTGGCCACAGCAAGAAGCCAGGACAGGCAGTGGACATGGGTCCTGAACGGAGAAGACAAGAAGCTAGAACTCTTTTGGCATTTTGGGGGCAAAAGAGCTTATCGTAAGCAGCCCTGTGTTGCCCCTGTGCCTGAGAAAGACACCCGCGCCTCTGCCGGACACTGGCAGGTTCCCATCCACACCATCCACACCTGCAGCAGGGGGGTCAGGGTCTACAAATATATACCCCATGTCCTGGCTGCCTTGGGTACCAGTGATCCCAAGTATATTCGGAGTGTAAAGAAGTAGCAGAGATGCTATTTCAAGGAGTATAAACTTATCACCTAGACAGCCTGGAAGAGACTTTTTAGGCTCTCATTATTTAAGATAGACTTTAAGGTTCCAGATGCTTAGAATTCTGTTAGAAGCCAAATACAAAGGAGCCTTGGAGGAAACCATCTAAAGAGACGTCCTCATGGTCTCCATTGATCTTTACCTTGGAATAAGCCCTCAGAGCTTGGGATGTTGAGGAAAATGTGACTAGTGAGGGAAGAGTGAGAATAAGCCTTCCAGAAAATGCCTTTTGCCTGTGATGCTCTGCCGATGGGCTGAGGGAGTTGCCAGGAGGCGATAATCTAGAAAGCTGGAAAAGTATTCATAGGCAGACGGCTTCCAGCTCACGCTCACTGGTTGCTTTAGCCATTAAACCTGTGTCTCTGCCCAGGTGGTCACTTTATGTTACTAAGAGGCAAGAGAAATAAAAGCAAGCTGTCATCTTGGGCTTTTAAGAAAACATTTTTTTTTCCTAGAGTCATAATATCACTATCGTCAACTTCCCACTTCCTCTGAGTTTTATGTCTTTGTGACACATCACAGGTGGTGATGTTCACGATGGTGGTTCTTGGGCATCAAAGAAAGGTCCCCTGTCCTCAGTGTGGTCCACTTAAGAAGGCAGGGAGGTCTGCGAATACACTTTAGTTTTTGAAGTTATACCTTCATTGCTTTAAGGGCTTCCTTAGCTGGGGGCTTCCTAGGTGGCGCAGTGGTTAAGAATCTGCCTGCCAATGCAGGGGACACGCGTTCAAGCCCTGGTCCGGGAAGATCCCACATGCTGCAGAGCAACTAAGCCCATGTGCCACAACTATTGAGCCTCTAGGGCCCGTGAGCCACAACTACTGAGCCCATGTGCCGCAACTACTGAAGCCCACATGCTAGAGCTGGTGCTCTGCAACAACAGAAGCCACTGCAATGAGGAGCCCATGCAGCACAATGAAGACTAGCCCCTGCTTGCCACAACTAGAGAAAGCCTGTGTGCAGCAACGAAGACCCAACACAGCCAATAAACTAGTAAAATAAATTTATTTAAAAAAAGAAGAAAATGAGGCTTTAAAAAAACAAAAAAGCTTCCTTAGCTGATTTCTGTATTCCTCCTTACCTGTTCCCACAGGACCCTGAACAGAGATGGTTCTTTTCCCCGTACTGATGCCTGTTTCTCCTTGACTCCAGTTCTCACGACAGCAGTCCCAGCCCCTGGCTCAGGAGAGTGCTTGATGCCCCAGTGAATGAATCTTTAAACATTCTATTATCCACAGAGTCAGGCTTTAAGGGTCTGAATAGCTGAGGTCTCATGCTCCATTCTAAAAGGGAAATAGAATTTGGATGATCCTAATTGAAAAAAATGTTTCCAGTGGGTTTGCACTAATGAATGGATGGGTGAGAGCTTTCAGCCTGATTTGCTGCAGGTAGAGTTTCTGAAGACACCTCACAGCTTATTCATCTCCTCTCCTGAGCGCCTTGCTTGCGTCCTGGCACCTCCCCTCCGGTCAGGTCCAAGGCGCCTTCCTCCTGCTGCATGCTGTGATTTTCAGCTGTATCCACAACTTTGTCCACATGAAACATGATTCTAAAGGCATTGTTTCTTTTTAGATACAAATACCAATCTAGTGCCCTTGGAGCTTTCTTTTGATTGAAAGTAGAAATTATCACTCCCTGGCCAAAAACAAAGGCAGAAAAAGGGAATGTGACGCTTAAGATACTATTCTAAGATTCTGTTGACATAGCTTTTTTTTTTTTAATTACCGTATAGTTGATTTGTAATATTAATTTCGGGTGTATAATGTAATAGTGATTCAATATTTTTATAGATTATACTCCATTTATAGTTACTATAAAAAAATTGGCTCTATTCTCTGTGCCATAAAATATATCCTTGTAGCCTATTTTATACCTAGTAGCTGGTACCTCTTAATCCCCTACTTCTGTCTTGCCTCCTTTTTTCTCCCCACTGTAACCGCTAGTTTGTTCTCTATATCTGTGAGTCTGTTTCTGTTTTGTTATATTTAGTCATTTGTTTTATTTTTTAGACTCCATGTATATGTGGTAATATACAGTATTTTTCTTTGTATGACTTCATAAGCATAATACCCTCCACGTCCATCCACGTTGTTGCAAATGGCAAGTTTTCATTTTTCATGAGTAAGAGTCCATTGTATAGGGAATTCCCTGGTGGTCCAATGGTTAGGACTCTGCACTTTCATTACTGAGGACCTAGTTCGATCCCTGGTTGGGGAACTAAGATCCCACAAGCCATGTGGTGCAGCCAAAAAAAAAAAAAAATTCCATTGTATGGTGGGTGTGTGTGTGTGTGTCTGTGTACACATATACACCCTATGTCTTCTTTATCCATTCATCTGTGATGGGCACTTAGGTTACTTCCATATCTTGGCTATTATAAATAACGCTGCTGTGTACTTGGGGGTGCATGTCTCTTTTCAAATTAGTGTTTTTATTTTCTTAGAATATATACCCAGGAGTGGGATTGCTGGATCATATGGTAGGTCAATTTCTTGGTTTTTGAGGAACCACCATACTGTTTCCATAGTGACTGCATCAGTTTACGTTCCCACCAACACTGCACCAAGGTTCCCTTTTCTCCATATCCTCACCAACATTTGTTATTTGTGGTCTTTTTGATGATAGCCATTGACAGGTGTGAGGTGATATCTCACTGTGGTTTTGATTTGCACTTTGTTGACATTGTTGAATATAAAAGTAACACCTAAGAAAAAGCAAAACCAGACATTCTGGCTAGGGCTACAGCAGGGTGGTGAAAAGGAAAGGGAGTTCGGACAAGGGGGAGAAACATCTTTGTAAGGAAGGATAATTATTTTAATAGCTGCCCTCAGGGGAAAACGCAAATGAGGGTGAAGCCATCTCTAATTAGTAGCTGGATAAATCTTGAGGATTACAGCACAGCAGGATTTACATTCCATTTCCCCAAATGCGCGACTCTGCCAGAAGCTGAATGGACGTCATCACGGCTCTCGCAGCTGTGGGAGTTTGCCACACGCAGAAACGCCTCACTGAGTCAACCCTCTCCCTGTCCTTGTCCCTGCAGCGCCAACCTGTCCAAGGCCGCCTGGGGAGCGCTAGAGAAGAACGGCACCCAGCTGATGGTCCGCTCCTACGAGCTCGGTGTCCTTTTCCTCCCATCAGCATTTGTAAGTGCACACTTGACCACCTGATTGGTCATGAGTGAAAGGACTTGGGGGTTTGTGTTCTCTTCTTTAGTCTCGATGACCTGCCCAAGGTCAGGAGGTCGCAGAGCTCGTGCACTGACCCGGAGCCCGTGCTCCCAACCGCATGCTTGAGCCGATGAATTTATTCACCGATCACTGTTCTGAGTGCGGTGGGATCACTGCTCTCAAGGATTGTACCTGATTAGTGACCAAACGTATTGCTTTGGGTAAAGTTAATAACAATCTTTACATAAATCTTGTGAACCAGGACTTGAAGATTTACTACCAGGTGGTAAGTGACAAGTCACCAAAGGGATGAGTCCGCCAAGTGGGAGACTTGCCCTAGGGTGGGGTGACTGGAGGCCGCCTTCAGAAGCCGGAGGGCCTGGGGGGAGGCGAGGAAGGATGTTGAGGATTCTCGGTCAGCGGAGAGGAGCAGGAAGAGCAGCCTTGTGGGGGCAAATGGCCTGAGACAGGGAGGCAGGGAAACTCACAGCATCTGCTAGAGACAGAGTTCAGGGGTCGCAAAGGACGTGTTATCAGACTCACTGGGAAGCCCCCTGGGAGGGCACCACGTTGGAAGCCGTCTCTCTCGGTGCCCTTTTTCTTTTTTGCCACTTGCTATAGTTGAGTCTGTGGTAAACGCACACGTGATGCAGCCCCATGGCAAACCCCTTGGACTGGACCAGAAGACTTAGCCAGGGGAGTGCTGTGTGCTTGTCCTGAGACTGACATCCGGGCCCTGTGACACGTGGGCACCGTCTCGAGGCGAGCTGAGCGCACGTTTTCTCTGTCTCGGAGAGTTTCACTAGAGAGCTCTCATAGGCCTCTCCTGAGGGCAGGACCTAAGATTCTAGCACTTCCTGTTCTTTCCTGCAGAGTCACGCAGCAGATCCTAATGCTGCCTGTAGCTAAAAACCGCCACCTCCCCAGCCCCATCAGTAGATGGTTTCCATAGACAAGGAGGTGACTTCCCTGAGGGTCCACCGCTGAGTGGATCCGGCCCTCAAGCCGCCGCCTCTAACTGACCCTCCTGTGACCTTCCAGCTGCATCATGGGAGACAGTAAACGCTCAGCACTCGGGTGATAATAGCCACATGGTGCGATTATAGTGGTTGTAGCGTTGACCTCCGGCTAGAATTATCGCCCCATAATAACTTAAGTAATGGAATAAATTCCGTGTCCCTCTTGTTTGGCTTTGGGTGTCAGCATTTGCAAAATTCTAGTCATTTCTAACTGTTCTGACCTGATCCCTCATCATGAATAATAGGAAAGAAGTATGCCGCACTTCCAGGACCTGGCAACGCTTCTGAGCTGCTAATTTTTACCTCTGATGTCCTTCCGTCTGTACGTTAGAGGAAGAATGGGCGTAATCATTTAGAATCCCCAGATGACCCTAGACTGGGCTAGTATTCCTATACTTTTGGAATAAGAGCGAGCCCCCCTACAGCGCATTCTAGGTAAAGTAGAGATTTCGTTATTTATAAAGACCATCAGGCACGAATATTAAAAAATGGACCCCCCCCCCCCCATCCTGTGCTGTGCCAGCACGTTCACAAGGCCCTCAGCAGGGGCACCGCGTAACCGACAGACGGAGGCAGGGGATGCTTCCGCAGGCGGATCCTTGGAGCCTCTCCGCACGCGGCTCACGTGGGAGCAGTGCTTCACAGCGGGCTTCCTCCACGGCCCCGACGGGGACCCACACGCTGCCGCTGTCTTGCCATCATCAGACTTCTTCCCATCTGGGCGGGTTGTCACGCGCGTGAGGGAGTCGTGAATGGCTTGGGCACGGTGCTCAGATGAGGCGTGTGGACAGTACACAAGTATTTGACCTTGCCTCCCGAGGAGCTAACGGTCGCGTTGGGTGAGATCATAGAGGTGAAGCAGATGCCTTATTTGAGAGATGTCGCAGGTGCGAGCTGGGTGCTCAGCCGCGCAAAGAGGGCACCTGGCCCGAGTGAGCAGAACCCAGAGGGCTCAAAGTGGATATCCGAGTTCTTTTAGGTGCGTTTTACAGACACCAGCTTGAGCGGACAGAGGCCCACAGAAGGGGGCGTTGTCATGGAATCGAAGGAAGGGAGGAACAGCCGAGATGTGAGAGGGATGGGCTGGGGATGGGCTGGCCAGCTCTGGGACCCGGGCGGCAGGGGGGCTCTCCACGCTGCCGCCCCTGCTCTGACTCCCCCACGCGGCTTCCCGGCCCTGTTGCTGGGGGTTCTGCGTTTACAGTCACTGCGCAAGCTTGGGTGCGCCCTCCATGCCTCTCTCCTTCCCAACCCCCGTCCACCAGGAGGGTCCTGTTTCCAGGAAAGGGGGGTTGTTGTGAGCTAGGAAGCCACCCAAGAGGTAGGAACTTACTGCCAGAGGGTTTCACCCGTAAGTGGGTTGATGTGTGTTTTATCTGCAGGAAGCAATGAAAGGGGAATTTACAACACAGGAGACTTTGTCCTTAAGCTACTGTGTCTCATCTGTGTCATTGACTGTTATGTGGAGCTTCTGGAGAAGCAGTAGACCTTTGTTTGGTCCCCACAGAATTAACATTTATGGTTTTGACCTTGAGGGCAACCCAAAGATCTATGCCGGGAGGTCCTTAGCCATCTTGCTGAGGCTGTAGGAGCGCAGGATGAGACTTAGCTTGTGAAGGAGCAGCTGTCCCTCCTCAAGAGTGCATCCCAGTCTCATCCCCGGACATTCTGGCTGCCTGGGATGAGGTCTTGTACAGTCAGCTCCACGAGCACCTCCCGCCTCCTCTTTGGTTCCTCCTGGGAACACAAGGAAGAAGAAATAGAGTCTTTGTTCTTGGGAAGCTCATGGATAAATTAAGGAAACAGACACGAGTTATCACAGTAGGTGATAAGAGCTGTGGGGCGTCCAAAATATAAGGACTGAGAAGAGGGGGCGAGCAGTCTGCCTGCGGGACTTGGGAGAAGGCTTCGTTGAGATGGCACTTGGCCTGGGTCTTGAAAAATGAATGTGGCCTCAGCCCACCCTCGGGAGATGAGGCTCCCAGCCAGAGGGAACAGTGCGTGTTATGTTTGAGAAACAGCAGCCGGCTCCATGTGCCTAGACAGGGCTGCGGGTGGGCCTGGGCCGTGAGGCTGGAGTGCTGTTCTGAGGGGGTCGGCAAGCAGGAGGCACCGGAGTGGACCGTGTCCCACGCGCGTCGTGGGAAACCGCCCGTTTCTTAAGCAGGGTTAGTGGTCTCATCAGGCCAATTTTCAGAGAATTTGGATGTATAAAACTTATCTCCCATTAGGATTATAGTGTAATATATATGATTCAAAGGTACTTGAGGAGAAGGGCCTTGCAGATAGCATCAAAATCATTACCTTAATCCATAGTGTTATAAAATTCTGATTCTGGATGAGTTTCTCTTAGCCTTCACCCCACCGTCCGGGCTCAGGGCGTAGGAAGTCATCCCGACTCCTCCTCATTCTCCCTGCCTGTTTAATCACCAAGCCCTATCATCTCTAACTCCTAATACTGCTTGGTAATCTGTCCCTTCCAGCCATCCCTGCTGCCACCACATCCAGGCCTGCCTCCCGGCCCCCTTCCCGGGCCGCCGCCCATAGCCCCCGGCTGCCAGAACCTCTGTAGACCGCGAATCGGACCGTGTGGCGCACCCACCACAAATCCTGTGACGTCTTACGTAGCATGGCCTGCTTTCCGCCTTGTGGCCTGACTCCTGGCTGCTCGGGTCTGACCTCTTCCCTCTCCCTCCTGGCCTTTCGTGTTCCAGCCACGCAGAGCGACGGCCTCTCCTTCTGAGCTGGGCCCGCCCTGTTAGGGTTCTCCGGAGAAACAGAACCAGTAGGGTATACGTAAATACGCACAGAAAGAGACTTCCTGTGAGGAGTTGGCTCACACAAGTCTGGAGCCCAAGAAGTCCCAAGCTCTGCCCTCTGCGAGCGGGAGACCAGGAGGGCCGGTGGTGTGGGCCAGCCCGAGTCTGAAGGCTTGAGAACCAGGAGCCCGTGCTACCCGTCCCAGTCGCAAGTGTAGGAGAAGACAGATGTCCCAGCCAAGCAGCTCGTCCTCAGCCTTTTTGTTGCACTCAGTCCCCCTGCTGGCTGGGTGATACCTGCCCACGTTGTTGAGGAGCAGGGGTCATCTTTCCTCAGGCCGCTGGTTCACGTGTTAATCTCTCGTAGAAACATCCTCAGAGACTCCCAGAGCGTTGTTTAACCGGTTATCTGGGTATCCTGTGGCCCCGTCAAGTTGACACGTAAAGTGAAGCATCACACCACCCTTCTCAACAGCCTTACTCTGTATTAGGAATGACACCTCCTTCCCCAAAGTCTCCAACCCCACCTGCCTCTAACATCTCTCCAGGTGCCCCTCCTCTGCATCCCACAGCCTTCAAGACCCGGGGCCTTTCCTGTGGCTGTTCTGTAGAAACTAAAGCCTGTGCACAAACACTCAAACTTGCTCTCACTCACAGGAGTCTGTTGCCTCACTTACAAATGCCAATCCCTGTGTATTCATTTAATGTCTTAAAATTTTCTGTATTGGCCCTAATCTTAAAATAGTTACAATAAGGCAGTTTGTTGTGAAATGAGGCCCAGTGTGATTGCTTTCTTTGGGTTTCTTTGTGATTTTTTTCTTTGGTATCAGGATAGGCCTTTTAATACGTTTAGCAACACGTTTGCCAAAGACTTTCTCAGCACCCAGTTTTGCAGTCATTGTTCTGACTGGACGTCATCCAGAGTCCAGTTTTTTGAGATCACCCCACCTTCGTGGCCCTTAGGCAGAACTCCGTGTCCAGAATGCCCACGTTTCTGACTTTATCAGCAGCCAGAATTGCCACTTTTGTCCTTCATGAGTGGGTCATCCCGATCTTTGTGTTCCCCAGCGCTGACTCGAGGCCAGCAATGCAGACTGTCAGGCTTTGTGCCCAGAACGTCAGTCTCGAGTGCTGCAGAGGTGGTCACCCAGAAGGAACCTGGCAGCTCTCCTTTCGCACGGCCATCACAGGCACCTGTCACTCAGGAAGCAATGGCCGTGTGCAGGGCTGGAGGGTCAGTACTTCCCATTCATAATAACAATGTCATTTGAAACTTCTGGGATTGATCTGGAAGCTGATAAGTCTTCAGTAACCAAATATTGATTTCTTCCCATTTTTCCCACTGCTTTTAAATGTCAGTAAACACATCATTTTAAGATGGATCTAACTGGCCATAGAGCATGGAGTCGGTAGCTTTCCCTTGCACGGGGAACACTTTCAAGAGCTTCGGGGATTAATGTCAAGGTACATTTGACTGTGTCCCCAACACTTGGCTGTTGTGGCTACACAGTAGGTGCTTAATAAATGTTTGTTAATTGAAGACTGTTCTTTTAGGGTCTAACATTCAACTTATCAGTTTTATACTGTTTTTTGAGTTGTCCCTTTAATTTAGGAGTATTTAACTTTTAGATTAGGCTAATTCACTTAGGTTCAGAAATTTCTCAATATAGGAAAGATCACCTAATGATTTCAAAGACCAGCAGCTGTGTTCCAAACCCTCAGGCATCTGTGAGTATTTCAGGGAGATAGAAGTTTTCTCTCTGTGAACTTGGTGTATTTTGGTGTTTATTGAACACGTACATTTGTCAGGTGCTGACTAGGCTGCCCAACACTTTGTGTCTAGAACTCCTCCTACCTCTGGGAATAATGCACAAACCATCTCAGAACCATGGATCAATGTCCTAAACTCCTTCCTCGAGAGGAAGGTACCCTGAGCATCCCTGCCCATGTCCCGGGGCTGAGATCCACCTCAGGCCCTGCTCAGCCCCGGTGCACTTGCTCCTGAATCAGCCAATTCTCTTTCCTGCGATCGGAGTCAACAATGCTTCAACCAAATCCCATCTCTTTTGTCTCTTCTGGTGAAGCCACCACCCTAACCCTCCCCTCATCCTCCCCACACCCCCTCTGACAACCTGCCTTGGACCCAGCCCACGGGCCGCGGGCTCTCAGGGTTTCCCAGGAGGCCACAGCTGGGCAACACTGTGGCAGGTGGCGTTTCTTTGTAACCTCTCATGTTCTCCCACTCAGCTAATAGAGCCACATCCTGACATTCCACTGCTGCCACTGACCCGTCCACATTCTGCTGTCACATCCTATCCCATCTGCCCAGGCACAGATTTCTTTTTCCCTTTTCTTTTCTCTAGCCGCGCTGCGCGGCATACAGTATCTTAGTTCCCCGACCAGGGAT
Organism: Hippopotamus amphibius kiboko; assembly: GCF_030028045.1. Taxonomy (NCBI): domain Eukaryota; kingdom Metazoa; phylum Chordata; class Mammalia; order Artiodactyla; family Hippopotamidae; genus Hippopotamus; species Hippopotamus amphibius. The sequence continues at coordinate 173,850,351 of NC_080189.1, forward strand.
GGAATTCGCGCCCCCTGCAGTGGAAGCGCGAGTCTTAACCACTGGGCCGCCAGGCCAGTCCCCGGGGCATAAATTTTGCTGCCGCTGCTGCAGGTCATTGTCTCTCCCTTTCCTGTGCTGACTGATCCCATCTACCCCCTTCTCGGCTGCCACCCTCCTTCTGAAGCTGTGTTTCTGCCCACCTGTCGGGGTCTGTATTTCTCTGCCTTTAAACCTTTGGTCTGGGAGGTGACATCCAGTATCCTTTGTGTGACAGCAAGGTCCGCGGTGAACCGGAACAGCATGCCCCCCAGCTCCTCTCCCCCACTTTCCACACCTGCCCCAGGGCCCCGTCCCCCGCAGGTGCTTGTCGGCTTATGGGTGAGGTGGGGTGTGGGAGCAACGACCGTTTTCTAATTGTGTGACCCTCCACTCCTGCTCTTTGCTCAGTTAGAAACGCAAAAGTAATTCAGAAAGAGACAGAATGTAGAAGAATACATTGGAGAGATCCTAAGGGCCAAGAAAGGGAACTCTCCTGGAGCAGGGAGTTTGAAGGTTTAGGGACCTCAGATCTATAGGAACCAAAATGAAGGAAAGAGGATGGAGTTGATTGTGGTCCTGCTTGCAAGCGCTTAGACTCAGCCTGTCCTTTACTTCTGCGGACTTCCTTTTCTCAGCTGTGACATGGGGACAGGAGAGGATCACTGGAAAATGAAGAGAGGTTACCTGTAAAGTGTTTACAGCAGCGCCTGGTACTTAGCAAGTGCCGAGCCCAGGTCACAGTGAACATAAACCAGCCCGTAGACCAAGCCATTCAGCAGAAGGTGAAGGCAGAGACTGAGTTTCAGATGAACCTGAATCTCGAAGTCACACCCGTGATGTCACGCTGTTACTTTTTCCCCTTCCGGAATGCCCTTCTCCACACTCGCACAGTCAGCTCCTTGCTTTTCAAAAACCCATCCCTCTCGGCCCTGCTAGGTTTACGCTCCTCCACGAAGCTCTTCGGAAGCCCCTACTTGAAGACACTTGCAGTTGATCGTATACTCCAGGAAGAGCAAGAGAGCCACCTTCCTGTAACTCACTTCCTTGTCAATCAGCGCATCTTTGATTAAATGTGCTCCTTCTAGAAGGTTCATCTGTCATTACTGTTTACGCAGGAAAATTTGATGCCTTGCCTAGGGTTTTACTGCTTGAGGATGCTACAGTGGTTAGATGCAACTAACAAATAAGTTACATCTCTGACTGAAATTTGAGCCTCTGTGATTGAGCTAAGCTGCTAAACCTGATCTGTCACAGTGAGAACCAGCTCTTTCCCTCCCAAAACTGATGAAGGGAAAAGTCAGTGATTTCTCATGGTGATTCGTGTCCACCCTCTCACCTGGTGTTTTATAAATGTATTGTCTTAACTGTCTTTTAAGTGTCCATGCCTGGGAGGGTGCCTTCCTCTGTTTTGTAAAATGCCACGTGGTACCACTGTGATATATAAATAATGATAATTAGAAGACAGCCTCAAATTATTTGACATCCAGATTGAAGGGGAAAGTGGTACTGTTTTTTTTATATATATAATACCCTAGAATTTGGATCAGAAGTGGCATTCAAAAAAAAAGAATTTGCTTCCTGTCAGACGTGGCTGGCTCAAAGCTTCTTGTGTGTGAAATCAGCCACCACAGAATGGCACTGTGGGGCATCAGATCTGGGTCCAGGCCATAAAGACTCTTACCCCTCGCCATGTGTGTTTGAGAAAGAACACAAGTGAGCCAGGAGCTTAATAAGAAGGAAGTCATTTTTGCCTGAAGCTCCATAAAGTATCAATATTTGATCATCATTAAATTGGTGTCAGTTCGCAACCTCTGGCCTCTTTCTTTTTAAAAAAGTCAAGAGTCAGGGTTTCCAGAATTTGGTTCATCCTGTCTTGGCCTGTCTTAATATTGCCTCCTAAATTATCAAGAAATTCTTCCTTCATCTTGGCTCCTGGTGGGTGAATGTGAGACCATTTTTCTGCTTAGTGGAAGGAACATAGGACCAAAAATCAGAAAGGTGGGATTCCGTTTCTGGCCTTAGCGCATCACAGCTGTATGGCCCTTGGGCAACTATCCAGATTTCTTTCCTCCTCTGTTCAGTAAGAGTAATTACATCACAGAGACCATCCTGGATATGCTGATATTATATGAATTTACATCCCCTTGCCAGTCATGGTTCAAAATAACTTAACCTCACTATAGCCATTTATTTAATAGGTAAGGAAACCCGGGCCCAGAAAGGTTAAGTAACTTGCCTAGAGTCACACAGTGATTAAGTGATATGCACGTTTAAAGAGTATCAAGATTGTCCTCAGATCCAGGGTGTGTTGAATGTAAGACGTTATGGAGCAACACCCGCGCTGCCTGTGGGGGGGGGCCCAGCTAGGATGGCGGTGGGGGGGCGTCTGGGGAGGGATGGGCCGCAGAGTCCTTGTCTTTGTGTCCTGGGTCTCCCTGCTCCCTTCCTCCTCTGTCCTGCCCTGAAGTGGCCCTAGTTTGTTTGTTTGTTTGTTTGTTTGTTTTTGGCTTTCACAGCGTGCAGGAATCTTAGTTCCCCAGCCAGGGATGAACCCGCACCCCCTGCAGTGGAAGCGCGGAGTCTTAACCACTGGACCGCCAGGGAAGTGCCCCCTCTTTTCTTTTTTTTTTTTTTTTGGTCCTGATTTTTATTACATTTTCCCTCAGCCTCTTTCAGATCCACTTCTGTCTTTCTCTCTCATCCAAATTCACCTCACTTTTATCTCATCTTTTGCTGTGAAGATACTTACACTCGGGTCCCCGTTACCCTCTCTAATCCACCTCGCATTCCTGTTGCAGTAGCTCCTGGTCTTCGGGCTCTAGCAACTCCCAGTCCCATCCATGCTCCCGTCTGTGCCTGTCTGCCTTTACGGTGGAACTTCGCTGTTCAGAAACCTGCCACTCCTCACTGTATATCAAAGGAAAGGCCACAGTCTAACCATGGTCCTGTGACAGCCTGGGTTGTAAGTGAAGGATAAACAGCTCAAACTTGCTTCAGGCAGGGCTGAATCCTGGGATGTGGGCCGCATCATCAGGGTTCAGGTCTTCTAACGCCCACTTCTGTTTGAAGGACATGAGACCCCTCCGCGTCCCTGTGGCCAGGAGATGGGCCCGATTAAACAGGTAGAAGCCACAGATGCCCCCTCCACGTCCATTCAAAGCCCTCCCCAGTCTGGCTCTGCGTTTCCTGTCCAGTGTTCCCAGCCCTCCTCCTCGGCATTCTTCCCTCACCGTCCCCCTGCAATGCCAGCTCTGTGCTTTTCCAGCTCTGCCTTCGGTTGTGTCGGTCTCACCCTGATGCTGTGCCCTGCCAGCTCTCCGTTTATCAAAATTATATCAATTTTTCAAAGCCCAGCAAAAATATTTTCTACAAGAGCCTTAACCTGCCCCTGGCAAGAAGTCATTTCTTTTTTTTTTTAAATAAATGTATTCATTTATTTCTTTCTTGACTTATTGGCTGTGTTGGGTCTTCATTGCTGAACACAGGCCTCCTCTAGTTGCGGCGAGCGGGGGCTACTCTTCATTGTGGTGCATGGGCTCCTCATTTTGGTGGCTTCTCTTGTTGCAGAGCACAGGCTCTAGGCACACAGGCTTTAGTAGTTGTGCCATGCGGGCTCAATAGTTGTGGCTCACGGGCTGTAGAGCCGCAGGCTCAGTAGTTGTGGCGCACGGGCTTAGTTTTTCCCGCGGCATGTGGGATCTTCCTGGAGCAGGGATCGAACCCATGTCCCCTGCACTGGCAGGCAGATTCTTAACCGCTGTGCCACCTAGGAAGTCCCAAGAAGTCATTCTTCCTCTTCTGCCTAGAGTTTGTGCCCGGCATCTATCACGTTACTAACCACCATCTCAGTCGGTGCTGTCACACTCTACATTCCTGTAGGTCTTCACCCACACAAAGCACTTTCGTGTAGCTTGTTGCATTTGCTTCTATACAGACGCTTATAAAGTAAGCAGGGAAGGTACTTTAATCCCATTTTTGCAGCTCAACATTGCTTGACCACCAACTATGCATCAAGACTTGTGCTAGGTGTTGAAGTGAGAAACGTTAATATGATAGCATCCAGAAACTTATTATTCCTGTTTTACAAATGAGGAAATTGAGGCCTCGTGAATAAAGTGGCCGGGGTCCCGCTGTGACCATCTTTTTTAGTTCGCGGCACACACAAGCTCTTTGCTGCCTCTGGGCCACTGCAGATGCCGTTCCCTCCTCCTGAATCATCATCATTTCCACTCTCACCTGACCAGACACTAGTCATCTGTCAGAGTTTAATTAAAATGTCACTATTTTAGGGAGGCTTCCGCTGAGCACCGCTGCCTCCCAAATCTAAGACAGGCCTGCGGGTCTCTCTTCTAGGACTCCTCTGTTTTTCTTCATAGAGCTTATCACACGTTGTCGTTACGTTACTTCTGTAAGTGCACTTGTCGGTGTCTCTCCAGGAGACTGTGCGTCCCACGAGCACAGGGATCGTGATGACTGCTCTGACGCCAGTGCACTCAGTGCCCAGCACCCACGCCTGACACAAAAGAGGGGCTCGAGAGAGAATGCATGGGATGAATGAATGCACGTGTGAGCCGTTCACACAGCCCGAAAACACCACCTCAGAGACTCGACTCAGGTTGCCCAAAGGCCAGGTCCACACAGCCCGGACGCTTACCGCGTCCTCCGAAGAACTGTAGTCCTAGCTCTTTGTGTGGGTTCCTAAGACGTTAGCACTGTTTGACACGTAGGTATTTAGGATGAGAAGGATGGATACGTGTGGGGATGGGTGGCCAGAGGAATGAGGCAGAAACAGAGTGCCAGGATCATCCGGGAAGGAGCCAGGAGACGATGGATGCTGGAGGCCTGGGGAGGGCAAAGCCGACACATCAGGCACCCGCACTACCGGGCAGGCCCTGTGTGAGAAGGCAGTGCAGTGTACCTCGGCCTGGGTGTGGCACCTAAACTTGCACCCTGATTGAGATCCAGGGTTAATACGAGCCTGTTCTGGAGTTCTTGGGATGAACCTTCGGTCAGGTGGGTCTTAAGGAGTTCTCACTGCATTCCTATCCTGTTATACTGGACACTTTCATTATACATGAAAGCAACTTTTATTCTTCACCAGAGTGAGCAGCCTGTTACTATAGCAATATTGAAAGTATTCCGAGGTATTTTTATACAGTGTCTTCTACACCCTTCCTGCTTCTGCATGCAAAGGTTAGTAGAAATGGGCTATAACATCCAAAATTGTTTTTCTTTTATGTCTTTATATCCTTTATTAAATGTTTACAGACTTTGCTATAATTTATTTCCTGACATTTGGACCTCTCTTGTTTTTAGGAAAGGATAATTTTGGGGGTATTGTAAATATATTTGACCAAGTGAATATCAGAAAATAGCACTGAAATAATAACAAAAACAGTTCTGAATTTTGTTGTGAGTACCATAAAAATATAATTGCATCTTGAGATCTTTTTCCAGAAAATGAGATGCCCTTATAGATTCTGTATGTCTACAGGGCCTGGACAGTTTCAGAGTGAAACAGAAATTCTTCTCAGGGAGCCAGGAGCCAACAGCCTCCTTCCCTGTGCCGTACGACCTGCCTCCAGAACTATATGGAAGTAAAGGTGAGACAGGGTTGAAGGAAAACCGTGGGTGTGTGTACCAGACAGAAATGAGCAGCGCCCAAGGAAAGCCGTCGGGTTGGGCTGTCAGTGGGAGCCTGGCTCGTGGGATGCTCTGAAGCGCAGGTTCGCTGCCCTGCGTGGGGCCACCAGAGCCGCAGTTCTCACGCTGGCTGGTCTCCGAACCCCTCTGCACTTTTATGAGTTGAGGACCACAAAGAGCTTTTATTTACATGGGTTTTTACAGCTGTTGATATTTATCATGTCAGAAATTAAAACCAGTGCATTTTGAAATGTTTATTAACTTATTTTGAAGTAATAATAAGCCCATTTATATATTTTAAAATATGTAAAATGACTTGCCCAAGAGAAGTTAGTCTGGAAGATGGCATTGTTTACCTTTTTGCAGACCCCTTTACTGTCTAGATTAGTAGCTGGATTCTCACAGCTGCTCCCTTGTGATATCACACATGCCGTGTAGCCTCTGTACCCTCATGTGAAAGTGGCAGATAATGGCTTCATGTTATGATGACCGTAATTTTGACTTTGCAGGTATTTTCCCCCTCCCTGACTCCCTTAAAAGGTAGGTCCCCAGGCCACACTCTGAAAACTGCTGCACTAGATGAGGACTTTAAGGGCAGTGACCAGGTATTTTCCACAAGAGAAAGTCAGTGGAGTGTTGGTCCAGGTTCCCAGTATTTTTGGAGGAAGGCTGGCTGGGATAGGTGGCATCGTCTCCATCCCAGCCCCACCGGCCACAGGGCGGCTCTTCTCAGCCTCAGAAAATCTGTCTCTGAGGCGAGTTCACACTTCACCAAGCTCACCCTGGAGGAGATATGTAGTCGGGAGGAGTTTATTAATTTAGAATGGCAGGTTCTCATATCACCACGGCCAGCCGGTGTATTTTCCCCTGGAGGGTAGAGGCCTGCTCAGGTAGCCAAATTTTATAATCTGCGGCTTTTGAGGAAATGCTGAATGTGAACAGGGAAAATTTGGGTTTTGATTTGGAAGTTTTAGTGACATCACCCCATTAATATTCCAAAATCTCGGATTCCCTCACGGAATCAGCCTTGCCCCAGCTGGTCCCTTCTTTCCCTGAACGATGCTGGCTGGGTTCTGGCTACCTCCCTGCCCTCACTCGCCCTTTTGGCTTTTGTGGTGCACCAAACCTGCCCTTCTGATGGCCCCAGTTTCTCAGATTGTATTGGCACATCTAACAGTTTATTCGGCCTCGCACAGGCGACTTCATCTCGCTCCCATCAGTCGTGTGGATACTGTTTCTGAAGGCATTCCTGTTCCCTTCCAAGCCGTGTACATTTTTCTGAGTCCTCTGAATGTGTCAGGTCCTCTAAATGTGTCGTAAATTCACACATATTCATTTTTCTAGCAAGAGGTTTTATCAGAATCTCAAGGAATCCACGGCCGCTCTCCCCCACCCCCTAACCCACAGATGGAAAACACGGCCTTAGATCCCTGCCGTGTTTACGGGCCAGCCTGGTAATTTATCAAGTAACCTTGGGTGGTGGTTTGCATTCTCTAGGCCTTAGTGTCCCTGTTTGCAAAATGAGAAACTGAGTGGGCATAGCTCACCGTTGAAGTGACTGAGATATGGGCTAAAGTGTCCAGCACAGGTGTAACAGTGGGTTGATGGTGCATCTGCAGGACAGTCCCTAACCCAGGACGTGACCTGATGACCTTTCTCCCCCCTTCCAGCTTTTTGCTGCACCTTTGTCTTTTCTCCTTTCTTCATTTTCCTTTTTTTTTTTTTCTTCCCTCCCCCAACCTGAGTTCTCCTGAATAAACAGATTGGAGGTGGGGAGGACTAACTGTGACAGCCTCAGGCTTAGTCTCGTGAGGTCTGGCCTTGGGCACTATACCTCCCACCCCCAGCCTGGAACCTTGGCTGGAATTCCACTCCCTCCCTTTAATCCTAATCCCCAAAGGACTTTAAAAGCAAGGACTGAAGAGATAGAGGAGCCTTAAAAATATCCTGAGGTTCCTTCATTCCAGTAGAAAAAGCATTCCCAGGAACTTAAAAGTTTACAACTAGGTAGTGGCTTAGACCATGTAATGAAAATGGTAAACCTTTTATGTGACCAGCAAGCAGAAGTTTTCTATAGTTTAACTGAGTTTTTTATTTTTTACACATCTCCTTTGAAAGACATACTCAAGAGAGACTGGAGCATTTTTATCATTACTATTTTACCTTCCACACTGCTTCGGTAGCATGTGTTTAGAATAATGCCAGGGATTCCAGTATCACCATTTCCTATAAAGCCGCCATATGGGGGAAGTCACGTGCACCATAAAAAGGCATCTTATGAGGATTTGGAAAAGTTGAGTGGTTAAGAACGTTTCAAAAGTGCTTCATTTGAATAAGTGATTTTCAAGCCACTCTCACACATGTAAGATCTTGTTTAGTATTTTTTAAGTCAGGAGACTATCCAAAAAACTGAGCAAAGAAATATACTGCTGTGGGGCTTCCCAGGTGGCGCAGCGGTTAAGAATCCGCCTGCCAATTCAGGGAACGTGGGTTCCATCCCTGGTCCGGGAAGATCCCACATGCCGCAGAACAACTAAGCCCGTGCACCACAACTGCTGAGCCTGCATGCTGCAGTGACTGAAGCCCATGCACCTAGAGACTGTGCTTCGCAACAAGAGAAGCCACTGCAATGAGAAGCCTGCACACTGCAGTTGAAGAGTAGCCCCCGCTCGCCACAGCTAGAGAAAGCCCGTGTGCAACAACAAAGACCCAATGCAGACCCCCCCAAAAAAATTAAAAAAAAAAAAATAATAACACTGCTGTGAACAAATCACTGTTCAATACAAGAGACCACACACAAAGCAAAAACAGAGACTCAGCTCCAGGGGCACCTGCTCGTGCAGTGCTTGCTACATACTCTCTCCCGCAGGTTTATCATTGAGGACCTACTGTGCGCAGACACCAGCTAGGTGCTTGGAATAGATCAGTGAACAAGACAGACACAAATCCTTGCCCTCCTTGAGTTTATGTTACTCCTCCCATGAAAAGTTACACTTAAGTAAACCCATTTTACTAGTAGGAACTGTGTTTTTTTTGTTTTGTTTTTTTATTTTTTTTGATGACTACCAAAGTTTACACTTTTTTTTTTTTTTGGAACTGTGTTTTTAAAAGAAAACTTTTATAAAGCAAAATCACCAACATTGTAAATCACGCACTGTACCCTTACACAGTATGCTATAGCCATGGAGGGCTAAGTTCTGGAGTTACAAAGAGATGTGAGATGCACGCAGTCCCTGATCACAGGGACATGCAGAGGGAACCACGCCCCCCAGGTTGTCCCCTCTCCCTCTCCATTCCCTGCCCCCCTCCCTGGTCTCCTGCTGTGGCCCTGACACAGGCCTCACCTGGACTTTCGCCTGGACTGTGCTGCTCTTTCGTCTCCCTGGTTCCGCGTTCCTCCCCCGGACGCCATCCTCCACGCTGCTGCCAGGCTCATCTGACCATTCCCTCTCCTGTTTTAAATCCTTCCATCGTACTCCAGGAAAAAAAAAAAAAAAGACTTTTTCTCATCCCCTTTATTTTTTTATTTTTTTATTTTTTTCCTCTTTTTTTTTCTCATACCCTTTAACCTCAGATCCGAAACAGACTGCATGAAGATCACTAAACGTGATCTAAAAGAACATGACAAAGGTGCACATTGCCAGGCCTCAGCCCAGACCAACCGAAACGAGCTCTCCAGGGGTGGGTCCCAGAAGAATGTGCCAGCATTTCCCACATCAGCCTGGTCAGGGAACTGCTGCGCAGACACAGTGGGATTCAGCATCCCAGCGGCATGGCGTGCCCACTTGTCTGCCTGCCCCCTGGTCCATGAACTTGAGAGTCCCTCATCTTTGTCTAGCAGAGTACCTGGTGTCTAACCAACACTACCAAGTATTTCACATACGCGGGTGACTGTCGTGAGGCAGGTGGTTCTCTCATGGGACAGCTTAGGAGGATTGCCTAAAACAGGCCTTCATCTCAGCCGGTGAGTGGTAATGCCACTTTCCGATAGTAATGGGTAAAAAGACACCAAAGAATCACAAGCCCCCTCTTTTCACCTGCCTGTTGGCCCTTTTTGTGGAGGCCAAGGTAGTGGCAGGCCTTCTAGCCGGCATGGGAAAGGATCCGCCCGGGAGGTGCAGACATTTGCTCATTTTTAAAGCAGAACATCAGGGGGATTTGCCAGGGTGTGGTTTCCAGGTTCTGCCTTGGTCATTGTTGGCTAATTTTGAGGGAAAAAGAGTACAGTCATCCCTCGGTATCCGCAGGGGATTAGTTCCATCATCCGCAGATGCTCAGGTCCCATAGTGAGCCCTCCGTATCCGCGGTTCCGCATCCCCAGATTCAACCAACCGCTGATGGTGTAGTACGTATTTATTGAAAGAAATCCACATACGAGTGGACCCTCACAGTTCAAACTCAAGTTGTTCTGGGGTCCATTGTAAATGCAGTGGTGGTCTTTAAGTTACAGGCTCTCTGGCAAATGTCTGTATCACAGATCCTGCACTGGTGAAGAATCTCTTTAATAGCTGTTCATATAGCAAGGATCAGGGTGTCCCCTGGCAGATGAAGCAGAGCTGATATTACCCAACAGAGCAATTTGCAGGGAAAGAGGGGTAAATACGGGAAAGTCCAGCCGCAGAAGATGGTGTTTCCGATGGAAGAGTGGGTGCTTTCTTAAGGCCGGTAAGTAGCCAGGGAGTCAAGTCTCCAGCCCTGCTGGTCCCTTGCCTCTTAAGCATCTTAATTCACAGCAAGTGTGGTTTCATGCTTTCAAACCGTCTCAAGGCCAAAGGCGAGAGAACAGGGTTTTGATAGCTTGTTGCCATCATTGGCATTCTTTTCCTGCACATCCTGCTGGGAGCTGCCTTTTGCATACTTTTGCTCTGTGTGATTACTCAACACAAACAGCAAGGCCCGGCGGAAGGAGCTGCAGATATCATTGTTTGCCAGGCCAGCCTCCTAGCTGCCATCTGCCTCTCTGTTCAGGAAAGGAAGGCCTCCCCCAAGGGCAGCTGGCATTGCTGGGCAGCTGGCATTGCTGCGCAGCTGCTGTACGGAGATGGTCCATCTCAGCCCACCTGCCAAGTGGCCAGTTTAAGCACTCGACCCTTCAGAGTTGCTCCATCTCTCATTTCTTTTTTTTTTTTTTTTAGATTTATTTTATTATTTATTTTATTTTTGGCTGCGTTGGTTATTTGTTGCTACTCGAGGACTTTCTCTAGTTGCAGCGAGCGGGGGCTACTCGTCATTGCAGGACACGGGCTTCTCATTGCAGTGGCTTCTCTTGTGGAGCGTGGGCTCTAGGCACTCGGGCTTCAGTAGTTGTGGCTCATGGGCTCTAGAGCACAGGCTCAGTAGTTGTGGCGCGCGGGCTTAGTTGCTCCTCAGCATGTGGGATCTTTCCAGCCCAGGGATCGAACCCGTGTCCCCTGCATTGGCAGGCGGATTCTTAACCACTGTGCCACCAGGGAAGCCCCTCCATCTCTCATTTCTCAGGACAATATTTTGGAGGTTTATTCTTAATCTTTGCAATGTATTTACACCCTACCCATATTCTTATGGTTCTTTTGAAATGGTGTGACTCTGGCAGTAGCCATGAGTGATAAAAGTGATTTGTTCTGATTTTTTCAGTTTCTAAAACATCAGTTAAAAGGAAGAAAAATTCTCATTTATTGAGCACCTACAACATGCCAGGAACTTGCACAGACGTTCTCTCATTCATGCTTCACAATAATCCTGAGAGGTTGCCAATGTAATTAGTTCCCATTTCACAGATGGGGAACCTGAGGCCAAAATCCAAATGCCTTCCCCAGGCTGCAGACGGGATAAAGGCAGGATTTGAACTTACGTCTTCTTTCTGTTGTACCTTTCCCAGGCATGTTGCTTTTCTCGACATTGGTCTACAGTCATTAGACAGAAACCTTCATGCCTCATCGATCACTAGCCTAAAAGTTGCAGGACAAAACCATCTCAGGGATGTGATGCAGGCCTCTTGGTTCTGTGCGACCAGGACCAGCTGAGAGCAGAAAAATGGCCCTTGACTGTACCCGTCGTCACTGTTGGTTTCTCCAGGTTCTTAAAAGAAGGAAATGAGCTGCCCTCATTTGTTATGTTCTCTCTGTGCGGAGCACTGCGTCTCACGCGTTACATGGCTTTATCTCATCTAATCGCCCTGACAGCTCCATGACTTAGGTACAGATAAGGAAACTGAGGCTCAGAGAGGTGAAGTGACTTGTCAACGTGAGTGACAAGCCAGCATTCACCCCGGGTTCCACCTGTTCCCAGGTTCACTCACCCATGTCCTTGCACGAACCTTTACTACAAGCTCTGACCTAACAGGGCTCTCATCGGGGCTTGGTTCAGAACAGGCTCTTCATGATTTGTGGACTCCGGCCCAGGAATAGTTTTATCCTATCAGGTGAGTGGATTTTCTGTAGTCCTCTTCAAATAAGTATTACACTTACATGTAATTTTTCCCCCCAGATCGGCCATGGATTTGGAACATTCCTTATGTCAAAGCACCGGATACACACGGGAACATGTGGGTTCCCTCCTGAGGACAGTAAAGCACTGTGAAGTTGACGTGTAGGGCATTGAGCCCCAAACATTGGATGCTCTTGTTTGTACTGGGTGTTCACTCCTGTTAATGTTTTATCTGCCTCCCTCCAAAACTCTTTGCAAAAAAAGGTGTCTTTCAAACACAGGTGTTGGTTATCCTTTTAACGGTCATTGTTAACTTTCTCACTTACAAAAAATTATATATTTTCTTAACTCCCTTTTCTATGCTCTGGAATGAAAGCTATTAAACTTCACCATGGTAAGAGAATATATGGATGTACAGTGACCCTCCTGGGGACGTGGACGCTCACAGTGGCGTCAGCGCTTGTGAGTAGACGGTTGGCTTGTGTGGGTTGTACTCTGTCGGGGAAGGCGCTCTGGATTCAGCTGAAACTTTGCCGAGCAGGAATGTGACCTGTCACCCAGCCCCCTCTCAGCTTTCCGAGTGTGTCTCGGGATTGCTGGAAGGAGTCTGGCGTGTGTCACAGAGGCTGGAGCGGCAACCCAGACGCCACGAGCCGTACCAGCCGTTGTCACCCCACAGCTTCACACGACATTTCATCCCTCCCGGCCGTGCTGGCTGCCTCCCCGCTCACGGACCACCTGCCTTGCCCTCACCCATTCCCTGCAGGGCTGGGTGTCTCCTCCATCTCCACAAATGTCCAGAAAAGACAGCTCGCAGAGTCCTACAGAAGCACACCAGTATTTCACTCGGAAGAGACCCTGAAGGTGAACTGATTGGATGCCTTCAATTCACAAGTGAGGGAACCAAAGCCCATAAAGGTTCAGGACGTCCCCCAGGCCCCAGCTGCCCGGGTCAGCGTGGTGAGCATCTTCCTGCTTTGGTCCCTGTGACCTTCACGCGCAGGAATCGCCCTCTCCTCAGAAGACTTAGAGTCTCCTCATTTTCCTCTGCGTGAGGCTCGTTTCCAGGGTGTCATCAGCTGCTTCATCCTATAATTTACAATAGAGTTGAATGTTAATTTTGAAAGATTTTTTTCAGATACTAGTTTTTCAGACTGTTCCTCAGAGGCTGAGGATGTTCACATCAGGAAACTGCTGGGGTGAGTGGGTGGGTGGGCTGGGGTGGGGATGCTGTGACGGGGAGGAGGCTGGCAAGGCAGAACTGGGGGCCTCCTCCCTTCTCCTTCCCCCATCAGAGAAGCCCTCCCTCACCTCTTTTATGTATTAGGTTCTGTAAAGGATATTACCTGGGTGGTTTTTTTGTTCATTTTGGGGGCTTTTTGTTTCGCGTTCTGCTTAAAAACATGAAGTTAAAAAAAAAAAAGTTAAAAATTCACTGAATTAGTTTAACCAGTTCATTCTACTGGTAAGAAAAGTAAGGTTTAAACCTTTTCGCACCCTGTCTTCTACTACAAGGACATTCAAACCCTATATCAGATGACCCCAGCTGCCTTGGAAGACAACAGGAAGGGTGGACTGGCAGTAGAGGCCAATGTAGCAGTGGGACCAGCCCAGAGTGGGAGCCCAGCGGTCTGAGCTGGGTGTCCAGAGGACTGTGGTCAAGGGCCTGTGATTCTCACCCGCACAGTGGCCCATCTGGGTGGGGGTGGGGTCAGTGCGAGCCTCCAGGCAGCACCAGGCAAGCCACCCAATCAGCAGGGAAGCATCACAACTGCTGCAAGTAGTTGGCCGGCTCCAGGGCAGGAGCCAGGAAGCCTTGGCTGCTCAGGCCCCAGCCAATCAGGACGACCACAGCAGACTGAAGGCTAGCGGGCAGGGGTGTGTTGCTCTTCTGATCCACGCGACTGCAAAGTGGGTCGGAGCCCAGAGTTGGAGTCAGGCTAACCGGCTTTGCAGCCCAGCCCTGCCACCACTTCTCTGTACCTTGGTCCCTCACCTGTAAGACAGGGACGGAGTAGTAATCATCCCCATCGCAGAGGGTCATTGATTGAGAGTGTCCGGCGAGTGAGGACGTGAGCTCTTCCTATGTTTCAACTCCTCTACTTCAGTGCTTGTTTAATCTTTACATCAGCCTTCCCTTGAATAACATCCGTGAGATCCCACAGCGAGCAACCACACCAAGTTCATTTTCCTTAGTTCTTGTGTAGAAATTATACATTGTCCTTAATATCACATGATATTTCACATGAATGTGGTTTCTGCATCAGATTCAGTACGCTTAAAATAAGGATCTTAGATTTGATTCGTCACAACTTTTATCCCCCCAAATGAAGGTAAAAAATTACTTTCTAAGAAACATCTAATATTATTTGATCCATTGTGAAACCATTTCTCGGTGATCTAAATGTTTCATTCATTTTTAAGACATTTGGCTTTCTCCCTCCGTACTATAGAGTTAGAGCTGTAACTAACCCCATCCTCGAAAATTCTTTGAGAATACTTGCTTTTGATTGAATACCTCAAAGCAAAAGGTTAGGTAGGCATTCTTTATTTACACTCATAAAATGTAGGAATTGGCTTGATGCATGAATGATATTAATTGTAATGACAAAGTACAATGACAGAAGTCTGCAGGAACTCAGTGACCGGCAGAAATAAATTAGCCTAACTATTGTATAGGATTGAATCTAAAATTCTTTTGATGATGTGCTAACACTTGTTTTGCATAGGTCACATCCCATTATGATAAAATCTTTGCCAAGTTTTTCAAGTTTAGTAGCCCACATATTTGAAGCAATATCCGGGACAAAACTACTACAAACAAAACTGTACAATTTCTTACTGTATTTCTGTCAACCCATAAGTTACATGTCTTAAGTGGCCGTTGCTTACATAGTAGGATTCAAATGCAAAAACAAAAGATGAGACCAGAAAAGGGGCTCCAGGAACTTCCCTGGCGGTCCAGTGGTTAAGACTCTGTGCTTCCACTGCAGGGGGCACAGGTTCGATCCCTGGTCAGGGAGCTAATCCCGCATGCCACGTGGCACGGCCAAAACAAAACAACAGAAAAAGGGCTCCTGGGAGATGCCAGCAGTGCAACATGGAGGCAGAGACCACCTCTGAGCCCGGTCTCTATCCACCGGTCCCTGAGGAGTAACGTTGACCTGCAAGTACTGAGTACTTGCTGTGTCCCAGGTACTGTTCTGTCATTTATGCGTATTAACCACCTGAATCTTCATAAGAATCCGATCAAGGAGGCATTATTATTATTGTCCCCACTTGTAAACTAAGATTATTTGTTCAGAGAGAGTCTCACAGGTGGCAAGGGGCAGAGCTGGGATGTGAACCCATGCAGGACTGCTGTGAGGAACCAGGCAGCAGGGGTGGCCTTTGCTCCAGCCAGGGAGCAGGGCTTGTGTTCGTGATTTGTAGCTGTAGCTGCAAACCCGGGTGCACTTCCATCCATTGTAACAGCGCGTGGTTGGCGGGACAAGCAGCTGGCAGGACACAAAAGCAACCACTAAATGCCGCCTTAGCACGTGGGGCTGAGCCACTGCAGCATTAAAGCCCAAACCTGACCGTGGAGCCGGTTCCTTTCAAGTGAAAACATCGAGGACTGAGAACTTTGCCTTGTTTACTGTGTTCAATTCTCTATTGGCTCACTAGATTTAAAGCACAGAGAATTGGCGGCATAGAGGATGCTGGAAAGGGGAGGGTGAGAGGCAGCCCAGGAAGTGGGGAGCAGGGATGTGCTGAAGTGAGGGTGCCTTATATATTTAAAGAAGGATGACAAGCAGTCACGGGGCCAAAGCATTGCAAGACTGGGTACGATTAGTATCCCAGTTTTTACAACAGAGTTCCAAGCAGGTCTGTCTCAATGCAGAATCCGATTGCTGGGTATCAATTACACTTTGTTCTCTTTAGGTCTACCAGAAGCTCTACTGAAACCGCTGTCTGATTTATGTTAGTCCAAGGCACTTGGCTCAGTTTCTCCTGTTCCCTTTGCAGCACAGTTTTTGGAGAGCGCTGTTGCAATGGCCAGTTTTCTTAACACACAAAAATAAAGAAACGCTCAGAAGGGAAAGGCAAAGGAGAAATTGCCGTCCGTAGGGAATTTATTACAGGTTATGATCATAGGTAACTTTATATACATCATCACACCATGGGGTGGGTTATACCTCATCTTATAAGAGAGAAAATGTTCAAGGTCGCAGAACTAGTCTGTGTCCCTATGTGGCCCTCAGGACACAGATGATGCCACTATGCAAGATCTGGGTAGCTCTGTGTTCATAGGTTCTTTAGAAATTAACATTATGACAGCTGAATGCTGATTTTGTTTTCTTCAGACAACTGACATTACTAAAATATAAAAGCCTCTGTAAATATTTAATAATACTTTATTAACATTTTTTATGAAAGACTACATTAGTCGGGATGCTTTTGTCACTACAGAAACCAGATTAATTAGGCTTAAGCAATGAAAGAGACTTTAACACGAGTCTGGCAAATGCCAGGGGATCATAACGTAACCAAGTCTACCTCCAGTCTCAGCTCTGCTTTCCAGAATCTGGACATCATTCTCAAGCAAACTCTCTCCACCTGGACGCTGAAATTCCCACTCCCTCACCACCCCCCCACTCTCCAGTATCCCATATAACATCCGGCTAGTGATTTCAGAGAAAAGAAAATACTTCTTTCCCAATAGCACTGGCCAAAGTCCTCTGATGCATCTGATTGGCCAGGTTGAGTTATGTGTCCATCCATGATGCAACCACTCCAGATCAGAGACTGCCCCTGCCAAGGAGGGGGCAGCTGCAGAGTTCTCCAGAGACAAGTGGGAAATGCCCAAGGTCCAATCCAGAACAAGAAGTATCTCTAGGTGAAGTATTAATATTGTGCCAGAAGAACATTTTTATGCCTCGTTCTTAGATGATGTGTACAAGCATGCAGATTTTATTTAAAAGTAAAAGGATGCAACTAGAGATTATCGTACTAAGTGACGTAAGTCAGAAAGAGAAACACAAATACCATATGATGTCACATATGTGGAATCTAAAATATGACACAAATGAACCTATCTATGAAACAGAAACAGAATCACAGACATAGAGAACAGACTAGTGGTTGCCAAGGGGGAGGGGGTTGGGGGAGGGACGGAGTGGGAGTTTGGAGTTAGCAGATGTAAGCTTTTATATATAGAATGGATAAACAAGGTCCTACTGTAAAGCACAGAGAACTATGTTCAATATCCTATGATAACCCATAATGGAAAATAATGTTACCGAGCACAAGCTCGCTCTGCTCACCGCACGACAGGCCAATGAATCAGAGATGAGGTGCTGAGGCAAGGAATACTTTATTGGGAAAGCCAGCAGACGGAGAAGATGGCAGACTAGTGTCTCCAAAAAACTATCCTACGGGGTCTGAATGCCAGTTTGTTTTATAGAATAAGAGAGGGAGAGGCTGTGAGGAAGTAAAGTGAAAGGGCCAGCAGTCTTGCAAAACATCTCAGGAATGACCAGCCTTGGTGAGGGGAAATGTGAATTTCTTCTTTTCTGCAGCCATTCACACAGGTGGGCAGATTGTCTGCCTGTGAGCTGAACAGAGGCACTTTAGTTTAACATTCAGGCAGAGGGGCAGTGTTCCCTGAGGCAGGCCATCATGTATGATTATAATAACAAAAGCAGCAAAAAGCAAAGGTTAAAGTCAAGGAAACAGATCTCACATGGAGCCCAGCTCTTCCCTGTTACAATCTTTTTTAAAAAGAATGTATACATATGTATAACAATCACTTTGCTGTACAGCAGTGATTAACACATTGTAAATCAACTATACTTCCATAAAAAATAAAAGCAGAAGGAAACCAAGAAGGAAATTTTAAAATCCAAGTTTCTCAAGAAAGCTGCACATATAAGTGAACCCTTGTAAACTTGGGTGTTCTAGCAGTGATTTTTCAAACTTCAAGTCACAACCCTTCAGTGAATCATCAATTTATGGTGTCATGACCAGCACTTTTAAATGAAATAGAGTAGAAAATATCTGTTCTGTGAGTGGGTTCAGGGTTACAATCTAGAACATATTCTTTCCCAGGTTTGCTAGTTCATCCTCTCTTAATGAAGACAGATGGTCATCTGAGTGTTGGCTTGATATTTGACCAAAGCCTGAGAGGTGACTCACTCTTCATTAGAATTGTCTAGCCCCAGCTCTGCTCCCTCTACCTTGTGAGACCTTAGGCAAGTCATGTGATGCCTCTGAGTCTTCATTTTCTCATCTGTTAAGTGGGGTTACTAGCTATCCTTCCGGCCTCATGGGAATCAAATGAAACGGTGCTCCTAAGCACTGGCAAGAACTCCCTCATTGTCAATTGAAAGGATTCCTGGTAAGTACCAAACCGGCAGCCTCTCCCTGGGGCATTTAGAGAATGGTAACTCAAGTGTAAAAAATAAAACCCATGCCTTCTGAAAAATTAGCTACTTCCCACAAATACTGCTCCTTCCTACAGTACTAAAGGCACGTTTTTCTGAAAGATAGGGGTAGATTGAAGAGTCCTGGCTGCAGCAGAGTGGCTAGGAGGCCTCTGAATTCCAGAAGAAGGAGGCTCTGTTTACAGGGGAGTCTTTGTCCTGGGGCCCAGGCTCTCAAACACGCCCTGAACAACTCTGCAGAGCTGACCCACGTACTTCCTGCCCTGAGAGTGCAGATCCACGTTGCCTGCTGCCTCCGGGAAAGAGGGGTCCTCGTGAAGGCTGAGTAGGGACTGAGGGTAGGGTTGGGGAGTCCACGTCCATGTGAACCCCATGTGTGAGTTGACACTTCCGCCCTGGGAGGAAGTCCATTTTACAAATGAGGAAACTGAGGCTCAAAGAGATCTGTGAACTAAGGTTGTCTTCTTGAAGATAGAGGGAGCTCCTGCTTCCTAAACTCCTCTGATACCACAACAGGCTCAAGAAGTGGGCATCTTTAATTGTGCTTGGATTGGCAGAATCTTCCTTAAGAGAGAGGAATGAACCATGTGATCTCAGTGAGCCACTTCACACCTCTCCAGAAACAACCTGGAAGCACTCAGGAAAAGCCCAACCCAAGCCCTGGCTCCACTCTTCGCTGGCATTCCGGGACACACTTAGCAGTGGATGGCCTTTCCCCTGGATCTCTAGTTCCTGGTCTTGATGTGGCCCCTGGCTCCTGCCCAAAGCAGAACTGGGTGGCCTTAAAAATAAGTGCAGCTGTGGGGAGAGGGGATTGAATGCATGAGGGAAATTTTAGGGGTGATGAAAATCTTCCTATCGTGATTGTGGCATTGGTTACACTTTACAAAACCCCTTGAATTATACAACAAATTGGTCATTTTTATTGTCTGTAAATTATAGCTCAATAAAGCTGCTTTTTAAAAACTCAAAGAATGCACAAGCTCAGATATGTGCATTGTATGTAAATTCTACATCAGAAGAAAAAAGCAATTGTTGAACTCTAGTATATACATACTGAAGTATTTAGGGGCAAGTGTGTTGATGTCTGCAGTTTATTTTGAAATACTTTAAAATAAGGTGTATTAAAGGATGAGTAGATATGTGAAAGTATAGGAAAATTTAATTGTACAGTCTAGATTGTGACTAAAATTCTTTCAACTTTGGTGTATGTTTAAAAACTTCATTATCAAATGTTGCGGGGGAAACAAAATAACTTCAGGTTTCTGGCAGGGCCAAATAGCTACTATTGAACCAATTTTTAAAAATTAATTAATTTATTTGGTTCTGGGTCTTAGTTGTAGCATGCAGGGATCGAACCCAGGCCCCCTGCATTGGGAGCGTGGATTCTTGCCACTGGACTACCAAAGAAGCCCCCTACTGAACCAATTCTTAAACAAATAAAAAGTATAAGCTCTGGGGCAGAGCTTATACCAACTACTGAAAGTGACCAAAAGCAGGCAGAAAAGAGGAGAGTCAACAACTGAAAGAAAGGCACTCCACTGTGTGAGTTTCCTGTTTTTTCACTACTTTTGGCCTGAGGTCAGGTCTTAGTCTGTACCACGCACGGCAGGTAAACCTCCAGTGGAAAATCTACAGTCTTCTTGGCTTGGAGATCCAGAGTACAGGGTTTGGAGCAACCATAGCCTCTGAGAGTGAAGAGGGAAATAACAGAAGAAAGAGCCAGAGAGGGGATTCCCACTTTCTGTTTGTAAACTCTGCTCAAATCTCTGGCTGACCGCTGAACCGTGCACGCATGGCTAAGGCTAAAAGAACTGAACTATAATGTGAGCTGCTTCCCACTGTAGGGGAGATAATTTTGCAGTTGAGTTCAGCCAAGTTAACTACCTGTTTAAAAATTATTATTTTTAGAGGAACAGAATCCAGAATTTCTACGTCATAAATTATATATAGCAGTCACTAGCCACATGTGATATTTAAATTTGTTAACATTAAAGTTAAAAATTCAGATTCTCACTTGCACTAGTCACATTTGCACTCGTCACGAGGCTCATCAGCACCACAATGGAGTACTTTATACAACAGCACAGATATACGATATTTCCATCGTCACAGAAGTGATGGACAGTGTTTATCTGATCAATGAAAACATGGAGATTGTCAGAGCTAACCAGGAAAAGGAAAAAAAAAAGACTGAACTGCTGTATGCTGTTCATAAGAAATCCACCTTAAATATATAAAGACACAGATAGGTTAAAAGGAAATGGAAAGATACCATGGAAACATTAAGTAAATGAAGCCTGTGGTAACTAGATTAATATCAAACAAAATGACCTTCAAGGCAAAGGGTATTACCAGAAAGAGAGACGTTTCATAAAAATTAAAGTGTCACTACATCAGGAAGATATAATAATCATAAATGCTTATATTAAATAACAGCTTCGAAGTATGTGAAACAAAAATTGACACAGTTAAAGGGAGATATAGACAATTCCACAATCATAGTTGGTGATTTTAAATACTCTCAATCATTATTAGAGTAACTAGAACAAATGTCACTAAAGACAGAAGATGTGAAAAAAACTATCAACAACCTTGCCATAATTGACATTTATGGAACACTACATCCAACAATTGCAGAATACATTTTCTTTTCAAATGTACATGATATATTCACTAAGACCATCCTCTGACCTGTGAATGAAAAAACGTTGCCTGCCTTATCAGTAAACAAAAGATGTGGCATCCATCAAGCCACCACAGCCACCCCCAATGGTGCACCCTGAGGGGACTCAGAATGGGAAGGAACAGGACATTGGCCCTAGATAGTTCAGGTGCATATCAAAGGAATGATTTCAGTGAGCCCAGGTGCTTGCATCTTTCCATACACTGGAAAGTGCTAAATTCATTACCTTGAGATAACTGGTTTTCTTTAATAAACAGTAATCTTTTGATGTTCCAACTACCTGGTTTTTGTTGCAAAAATCCTATATATCCAGGCCTCTCCCCTCCCTCTTCAGATCAGTCCCTCAGAACTATCTGAGAAGCTGTCCCCTGAGCTTGAAGTCCTCAGAAAGTCTGCCAAATAGAAAATAATTCTCAGCTTTTAGGATGTGCATTTTTTTTCAGTTGACACACCACTTTGAAAATGTTAGAAATAATTTGTCTTAAAAAACAGATTTTTAAAAAATTAGCAACACACAGCTAAATAATTTGTGGGTCAAAGAAAAAATTGGAAAATATAGTCAACAAAATGATGTGGAAATACAACATACCAAAATGTTTAGGATGCAGCTAGCCAGCCGAGGGCTAACAGGAAGAATTATAGCTGAAAAATGCTAACATTAGAAAAGAAGAGGGACTTCCTAGGTAGCGCAGTGGTTAAGAATCCACCTGCCAATGCAGGGGACATGGATTCGAGCCCTGCTCTGGGAAGATCCCACATGCTGTGGAGCAACTAAGCCCATGAGCCACAACTATTGAGCCTATGTGCCTCAACTACTGAAGCCCACGCACCTAGAGCCCATGCTCTGCAACAAGAGAAGCCACTGCAATGAAGAGCCCACGCACCACAATGAAGAGTAGCCCCCACTCACTGCAACTAGAGAAAGCCCGTGTGCAGCAATGAAGACCCAGTGCAGCCAATAAACAAATTAAATAAATTTATTTTAAAAAAAAGTGAGCTCTACATCTTTTAAAAAAAAGAAGAAAGGTCTAAAATTCATGACCTAATCACCCACTGTAAGAAGTTGGAAAGAGAAGTAAAGTAAACCCAAAAGAAGAATGAAAATAAGAGGAGAAATTCCAACTGGAATTTATCCCAGAAATGCAAGGTTGGCTTGACATTAGAAAAGCAATAAACAAAATTCAAGATATTAACAGAATAAAGGAGAAAATTATATGATCATTACACTAAATGCAGAAAAAGCATTTGATAAAATTCAGCACTCATTCATGTTTTATTTAAAAAAAAAAAACTCTCGGAAACAGAAATAAAAGGAAACTTTCTCAGCCCGATGAAGGGTATCTTTGAAAAACCTATACTGTAGTTAATGATGGAAAAAGTAAACGCTCTCCCCTAAGATCATGAACAAAACAAGCATGTCTGCTTCCACCTCTTCTATTCAATATTATACTGAGGTCCTAGCCCTTGCAGAATGACAAGAAAAAAAAAAAGATAATATCAGAAAAGCACCAAAACACTTTCAGATAACTTGGTTATTTATGTAGAAAATCCTAAAGGAATCAACTACTACAACTAATGAGTGAATTTAGCAAGGTTTCAGGAGCCAAGTTAATTTGTAAAAATCATTTGTATTTTTACATTCTACAGCAAACGGTTGGAAAATAGGATCTTGATATTTCATTTGCAATTGCATCAAAACACCAAAATGCTTTAGAATGAATTTACAAAAGATGTGCAAGATCTGTACATGAAAATTTGCCAAGTCTGAAATAAATCGAGGGCTATACCTCATTCATGAATTAAGATGTCAGTTCTCCCTAAAATAGATCCAACACCAATCCTAATCAGGATCCCACAAGGTTTTTTTCTGATGAAATTAACAAGCTGATTCTACAATTTGTATGGAAATGTTAAGATCCTGTAATGTCCAAAGAAAATCTTGGTAAAGAAGAGCAAAGTTGGAGGACACACACTTCCTGACTTCAAGACCTATTATAAAGCTGCAAGTAATCTCAATACCATGGTATTATAAGGATGCACACATACAGATTCCTATAATAAATTCACTTTTGTCTTTTCAGCAAATGACACTCAAATAACTGGATATCCACAGGGACAAAATATACCTCGACTCTTACCTCACACCGTACAGAAACAGACTTAAGATAAATCATAGACCTACATACAAAAGCTAAAACTATAAAATTTCTATGGAAAAAAAAAAATCATGAAACATATGCAACCTTAAGGGAGGTAATGATTTCTTATTGCATGAAGAGATCCAAACATAAACGAAATGATTGATAAATTGGCCTTCACCAAAATTAAAAACATAACCAACAGAAAACATCTTTAAGAAAATTAGGCAAGCCAGAGACTTGTTGAAAATATTTGCAAGATACATATCTGAGAAAGGACTAGTGTCCTCGATCTATATAAAGAATCCCTGCAACTCAGTAGTAAGAAAAGAGAAACCAATTTTTTAATGGATATTCCACAGAGATTTTACAATATTTCAAAAGATAATTTTAAAAAGCAGATATATGAATGGCCAACAAGCACATTAGTCATCAGGGAAATGCAAATTAAACTACACTGAGATATCACTACACATCCACCAGTATGTTTAAAATTTAAATGACTGATACTGCCAACTGTTCACAAGGATGTGGGACATCGAAAACTTGTAACTTGTTGGTTGGTACAGCTACTTTGGAAAAATGTTAGGAAGTGTCTTATAAAACTAAATACACACCATCCCTATGACCCAGCAATTCCACTCCTAGGTAGGTACGAAAACATATATCCACAAACACTTGTGCAAGAATGTTCCTAACAGTTTTATTTATGAGGCCAAACATTTTTAATAGCCCTGGTTTCTATCAATAAGAAGAGAATGAATATTCACATCATAAAATACTAGCAATAAAAAGGAACAGATTACTAAGACATAACATGGGTAGATCTCAGAAACACTGCTTTACACAAAAGAATACATAACTGTATGATTCCATTTATACGAAGATCTAGAACAAGCGAAACTAAGTTCTACAAAGGGAAAACAGGTTGAAGGCAGAAAAATTCACAACAGTGATTTCCTCTGTAGGATGGTGGGTAGGGATTTGCTGGGAAGGGACATATGATACTTGGTTGATAGGTTGGATGGGTAGGTGTCTAATTTGCAAGAGTGTATGCATTTGCCACAACTCATTTAATGGTACGTGGAAGATGTGTGCATTTCATAGTGCGTAAATTTTACCCCCGAAGAAAAAAAACTGGAAGTAGATAGGGTTGTATTGAACTCTAGGTAGTAATATGCAGGGAGAAGTTGGGAGTGGGGTGAGGAGGGCGAGTGTAGCGGTGGCTACGACTTTGAAATGAATCCAGACAAGATGGGTTAATGGATGGAAAGAGGGACAGATAGATACGCAATAAAGCAAGTACAGTAAAATGTTCGTTGGGTATAAGGCTATTTATTCACGGTAAAATTCTTTCAGCTTTATGTTTGAAATTTTTCATAATTAAATGGGGTGGCGGAGAGATTGCAGGACTCACCCTGGGTGTATACACATGCTCCTCCTGCAAGAGCTGCCCCCTAAAACTCTTGCCCTCAATAGGCTAGATAAAAGAGGGCCCCCGGAAAAAAAAAAAGGGAGGGGGGGCCCGGGGTGGATAACAGGTGAGGAATGGGAGAGGGATCGTAGCAGCATCAGGGCTTCTGATGGCAGATGTATTGGAACGCGGAAGTGTGTGGTTTTTTATTCTCTGTTCCTGGGGAGTACAGGTGGGTGGGCTCCGAGCCTGGGCCACTCTCTCAGAAGGCGAGGAAATTCTGCTTAGTTCGAAGATGCCCACGCATCTTCTCCTCTTGTACCCATGTTCACTCCCACATGCCAGAGGCTGGTGATTCCGAAGGGGCAGCGCGGGGCTGGGTGCGCAGGTGTGGGCGAGATGTGTCTGAAGGGGACGGAGCGCCCTCTTCCGGCCCCGGGAGGGCCCACACGACCCGCGAAGCACCTGACCCTCCCCTTCAGCACCCACTGCCCGGATCTGCGCGTCGGGGAGGCGAGCGCCGCAGCCCCCGGGTGGCCCCGCCGAGAGCCGGGCATCAGCGCGAGGCGGAGACTAGTGCCGGGGGCGGCTCCGCGCGGCTGGGAGGCTGAGGACGGGGTGGAGTCGCCACAGCTGCTGCCGGCCGAGCGGCCCCACCTGTTGCAGGGTCGGAGCGCGCGGGCAGGGCCGGGCAGAGCCCGGCGTGGACCTCTGCTCCCTGCGCCGCTCTGTAGGGCGGCCGCGCGGCGAGGCCCGGGAGGCCAGGTATGAAGGGGCGGCGCGGAGGGGGCACTCCCCGGGAGGTGAGACTCAGGCGCGGCGCCAGCGCCCCCCGAGAGGCGGGGTCTCGGGGAGGGGCCCCGGCGGTTTGCAGGCGAGCCTGTGGCTGGTCTGCATTGGGTGGGGGTAAAGCACTCTGAACCGAGCCCTGTCGGCGCGGGATCTGGGGAGCCCGCCAAGGCAGCCAAGCCCGGGTACGGGAGATGGAACCCTGCGGGGTCCCTGTCTCCTGGCCGCGGGTCCCTCTAGCCCCCGGGCCTTGGCAGCCTCTCGGGGAGCTGGGGCTGGCTCGCGGCGCGCGCTTCGAGCGGGCGGATCCGACAGGTGGGGGTGGAAGACGCCCCCGCGCAGGATGCAGAGGCCAAGGCTAGGGAGGCTGCCTGGGGAAGAGGCCCCTAACTTCCTTCGCTCCCTCACTCCAACCTTCCTTTCTGGTCTCCTCCTCCAGCCAGTCGGCCGGTCGGATGCCGCGCAGCGTGGGGGCCGGGCGGGAGGTCGGAACCCGTGAACCGCACGCCGCACAGTCCTTCTGTCCGTGCGCCCGCCCGGGACCTGCTCCAGCCTCTTAAGCCCCCGCAGCGGGGCCGGTGACCCGAGAGGCCCGAGGCTCCGCGCGACGCCGAGACTGGGACGCAGCACCGCTGATCCATCCACTTCCAACGCCTGCGGACTGAGACCCCGCGTCCCGGCCGTCTGCGGCTTGAGCAGCGGTGGTCAAGGAGACGGAGCCCGCGGGGCTCCGCTACCCCGTCCGCCTCCGAGGCCCGCAGACCTTCGCTTTAGGCGAAGGTCAAGTCCACCCGAGTTCGCCCTGAAGATGCGCCACGCCCCCTCCCCAATCTGAGCGGGGCAGGACGCTCGGGGGAAACAGCGGCCCCATCCTCGTGCCAAGCAGAAGCAGACTCTGAGCGGGGTCACTCAGCCCTTCAGCTTTCAGGAGAACCCCTAGGGGGGCGGGGACGGCAGCGAAGAAGCGGATTTGAAACCAGGAGTCTAGGCGGACGTGGGGAGCTGGCGCTGCAGGAGCGGTCGACGCGGCGGCCCCGGGAGCCGCGTGGCCTGGAGGAGCTCCCAGCGGTCATGGGCGAGCCGGCCGTCGGGCGGCTGGGGGAGGGCTGAGCACCGAGCCGAGCCCCCACCTCCCGGGGGCGGGGGCCGGGCGGCAGTCAGCGCGGGGCTGCCCCCGGGGACCCGGCCATGGCCGGCCGGGGTTGCGGCTGCAGCTGCGGCCCGGGCCACCTGAACGAGGACAACGCGCGCTTCCTGCTGCTGGCCGCGCTCATCGTGCTCTACCTGCTGGGAGGCGCCGCCGTCTTCTCGGCTCTGGAGCTGGCGCACGAGCGCCAGGCCAAGCAGCGCTGGGAGGAGCGCCTGGCCAACTTCAGCCGCCGCCACAACCTGAGCCGCGAGGAGCTGCGCGGCTTCCTTCGCCACTACGAGGAGGCCACCGAGGCCGGCATCCGCGTGGACAGTGTCCGCCAGCGCTGGGACTTCACCGGCGCCTTCTACTTCGTGGGCACCGTCGTGTCCACCATAGGTAAGTGGGCCCTGCGGGAGGGCGGAGGGGAGGCCGGACTCGGTGGTGTTTTTCCTGGCCCGGCGCTTCGAAGGGCAGGACCGCGCTTCCCAGCCCTGCGTGCATCCGCCTCCGCGCTCGGCCAGGTGGCACAGATGTGAGCTGTTGCCTGATCAACAGGTGGTATTGCCTCCCTGCTTCTTGAAGTGAGGTCCACGGACCAGCTGCATCAGCATCACTTGGGATCTTGTTATAAATGCAGCCTCAGCCCCTCCCCAGACCACTTGAGTCGGAATCTGCGTGTTAAAATCCCCAGGGGATTTGAATGATCCTTAAACTGGAAACGCTCTACTCTGGGAATCGTTCAATCTAGTTAAGGAGCCTGAGCTTGAGTTCATGGAACATTAGGGAGAAAGCTTACAGATCGGGATAGGAACCTCTAAACGTTTATTGAGTTAGTACTATGCTTAAGGTACTGGTTTGAGAGGGAGACACAGATTTTAAAAAGACTGTCTATGACTTCAAATCTAACAGAGAGAAAATAGATTGAATAGGAGATTGGAAGTAAGGAGGCGGAAGTGCTAACGAGGATGGAAGCTCTTTTCTACCAGGTGAGGAGAAGAAACTGGTGGGGAGAAGGGACCTATGGGCTAAACCAAATAGTGTTGGCCTGATTGGGGTCTGGAGACTAAAAGTGCTTTACACTCTGGAAAAGGAGAGAATTGCATTCAGGGCCCAGTGAATTACCTGATCTGTATGGAGTAGTGGAAGGAAAGCTAGGAGGGTCTCCTGGCTAATGGGACGGAGGGGGGACCTTTACTGACAGAGTCAGAGCTTATTAGAGGGAATTGGGAGCTGTTGAGAGTTTTTGAGCAAGTGTCACATGGCTACCATGTTATGCTTTTATAACCAGCAGAAGGAAAAAGATTCTGAGTCTTTGCACCACACTCCTAAGGATTGTTCACCCTTGAAGCATAATTGAGTGATAAGGGTATTGAAAAAGATGCTGTAGAAATTCTGAAGAAAGCAGAGAGCTGGAGTGGAGGAGGGGGCTTTGAAAGGCTAGGCAGAAAGGGAGTGGCTTCCGGCTGCAGAAGCAGCAGCGAGGCTAGCAGAGGGCCGCGCAGGTGTCCGGCCACTGCTGCGGCCCCTGCGCTGCCAGGAGAGCTCGTCAGTGAGGCGGCTGTCAAGGCGAACTTCTTTGAAGCTCCCACGCAAGGTTGTCTTAGGTAGACATTCTGCCAGGAGAAGGCGCACAAAGTATAACAGAGATTGGCCTCAGGCCTGATTAGTCAAGAAAGACTTGCTAGGGGTATAGAAGTCCAGGGCTTCAGCTGGCGAGTAGGAGGCAAGGCGGAGAGGACTGGTATGATTATGGACACACGGGCTACATCTGAAGTGCTTTGTGCTAAACTGCCCAGCTCGCTACCCCCACCTTCTCTTATCCCAGGGGTCCCTGCCCATCAGTGGGCCATTATGACACCATGGTAACTGGGTATCTGGTGACAAAGACTTGTAGCATTCTCCATGATGACCGGAACACAGGCCCTGATGGGGATGGAGATGGAGTGATAACCTCCACGGTTCCCTCCTCCAGCCCACGTTCTCCGCTTGGACTCTCTTAGCAGAATTGCCTAAGTCCTCCCATGTCTCAGAAGACAGCTGCAGAATTTCTATTAGGTAGGACTTGGGGTGAACAAACTGATTGGGAAGGGTTGCTGTAGAACTTCCCTTGAATCTGCCATGTCTGCATAGCTGGTACAGAGTTTTGATTTCTTAAAAAATATTTATTTATTTATTTTGGTTGCACCAGGTCTTAGTTACGGCTGGCAGCCTCCTTAGTTGTGGTATGCAAACTCTTGGTTGCGGCATGCATGTGGGATCTAGTTCCCTGATGAGGGGTTGAACCTAGACCCCCTGCATTGGGAGTGTGGGGTCTTAACTACTGTGCCACCAGGGAAGTCCCGAGGGTTGTGATTTAGATTATTCATTTGGGCGTGGTTTTGGTGGGAGATTGGGGAGCTAAGTCCGCCCCACCCCCTCCACAAGCCATCCCTTTGTACTTCCCATGGACGTGGAGGTAGGAAGGAGCAGAGCGTGTGTATAGACTGGTGAACACCAATGCCAGAGGAAACGTGGATGTCGTGGATGGATGGACATGTCAGCACACAGGTACCTGGGGGCACAAGTAGAATAATGTAGCCTGATGGAATAGAAGGAAACCTGGACCGAGAGTCTAGAGTTGGAGTTGTGGACCCTGCCTGGAACTTGAGCCAGTTCCTTAACATTCTGAGCTTCATCCTTCTCTTCTGAGATACCTACAAGTGCCCACTTTGGTATCTGGCACATTGTAGTTGTTGAGTAAATATTAGTCCTGTCTCCTTCCCACACCCTGCCCTAAGCCTGCCCCTCTCGCAGGGTTCTTGTGAGGGATAATGAGCTCATATAAGTGAATGTTCTTTAAAAAAAAACAAAGCACTATGTAAATTTGGGCTTATTTTTACTTTCACGTTTCTCATGTGTCCTTACATTGTTTCATTAATCACTGATGTAATAACGGCACTTGCAACCTTTTATTGGGGCTACATAATTAGGCACATACTGTGATTTTTATATGAATATGCGATGCAGCTAATTGTGTAGATTAATCACAGTTCCAGTCAACACAATTCACATGAAAAGTGTGATTATCCCTGTTCTACAGATGAGGAAACTGAAGCTTCATGTTCTTTGTAAAATGAAGAAAAAAAATCTGTAATGACATCACCTAAAGTTGACATTTTGTTAATTACATTTTTTTAAATTGAAGTATAGTTGATTTGCAATGTTGTGTTAGCTTCAGGTGTACAGCAAAGTGATTCAGTTATATATACATATATATTTTTTTCAGATTCATCTCCCTTATTACAAGATATTGAGTATAGTTCCCTGTGCTATACAATAGGTCCTTGTTGGTTGGTGCATTTCTTTCTATTCTTTTTTCCCTACAGACACACATATGTAGATATGTATTTTTCTACATTTGGATCATATCCTATAAACCGTTTACATCTTGTATTTTAATCATAGTATTACATGATTTTTTTCTTCTAAAAATTAGTTCCACTATGCTTTATTCTGCAGAGATGTTGAGGTAACAGATAACATGAAAGCATACAGTAGAATAATCATAAAATGTAAATAAAGCCTCAGAACTAGGAAAAAAAGAAGAACAGAAATTTGGAAAGCAAATGGATCTAGGAAATTGCTAGAGAGGAACTTGGTCTTAGCTTAAGTTCCCTCAGAAGCAGCCTCTGAGCCAAGAATTTGAGTGCAAGCAATTTATTGGCAGATTCAAGGGATACAGGGAGGTGAAGGAGGAACTGATACAAGAAAGGGAAGTCAGTCAATACAGGGTATGGTATTAGGCAGAAAACGTAGTGGGCAACTGATCCTTAATGTGCAGTGGAAGCTTGAGAACAGCACAAAGCTCATGGACCAGGCTTATCCCAGGCAAGGGAGCTGGGGTATTTATACACCCACACCCACCAGAAATTGGTTAAAAGCTGCTTGAAGGGTGGAGGAAGCACAAAAATATAATTCACAGGTACTCCTGGCCTGATTTTTCATGGACAGCCCAAGAATAGCCTTCTGATAAGATACAGGCACTGGCCATTTGAAGTCAGGCCGGTGTGCCCAGAAATGGTAAAGGAGATCCCGGGGGTGTGGACTGAGTATCCCCAGTGACTACTCAAGCTTCAAATTTGGCTGTATGCTCCATGGCAGAGTCATGACCCATGCTGGAATTCTTATTAGAAAAAAGGAAGCATAAACCTTTCCCTAGTATGCAGTCCTCAAAAATATTTCCCCCTTGGGATTTTATGTGGGAAACATTGCATAGGACAGTGGATGATGCTCGCAACATTTTCCTGGAGAATGCAACTGAGGATTTCATGCAACTGTTGTTTGAGACCTTCTTGATTTAAACGTCAGAGCAGAGTGAAAAACAATTTGACAGTTTCTCAAAAGTTTAAACACAGAACTACATATCAAGTTCCACTCCTAGGGAATATATGTCCAAAAGAATTGAAAGCAGAGACTCAGATATAGGAACACCTCAGAGATGTTGCGAATCCGGTTCCAGACCACGGCACTAAAGCAAATATTACAATAAAGCAAGTCACACGAATTTTTTGGTTTCCCAGTGCATGTGAAAGTTATGTTTACACTGTACTCTAGTCTCTTAAGTGTGCGATGGCCTTATGTCTAAAAAAGTGTATATGCCTTAATTTAAAAATACTTTATTGCTAAAAAATGCTAACCATCATCTGAACCTTCAGTGAGTCAATCTTTTTGCAGCAGTAACATCAAGAATCACTGACCACTGCCCACCATAACAAATATACCACTAGTGTAAAAGTTTGAAATATTGCAAGAATTACCAAAATGTAACACAGAGACACGAAGTGAGCAAATCCTGTTGGAAAAATGGCATCAATAGACTTACTTGCCGCAGGGTTGCCACAAACCTTCAATTTGTAAAAAACGCAATAGCCATAAAACACAACAAAGCAAAGCGCAATAAAAAGACGTATGCCTGTATTTGTACACCAATGTTCATTGCCGCATTGTTCGCAGGAGCCAAAAGGTGCAAACAACCAAAGTGTCTATAAGCAGATGCATGGATAAACAAAATGGCATACATACAATGGAATACTATTCAGCCATAAAAAGGAGTGAAAGTGTGATGTGTGCTCCAATGCAGATGGACCTTGAAAGTGCTATACTTAGTGAAATAAGCCAGACACAGAAAGACAAATATAATTCCGCTTATATGAGGTATCTAGTATAGGCAGATTTCATAGGGATGGAAAATAGAATAGAGGGTACCAGGGACTGAGGGAAGAAGGGAAGGCTTATTTAATAGCATTTTTGTTGGGGATGATAAAAAAGCTTTGGGTGTAGATAGCGGTGATGTTTATACAACAATGAGAATGTATTTAAATGCCATTGAATTGTACACTTATGAATGGTTAAAATGACAAATATTATGTGTATTTTACCACAATGTAGAAAGTCAGAGCAGAATAATAAAACATAACTCAGGGATGTTGATTTTGAAAGAGGCTGGTGATCAGAGTTGAAACAAGAATGAATTTGAAGTACTCAGAGAAGTAGATTGACAGTATATCCTGAAGTGATCTTCTGTAAATATCTTTTTCTTTCAAGTAGGATTTGTTAGGCGCTTGGTTCTGTGTTTGCCTGTGTATTTATAACTCAACTTCTGTCCACAAAGGATGTGAGATCATTTGCATATTGATATGGTCAGGGTAGGCTTAAGTCTTGGGCTACCCCATAATCTCAGTAGCTTAACTCTTAGCAGCTTAAATCTTAATACTTCTTACTTGCCCAGAGCCCATTGCGGGCGAGGTGCCTCCTGAGGACAGTTGTCTCCTGGGTTGGCCCAGTGTTCCAGGCTTCTTTTATCTTGTGGCTGCTCTTCAGCAGCTCGTGCCTCTAGGACTGCCCAGGAAGGGACAGAAAGGGCTGAAGAGTGCAGCACCAGCAGTTAAATGGCCACCACCTGGAGGTGACGACAAGTCACCTCCACACATGTTTCATTGGCTAAGTCAAGTCGAGTGGCCACAGCCAACTTCAAGAATGCAGAGAACCACACTCCTCCCATGAGTCCAGAAGTGGATAAGACTTGATCTTGGTGAACAGCACGGATGTCTACTGCACGTATATATACAGTGCACTAGAAATGGATACTAATGGCTTTAAGACACTGGGGAGATGAGAAAACATGAGTAGGATAGACAAGCCACAAATTGTTAATATACAGAGATATAGCACCTGTGTAATTGCCAAAAATGAGCCCTAGATTTGGCTGTCAGTTTTCCAGTTGTTGAAAGAAAGAGGCAGGGACAACGATTAAATGGTTCCTTTTATCCATGCTGGCTCTTTGGAAGACATGCAGCTTTTTCAGATGTGAATAAAAGTTTCTCCTATAGATTGTCATGAAAGGGACAAGATAATGTGATGAGTAATCTTCTGCACTGCATCTCAGCTGTGAAAGAAAACCCTGCGCTCCTACATGGTGTAGCATCCCTCAATGCAAGGTGCAGTTCAGTAAAAGCCCCTCTGCCTAAGTCCAAGGTCATGCAGGGCGATGTCCAGCTTCCAAAGGTACAGTCCAGTGAGAACGTCTAGAATTCTCTACTGGCAGTTCCCAAGGTTCACTGTCCATAAGAACTCACCTGAGGGGAGTGTGGTTCTTGTTAAAATGCAGGTTTAGGTCCCCCTTTCAGAGCTCCTGATGCATTTTAGGAAACTTCCCCAGGGACTTCCTAGGCAGCACAGTGGTTAAGAATCCACCTGCCAATGCAGGGGACATGGGTTTGATCCCTGGGCCAGGAAGATCCCACATGCCACGGAGCAACTAAACCCATGTGCCACAGCTGCTGAAGCCCACGCGCCTAGAGCCCATGCTCTGCAACAAGAGAAGCCACGGCAATGAGGAGCCTGCGTGTCACAATGAAGAACAGGCCCTGCTCGCCGCAACTAGAGAAAGCATGCACACAGCAATGAAGACCCAAGGCGGCCAACAATAAAATAAATAAATAAATAAATCTTAAAAAAAAAAAAAAAAAGAAACTTCCCCAGATGGCTCTGATATCGTCAGAACAGGGAGCACACTTGAGGCATGTGTGATAGGAGTTGGCCTAGGGTTGAAAATTGAGACCACCCCCAGAGGATTCTCACTCTTCAAACAGTGGTCCGTGAATCAGCAGGATTGGCATCACCTTGACCTTGTTAGAAATGCAGAGTCTCAGGCCAGCCACAGACCAGCCGAATTAGAATCTGCTCTTTAACAAACCACCTGGTGAGTCGTAGCCATGTTAAAGTTTGAGAACTCTGGAATCTAGGGGGCTGTTGTTTTGTGATGTTGTTGACTAGGGCAGGCCCCTCCCTGAGCTTTAGAACTTAGGTCAGTGGCAGGGCTGAAATGGAGAGAAAGGGAGATGTGCTCGTCTGTTGCCTTGATGGACCTCCTCACCAGCAGGTGGTTAAGGAGACAAGGAGCCCGTTAATCTAGAACAACCCTGGGACTTCCCTGGTGGTCCAGTGGTCAGGATTCCATGCTTCCACTGCAGGGGGCATGGGTTCAATCCCTGGTCAGGGAAGTAAGATCCCACGTGCCACGTGGCAAGGCCAAAAATAAAAAATAAAAACAAAAAAGAGAAAAAAGGTGCAAATGAAAACAAATGAGATAAGGAAAAAAACTTGGAAGAAAAAATTTATAACACTAGCAGATGCAGGGATGTGCTGGGTCTGGGCTGAGACAGTGACTCTGGCTTGTGTGGGTCTGGGAAGCTCAGACTCAGAGATGCCCAGCCCCACGTTGGTGGTGGACCATTTAGAGTAGATGACCAGATTTTCAACAAGAGTTTTATTCATTTTAACTAAACAGAGATAATTATACTGGTGTGCCTTTGTGGCCCTGGGTGTGGTTTGTGATTAGTATCTGTGTAGTGGTGTCTACAGGGCTCTCGTGGGGTTCAGGAGCTGGGCAGACAGGTATGTGATTTGGCCTGGCCAGTGTACTGGGGTCCTCAACTGGACGTTGTTTTCAGAATCATTATTTTTCCTACATGGGAATAGGCTGAGGAAAAGAGCTTTTGAATCAAATTATATTAGATCCAAAAAATAAAATACTGGAAATCACCATCTTATAGTCTAAAGCTATAACCCGGCATCAGTGATGAACAGGCATTCCCAAAGAATAAAAACATCCCATGAATACATTAATGAAATGTCACATGTTAGCGGATGTCATACGTGTGTCAGTATTTAACTCACACATTGAATTGGCACTTTACATTTTACAAAGCATTTGCACACAAACCTTAGGAGATAGGCACAGAAGTTACTATCAATTCCATTTTGTAGGTAAGAAAACTGAGGTACAGAAAGCCTAAATATCTTATGACCACGCAGCTATAAAGTGGCAAAAGTCAGGATTAGAACCAGATTTTATTTTGTTTATTGTCTGTTGATAAAAGAAATGCATGTTCATTTTAGAAGACTGAAAATATATGGGACAGTATAAAAAAGAAACTAAAAATCACCCATAATTCTGCCATTCAACAAGAACCACTGTTAATATTTTGGTATATCATGTTATATTGAACCTAAAGTGCTGAAGATTTTACTGCCTCTAATATGCATCATTATTTTATGTACCATTAAGAAAGAAAATAATGCTTCCAATTAAATTTTGACATGCTAGCAATTGTGAAATGATCCTGCTTTCAGAGGTGTTAAAATATTGGGAAAACATACATCTTAAAAACCATTGAAATATATTTTGTATCTGATTGTTTTCCATATAACCATTATAACGTGAGCAAACTGTTGTAATTAGGTAAAAATGAACCTCATTATAGTTAGAATTTCTTTGATTTTTATTAAAGTTGATTAATTTTAAATATTAAAAACAGTTCATCTCTGAATCAACTAGGTGGTTGTTGCCCCGTTTTTTTTCTGTTAATCATTGTATAGTTCTGCTTTATATTTTGAGAATTTTAGCCATTTGCCATGTTTGTCTCTTACTTTCCATCCATTGTTGTTTTCTGTTTAATGTTTATTTAGATATAGAAACATTTTTAATTTGTACCATTTCATATTTTAGTATTTTCTTCTGATTCCTTCCGTTGTCTTTGTGCTTAGAAACTCTTTTCCCATCTATAAGAATGCTATTTGGTTTGCTTTTTAGTTGAGGTAACGTTGGTTTCTAACATTATGTGCGTTTCATGTATACAGCGTTATATTTCTACTTCTGTATACACTACACTGTGCTGGCCACCAAAAATTTAGTTTCCACCTGTAACCATACAGTTGATCACTTTTACCCATTTTGCCCCCACCCTGCCTCTTCCCTTCTGATAACCGCTACTCTGTTCTCTGTATTTTCATGTTTGTTTTGTTTGATTTAGTTTGTTCATTTATTGTTTGTTTTTTGTATTCCACATGAGTGAAATCATACAGTAGTTGTCTTTGTCTGAGTGATCTCACTTAGCATAATACCCTCAAGGTCCACCCATATTGTCACAGATGGTAAGATTTCATCTTTTTATGGCTGAGTAGTATTCCATTGCGTGTATATGTGTGTGTATCACATTTTCTTCATTCATCTGTTGATGGGCACTTAGGTTGTTTCCATATCTTGGCTATTGTAAATAATACTGCAGTGAACCTAGGGGTACATATATCTTTTCAAATTAATGTTCTCGTATCCTTTGGATAAATCCCCAGAAGTGAATCATATGGTAGTTCTAGTCTTAACATTTTGAGGACACTCCATACCGTTTTCCATAGTGGTTGCACCAATTTATGTTCCCACCAACAGCGTATGAGGGTTCTCTTTTCTCTTCATCCTTGCCAACACTTGTTATTTCTTGCCTTTTTGATTATAGCCAGAATGCCAGTTTTTGTTCAGTATTTTTTCTGCTACTCTGCACTTTTAGTCACAGGAGTAGTTGTTAAATCACTTGAACCTACTGTTTCATGTGAACAATGATGGATGCATTTTAAGATTGTAGCCAAGGACCGAAATGCAAGTCAAAGCCACAATGAGGTATCACCTCACACCGATCAGAATGGCCATCATCACAAAATCTGGAAACAACAAATGTTGAAGAGGGTGTGGAGAAAAGGGAACTCTCCTGCACTGTTGGTGGGAATGTAAGTTGGTTCAGCCACTATGGAAAACAATTTGGAGGTTCCTTAAAAAACTACAAATAGAACTACCATATGATCCAGTCATCCCACTACTGGGCATATACCCAAAGAAAACCATAATCCCAAAAGAAACTTGTACCATAATGTTTATTGCAGCACTGTTTACAATAGCCAGGACATGGAAGCAACCTAGATGCCCATCAACAAATGAATGGATAAAGAAGATGTGGCATATATATACAATGGAATATTACTCAGCTATAAAAAGGAATGAGATGGAGCTATATGTAATGAGGTGGATAGAACTACAGTCTGTCATACAGTGTGAAGTAAGTCAGAAAGAGAAAGACAAATATTGTATGCTAACTCACATATACGGAATCTAAAAATGGTACTGATGAACTCAGTGACAAGAGCAAGGAAGCAGATACAGAGAATGGACTGGAGAACTTGAGGTTTGGGAGGGGGCAGGGGGTGAAGGGAAAGCTGAGACGCAGCGAGAGAGTAGCACAGACATATATATACTATCAACTGTAAAATAGATAGTCAGTGGGAAGTTGTTGTATAACAAAGGGAGTCCAACTCGAGGATGGAAGATGCCTTAGAGGACTGGGGCGGGGAGTGTGGGGGGGACTCGAGGCGGGGGGAGTCAAGGAAGGGAGGGAATACGGGGATATGTGTATAAAAACAGTTGATTGAACTTGGTGTACCCCCAAAAAATTAAAAAAATAATAAAAAAAAAAGATTGTAGCCAA
This sequence comes from Hippopotamus amphibius kiboko, assembly GCF_030028045.1. NCBI lineage: Eukaryota > Metazoa > Chordata > Mammalia > Artiodactyla > Hippopotamidae > Hippopotamus > Hippopotamus amphibius. The sequence continues at coordinate 173,887,857 of NC_080189.1, forward strand.
GGAGCAATGCTGGTCATGGGGAACGAGGGAACAGAAAGAGTGGCAGGTAGGAATTTGCATGCATTCACTCAAGGTAGGGTCATCTCTTTTGGGATCTACTAGCAAATTTTCATGGGGATGCTCCTAGAGTCTCCATTCTGAGAACCCTGGATTTGGTCAATTATTTGTTTCCTACTTAGGAAATTTCAGTACTTAGTTTGAAATTAGTGATATTTCAGGTCATAGCTCTTACACGCCATTGCCCAGTATGCGCGTACACATACATGTTAATTGCAGCTTCTTTCATTAGGAATTCTTGTTTATGTTACAAAACATAGTGCTTTCCTTTTCTTTTATCCTAACTTCCATCCTGTTCTTTCCTCCCCTCCATACCTTCCTCTATGAAAAAGGGATGCGGTTGGTATGAATGTAACCCAAATAATTCTTGGGCTCCTTGCTGTCCTCAGCATATAGTGTTCCATTCAAAACAGCCTAGTCCATTAGCCCAAAGTAAGGGAAAAATAAATTCAATTTTTGCTTCTGTATCTCTAAAGAATTTTAAAGAGTCTCCAATTTATAACACAAAGGAAGGCTTCCTGTCTCCCCCTCTCCCAGCCTCTCATATCTCAAAGGAGTTCTGGAGCCTTTTATCCCCAGACCTCGCCTGAAATCCTCCCCAACTTTCTCAGTCTTTCTGTCCCTCCTGGTCTCTTTTCTCCCCATCTCTGCTCTGTGTTATCATGACTGATAACCTCTCCAACTTCTTTCAGCTTCCCCTCATTCAGCCTAGTCATCATAGTAAAAGATAGCCCCAGGAGCTGACCCAGCAAGCGCCAATCCTGTTCCCTGAGGAGGAAAGAGAGAAGGGCGGGGTACGATTATGATCCCCAGTCCGTTAGTGACTTCATATGCGGGAACACTCTCAGCTTGTAGAGGAAGACATTCCTGTGGTTGGACCCAGAAGCACACGGTCCTGCTGAGGACAGTGGGGAAACACACCTCATCAAGAAACATCTCCATCATTACGCTGCTCTCCCTTCACCCTCCAACCTTCTGCTTTCTTCTCTTCAGTTTATCCGAGTTGCTGGACATTATACCACTTTTCTGAAATGCTGCACCTCTAGCACACCCACCGCATCTTCCTTTGGCCAGAGAGCCATCATAGAAGCGTCATGAAGTGTTCAGGATTTATTGTTCCCATTCTCTGATCACTGCCGCCCCCCCGCCCCCACCCAGCATCTCTGCTATTGATCACGTCTTCTTGGACGGGAAATCCTGTGGTCAGTGAGCCCAGGAGTCAGATCAGGAATGCAAATGAGTGTGACTTGGAGGTATGGGCCATTAGGGAGCAGTGAGGTGTGTGGCCTGGAAAGAGCAGCTCCCCCCACAGGCACTCAGTTTCTAATTGCAACACAACATTGTCCTGGCCAGACAGGCCTGAGGACAGCTTGACTCCAGAGTGTGAGTCCCCCAGTTAAAACTTTGATCATCTGTGAACTCCAGGCTGCTTTCCCTTTGGGAGGGAGAAGGACACGAAGCTGTGAACACATCTTGATCGGTAGCGGCATCTTAATTTTTGCAGTTCACTTAAGTACCTGTTTGTGCAGGACACTTGACCACCACAGAGGGTGAATCTAACTGACTCTCGATTGCATTGTGTACTCACTAATCTCTAAAAGGAGCTGGGGTTAGTTATCAATATATTCTCTTAACTCTTCTGATACTCATGACTAAACATATTGTATTGTAGTCTGTAAGTACGTACTAGTCTGGTTTTTTCCTTTCCTTTTTTATTATTTCCTATACACTTTGTCAAGAATTTCATGTGTTTTATTAATGTAGAATAGTTTATTTAACCATCCTTAAATTATTGGGTTTGGGGGTTATATGTGATTTTTTTAGTCTTGTGTTTAATAAAAATTATGAAATTTATTGAGTGCCTACCATAGGTTAAACCTAGTACAATCTTTACGTATGTTTAATTCTTACAACAACCCCATAAGGGTAGGTGCTGTTAATAATCTCACGTTACAGACGATCAAGGCCTAGAGAGCTTCTAGGCAGTGTCTGAAGTTACCCAGTGGAAGCAGTGTGGGGTGTCCCTTTAGAGCTTACACTTTGAACCGCCACTTCTTTGCCATTTCTTCTTTTGGGGGTCCTTGTGGGAAGAATTGCCAGTTAAAGAGATCACAACCCCTTTTTTTCAATGGTGACCTAGGATAATAGAAGACAGAGATGGCCTGGTTAGCAGAATCTCGGGATGGTAAAAGGTTTGGGTGGTGTTCTGCCTACCCCCAGGGATCCATGTAATCAGAGCCTGTACCTCCCATTGGAGTATTTGATGTCCTCTCAAAGTTGCAACCTTTCTCCCATCACCGTGACAACTAATGTGCCTGGAATGTGCCTGCCCCCAGAATTTTACTCTCCAGTTTGGATGTATTTATCCCAGAATTCACTTCCTGACTCTGCCCATGAACTCTTGGAATATTGGCACCAAAGCTGTCTGTGTCTTTGGTCTTCTCTAGTATTAAGCATCAGATGAAGAGCAGATTGATCTTAGAGACCAACCAGGCAAGTGGTTTTCAAACTATGCTCCAAGGACCCCTGGGATTCTTTGTGCTATCTAAGGGCTGTCTTGAGAGCCTAGGGGGACACATTAAGTTCTTATCTTTGTTGTATATATTTATTTATATGTGTCCAAAATATTTATCCTGTTCTGCTATCTTTTTATTAACTATTGTTTGGAATGTAGAAGAGATTTTTGTATACCCAAATACACTCATTTTGACTGGCATTTTTTTCTGTATTTTTTCATAAATTTAGGTCCTCTCCATGGTTGAGATAAGCACTCTTCATCCATTCTCTGTTTAGTTCGAGCTCATCTCAATGTTATTCAAAGAGACTGTTTTTTAAATGCTTTTGTATGGCTGGCTATATAATTATGCTTTGATTTATTTCTAAAATTATCATATAATGATTTGAGAACATGCATTTTCCAGAGTTCTCTTTTTTTATTTGAGTATTTCTTTATATGCTGGTATCTGAGTATATTTCAGTTGGGTTTTTTCTTATGTTACAGAATTTTGGAGCAGGAGGGAACATAATTCACTTGTGTAACTTTAAATTTTATTAATGATACTTTCGTTTACTTCTTAATGCTTTATATGCTAACATCTATTTTTAAACTTACATTTGATTAAATTCCTGCATTATATTAGCAGAGACTTGCTGACTTTTGGATCATCTCTCTAGTTTTAATTTTTAAAGTAAACAACTTCATTTTTTTAATTTCCCTTTTTTTTTTTTTTGGGGGGGGGTACACCAGGTTCAATCATCTGTTTTTATACACATATCCAATTTCCCATTTTTTTAATTGAAGTATAGTTGATTTACAGTGTTGTAGTTTCTGGTACAGAAAAGTTACTCGGTTATACGCATATATACATATCCTTTTCCATTATGATTTATTACAGGGTTTGAATATAGTTCCCTGTGTTATACAGTAGGACCTTGTTGTTTAATACATTTTTATATTTTTATTTTTAACCATTTTTAAATGTTTCTCTAGGGGAATTGGCACATTCAGTATTTGGTCTCATTTGTATTATCTTTTTTCTGTATCTCTCTTACTTTTCCATTCACTTTTCAATTCTGTACCTTTTATTACAGTGTGTTAGGTATCCTTTCTGTCATTTTAAGTGCAGTCAAAATAAAATCTTACCTAAATTACCTGAGAATATAAAACTATTTCTACCATTATTTTTCATGTTTATAAAGAAACTTGAGATTCCTTCCTCTGGATAATACAGAGTCTCACGTCTTTGGGTTCAGCCCCATTGTCTCCAACCCCATTGTCTCCCAGATTCCTCGCTATTGTATCTTTTTCTCTGAAACACTTTTTAAAATTACATTTCTGCACCTTAGGAACTACCTTGTATCATCACATCTGATAACTGATAACATCCCATCACCTCCATAATCCTTCTCTCTCTAGTGATATTTAGCATTTTCCTTTATTTGTACTTTCCTCTTCATTTCAGTTCTGTTCTTTCTTCTCATGCCTCTGGACCTTTGGGCTTTGACTGATAATTTACTTAACACCATTGCATTTTCTTAAACCTTGCTTCTGCTTTCAAACAGAAAGTAAAGGCCAGATAATGAACCTTCAAGAGAACGACTTTCCTGTAAGGTCTGAAAATACTGCTGTATTTAACACTGAGTGGAGAGAAAAGAAAGGAAACAATAGCTTTCATCACCTGCTTCTTCTGTGCTTTGTGCTGCGTACTTCTCTTATTTCTAATTTTGCAACCACTTTTATTAGCACTTCAGTACTGTTTCTGTCTCAGATATTAAAAAGGAAAAGAAAATGACAAAAATAGTATCAGCTACAGATTGCATTGGGTGGTGGTAGCAGAAAACCCGAGTAACAATGTCTTCATCACATAGAAGTTTACTTTTCTCACATAGTGAGAAGTTTCAGAGGTCTGCGGTTCAGAGATGGTATAATAGTCCCATGAGGCCCCTGGTATCCCAGCGCTGTCTGTCTGTCCTTCTGCTAGGGCAGGCTGAGATGGTGTCTCTCTCCATTGTGCTCACAGAATAGCTCCTGTGGTTCCAGGCATTGTGACTGCCACCAAGGCAGGAAGAAAGAGGGAAGAGAAAAGGCAAAAAGTGTGTGCCAGCTGAGTCAGTCCCTGAAAGAGAACTTTCTCGGAAGCCTCAGCTTCCATTTACGTTTCATTGGCCAGAACCTTGTGAGATTGCCCTGCCCGCCATCTGCGTGGAAAGCTGATGGCTAACATGGACACAATTAAGGTTCCTTTACTGAGACAGAAGAGAAGGACAATGTTGTGCGGCAGTAGTATTGCGTAGGAAACTAATGGTATGTCCTTGGAAAAAATATTGTCTGGGATGCTTTCCTTCTGAGATTATTTTGGTAGGCAGCCTATGAGCAGTTAATATCGTGATCAAAATTTGTTCAATCCTGGGAATTCTGCTTCAAGTGTTTTCTTAATATTTGTTTAGACAATCCTTGGGGGTTTTGTTTGTTTGTTTGTTTATCTTGGCATCCTTGTTATTCTCTAGTTGGATATTCCTTTTTTTTTTTTTTTAAAGTCTACCAGCTAATTTTGCTTTGTTTTCACCTATTTGCTTAATTCCATATTTTGGATTTGATTCTCCATCTATCTTCCAGCTCACTGATTCTTTTCTCCACAGTCTGCTAACTTTAAGAATGTTCTCAGAAGATATTTATTAAGGGCCTGCAGTTTGTCAAGCACTGGTCTAAATATTGGAAGTTCCTCTTTACTATTCTCATGCTGTCTTTATTATCACTGAATAGTTCTTGATTTATAATTCTTTTTTTTTTTTTTGCATCCTCAGGACTTTATTTTATAACTGGAAGTTTGTACTTTTGATCCCCTTCACCATTTCACCCCACCCCCTAGCTCCTGCCTTTGGGAACCACCAGTCTCTTCTCTGTATGATGAGTTCAGTGGGATTTTTTTTTTTTTAAGATTCTACGTGTAAGTGACATCATACAGTATTTGTTTTTTCACTTTCTGACTTATTTCATTTAGCATAATGCCCTCAAGATCCATCCATGTTGTCACAATGGCAGGATTTCCTTCTTTTTTATGGGTAAAAAATATTCTGTTATATATACCATGACTTCTTTATCCATTTGTCAATTGATGGACAATCGTTAGATTGTTTCCAAGTCTTGGCTATTGTAAATAATGCTGCAGTGAACATGGAATTGCAGCTGTCTTTTCAAGTTAGTGTTTTCATTTCCTTTGGATAAATACCCAGAAGTGAAATTGCTGGATCATATGGTAGTTCTATTGTTAATTTTTCGAGGAAACTTCATAGTTTTCCATAGTGACTGCACCAATTTACATTCCCACTAACAGTACATAAGGGTTCCCTTTCCTCCACATCCTCAACACTTGTTATCTCTTGTCTTTTTGATAATAGCCATTCTAACAGGTGTGAGGTGATAGCTCATTGTGGTTTTGATTTGCATTTCCCTGATTAGTGATGTTGAGCATCTGTATGTCTTCTTTGGAAAAATGTCTATTTAAATCCTCTGTCCATTTTTAAATTGGATTGTTTGGGGTTTTTTTTGCTACTGAGTTGTCTGAGTTCTTTATATATTTTAGATATTAACCCCTTATCAGATAGAGAATTTGCGAATATTTTCTCCCTTTCAGTAGGTTGCCTTTTCATTTCGTTGATGATTTCCTTTACTGTGCAGAAACTTTTTAGTTTGATGTAGTTCCACTCGTTTATTTTTGCTTTTGTTGCCTTTGCTTTTGGTGACTTATAGTTTCTATCTCTCTTTTCTCTCTTAAAATAGATGTTCACTCAATCTTGCTCATTTGTAGGGTTCCTCCTTTCTTAGTTTCCCTGCTGTTTCCCATAAGCCACTTCCATTCCCAGCAGAATCTTGAGAGCTATCTTTAGGACTTAAAATTTGAAAACAGTACTTATGCTACAGTTAGCATTTTCCCCACTAAGGTATTTTTTTAAATTAACTTTGGCTGTTGATATTTCCTGCTCCAGATGTTATATTTTTGGTATTTGGTGTGGAGGCATGCTGTATATACGGTTTCTTGACCTACCGTATTTTTAGACTTAGTTTCTTTTATTTAACAGCCTATGACTTCATACCAACATCTGTGAAAAGAAATGTGTCGAAGGCACGCTTTGACCACACAGGGATTTACTGGTGTTCCATTTAATGGAATGTTGGGTGAAGACCATCCACCTGGGAGCTGATAACTTAAAACAACAACTACCACTCCCTCTTCAGTTAATTAAGACAAATTTCCTGGACGATATAAGTCTTGGGAGGAGTTGATGACCCTCTTATTCTTTCAACAGTCCTTTGAATTAGGAAAAGTAAAGCTCAGAAGGAGTGAGTAAATTTCCCAAGTACACACAACTGGTAAGTAAGGGAGTATGTCAGCTTCAAGTCACAAGACCCAAAAAAGCAGTGGTTAAAGCACATAAGGTTCTACTCTAGCCCCGAAAAGAGGTCTGCACTGCATGTAGACAGTTCAGGGCTGGTGTGGTGACTGCATGATGTCAACAGGGAGTCAGGCCTCTTTAGCATTGTTACTCATAGGGTGTTGCCCTCGTCCTCAGGGCTCAATATGGTTGGTGGAGCTCTGGCCATCACATCTGTGCCATAAGTAGTAGTAGTAGAAGAGGGAGAGTAAGGGTACGTCCTTTCCCTTTCAAGGAGATGTCTTAGATCATTTTCTCTAAGAAGCAGAATCTGGGCTAAAGGTTTGGGTGGAAGTGATTTATCAAGGAAGTGCTCCCAGAAGAGACTAGTAGGAGACTGAGGGATGTGAGGATAGGAAAAGGGAAGAAGTCAAGTAGGAGGTTATCTTATGAAGCCCTGGAGCATAGATTACACTTTGGGGTTTGTCCCACCTTGAGGCAAAGGAACTGGGCCTTTAGATGCTCACACAAGTCACTCACTGGCTGTAGTTGGGGTGGGAGGGATGCAGTCAGTTTGCTGTCTATGGGGAAAAATCACATTAAAAAGGGCAAGATAATCCTTTGTTGTGGGGTTGTCCTGTGAATTGTAGGATGCTTAGCAGCATCCCTGGACCACAGACAAAGTTTTGAAACACAGTGTTGGAGCGTTTGCCTCTTTCCATGCCTCACCCACACCCCCACACCTCACCTTTAACTTGAATTGTTAACGGTAAAGTGGCTCTGTTCTTTTCTTTTTACAAATATTTTTCCATTAAAAAAAATTCCTGAAGTAGTATATGCACATTTGAATAGATTTTCCAATCATTCCACAGTGTGTAAAGTGAAAAATCAAAGTCTCCCTTTACTTCCCCGTCCTACTCCCCGGAGGTAACCATTGTTGTTTTATACATACTGGGGTTCTTTTTTTTTTTTTTAGTGATAGCTTTATTGAGCTGTAATTCATATCATAAATTTCACATATTTAAAGTATATAATTCTGTGGTTTTTAGTGTATTCACAAAGTTTTACAACCATCAGCACAATCAATTTTACATTTTACCATCCCCCAAAGAAACCCCATACCCTTTAGCTGTCACCCCCCCCCCATCGCCTCCAGTCCTAGGTAACCACCAATTTACTTTCCATTTCTGTAGATATGCTTATTCTGGACATTTCATATAAATGGAATCATACAGTACTTGGCCTTTTGTGCCTGGCTTCTTTGACTTAGCATAATGTTTTCAAGTAATCTATCTTATAATACATATCAATACTTCACTCCTTTTTATTACCGAATACTATTGTTATATGGGTGTACCACATTTTATCTATCAGTTAATCAGTTGATGGACATTTGGGTTGTTTTCACTTTTTAGCTATTATGAATAATGATGTGCAATGATAAATAAGTGTACAAGTTTTTGTGTGGGCATATGTTTTTATTTAGGGTAGATTTGGAATTGCTGGGTCATATAGAAACTCTGTTCTCAACATTTGGAAGAACTGTCAGACTCTTTCCAAGTAGTTGTACCATTTTACATTCCCCTCAGCAGTGTATGAGGTTTCTATTTCTTCACATCCTTGCCAAGACTTTCAATAACCTGTCTCTTTGGTTATATCCATCCTGTGGATGTGAAGTGGTGTCTTATTGTGATTTTGATTTGCACTTCTCTAATGACAAATGATGTTGAGCATATTTTCATGGTTTTTTTTTTAGTCATTTACATACCTTCTTTTTTTAATATATAAATGTATTTATTTATTTATTTATTGATTGGCTGCATGGGGTCTTCGTTGCTGTACACGGGCTTTGCTAGTTGCGGTGAGCAGGGGCTACCCTTCGTTACAGTGCTCAGGCTTTTCATTGCGGTGGCTTCCCTTGTTGCAGACCAAAGGCTCTAGGCACATGGGCTTCAGTAGTTGTGGCACAGGGGCTCAGTAGTTGTGGCTCATGGGTTCTAGAGCGCAGGCTCAGTAGTTGTGGCACAAAGGCTTAGTTGCTCCACGGCATGTGGGATCTTCCTGGAGCAGGGATCGAACCTGTGTCCCCTGCATTGGCAGGCAATTCTTAACCACTGTGCCACCAGGGAAGTCCCTATATACCGTCTTAAAAGAAATGTCTATTCAAATCCTTTGCCTATTTTTAAATTGTTTTTTTAAATTATTGTTATGTGTTCTTTATATATTTTAGATTCAAGTCCCTTATCAGACATATAATTTGAAAATATTTTCTCCCCTTTTGTGGGATGTCGTTTCACTTTCTTCATGGTGTCCTTTGAAGCACAAACATTTTAAATTTTGAGAAGTCTAATTTGCTTATTTTGTCGTTGCTGTTGTTTATGTTTTCAGTGCCATATCTAAGAAACCGTTCCCTGATCCAAAGTCACAAAGATTTGTACCTCTGTTTTCTTCCAAGAGTTTTATAGTTTTGCTCTTACATTTAGGCTATTGATCCATTTTAAGCCAGTTTTTGTGTACGGTATGAGACATGGCTCCAGCTTAATTTTTTTGCAGGTGGTGTCCAGTTCCAGCACCATTTGTTGAAAAAACTATTCTTTCACCCACTGAATGGTTTTGACACCTTTCTCAAAAATCAGTTGACCATAGGGAGTTCCCTTGTGGTGCAGTGATTAAGAATCTGCCTGCCAATGCAGGGTACATGGGTTCAGTCCTGGTCCAGAAAGATCCCACTTGCCACGGAGCAACTAAGCCTGTGTGCCACAACTACTGAGGCCATGTGCCACAACTACTGAAGGCTGTGTGCCTAGAGCCCGTGCTCCACAACAAGAGAAGCCACCACAATGAGAAGCCTGCTCACTGCAAGGAAGAGTAGCCCCTGCTAGCCACAACTGGAGAAAGCCCACGTGCAGCAATGAAGACCCAATGCAGCCAAAACAAACAAAAATATCAATTGACCATAAATATGAGGGTTGTATTCTGAACTCTCAATTCTATTCCATTGATCTATATGTCACTGCCTTGCTTACTGTAGCTTTGTAATAAATTGTGAAATCAGGAAGTGTGAATCCTCCAACATTGTTCTTCTTTTTCAAGATTGTTTTTTCTATTATGGGTCCCTTGAACGTCCATGTGAATTTTAAGATCAGCTTATCAGTTTCTGCAAAGAAGACTTCCGTTGAATCTGTAGATCAACTTGGGGAATATTATGATCTTAAAAATATTAAATGTTATAATCCATGAACATGGAATGTCTTCTCATTTATTTGGATCCTTTAATTTCTTTCTTAATAATGTTTTGTAGTTTTCAAAGTATTGAATATGTTTGGCACTTCTTTTGTTAAATTTGTTCCTAAGTATGTTATGCTTTTTAGTGTTATTGTAAATGAAATTTTCTTAATTTTATTCTGAATTGTTTATTGCAAGTGTATAGAGTACAATTGATTCTTTTTTTTTATAAATTTATTTTATTTATTTATTGGCTGCATTGGGTCTTTGTTGCTGCACATGGGCTTTCCCTAGTTGTGGCAAGTGGAGGCTACTCTTAGTTATGGTGCACTGGCTTCTCATTTCTGTAAGCTCTTGTTGCAGAGCATGGGCTCTAGGAGCATGGGCTTCGGTGGTTACGGCACACAGGCTCCATAATTGTGGCTCACGGGCTCTAGAGCACAGGCTCAATAGTTGTGGCCCATGGGCTTACTTGCTACACAGTATGTGGGATCTTCCTGGAGCAGGGATCAAACCGGTGTCCCCTGCATTGGCAGGCAGATTCTTAACCACTGCGCCACCTAGGAAGTACTACAATTGATTCCTGTATATTGATCTTGTATCCTGTGATTTTGCCGCACTCATGTATTAGTTTTAATAGTTTTTTAGTGGATTCCTTAGGATTTTCTCTATACAAAATTATGTGATTATATCATCTATGAATAGAGATAGTTTTCATTCTTTCCTTCCAATCTGGATGCCTTTTGTTTCTTTTATTTCATGCCCTAGTACAATGTTGCATAGAAGTGATGAGAGTGGACATCCTTGCCTTATTCCTGTTCTTGGTGGGGAGGTTTCAGTCCTTCATCATGAAGTGTGATATCAGTTCTGGTTTGTTTTGGTAGGTGGCCTTTATTGGGTTGAGCAAATTCCCTTCTATTCCTACTTTGTTGAGTGTTTTTATCACAAAGAGGTGTTGGAGTTTTGTCAGATTATTTTTCTGCATCTGAAATGATTATATGGTTTCATCCTTTCTGTTGATGCTATTAATCCTTTCTGCTGCATTAATTAATTTTAGATATTAAACCAACCATGGATTCTTGGGATAAATTCCACTTGGTTGTGTTAGATCATCTTTTTCATATGTTGCTGCATTTGGTTTGCTAGTTTTTTGTTGCGGATTTTTGCATCTATATTCAAAGGAGATATTTGTCTATTTATTTCCTATTTTTTTCCTTTCCTGATATCTCTGTCTTGCTTTGGTATCAGGATAATATTGGCCTATAGAATAAGTTAGAAAGTATTCACCTATGATTCTTGTATAACTTTCTGAGGTTGCCCAGGGTATACAACCATGGTATGAATGTTCAATAATTTGTTCCTTCTATTGTGGGACATGTAGGTTGTTCCTCATTATTTGCTAGTACAACAGATCTATAAAGCATATTTTATTTTTTATTTTTTAAACTCTTTATTAGAATGTAATTGCTTTACACTGTTGTGCCAGTTTTTGTTGTACACTAAAGTGAATCAGCTGTATTTATACATATATCCCCATATCCCCTCCCTCCCACGACTCCTTCCCACCCTCCCTGTCCTGGCCCTCTAAGGCATCACCCATCATCAAGTTGATCTCCCTTTGTTATGCAGCAGCTTCCCACTAGCTGTCTATTTTACAGTTGGTAGTGTGTATCTGTCGAAGCCACTCTCTCACTTTGTCCTGGCCTCCCCGCTCCCGCCACCATATCCTCAAGTGCCTTCTCTGCATCTTTATTCTTGCCCTGTCACTGGATTCATCAGCACCATTTTTTTAGATTCCATATATATGCATTAGCATATGGTATTTATTTTTCTCTTTCTGGCTTACTTCACTCTGTGTGACAGACTCTAAGTCCATCTGCCTCACTACAAATAACTCAATTTCATTCCTTTTTATGGCTGAGTAATATTCCATTGTATATATGTGCCACATCGTCAATAAAGCATATTTTAAATTTTAATATTTAAACTTTAAATTGTAAATATTTGTAGCTACTGCCAAATTTTGAGAATTTTTAAATTTAAAGTTTTCTTAACCAATGTGCAAGAAGTTTGTTATTCTCACAGAGAACATATATTGTATTCTTCTTCTTCCTTGGTATTATGCTAAATATACTAGACAAAATTTTTCATCCTATCATGTAAGACTATTGTTTTCCTTATTCTGTTGGTGAGAGAACTGAATAAATAGCTTTCCCAGTCACACAAATAGTAAGTGTTGAAACTTTGGTTCAAACTTTGTTTAGCCATGATCTATATTTTGGAGAGGAAGTTAAACCTCTAAGTCAGAATTCTAGTGAAAACTGAAATAAAACCTATGGCTCTAGTTCTATATTTATTTTTACCATCAATGGATGTATAGGTGATGTTAGTGCTGACTATTATTTGCAAGTTATTGTTTTGAAGAACCTGGGCTCCCAGGCTGTATAAGAAAGACATCTAGATGTCCCTCACTGGGTTTGAACAGTCTTTTCTCACTTCTTATCATCTTAGAACCACCCTCAGCACCCATCTTATATCAAGCATAAAATTTAGTTTGATTCAGTCAGAATGTATTGAATGCCTACTGTGTGTCCAACCTGATCACCTGGGTGCATGCATAGCATTTGGAAGGGCTATCCATTTGGATGGGAAAAGAATTCCATCTTTATGTTTACTAACCTTTAAGCAACCTCTAGCATTTCCTTCAGTATTAAGTGTAGGCGACAACTCAGAGGCAGAACAAGTGGCACCTGTAGCTTTGTCACCAGTAGCAATCACAGGTGTGTTCCTCTCATTTAAGAATGTGGCAGATGCTACCATGGTCATCCCCCCTCAACATACTTCAAAATTATGGTAGTTAGATCTGTTCTTGTTATTTAATGATATAATAAAGTTGCACAGCTTGTTATTTAATAATATAATAAAGTTGCACATATACTGTATCATACATTTGTTTCCTAGTTTAGTAACTTGGATTTAATATGGTTGCTTTTGTAACCCAATGCATTTTATTTCATTCATTTAAAAAAATATTCTGAGATGGGAACTGGGACCCACAGGCTTCCCCAGACTGTCAAAGGCTCCATGTCACAGAAAACAGGAACTGAGAACCAGACGGAGGTTAGGCTGATTTTGAATGAAGAGAAAAGGGGAAATTTTAACTGTTGTTATTGCTGCTCTTTGTGTGGCTGGCAAAGAGCTTTAATCCACTTGCAGTTGTTTGAAAACTAACTTGAACACTCTTATTGCTCAATCACTGTGCATAATCTCATCTTTTCCTCATGATTCAGAAGACATTTCAGGATGTTGCAGTGTCTCGAGGGTCATCATTGGAGCATAAAATGCCACACTCCCTCAGAGCAGTGGGGAAGCAGTAAGTGTTTAGAAATGTCATATTTATAGAGCGCGCTTGTTATAGGGTCACAGGCTCATTCAGAGCTGCCTCCCTGTGTCCTGACCTCTGTGTTTTCAGCTAATGATGATGTCCCTCTGACTCTTAGCCCACTGCCTCTCCTGTGGTTACAGTGTCACATGTACTCTTTGCTGTAAATACTGGTTTGGGAATATATACTTCTTCTTCATGGTTATTTAACACTACTTCTAGTTTAGTGTTTAAATTAGAAGTTGCAACTTTGACCAAAGGTGACATGTTTTATTTGACCCACGGATGCTGGTAAATGTTTGACAACCAGCTTAAAACACAAATAACTCAGTTTGTAGCATTTGCCTGTTGCTGTGATGTTAAATCTTCCCCAAATGGCTGATTTCAGTCTGTGAACATGAAATCACTGAAAGCAGGAGTAGAGATAATATCCTCTTGTGAACCTATAGCAGCTGCTCCAGGACAGTACCGTGGGCTGCAGGCAATTGAGAAAATTCAAATCAGCTGTCAACTTTTATTTAATTAATTAATTAATTTTAAAAAAAGATTTATTTATTTTTATTTTTGGCTGCATTGGGTCTTCATGGCTGCACGTGGGCTTTCTCTATTTGTGGCAAGCGGAGGCCATTCTTCGGGGGCACTCTTTGTTGCAGTGCGAGGGTTTCTCATTGCAGTGGCTTTCCTTGTTGTGGAGCACCAGCTTTAGGCACTCAGGCTTCAGTAGTTGCAGCGTGTGGGCTCAGTAGTTGTGGCACATGGGCTTAGCTGTGCCACAGCATGTGGGATCTTCCCGGCCCAGGGGTCAAACCCACGTCACCTGCGAACCTGTGTCACCTGCAGTGGCAGGCAGATTCTTTTTTTTTTTTTTTAGTAATTTATTATTATCTCTCATGATTCTGTGTATTTTCTTTTTTTAAAAAAAATAAATAATTTATTGGCTGTGTTGGGTCTTTGTTGCTGCACACCGACTTCCTCTGGTTGCAGAGAGTGGGGGCTACTCTTCGGCTGAATAGTTGTGGCTCACAGGCCTAGCTGCTCTGCGGCATGTGGGATCTGCGGCATGTGGGATCTTCCTGGAGCAGGGATCAAACCAGTGTCCCCTGCATTGGCAGGTGGATTCTTAACCACTGCGCCACCAGGGAAGCCCAGCTGTCAAGTTTTAAAAAATGAGATTTTCAGTCAGTCTAGACTTCTGATTTCTCTTGAAAAGTCGGAAACCTGACTATGCTGGGCCCACATTCCTACATGCCAGCCACTGGATGAAGAAGAGCTATGCGTGCTCCCTTTGGGGAGCCCATTGGTCCCCTGGTCCCACCCCATCTAGGCTGAGTGTCACCTGCCATTCATGGCTGAGTTTGCCTTCTTTCCTGTCTGCTGGCTTAAGCACTGAGGTTCGTCCTGTCTCTTTGAGATACAAGAACCAAGTGATCGCGTCACCTGACTCTTTATATCAAAAAATCAAGAAAGAGTTGCAGAGTTGGGTCCTATATGATATTACTTTTTAGAAAGTGCTTCCGGTTTGATCATGGGGCAGCCAAGTTTCTCCTGGTGGGTTGCATGGAGGTTTTATTCCACCCTTGTTGATTTTTCTCTGGTCGTCCAACATCAGCAGGCAAAAAAGCTTTTCTTCTTAAGCTAAGTAATAAATGAGGTTGAACCAGAGACGCATGAACTTTGTGATAGGCTAAAGGTTTTCCTATGGGAAATTAAGACCCACTAACTGGAAATGGTGAAAAGTGACAAGTTCAAAGGCAACTCAGTAGAGTAATTAAAAATGTATTAAGCCCTGTACAGTACGCAGTTGACACAGCACAGTAAAAGGAAAAGAGCGTCTCTGAGGTCTCGTTGGATACCGGCCATGTTGATTTTGGATAATGCCCAAATGTCTGGGGGAAAGATCATTCTTAAACCTGGGACACCAACCCTGCCAGAGTGATTGTACCGTAAATACCTCATTATTTATGGGTGTTAAGGGACCCATAAAGAGTATTAGACACTTTAATACCCTGTTCTTGGGTGGGGTGGAGTGCTTCTGCAGATGATTTAGGAGTATGAGGTTTAGAAAAGATCTAAGGGAGAGTCTTGGAGTTTCCAGTGCTGGGGGATGAGGGGAAGTCAGTGAGAAAAGCAGTGGTGTTAGGAATTACATTATGTATGTACTTACTTAAACATTGGCAAGAGAGTTGTTTAAGAATAAAATCAATTTCATTGTGGGAGGAGGAGCTCCATTTTTAAAGACGCTTTTTGGGAACATTAACTCAGTGAGACGTTTTTCATGACTCCTCTGTAAAAACCCTCTGCGTTCTCATAATTTAGTGTTTGTTTGGGAGGAGATAGGACCCAGTGCTAACTAACATCCGTCCCTTCAGGTTCTTTTTTCCAACAATTTATATAAAATGAAGAGAGGAAAGGGTTCTTAACTAATGAACTGAGTTTATTAAACACAGATGCAGTAAAGCCACAGTTAAAAAGGGAGAAAAATACTGAGGTCTGCAGGCAGAAGATAGATAGATGTGAACGGGAGCATTTTGAGGTAGAAGGAAAACCCATCAGTGAGGAAAGAAAATGGGTAGGATGCAAGATACGGAAAACAAGCTTTTCAGACTCCAGCATCTTCATTTCTTGGCCTTTAAAAAGGCATCATGATGCTTTGAAAGGGCAGGGAGACCAAACAGCTACCACTGGTACCCGCTTTGCACCAGATGCTACTCCCAGTAGGTGCCCAGATTATAGTAATTAAATTTGTTGAGCCCTTTAGTGCACCAGGCACTGTACTAAGCGATGGCTTATGTAATAATCATCCTGTTTGATACTCAGAACAACACTTCGAGGTAGGTGATGACGTCCCCATTTCACAGATGAGCAAACCAAGACTTAGGAAACTTGCTCCTCATCCCACAGCCAGCAGAAGAAGGAGTAGGTCCATCTGGCTTCAAAGCCCACACTTTTTCTAGACTGCTGTGTCGCCTTCACAAGCATCAGATTGTATCGTGAACTAATTAATTAGTTGAGCACAGTGCCCCCCAAAAACATGATGTAGAGTTGCTGTTGTTCTCCCAGCACCGATGAAAAAAATTAATTCAAAATAATATCAGCGAAGATGGAGTCAGCTCCACTTCCACTCGATTTTATTCTTCCTTGATAATTTTTTTTAATAAAAGCTATTACCACGGCCCTGATTCCTCTTTGCCACCTCTGCATTTTCAACAAATCCAGAGTGAGTCAGGGAGAATGGTGGGTGCTTTCGATGCTGTATTCCAAGGAATCCCTAATTCCACTGGTGTGCCCAGCCTAAATTAGATGTGGTGTGAATATTGCTAAAGGGCTGAAGGACCCACGGAGAGCAGACAGGACTGGGGTTGTTCGAGGATTCCTGTCTCCCATTCACTTGCAGAGAACATTATGAGCCATCTCAGTTCTCCAGGGTGAGTCCCTTCCATCTGTCCTCCCAGAAGACTTGAAGGTTTCCTTGACCATGCATGGGTGGAGAGATTTGTATCAAATCCTCATAAATGAAACTCTGGAATACAGTCCTAAATCTTTCTTGATATCTTAAATGGTCTTATTGTGTAGCTGAATCAGTGCCCGGCATTTAAAAATGCTGATTTATCACATAATTGGCTTGGCTGTATTGGGATTTGTTTTAATGGGGTTTGGTGGGTGCCACTTTCCCCCCTGGCTTCTTTCTCTCATTACATCGGATCTTGTCACTTCTGCTTCAGCATTCACTCCATGTGGAAGGGTGAGGAGTCTCCCAGGTACTTCTTAGGTCTTGCTGTCCGCATAGAGCCATATGTCCCCTGTCTATCTCATTTACTTCTATGTGTCTGCACCTAGCACGGTGCCTGGCACACCGCCCGCCCTCAGTAAATGTTGAGTGGATGACTAAATGGAAACTACTTTCCATGCATTTTGACGCTGGTGTCCTTGTGCCCTTCCTTTGTCGCCACTGGATGAGAACCCAGCATTCATATGCTCTCCCAAAATGACTGTTTCTTCTGATAGCCAGAGAGGACAGTAATGCAGCTCATAGCCCTGCAAGTGAATCATCAGAGGTGAGACAAGTGTGAAGTGACTTATCTTAATGTTTAATAAAACATTATCTTAATGTTTAATAAGGCAAAACAGAAACAGACTCGCAGACTTAGAGAACGAACTTATGGTTACCAGGGGGAAAGTGTGGGTGGGGGGGATAGATTGGGAGTTTCTGATTGACATGTACACACTGCTATATTTAAAATAAAATGCCTTAAAAAAAAAAGTTAACACAATAAAAAATATGGATTCTATTTCTTGCTGTCTGTGAGAGGAACCACCAGAGTGTAGAGTTCTTGCTTTACTTGCTTCCTTTTCCTCTATCTTAATGAGGCCAAGTTCTATCCCAGGTCACCCAGAAGGAGGAGGGCTCAGTCCCCACTGCACGTGCACCAGGCATCATCGGGTTTATCTGGCACCTAGGGGATGACGTGCTACTTTATCAAGGATTCTTCTCTAGAACTGAAGTTTTCTCTAGAAATGCATTTGTCTTAAACTTGTTTCTAAGTTAATCCTTTTGGCAGAAGCATTTTAGTGAATTAAATGTTTGTATACTGATATTTATCATGTACCAAGATTTATTATAGTATTGGGTTGTCCAAAATTCATTCGGGTTTTTCCGTAACATCTTACAGACCTTTTACAAACGAACTTTTTGGCCAACCCAATATCATAGTGAGAATTTAGCTTTCTAAGCCTAGAAATCACAAAGGATAAGACTGAGAGGTTTGACTGGTGAACACAGAAAACTTCTGTGTATTTAACACTTAAAAGATAAAACAATTAACTACAAAAAATGTTTCTAGCTAGCGAAGAGAGTTAATGTCTATTATGTATATAAGAAACTAAAACATGAATACCCCCACCCCTGGGAACAACCAAATATTCCGTCAATAGGGAAATGATTACATACATTATAGTAGCAGTAGTAGCTACTACCATTTATTGAGTACCTACCATGTGCCTCACGTTTGTCTCATTCAGCCCTCACAAATGCCTCACATTCATAACTGGAATGCAGTGAAGCCGTAAGAAGTATATTTTTTACACAGAACATGTTCATAATATATAAAATAGAATATATGTTATAAAGCAATATCCTATTTTTATAAGGAGAAAATATATACATAACCTGATAAGATAAAGAGAGAAAGATAGAAACCCAACGGTGTGATATAAATCACAAAACAGTGGGTGATGTGATTCTAGGATGTAATTTGTTTTCTTAATGCTTATCTTTATTTTCCAATTTCCACAACAAAGAAGTTACTTTACCATTTTATGCACATTGCATACTCAACCCCTGTTTTTAAAAAAGTGGATTACATGTTATCCTGCCTCCTCAAGAAGTATATGCTGAACATAATTTAAGCCATTTTGGATGCTTGAAGCTTATCATGGGCAGGAAAATTACCATGTCTCTGAGCTAGGAAGGAATTCTACCGGTGCCATCAAAGAACCACTGCAGTTAGCATTATTTATCTTTACATTAATCCGTGAATTTGAGTCCTTCCTTTTCTCAGATGTCCCTTTGTCCTGGGATCAAGTGGCCCTTCCCAACAGGAGTGTACCATCAAAATCTCCTGGGAAACTTTTTTTTTTTAAATGTATAACTGCCTTGACCACTTGACTGGAGTTTTTGATTCAGTAGGTCTTAGGCGGGGCCTTGGAAGCGCCACTTGAAACAAACTCCAAAGCTTCCTCTTTACCTTCCTTGAGAGCCCGTGTTACAGTCACCATGTCTTCCGCTGCTGTTATCAGCTGCCTTATTTTTCTCAGGTTATTTGTGCGGGGACCCAAGAAAGGCTTCTTCCTTCTGCCAACGCGTTAGAGCAGTCATTCTCAAACTTGTTCAGTGGATGAGATACCTCGTCATCTCAGTTCTCCTTGCAGACCACAATGAAACATTGTGACATTTAATTCTGATAAAAACTAGGGACACTTTTATTAGCAGTAAGTAGGAGCATGTTTTCTGTACTGCCTCATTTTCTTACAAGTGTTAGCACTCACTTGGATTAGCTCAAGGCAAAATGCAGAAGGTATTATGAGGATAGAGGGGTAGTTTCTGGAACTGTGGGACAGGAAGCACAGCGCAGCCTCATAAGAGCCACAAACCAGGAGGTAGAAAACCAGCAGGAAACGGCAGTCATTTTCTCAATCTCTTGTGTGCGACTTCTGCTTTCTGCTTCTCCCCGCTCTTGGAGACTATGGCCTCCCCTCAGCCCCTGAGTTTGTATCTCCTGAGTTGAAACAAGCAGCAATGACTGGCTGCTGTTTCTTAGTCCCGCCTCTGCATTCCTTAGAGAATCTGATAGGCCACATATAGGTCAGCTGTCTATCCATTGTCCAATCAATTGAATCTTGGGGGGGTTGAATCAGGCAGGGTAAAAATGACTGCCAAGGCAAGGTCCCCAGGAAGGAAATAGCAGGATTGAAACCCCAAATCTTTATTTTATTTTATTTTATTTTACCTCTTAGCATAAACTCCTCTTCCTGTACACCTAAAGCCATGGCCCAGCATAACGAGCCACAGGTCGTGTTCCACATCCCTGATGGGAGAATATTCAGTCCTGTGAGCTGCAGCTGACAGAGGCTCCTGGTCCCAGGTATGACCGCCTGTCAGCTGCCATTTGTGGACTAAGCAATCAGGGTATGCCACCTACAACACAAATTCCCCTTTAGAAAAAGGAATGGAGGATAGGAAGCACCATGATATCATGTCCAGTTATCACCCATTGGTGTAGAATGTATACAGCATCCTGAGGGCCAGACAGAGAAAAGTGAACCCGGGCTCTTTAGAACACAAGTATCAAAACCCACACACACACTAACTTAAGCAAACAGAGAGAATCCCATCACACGGCTCCAGCTTGCTCGCCACATCCCAGGGCAGACTTGGGTCGATTCTTTTCCGGGGATGACCCTCATTCTGTCTCTGGGCCTCCGGCATCTGCTTCACGTTTCTTTCTCTACTTCTCTCTATGCCAGGCCCTAACCTGGGGAGACTTCATAGGCTCTAAAATATGAATTCAGAGGAACTAGACATTCCTACTGCAGGGTTCTTCAAGTATCACTGGGGCTACATATAATTTTAGGTGGTACATGGAAAACACTTTTAAGTGGGTATTTAATGAACATTTATTTATTCCAATTTTTATTTATGTAAATGGTGCACACACACACACACAAAAGAAAACTCTCTGTACTTCCTGCTGTCTTTGTTTAGGTAGAGGGCTGGGGTAAGGAGGGTGGGAGGGAGTTGCGGGAGGGAGGGGATATGGAGATATGTGTATAAACACAGCTGATGCACTTTGGTGTACCTCAAAAACTGGTGCAACAGTGTAAATCAATTATATTCCAATAAAGAGCTTAAAAAAGATAAAATAAAGCTGTGAGTATAAAAAAAAAGTGCTGCAATTTATATAACATAATTCGGTCCATGACCACTCAGGCTAAAGGTCGATATGGCCACATCATGGAGAGAGCCTTTCTGGAGACCCTAAAAGCCTCACCCAGGTTTCCTTGGGAATGGAATTGGTCCCATTAATTGGCTCCTCTTGTCATCAAGAAATACTAGGATCCTACTGTGAATCTCTAAAAAATAATTTTATATACATCTTTGAAGTTAAAGAATAAAAATCACCTGTTCTCTCACTAACCAGAGTTAGGACTTCCATTTTTGTGTTTCTTTCCAAACACTGTGTGTAGGGTTTTCACATAGTTGAAATGAAATATTTCTAAAATGTTAGCCAACTCTGCTGTTTCAGTAGGTAGAGTTTTTGTTTGGGATTCTTCGTGGTTTCTAGCACTGATATGAACAACTGCAAGTATAGAAAGTATCAAAAATGGACCTCTCTCCACCCTTATTCAGGTTACCCGCTCCATGACTTTGTAAATGTCCTCAATAAATCTCTGATACACCTTGTTTCTTGTTAATGACCTCCTTTTCCTGAAAGTTGTGTACATGAAAAATCCCAAGAAAAATAGAATATCCATTAGTTGGGTTTCAAGAAATTGAACCTTGATTTATCTATGTGAGTTATTAGAAAGATTGTTTCTGACTCAGCAGTTGGCTTTGAATGTATCATCAAGTTTTCCTTTTGAGGCACCCGGGGAAAAAGTGCTGATTGTTCATGTAAGTCTTAAGGGCTCTGGATGAAAGGCATTGCTATCACAGAGCAAAGTAAAGCCCTGTGTGATCAGAGCAGTAAGTCAACATTCACGAGAACCTGACCATACAGCAGAAAAGTGGAAATCGGGGTGGGTGTGACGTTTGCAGATATTCTTCAGAAGCGTTTGGGACATCTGCTTAACGGGGAGAGTCCCTGAACCACATCCTTTCTGCTACCACACAAACATAATTCTTCTTTCCAGGGGAGGCAGGCAGTGCAAAAGTCCCCCCAAATTCTGTGCATTTGGCTTTGACATACAGAATGGTTTCTTCCCCCTGCAAATTTCCTTCTCTGCTAGATACATACACCTGACTAATTGTGCAGCTCTGGAATTTTCTTCAGCTGCTGTTCTATTAGCACATTACCTAAGGCTTGGTTTTCTCCTGCCTTTCCCTTTGCAGCTCCATATTAAAATTTATTTGCTTTTTCTATGTTAGGAAGTACCTAAGGGCTTGGGAAAAAAAGAGTTTTGTGTAGGAACCCTGATGCAAGGACGTGAGTTCACTTTCCATGCTCAAAACTCCAGAATAGGTGCCATGGGTGCATCTCTATGGCTTAATTTTTTTGTCATTGACTCATTCTCAAAGTTCAGTGATGTTTGTTTGACCTTAATGGAGTCTGAACTGGAAGTAGATTCTGCAAAATGAAATTACACTTAATAAACTGCTTTCTAGCTGGTACCGGTGACCTCCAGGACGTGAGGCTGTTCTGTTTCCTGGAGAGAAAATTGTGTACCTCATAGAAGCCAAGGTCTAATCAGCCCCAGGGTTATTAGGCAGGCCTGTAAGTGTGAAGCTGTGGATGGAACAAAGGAAATTGTTTTGATTTTATCCAATTAATGGTGGTTATTTTTGTAGCTTTGATTTTTACACGTGAAACAGTAGAGTGATTTTGAAAAATATTCTGAAGGTCTGCCGCTTATAAATTGTATGTGCGTCTTAGGGTAGCTATCTGACTCCCGCAGATGCCTCTGCATCCTTTACAACTAAGTGGGCTGCAGCTCATCGATGGAGTTACCCCTTGCAAGGTGCTTCACTCCTCTGTACCTTAGTTTCTCCATCTGTAACAGGGAGGGGGGTGTGATAATAATCACAGCTCATGGAGTTGTGCTGAGGAATAAAGGAATGACATAGGCAAGGTGTTTAGAACCATGCCCACTGTACGGTGGGCACTCAGCCATCTTAGTTCCAATGATGCTTTTCCACTGAAGTCACTCCCAGTAAGAAATGGGCAGGGGGAGACTTCCCTGGTGGTGCAGTGGATAAGAATCCGCCTGCCAATGCAGAGGACACAGATTCGATCCCAGGTCCGGGAAGATCCCACATGCCTCGGAGCAACTAAGCCCATGCGCTACAACTACTGAAGCCCACGTGCCTAGAGCCCGGGCTCCGCAGCAAGAGAAGCCACTGCAGTGAGAAGCCTGAGCACCTCAATGAAGAGTAGCCCCCACTTGCCACGACTAGAGAAAAACAGTGAAGACCCAACGCGGCCAAAAATAAGTGAATAAATAATGAATGAATGAATGAGTAAATAAATCTATCTTTTAAAAAAAAAAGAAGAAATGGGCAGGGGACTCCTTTTCTGAAATCTTCATTGTAAGTCCCAGTGTGTCTCCACTCTGATAGCTTGTCCTGGGTCCGTGATCCCAGTGAGGGTGTCTTGTCCTTCATATGGCAAACCCAGAACTGAGACCAGGGGGGCGGGGTCTCATTCATCTTGGGGAATGGCCCATTGAACTGGACTCCTCTGTAAATATGGGGGTGCTCCATTAATCATGGTTGAAGGGGGAGATGTACACCCGTGGTGTGGGACAGGTGACTGTAACCGCCATTGCAGAGAAAGCTCATTGGATGTCAGACTCAGCACGTAGCTCTTCCATTTACTGGAGTATCTTCACTTATGAGTGAGAGTCAACTGAGGCTTAGAGGGGGTAAGTAAAACTCCCGCATGTGCTCAAAGGCCTGGTGGCAAAGGCAGGACTCAATCCTGGTTGATTGGACGACAAAAGCTATAATCTCAACTCTGACCTTACGCAGCCACGTTCAGAATGTCGTCTTCTCTCCTGCCCCGGTCCTGGTTATTGGAATCAATTATGTAAAGAGTATATTCTCTCCTGGGTCCTGCCCCGCCCTGCACCCCCGTGAAATTCCTCCCCTTATCTATACATAGCCCTTGGGACCTCGAGCCTTTCTCGGAGTGTCTACATCAGTACAGCGTGTCTCAGATGTTCACATAAAAGTTTCCATCTCTCTGCTGGTTTCTGTTTTCCAGATTTCTAGTTGAATCGGAAAGCTTTAATCTACAGTGTTAGAACATTAGAGTTTGAGGAATTTTGTGTCTGTTAACACTTTGGGAATTTTTAATGGCAACTTGAGTTATTTTATCCAGGAGCTTTTCCCATGAAAAATAATGCAGGTATTTTTGGAGACTGAAAAATACATGGGAAGCTGGAGCATCTTCTCCACCCCAAAGAGAAACAGGTGTCTTTTTCCCTCCCTTGGGCCAGAGAGACCTACAAGTGCACCTTGTGCCTCTGAAGACTTCTTTTTTCCTTCCGTTCTCCCTAGCTTAAGTGAAACATGGATCTTATCCAGATGTTTGAGATCAGCCTCTCGGTTTCCTTCAGAGCTACCCTGTGTTCATCTTCGCACATTTCTGGCAGCCAGGGCTCAGCCCTTTTGTCCCCTTGTCATCCTCAGTTCTTTCTCTCCTGATCTTTCCCCTTTCTGACAACTCACTTACTTTGCTCCTTTGCCCAATTTTCCTTCCACATCAATTTTCCTCTTCATAGCAGACCTCCTAATCTTGCTCCTCCTCGAGGACACGGAGGAGTGAAAGCCTCGCTCAAACCCACACCTCTTCTCCTCTTTATGCGGTTTGGCCCCCTCCCTATGTTTTTTTTTGGGTGTCAGAAACTGAGTCATTTGGGGGCTTTCTCTCTGGACCCTTTGCTCCCTTAAAGCAGTAACATTGTTTTTCTTTTTTTTTAATTCTGTTTGATTGTAATTAAGTTTAAAATTTTAAATTGAGGCAGTGTGAGAAATGTTTCCGTAACACATAACCGCCTAAAGCAGTAACATTTACTTTCTATGGAGCCTATTTCAAGTCCATTAATCTACAGGCCTTTCTTTGATGAGTTTCTGAAAACACATATTGTCAGAAGCCTGTTTTCTCTGTCGGCGCAGCAAGCACCCCGCTGGCAACAAGTCACATGGCCCGTGTTACAACATGTGTTCCCGTGTTTGGGGACTTGCTTGATAATTTTATCTTGTACGAATTTCTTTGAAGCCTTTGTGTGATAGTCTGAAGAGTTCTGCCGGATTGTCTCCTGAGCGTGATGATGTCCACTGTCTGGTTCTCTCTCAGGCAGCGTGTCCTCATGGGACGACCAGGTGAAACCCAAGAGAAGACTCTGCCCTACTCAGGTTTGGCAAGGAAGGTGGGAGAGTCCCGGGAGATCCCTTCCCTTGTGAAGTGTTGTCATCTTAAACTTGGGGACTGACTACTTCCCAACTCCATTTTGCTATTAACAGTTAGCAAGGTGGTGGGGTTGGGTCCAGCCGTACTCTTGAGACATTCAGTGATATCGTGTGTCACCCACTAGTCTCCTTGCTGTTTTCCAAACCTCTAAGCTCCTTCCTGCTTCAGGCCCCTTTGGACTTACCTTTCCTTCTCTCGGCTCTATATGAAACTGGGTCCGCATCCTCCAGCCTCACCTGAGGACATGCTACCTTCTGTTACCCTCCCTGGCGAAGTAACCCTCCCCTCATCTATCTTCTCTCCATCCCTTACCTGACACGATGGACGTTAGAGGCAGAAGCTGTCACTTGATTTTCACAAACGGGACAAAGCAAGTGGCAGAACAACCAAGGTCTGAGCCACACGAGTCCCGTGACATTTGTGGGGACACCCTGTGGGGACAGATTAGACCCCTCCCCTCCTGGATTGTTGTCGCGGAGGGTGATAGTGAATTAATGGGCTGAGCACCTCAGGCTTTGAGTCTTTAGGTACAAAATCCATTGCCTTCCGTAATCAAGGCAGTTATTTTTTTTTTCTTTCTGTCATTTTTCTTGAAGTCCCTTGAGTCTAATTTCAAACAGACAAGGACAAGGACAAGCAATTTGTGTCCTGAGAGCGCCAGGAACAAGGGCTCCGTTTATTTTGTAATTTGTAATTTCTTTGTCTCCAAGGAAAAGATCCTGGGTAAAAAAAAGAAAAAGAAAAAAAAAATCATAATTGAGAGTCCAGCAAAGGTTTTGTGCTTCCTTGGGAAGCTGCATGATGTTACACATCATTACCCAGGGCCTCGAGAAGAGCAGGGGCAGAGAAGGAGGTTTTCAGTGGAGACGAGATCTCCAGATGGCTGGGCAGGCCGAGGGGGCGGTGCTGGGGAGCAGAAGGCCAGTCCTGGTAGGGGCTGGATTCTTGGGTATCTGGTTCTACCGATGCAAGTTACTCCATGACCTTGGCCATTCTGCCTCCCTGAGTTTCCATCCTTTATCTAAAAAATGAGGCAATTCGATCAAGGCATTTCTTCTTAGCTCTGTTATACAAAACAACTTCCTTTTTATGTCAAAAAATTTCTTACGATACTAAATGAAACTTTAATAAATACAATATTCCCTTTCTATCCTGGAATGAAATTGTATGAATAAAATAAGCTGTTGGTACACAAAATTTCAAAAAAGACATTATACTGACAATTTTAACATGAAGAAAAAGCAAAGGAAAATATAGTAAAATGTATATTAATAGCACATTCTAGGGTCTGACTCTGATGAAGTAGTCTGGTGCTACACCTACCAGTAGGCTGACGGGTATGCTGTACAACACACGCTGCTCTACTGTCTGCGATGGGATTATCTGAGATGGTGTGTTAGAGTTCTCCAGGGAAATGAAGGGAGAGAGACAGAAATAAGAAGAGATTTATGATAGGAATTGGCTCATGTGATTATGAGACCAAGAAGTCCCATATTCTGCTGTCTGCAAGCTGGAGAATCAGGAATGCTGGTGGTACAACTCAGTTGGAGTCCAAAGACTTGAGAATTGGGGGACCAATGGGGTAAGTCTCAATCTTGGTCCAAAGCCTGAGAACCAGGAGCCCTGATGTCCAAGGGCAGGAGAAGATGGGTATCTCAGCTCCAGCAGAGGGAACAGATTCTCCTTTGTCGGCCTTTTTGTTCTGTTCAGGCCCTAAATAGATGAGATGATGCCCACCTGCCTTGGTGAGGGTGATCTTTACTCAGTCTACTGATTCAAGTGCTAATCTCTTCCAGGGACATGTTCATAAACACACTGAAAAATAATGTTTTACCAGCTCTCTTGGCATCCCTTAACCCATCAGGTTGGCACATAAAATGAACCATCACTTATGGTGAACAACACCTAGTAATATTTAAAATAAATGTTGACTCTTCCCTCAATTTATGCAGTGGTTACATTCCTGGAAATTTCTGTGTATATAAAATGGGCGCCTCCCACCCCACAACCCCCCCCCGCCCCCGCCAAAAGTTTAAACAAGAATTAGGTTCTAAGTTCAGATAAATCCAGACAAGTTTTCTGTACCCATGAATATCCAGTGGGATGTTTGAAAGTCTGCAAGATGCAGGATGGTTCTTTAATGTGTTGGCTGTCCTGTACATTGCAGGGCATCTAGCATTTCTGTCCACAGCCAAACCACCTATTTCCTAAATGCACTGTGGGGGCAGCACTGCCCTGTTGAGAACTCTGTCTTCCATGAACGCAGGATGTGCTGCTAAAACTTGGATGTGCACACGTTACCTGGAGGATCTCATTTAATGCAGCTGATTCAGCTGTTCTGGGTTGGGCCCAGAATCCTGCATTCCCATTCGGCTTCCAGGTGCCACCACTGCTGCTGGGTTGGGACCACACTTTGAGTAACAAGGACCTACAGGACTCACATGGCACCTTCTTGCACTTAAGCGTCTTTGGATTCAGGACGTGGCTCTCCAAAGTGGCATGTTTTTGAGAACCACCTGCTATCAAGTCTCTTGGGGTGCTTGTCAAAAATGTGTGTCCCAGAGCCTCACCTGGACATCTTGAATCAGGAACTCCCTGCATAGCATCTTAATAATTAATTCCCTGAGTGTGGCCTTAAAACCAGTGACATTGAAAACCCCCAAGTTCATATCTTGACATCTGTGGACCTTGAGGATCTTTGTGGAACAAAGCCCTGTTTCTCCATCCAAATCTCAGATGTGGCGCAAGTCAAAAAGCTGCCCTGAAATAGCATGATATCGCTTATATGTGGAATCTAAACAATGATACAAATGAACTTATTTACAAAACAGAAACAGATTCACAGACTTAGAAAGCAGACTTATGGTTACCAAAGGGGAAAGGTGGGACGGGGAGTGGGGGAGGGATTAACATATATACACTACTATGTATAAAATAGATAATCAACAAGGACCTACTGTACAGCACAGGGAACTCTCCTCAATACTCTGTAATAACCTATATGGGAAGAGAATCTGAAAAAGAATACATAAATGTATATGTATAACTAAATCACTTTGCTGTACACCTGAAAGTGACACAACATTGTAAATCAACAGTACTCCAAAATAAAATAAAAATTAAAAAAAAATTGCCCTGGTTCATCAGATGGCAGTTGGAAAGTCAACCACTTGTCTGAGGTTCTGGGAATCTTTCATTTCTTGGCTGGGTGGTGGTTACATAGATGCGCAAGCCTTTTATGAATTTATTCACTCTTTTTCTGAATGCATGCCACATTTCACATACTGATAAGACCTTTCTTTAGTGGCTTTAATAGATGTGGTCGGTTAGCCCAGGGAAGGCAGAAGGGGAATTGTTATTTACTACTCAAGCCCAATTATCCTTTATTTCCCAGCTGTGCCCTTTTTCTGTTGGTTTCACTTATTCTAATCAGCTGGTGGGAGAGGGCAGCAGTGGGAGACACCGTGAAATGTTTCCTTTTGTTGCCCTGAAACCAGAGAGCCGTTGACCTGCTCTACTTGGGAAAAGGCCATCCGGGGGCATCTGGAGAAAGTGTGGAGTCTTTCTCTCTCTGGATACAGAACGTCCCTCCTCTCCCTCCACGCAGCATCTCTGCCCCGGGTGGCTCAGCCACGATAAAGCCACGTTCCCTCTGTACTGGCAGGTGGTGACCATGAGAGTATTACAGCTAAACCTCCTGAGAACACTTTTACCTAAATAAGGGCTCTGATCGCCTCAGAGGAATTACCTTCTCTGCTGATTTCCTGGCTCCACCCCAGTCCATGCAGCCCTCGCAGGTGGGTCGCTGTGCCATGTTCCAGATGCTGAAATAGACTCCACTCCTCCTGTGGGAGTCTAAAGAGGGGAGGCCAGAAGTTCAGCAGCTTGGGGCTGGCCCCACCCTGACTTTGTACCTTGGTTCCAAGAGTTAGGACTTCTTCCCTTTGGCCATGCCTCTGCCTCGACCCATTTCTGGTGCCCATGTCTCTGCCCCAAATCCTACTCTACTTCTTTTGTTTTGCTCTGGTGCCTTGACTTTTGCTGATCTTCTATGGCTGACAGCACAGCAGGCTGCCATCCCATACAACTCCAAGGGTGTCATGTACACTGTGCCCTGTGGGCAAGGCAGTGAGTGCTCTTGCACCAAAAAATCAAAGCCCCCCCTCCTTTTTTTAAAATGAATCAGGTCATTTGACTCCACCCCACTTGTTCTTGTCTGCCGGGCCATGCATGTGAAGTGCTCAAGCCTCCAGAAGAACTGGATGGACAACACAATAGATTACTTCTGGAGAGTAGGGCATTCCTGGAATATCTGAGCAGAACTGCTCAGTTCTCCCATGGCTTACCCAAAAGAATACAAATTATCTGTTTTAATCTATCAGGAAATGTTATTAGTAGAAATATCCAATGCAAAATGAAACTGGCAACAGTTAACACTGAACATAATAAAATGTCACAAATGAGAAACTCACAAATGTAAACTGGTCAGTAAGTTTGAAAAGTACAACAATTGAACTGGGAAAAATTAGGTATAATAGGAAAAACCCACACAAAATAAAACCAGCAGAAGGAAACATGCACATTTAAAACTGATTTTTTTTCCTCAATGGCATTTTTCACAGAAATAGAGCAGACAATCCTAAAATGTATATGGAACTACAAAAGCCTCCAGATAGCCAAAGCAATCTTGAGAAAGATTTTTACATATAATGTTATACAAATACTGAACCATTATGTTGTACACCTGAAAGGAATACAGTGTATGTCAATTGTGGCTCAATTTAAAAAATAAAAATTAATTTCTTTAAATCAGAGGAATCGAATAATCTTGGCACAATCTGGATATGCAAATTTTGACCCAGGAAATTGCTGTTAGGCAAAATGTGGTCATCAAAGAAATCTCAGCTTGTCAGAAGCCATGATAGACTGCATTCACACAGAGAAAAGTAATTGAAGAACTATATATTTTTGGTAATATTTTTACAGGAAAAAACTCCTGTTAAAAGAAAATTTGAAGTGGGAAAAAGCTGGTAATAGTTTAATTGTACAGAATGGAAAATTGTTGAGGGATTAAAGTGGTTTATGATGGAATTCACCAAGGAAAATACTTTCTCAATGAAATTTCTTCAGTGTTGGTAAAATTCAGATTAAAATCTACATATTCCTAATGACAAAACGAAAAATGTGTTTAAGGGCAAAGCATCGAGTCAAATCGAGTCTTCAGAAATGGGCAGGGAGAGGAGCAAATGAGACATGGTGACTAGATGCCATTTTAGACTGGATCCTGGGACAGAAAAAAAAAATGATGGAGATGGAAAAATTGGTGAAACGCAAATGAAGTCTGGAGTTCAGTGAATAGTAATGTATCAATGCTGGTTTTTTAAGTTTGGCAAACGTATCATAGTAATATTAAGATTTTTCTCTTAGGAATACCTAGGTGAGGAGCATACAGGAACTTTCTGTATTATCTTTGCAACTTTTCTGTGAGTCTAAAATTACTCCCCAGATACGGTGGGGTCAAAATGGCCTGGACCAGAGGGAAAAACAACCCAAACTTCCCACTGCAGCTCTCCGGTGAGCACTGCCGCTCACTGCCCAGTGACAACCTGTGGTTGTGCTACATTGATTTCTTTCTAGGGACTTGTACCTAATGCCATGCCTGCCCTCAGCACCCGTGAGTGCACAGGTGGCCTCTGACCTTTCCCCACAACTCTCTCCTCCAGTTCCAAACAGCCTTCTCCTGCTCATCCTGGACCAGCTCCCTTGGACCTCCTAGTGTATAGACCTGGGTGCTCCAACTTGGCCACATATTAGAATCACCTTTAATAATTCCTGGTGCCTGGTTGCCACCCCCAGAGATTCTGATTTAAGTGGTCTGGGGCATGGCCTGGGCTTTTGGATTTTAAAAACCTCCCCAGGCAACTCTAATTGCAGCCACGTTTGAGAACCCTTGGTGTCACCTCACCAAATCCTATTAGTCCTTGAAAAGCCTAGTGAAGCCCTGACTTAATTACAGCGGCCCTACCCTGTCCTCAGGGCCATGGAGGTCACACACGCTCCTTCCACCATAGATGCCTGCATATGTACATTGCACCCACCCTGTTTTCATATATGTTAATTAGCACCCTGTGGGCAGTTTTGTTGCATATTTCTTTGCATCTCTACCTCCAGGAGACACATGCTCCTGATTCTCAGGATATTCTTCTGAGTCATCCTGAGACTGAGGAATAAATGGCTGTTTTCTCTTCTGGAAACAGCTGGCCTTGACCGTCCTAAGGGAATTCATTGTTAGGTGAGCACCGGCCTCACCCTGTAGCAGCCCCACAGTGCTAGTTTCCTCTTCTGCTGGGTAGCCCTTATCTCAGATGTAGTTGCTGGTCCTCCTCTGATCATTTCCTGTGCAGAGCAGAAACTCTTGGGTACTCTCTGAGAGTGGCCTGGGCAGAACCTATTGTTTGCATTTAAAGCCAAAGTCAGATCAAAGTCACTTGACTCCCACTAATTCATTGCACATTCTGAGACAGGCTGGGACCTGGGACCCTTTGCTGCAGTGCTTGCACCTGGACAAACATCTCCTGGAGCTACAAATTACAAAGACACTATAAGGGACTGAAAACAACTGCATGCATGCTGCAGTTGGGGCAAATTCTGGACAAAAGACACAAGAAGACCGAAAAAATCCAACTGCCTCTTCTGAAGAGCTGGGAGCAAAAACAGAGTGTCAGGAGCAAAAGCAGAGCTCTGAGCGTGCCCCCTGCGCTCAACACCACCAGAGGGGTGGGCAAAACACCTTAAACACCCGTCCTGCCCTGCCCCTGGACACACCCCCATCCTCACCCCCTATGAGGAGCCAGCTTGCCCCTTCTCAGGGAGCTAGCAAGGGAACCTGTTACTTGTTTTCACTCGCTCCTGTGGCCACAGGGGCCCCAGTAAAGCCTTGCCTGAATTTCTTGTCTGGCCTTTAGGCAATTTCTGTTGCTTGGGAAAGGCCAAGAACCTTGGTGAGTATCAGTTCTGGTGTCCAGGTGGAATTGTGCCTTTGAAATACTGGATCTGGGTGGGGATCTGGTCTCGTTTTAGCCACCGAATGTCGTTATTCCCAAACACAGGGAGGAGTTGGGGATTTTTTGTTTGCTTCTTAATTTTTTTAATAGCAGCAGTTGACGGACTGTACCCCAGACCCACAGACTCAGAATCTCTGAAGGGTGACAGCTGGGAGTCTGAGTCTTCCTAGGTTCCTCATGATGCTGGGGGAGCCAGCCCACTGCTGCTGGGTTTTGGGCTCCACTGGGAATTGCATCACTCCAAAGTATCAAGGGACTGATTTGGAACTCAGGGTTCCTTGTGAAAATCTCCTGGAATTTACAAAGACATCAGGCCCAAGCCCTATCCCTGAAGAATTGGCTGCAGAAGGTTGCAGGTGTTTTGTAAACATCTGAGTGGTTTGTAAACTCCCCAGTCAATTCAAATGTGCAGTCCTGATCTGATGCTGGGATCGGCAGACTTTTTCTGTAAAGGGTCAGTGGATAAATATTTTAGTCTATATGGTCTCTGGTACAACTGCTCAACTTCTTTGTACTAGCTGCCCATTGTGGTGTGAAAACAGCCAGGGACATTATGTGAACAAATGAGCACATGCATGGCTGTGTTCTAGTAACACTTTATTTGTAAAAACACTCAGCAGGCTGATGTAGCTCTCAGTTCATAGTTTGTCCACCCTTGATAGAACCACCTGGGGAGCTACAAAATCATCTTGTGCCCCAGGGCCAATTGAGTCAGATTCTTTATGGGGGGTGCCCAGACATTGGTATTTACTCTTCAGGTGAGTTTTCAATCAGCCGGGATTAAGAACCACAGCTGTAACATACTGTGATTGTACACATCATTCTAAATGTCTTGCTCTGACGATTTTCAGTCTGCTGCAGATTTTTATTTTTTAAGCTCTTTATTAGAGTATAATTGCTTTACACTCTTGTACCAGCTTTTGAGGTACACCAAAGTGAAGCAGCTGTATTTATACACATATCCCCATATCCCCTCCCTCCTGCGACTCCCTCCCGCTCTCACTGTCCTGGCCCTCTAAGGCATCACCCATCAACGAGTTGATCTCCCTTTGTTATACAGCAACTTCGCACTAAATAGCTATTTTACAGTTGGTAGTAAATATGTCTATGCTACTCTCTCACTTCTTCCCAGCTTCCCCTTTGCCCCCCCGCCCCCCCAACCCTGTGTCCTCCAGTCCATTCTCTGCATCTGCATCCTTGTTCTTATCTTGTCACTGGGTTCATCAGTACCATTTTTTTTTTCAGATTCCGTATATATGAGTTAGCATACTATATTTGTTTTTCTCTTTCTGGCTTACTTCACTCTGTATGACAGACTCTAGGTCTATCCATCTCATTAAATATAGCTCCATTTCATTCCTTTTTATAGCTGAGTAATATCCCATTGTATATATATGCCACATCTTCTTTATCCATTCATTTGTTGATGGGCATTTAGGTTGCTTCCATGTCCTGGCTATTGTAAATAGTGCTGCAATAAACATTATGGTACATGTTTCTTTTTGGATTATGGTTTTCTCTGGATATATGCCCAGTAGTGGGATTACTGGATCATAGGGTAGTTCCATTTTTAGTTTTTTAAGGAACCTCCAAACTGTTTTCCATAGTGGCTGAACCAACTTACATTCCCACCAACAGTGCAGGAGAGTTCCCTTTTCTCCACACCCTCTCCAACATTTGTTGTTTCTAGATTTTGTGATGATGGCCATTCTGACCAGAGTGAGGTGATACCTCACTGTGGCTTTGACTTGCATTTCCTAATGATTAGTGATGTAGAGCATCTTTTCATGTGTGTGTTGGCCATCTGTATGTCTTCTTTGGAGAAATGTCTATTTAGGTCTTCTGCCCATTTGTGGATTGGGTTATTTGCTTTTTTGGTATTAAGCTGCATGAGCTGCTTATATATTTTAGAGATTAATCCTTTGTCCGTTGCTTTGTTGGCAAGTATTTTCTCCCATTGTGAAGGTTGCCTTCTTGTCTTGTGTATGGTTTCTTTCACTGTGCAAAAGCTTTTGTTTCATTAGGTCCCATTTGTTTATTCTTGATTTTATTTCCATTCTAGGAGGTAGGTCCAAAAGGATCTTGCTTTGATGTATGTCATAGAGTGTTCTTCCTATGCTTTCCTCTAGGAGTTTTATAGTGTCTGGCCTTACATTTAGGTCTTTAATCCATTTTGAGTTTATTTTTGTGTGTGGTGTTAGGAAGTGTTCTAATTTCATTCTTTTACATGTTGCTGTCCAATTTTCCCAGCACCACTTATTGAAGAGGCTGTCTTTTTTCCATTGTATATTCTTGCCTCCTTTGTCAAAGATAAGGTGCCCATATGTGCTTGGGCTTACTTCTGAGTTCTCTATTCTGTTCCATTGATCTTCCTTTCTATTTTTGTGCCAGTACCATACTGTCTTGATCACTGTAGCCTTGTAGTATAGCCTGAAGTCAGGAAGCCTGATTCCACCAACTCCACCTTTCCTTCTCAAGATTGCTTTGGCTGTTCAGGGTCTTTTGTGTTTCCATACAGATGGTAAGATTTCTTGTTCTAGTTCTGTGAAAAATGCCATTGGTAATTTGATAGGGATTGCATTGAATCTGTAAATTGCTTTGGGTAGTACAGTCATTTTCACAATGTTGATTCTTACAACCCAAGAACATGGTATGTCTCTCCATCTGTTTGTATCATCTTTGATTTCTTTTATCAGTGTCTTATAGTTTTCTGCATACAGATCTTTTGCCTCCTTAGGCAGGTTTATTCTATTTTATTCTTTTTGTTGCAATGGTAAATGGGAGAGTTTCCTTAATTTCTCTTTCTGCTCTTTTGTTGTTAGTGTATAGGAATGCAGAGATTTCTGTGCATTAATTTTGTATCCTGCTGCTTTACCAAATTCATTGATTAGTGCTAGCAGTTTTCTGGTAGTCTTTAGGGTTTTCTAAGTATAGTATCATGTCATCTGCAAAGAGCGACAGTTTTACTTCTTTTCCAATTTGGATTCCTTTTATTTCATTTTCTTCTCTGGTTGCTGTGGCTAAAACTTCCAAAACTATGTTGAATAATAATGGTGAGAGTGGACACCCTTGTCTTGTTCCTGTTCTTAGAGAGAATTCTTTCAGTTTTTCACCATTTAGAATGATGTTGGCTTTTGGTTTCTCATATATGGCTTTTATTATGTTGAGGTAATTTCCTTCTATGCCCATTTTCTGGAGAGTTTTTATCATAAATCGATGTTGAATTTTGTCAAAAGCTTTTTCCACATCTATTGAGATTATCATATGGTTTTTATCTTTCAATTTGTTAATATGTATCACATTGATTGATTTGCATATATTGAAGAATCCTTGCATCCCAGGGATAAACCCCACTTGATCATGGTGTATGATCTTTTTCACATGCTGTTGGATTCTGTTAGCTAGTATTTTGTTGAGGATTTTTGCATCTATATTCATCAGTGATATTGTCCTGTAATTTTCTTTTTTTGTGACATCTTTGCCTGGTTTTGGTATCAGGGTGATGCTGGCCTCACAGAATGAGTTTGGGAGTATTCCTCCTGCTGCTATATTTTGGAAGAGTTTGAGAAGGATAGGTGTTACCTCTTCTCTAAATATTTCATAGAATTCACCTGTGAAGCCATCTGGCCCTGGGTTTTTGTTTGTTGGGAGGTTTTTAATCACAGTCTCAATTTCCGTACTTGTAACTGGTCTGTTCATATTTTCTATTTCTTCCTGGTTCAGTCTTGGAAGATTGTATTTTTCTAAGAATTTGTCCATTTCTTCCAGGTTATCCAATTTATTGGCATATAGTTGCTTGTAGTGTTCTCTCTTGATGTTTTGTATTTCTGTGGTGTCCGTTGTTACTTCTCCTTTTTCATTTCTAATTCTGTTGATTTGTGTCTTCTCCCTTTTTTTCCTGATGAGTCTGGCTAATGGTTTATCAATTTTGTTTATCTTCTCAAAGAACCAGCTTTTAGTTTCATTGATCTTTGCTATTGTTTCCTTCATTTGCTTTTCATTTATTTCTGCCCTGATCTTTATGATTTCTTTCCTTCTGCTCACTTTGGGGTTTCTTTGTTCTTTCTCTAATTGTTTTAGGTGTAAGGTTAGGTTGTTTATTCGATATTTTTTCTTGTTTCTTGAGGTAGGACTGTATTGCTGTAAACTTCCCTAACTGCTTTTGCTGTGTCCCATAGGTTTTGGGTTGTTGTGTTTTCATTGTCATTTGTTTCTAGATATTTTTTGATTTCCTCTTTGATTTCTTTAATGATTTCTTGGTTGTTTAATAGCATATTGTTTAGCCTCCATATGTTTGTATTTTTTACAGTTTTTTTCCTGTGATTGATATCTAGTCTCATGGCATTGTGGTCAGAAAAGATGCTTGATATGATTTCAATTTTCTTGAATTTGCTGAGGTTTGATTTGTGACCCAAGATGTGATCTATCCTGGAAAATGTTCCATGTGCACTTGAGAAGAAAGTGTATTCTGTCATTTTTGGGGAATGTCCTATAAATATCAATTAAGTCAAGATGGTCTAATGTGTCATTTAAAGCTTGTGTGTCCTTATTTATTTTCTGTTTGGATGATCTGCCCATTGATGTAAGTGGGGTGTTCAAGTCTCCCACTATTATTGTGTTACTGTCGATTTCCCCTTTTATGGCTGTTAGCATTTGCCTTATGTATTGAGGTGCTCCTGTGTTGGGTGCATAGATATTTACAATTGTTATATGTTCTTCTTGGATGGATTGCTTGATCATTATGTAGTGTCCTTCCTTGTTTCTTGTAATAGTCTTTAAGGTCTAATTTGTCTGATATGAGTATTGCTACTCCAGCTTTCTTTTGACTTCCATTTGCATGGAATATCTTTTTCCATCCCTTTACTTTCAGTCTATATGTATCCCTTGGTCTGAAGTGGGTTTCATATAGGCAGCATGTAGAAGGGTCTTGTTTTTGTATCCATTCAGCCAGTCTGTGTCTTTTGGTTGGAGCATTTAACCCATTTACAATTAAGGTGATTATTGACATGTGTGTTCTGATTACCACTTGCTTAATTGTTTTGGGTTTCTTTCTATAGGTCTTTTCCTCCTCTTTTGTTTCCTACTTAGAAAAGTTCCTTTAGCAATTGTTGTAAGGCTGACTTGGTGGTGCTGAATTCTCTTGAGATTCTTGCTGGGTGGAGTATTCTTGGCTGTAGGTTTTTCTCTTTCAGGACTTTCAGTGTATCCTGCCATTCCCTTCTGGCCTGCAGAGTTTCTGCAGAAAGATCAGCTGTTATCCTTATGGGTTTTCCCTTATATGTTATTTGTTGCTTTTCTCTTGCTGCTTTTAATATTTTTTCTTTATGTTTAATTTTCTTTAGCTTGATTAACATGTGCCTCAGTGTTTTTCTCCTTGGGTTTATTCTGTATGGCACTCTCTGTGCTTCTTGGACTTGATGAATTATTTCCTTTCCCATGTTGTGGAAGTTTTCCACTATAACCTCTTCAAATATTTTCTCAGACCCTTTCTTTTTTTCTTCTTCTTCTGGGATGCCTATGATTTGAATGTTGGTGTGCTTAATGTTGTCACCAAGGTCTCTGAGACTGTCTTCCATTCTTTTTATTCTTTTTTCTCTTTCCTGCTCTGTGGCAGTTATTTCCCCCATTCTATCTTCCAACTCACTTATTCATTCTTCTGCCTCAGCTATTCTGCTGTTTATACCATTTAGAGTATTTTTAATTATGGTTATTTTGTTGTCCATTGCTGTTTGTTTGCTCTTTAGTTCTTCTGAGTCCTTATTAACTGTTTCTTGTATTTTCTCTATTTTGTTATCAAGAATTTGGATCTTTACTATCATTACTCTGAATTCTTTT
The DNA here is from genome assembly GCF_030028045.1 of Hippopotamus amphibius kiboko. Lineage (NCBI taxonomy): Eukaryota > Metazoa > Chordata > Mammalia > Artiodactyla > Hippopotamidae > Hippopotamus > Hippopotamus amphibius. Next base: position 173,925,980 of record NC_080189.1, read on the forward strand.
TCAGACAGTTTTCCTATTTCCTCTTCATTTATTTGGTCTTGTGGGTTTTTTTCCTGCTCCTTTGCCTGCATGATGTTTCTTTGTTTCCTCATTTTTTCTAATTTATAGGATTTGCTGTCTCCTTTCCCTATGCTGTCTAGTAGTAATTCCCCTTGTTTCTGCCCTCTGCCCCCTGTGGTGTGGTTTGTCCAGTGTCTTGAGTAGGCTTCCTGGTGGGGTGGTCTGCTGTCTGCTTTCTGGTGTGTGGCTCTGTGTCATTTCTCTCTGGTGAGCAGGGCCATGTCAGGAGGCGTGTTTTAGGGTATCTGTGAGGTTAATATGGCTTTAGGTAGTCTGTGTGCTGATGGGTGGGTTTGTGTTCCTGTCTTGTTTGTAGTTTGGTGTGAGGTGTCCAGCACTGGCAGTTGCAAACAGTCTAATGAAGCTGAGTCTTAGACTCTGATACAGGGCTCTGTGAGAATTCTCTGCAGTTAATCTTCCCTGTGTCTGAAGACTCCCTAGTAGCCTAGTGTCCTGGATTCAGAGCTCCTTCCCCAGAGCCTCCTACTTGACTTTTGATGGAGTAGTGCAGACTTCAGAGGTTGCCTCCCCCGGCAATAAAGGGGTTTAAAGAAGACTGTCCAAGCCCCAGACTAATGGCAGAGTATTGAGTCAAATAAATACTAAGTCACGGAAACACATACATGTATAAAACACACAAGTACTGAATCCAATAGAACATAAAGCACTAAAAAGACCTGACAGAAGTACCCCACTATGCCATCAGACAATCAAAGAGAAAACTAACAGAAATTCAAAATCAACCCCCCTCCCCAACACACACACACAAATGGGAATCCAGGGAGATTTTGAAAGCTAGGATCAAATATAATAAAGAGCAAGAGTACCACCAGACAAACTGAAGATTCTCAGAATGAAATCAGACAATTATACTTAGAAGTAAGATAAAGACAAAACCTAATAATAAAAACCAAAGCAGTGTATTATCTGGAGAATAAAGCAAGGAAACAGAGCAGACTGATAATATTGCTTATAAGTATATTAAGATATGATGAACTAAAAAAGAATAGAAGACAGGGCAACAGAAGAGCATAGTGTGACTGGAAATATGAAAAGAAAAAGAAAGAAGTAGAAATATATAAAAGAGATGAAAAGAAGGTAGGAGAGATACAATCAGCACTACAAAAAACAGCTAGAAACAGAAATATATAAAAAGGCTAAAAATAAAAATAGAATAAAAATGGAATTAAAAAAATGTTATAAAATGTGTAGATCCCTTAGGACTAAGATCATAATTAATAAAAACAAAAAAACAAAAAAACTAGAACTGACCCCAGAATGGACCAGATCAATAGAATTACTACTAATATTTCTGTTTCCTTGGGGTCTCAGCTATAAGTGTCCTTCTACCTGCCTTGGGCTTTTTGTATTGCTCTGAGACCATCAGAGCTTCCTTTATTGTTCGTCTGTAAGCGCAGGTGTGTGGGGAAAGAGAGGGTACAATAGTGGCTCCTTCCCCTGGGAGTGAGTGAGCAGTGGCACCCTAGCTGGTCACGGCAGCTTGGGCGGCTCAGGCTGAGAGAGCAACTCCAACCGCGGCTCCTCCCCCCTGCTACGACTCCGCCGTGGTGCCCTGCGTTGGTCACAGCAACTCAGTTGGCTGTGGCAGTGCCTGTTGCAGAGGGATGCTGGTGGCTCAGGTGTAAACAGAATGTCTCCAGAGCTGGGCCACTCTGCGGGCTTTTGGCTCTTGGCTGCAGGCACTCTAGGCCAGCCCCACCCAGGGGCCTTTGTTATCCCTGAGTGCATTAGCCAGGCCCAGAGAGGTCTTTCCTTTGTCCGAGAGAGAGGCTACACCTGCAGCTCCTCCCCACTGCTTGTGAGTCAGCAGTATCCAGCCGTACCCATGGCCGCCCAGCTTTCTACAGTAGGCACTCTCCACTGCGGACTTCTTCCCTCCTGTCCTCTCAGTCCATCCCCCACTGCCAACAATGTTTCTCACCCTAAACCAGTTCTCCAGTTCCCACATTTCAGCTCCCAGACCCCCTCGTCAGCTGTGAACCAAAGTCTCAGTCTGGACACGCTGAGCTGTGGTGCGGACCCTCTGTGTGTTTCCCACTCTTTCCCGTCTGCCACAGCTCAGCCACTTCACCCTCTTTGAACAGTCCCAAATGCATCCCTTCTGACTCAGGGAAATTTCCCATTGGAGAAGGGCCTTCCCCATCAGATAAGGGACGTTTCCCCGAATTCGGCAATCTCCCCCCTCTTTCAGATCCCCCCGCCCCAGGGTGTGGGGCTTATCCCTTTCCTTTCTTCTCCTCCTTTTTCTCCTTTTTTTTTTTTTCCCTCTGCCCTACCCAGTTATGTCGTGATCTTTGCAGTCCCTTCTGGTGTCTGAGGTCGTTTGCTGGTGTTCAGCTGGTTCTGTGTGGGAATTATTGCATCTTTTGGTGTATTCCTGATGCATCTGTGGAGAGGGACGCATTCCACGTCCTTCTGCTTCGCTGCCATCTTTCTTCCCCTGCTGCAGGTTTTTTCTTTCTTTGTATGTTTGTTTGCTTTTTTTAATATAAATTTATTTATTTATTGGCTGCATTGGGTCTTTGTTGCTGCATGTGGGCTTTCTCTAGTTGCAGCAAGTAGGGGCTACTCCTCGTTCTGGCGTGTGGGCTCCTCATTGCTGTGGCTTCTCCTGTTGCGGAGCACAGGCTCTAGGTGCGTGGTCTTCAGTAGTTGCAGCACATGGGCTCAGTAGTTGTAGCTCGTGGGCATTAGAGCACAGGCTCAGAAGTTGTGGCACACGGGCTTAGTTGCTCCATGGCATGTGGGATCCTCCTGGAGCAGGAATTGAACCCATGTCCCCTTCATTGGTAGGCAGATTCCCAATCAGTGTGCCACCTAGGAAGTCCCCTGTTTGCTTGATTTTTTAAATTTATTTAAATGGAAGGATTCCAAGCATATTGTTCTATGCCTACCTCTCCCTGGACCACAGTTTTTTAATGAGATGACCTATATACAGTCAGATGTACAAATCTTAAGTGTATGGCTTGATGAATTTTTACATTTATTGATTGTGTTCTCCTTCACATATATTATAGCCATATAACCACCACTCAGATCAAAGTATAAGACACTCAGAGAAGCCCTGTTCCCCTTCCCAGTCAATAGCCTTCTGATGTTTTTTTTGAAGCCTGCTTTGAAATCTATGTTCTCTTGGCATAGGTGTCACTAAGTCACCAAGTATTTGGCGCTTGCTTTGCCTGCAGATCTTCTTGGCATTATAGGGGTGAAAGCAAGCATAGGGTGTGCCTGGCATTTTCCACTGCACACTTCGTTGCTATGGTACACTGCACCCTTGGAAGGCAAGCTCCACAGGCTTCACTGGCCCATGGTCATCAGGGAACAGGGAGGGTAGTCAAGCAGACCTGGGCTAGGTGAGCGCACCACACTTCCATCGATTCTGCTGGGAAGGTAACAACATGCCTGAGTAGATACTCATTTCAGCACTGCAGACAGCTCGAGCATCATCTTCTCATGGTCCCCTTGCTCCTCACGTCCCAGGGAAGCCATGCACAGCAGGCCCAGGTGAATGCTGCTCCCCCGTGGGCCTGTGTCATAACTGAGGAACCTGAGCACAGGAAATCCCTAGTCTTATGAGGGGCTGCAAACAAATGTGCTCAACGTTTTCCCCACAGGGAGACATTAGCTTTATTTTTTTAATTGTGATGAAATTCACGTGGCATAAAATTCACCTTTTTAAAACATACAGTTCAGTGGCCTTAATACATTCACAGTGTTGTGCCACCACCACCTGTATCTAGTCCTGAAGCATTTTCATCTCCCTAAAAAACAACTCCATCCCAGTAAGAGTCACCCCCAATCTGCCCCTCCCCTCAGTGCCTGGCAACTACCAATCCACTTGCTGCCTCTATGGATTAATCTATTCAGGATAGTTCATAGAAAGGCAATCATACAATATTGTGACCTTTGGGATCTGGCTTCTTTCATTTAACATAACGTTTTAGAGGTTCATCCACATTGTGGCATGTCAGTGCTTCATAATTGAGGCATATTTGGGTTGTTTCCACCTTTTGGCTATTATACATAGTGCTGCTATAAACATTCATATGTAAGTATTTGAGTACTTGTTTTCAATTTTTTAGGTATAACTTGAGGAGTGGAATTGCTGGATTGTATGATAATTCTGTTTAACTTTTTGAAGGACCTCCATGCTTTTCTCCACAGCAGCTGCAATATTTTATATCCCACCAGAAAAGTACAAGGGTTCCAGTTTCTCCATATACTCAGCAACACTTGTTATTTTCCATTTTGTTATTGCCATCCTAATGGGTATCTCACTCCAGTTTTAATTTGCATTTCCCTAATAACAAATGATATTGAATGTCTTTTCATGTGCTTATTGGCCACGTGATTATCTTCTTCGTAGAAATATCCAAGCCTTTTATTCGTTTTGTTTGTTTGTTTGTTTGTTTATTGGCAGTGTTTGGTCTTCATTGCTGCACACGGGCTTTCTCTAGTTGCTGAGAGCAGGGGCTACTCTTCAATATGGTGCATGGGCTCCTCATTGTAGTGGCTTCTCTCGCTGTGGAGCACGGGCTCCAGGCTCGTGGGCTTCAATAGTTGCAGCACATGGGCTCAATAGTTGTGGCTCACGGGCTCTAGAGTACAGGCTCAATAGTTGCGGCACACAGGCTTAGTTGCTCCGTGGCATGTGGAATCCTCCCAGAGCAGGGCTCGAACCCATGTCCCCTGCATTGGCAGGCGGATTCTTAACCACTGCGCCACCTAGGAAGTCCATCAAGTCTTTTATTCATTTTTAAAATTGTGTGTCTTTTTGTTGTTGACTTGTGAGAGTTCTTTATGTATTCTGGATACAAGACCCTAATCACTAGACCCTTATCAGATATATGGTTTGCAAATATTTTCTCTCACTTTGCAGATTGTTCTTTGATAACATTATCAGATGAACCAAAGTTTTAAATTCTGATGGAGTTCAATATACCTATTTTTTTCTTATGACTTTTGTATCATACCAAAGACACTATTGCCAAATCCTAGAATGTAAGCAAAGCTGCTCCATGCCTCAGAGCAGTTTTGGAAACATCCATGAACATAGCTGCTGATACTCAGCTTTGCTCAGAAGATATGCAGAAACACTGGAATTATCTCCCAATAGGCCAGCATGCAAAGGCTGATATGAGAGAGCTGAAAAAAGAGTCTTTGTACCCGTCAGGGGCTGCGTCCAGCTGTCCCAGAGTGAAAGACTGCTTTCTCTTGATCTGGTCATATGAGCCAGTCTTCCTTTTCAGCTTAAACTGGCTTGAACTGGAAGTTCATTTCCTGCAAGTGATTGAGTCCTGAGCAATGTGGTGATGTACAGTGGTGGTCCTCTGCTCTCCTAAGTTTTCATAAAATCGCTGACAGCAGCTGGCTCATAACTGATGTCAGGCAGCAAAATAACCCCCCAACAAATGCCCCTCACCAGCTCAGTGCCAGACTTGAACTCCCGTCTTATGGTAAGATGCTTTACAGGACACCTGAACTGCCTACCTCAGATGCCCTTCTTACCTGGCCCAGTGGGTTTGGTCACGCCAAGACACCCCTTGATGCGCGTTCTCTGTGTTCCTCTGCAGTGGGGCCCTGCCCCTGGCTGTGCTTCCATTGCTGGGATATCTGAGGATTCCCCAGGAAAGCCCTTTGGAATGTGCCCATCGGGGCTGGGTGGTCAACCTTGAGCTAGGAGGTGGCACCGTCCTTTGTTTCTATATCCCAAGGCCTAGACATTGATGAGAATACAGAGTTCAATAAATGTTCATTTTTAAAAAGAACAGCTGATAATAATCATTAGCATTGACTTAAGTGCTAGTTCATTCAATCCTCAGAGTAGCCTTATGTGATGGCATTCCTAATTTACATTTGGAGAAACTGAGGCATGAGGCTATGAGCTTTCACGTCCATGGTCACAGAGGTTGTAAATGATAGAGCTGAGATACAGGCCTAAACAGGATGGTGTAGTGCTCACGCCCTTTTTACAGCTGCCCGAACGGGTGATAAAGTCTACCTTTACTTGGCAACGTCCCATCTTCTTTCTTTAGTCCATTGTATACCTGCTGATTTTCTTTAATTAAGTGTTGGTATATGTTTTCTGAGTCAACCAAGTATGCATTGTGTTCCCACTCTGTGCTCAGAGCCCCTTGTAGGGACCCTGATCCTTGGCTTCCATTCTGCTCATTCTTCAAATGGATGTGTGTTGTGTTGTGCTGTGTGTGGGTTTAAGCCATTCCAATGAAGATAGGCAACGAATCCCCTCCAAGAGTTCACTTCGAATTTTATCTACTTCCTGTTTCCCCAAAATAATCACCGGATGTGTACATGCACTCTTAAAAGTAGTCCCATGACGAGCTATGAATATTGGTCCTGGAGTCTTGCTTTGTTTTTCTGCGGGTGGAGTTGGCAATATCTGTATCTAGCCCTGTGGCAACTCCTGGATCTGTGAAGAAGCCTCTTCTTACCACCAAGCACTCTATGTTGGCAACCAGAGTGTGAGGTTCTTGGGCCTGAGTAACTGCAGTATCTCTGGCTGGGCAGTGTAGGAAGGGAATGAGTGAGATGGTGAATAGAAGGGTGGGTATTTTTTCTTGTTTTTATTTTGATGGCGCTGGGAATAGCCATTGAGATACTTTCTTAGTCCAAGAGCCCAAGGAAACTTCTCACCACTGTGGTTCAAGCAAAATCCCCTTGCCAGGGGTGGGCTGGAGGGGGTGCTGCTGTCCTGACAAACAGGCCCATTAGTAGTTGTCTTCAAACTTTTTGTTCATATACCTCCTAAAAGAATTTTGGAAAACATAAATTTTAAGTCAACATCTAGAATTTCATCGTAAATGCAGATGATAAAGATGGATTTTTAGATACTGTAAGTGTTGATATTTAAAACAAAATGATCATATCTATCTTCTAAATGTACCCAATGGAATCTAAATACCATAGCAATTTGATACCCACGAACCATCACCCATTTAAAAAACATGTAAACAAGATTTTCTTTACCTGTCAGAAATTTCATATTGTTTCATTTTCTTTTGGAAAGTGTGTATCCATTCCACTTCCCCCACAGAAATTTATACTAATACATTTTATACATGTCTTTCTTTGATCACGTTTCTCCTACAACAAAATAAATATATATAAATGTATATATTTATAAATTTAAATTTAATTTTTTGAATTTGTGATCATAAGGCTTAAAATTTTTTAAAAATTTCTTTCTGATTGAGTTATCCTTCAATTATTAGAAGTATATTATTGATCAAAACCACATGAATATGTAACAAATTTGGATAAACAGGAAACACCTAAAAAGTGAAATTTTTTTGAAAATACATTCCTAAATGAGATGAATGGAGCTTTATAACTTTTTCTAATTAATTTATCATTGAATGAATGTTACTTATTGCTAGAAAGAATTCGGCTTAGAATTAGGAATTCTGTTCCTATTTTTCATTTGAATGTAAGCACGCAAGCAGCCTTGTTTCTATAAACAGGCAAATGAGAATGGGAGGAAATTTTGTTTAGCATTGCCACTCAATTTGCTGAATGTCTTCCAAGTTACATGCCCCAAATCACAGTGCAGTTTCATCATGTGTGGTTGGAGGTTGGGGGGGTGGGGGGGCGAAGGGGAAGCTGGGACAAAGTGAGAGAGTAGCATAGACATATATACACTACCACCTGTAAAATAGATAGCTAGTGGGAAGTTGCTGTATAACAAAGGGAGATCAACTCGATGATGGGTGATGCCTTAGAGGGCCGGGACGGGGAGGGTGGGGGGGAATCGCAGGAGGGAGGGGATATGGGGATATGTGTGTAAATACAGCTGATTCACTTTGGTGTACCTCATAAGATGGTACAAAAGTGTAAAGAAATTATATTCCAATAAAGAGCTAAAAAAAATACATCTTTGTATTGTGTGAAAAAAAATTATATTTAATGACTGTAGTAAGCTAAATAAGCCCCCCCCCCCCCCAACTCCCAACCACCAATATCTTCACATCCTAATTCCTGGAACCTGGGAATATTACTTTGCATGGCAAATGAGACTGTGCAGATGTGATCAAGTTAAAGATCTTGAAAGAGGGGGTTAAGCCTGAATTATCCATGTGGAGCTGACGTAATCAGCATAACAGAGCAGCCATAAAAGAGGGACACAGGCAGAGTCCCGTGAGCAGAAGGTGATATGAGGACAGAAGGAGAAAGAGTTTCAAAGATGCTGTGCTGCTGGCTCTGAAGCTGAAGGAAGGAAGCGGCCATGAGCCAGAGAATGTAAGGAATGCATCACTAGAGCTCGAAAAAGACAAGGAAAATTTTCTCCCCTCGGATCCTCTAGAAGGAACCAGCCCTGCCCATACCTTCATGTTAGCTCAGTGAAACCGCTTTCAGACTTCTGACCTCCAGAACCATAAGAGAATGCATTTGTGTTAAGTCACTAAGTTTGTGCCGTGTTGTTATAGTGAAGAGGAAAATTAGAAACTTGCACTCAGCTAAAAATAACTCCATGCTTGCTCTGCTTTTGTAGAATATGCTTGCTGCGCAGAGAAAAACAAAAAAACAGGATGACCTAGCAATCCAATGTAAAGGTAAAATGTTTTGCTAAAAATGCAGTGTTCTGCACCTGCTCTTGTAAGTTCCTGTTTGGAAACTTCCCTGCTCTGCAAAACCAAGTAACCAATCTACCCATCTGTAAACACGTGCACTGACCCCTATAAAAGTAAAGCTCACCCTGAGCTTGGGGCCCAGAACTTTGAGGCGTTAGCTCATCTGGGGCCGTCAGCTTAATAAACCTGAGTTCTCCAGCCCTCTGAGTGTGGTGCTTGGTTTCTCCACAGACCGATTTCTGCAACAGTAGCAGCTAAAGGAATCTAATACGTTATCAGCTGGCAGTTCAGTTACATCCCACTAGTAAGTTAAGAATTGGCAAGCATGACCACCATATCTTTATTTCAGCCCATGGGGAGTGGCAGGGGAAGAGGAGGATGCATAGAATCCAGGAGTTGCCACATCCGTCACATGATCTCATCTAGTTAAAGGAAACGGAGAAATGTCGTTTTTTCCTAAGTGGCCATGTGCCAGCTCTTTTAGGAGCTTCTATTACTATAGAAGAAGGGGAGGATGACTTTAGAAGGAAAGTGTGTCTGGCTTAGAGTTGTTAAGGGAGAGATGGTGGTGGCATCATTACCCATACGGAAAAGTGGAAGATGGAGAGGGATTTGGAGTCGTTCAGCAACAGGACCTGAAGGGTTGGGTGTGGCGAGGGGCGGGAGGCAGTGAGTCAGCGCCTGGATTTCTGGTTTAACTGAGCGGGAGGCTGTCCTGCTCTCCGCAGAAGTAGGAACCACTGCGTAGAGCATGCTGCAAAGTGTAGGAATAATATACGTGCCTTATCAGAACTGTAGGTTTATGTAAATATTGACTCTCATTGACAGGTTTCTGTTAAATTCATTAAGGGGAATGTTTTGTTAAAGGGATAGAAGAGAAGTTGCTGAAGCCGCACTTGGCAATTTCCTGCCCTCACTTCTCTTTAGCCACCATGACTTCCTTAGGATACGCTTTACACTCACTCCAGGAAAACGTTTCAGCGGGGATGTCCTCATGCCAGAGCTGGGTCATTAGCTAAATGGCATTCGATCATTTGTATGCATTGTAGTGAGACAGCTGAATCCCCAACGAAATGGATCTCCTGGGTCCTGTTTCTGTTGATTGTTGTTGGCTGCTTTATATTAACTCTATTTTTATTTTCCCTCACGATAAATGTAGTCTATTCTCCTTATAGAAAGAAGTCAGGGGTAGAGAACAAATGTATGGATACCGAGGGAGAAAGGAGTGATGTGGGAGGAATTAGGAGATTGCAAATAACACATATACACTATTGATACTATGTATAAAATAGACAACTGAGGGGAACATACTGTTTAGCACAGGGAACTCTACTTAATGCACTGTGGTGTCTTAAAATGGGAGGGAAATCCAAAAGGGAGAGGATATATGTGTATGTATGGCTGATTCATTTTGCTGTGTAGTAGAAGCTAGCACAACATTGTGAAGCAACTATATGCCAATAAAAATTAATTTAAAAATCATAATAAAATAATAGTACACTTTTATTAGAGTAGCTAAAGTTAAGCAGGACTGATGATTGCAAGCATTGGTGAGGATGTAGAGGAGCTGGCATTCTCACACACTTTTGGTGGAAATTTCAAATAATACAGCCACTGAAATAGTTTGGCATTAAACAAAAAATAGTGAAATATACACCTACCATATGATCTAGTATTCCACGTCTAGATATTTCCACAATAGAAAGTGAAGCATATAGCCATACCAAAAAAAAAAAAAAAGAAAGAAAGAAAAAGAAAGAAAGAGAAGTCAGAAACTTCAGAGAAATAGAAGGAAGGAGGAAGGTGACACGTAATCCCACCAGCTAAGGTTCCCCCCTTTATCAGCACCGTGTTGGATTCCTTTCAAACTTATCTCTATGCATTTTTAACTTACGTATTCTGCATCTTTTTCTTAAGTAAACACCATAATATAATTATTTTTCACAATTTTGATAGCTTTACAGTAGTCTGTGTTGAGCATGTACTATTTTATTTTTTACTTACCCTCTCTTACTGGGCATTTAGATTGTTGCTGATTTTTCACTGTTACCTATAGAGCTGTGAGGACTAATGAAGTTATTTCTGTATTTAGCATCTGTTCCTCAGAACTAACAGAAGTGAACTTTTTGGATAATAGGATATGAATATTTTAACGGCTTTTCACCCATAATTTGACATTACTTTCCCAAAGGGCTGTATCTATTTATATTTTAAGGATCCTATGTGAAAATGTTGGGTCTTATTTAGAATGTGATGTTCACCAAGTGGCCCAAGGCATCCAGTATACAGCGAAATAAAGGAGAAGCTGTAACTGGGTGAGACCAACATTAGAACTAATTTTTAAAATTGCAGTTGAGCTGATAGAAGAAAAAGTTTGCATGCATTTGCTTTATGACACCCTGTTCATTCTTTCAATACATACCCAATAAGCCCTCCCATCAAACTCAAAATCACACAGGCTGAGGAATAATCCTAGTAGATTTCCTGTCATATGGATTTTTCCATCACATGTTATCTCAGCAGTCACTTGAGGTAATGGCATTTTACATGTGAAGATGTGAAGCTTAATGACTTAGCCAAGAATACATAGCCAACTAATGGTGGAGATGGGACATAAACCCAGGCTTGTGGCTGCTTTGATTGGACTTATTAAGCTACTGCTATATTCAAAACAGCGTGATAAGCATCATGAGAGACAGGTGAGAAAGCCAGGCTCCCCCTAAGAGCTTGCACTTAATTAAAGGAGATCAGAGGCATCTGATGCTTAAAAGGATCTGTTCTTCTGCTCAGGCTGCCAGAACAAAGCACCACAGACTTGGTGGCTTAAACAACAGAAATTTATTTTCTTACAGTTCTGGAGGCTTAAAGGCCAGGATCAAGGTATTGGCAGGGTTGGTTTCTTCTGGGACCTCTTTGCATGGCTTGTAGATGGCTGTGTTCTCCCTGTGTCCTTACGTGGTCATCCCTCTGTGCGTGTCTGTGTCCTAATCTCCTTTTCTTAGAAGGACACCAGTCATACTAGATTAGGGCTCCATCCTAATGACTTCCCTTTAGCTTAAGTAATTAAGTAGTTAATAAGGTAACTTATTAAAGACCCTGTCTTCAAATATAATCACCTTCTGAGATCCTGGGGTTTAGGGCTTCAACATATGGCTTTGGGGGACACGATTCAGCCCAGAGCAAAAGGCCATAGACTCAGAAAGTTTGTAAGTCCTCAGTTATGAAATGTGGCTAATTCTAAGCCAGTGCCTCTCAACCTCAGCTGCGCTTTATTTATAAAAATTTTTAAATTTATTTATTGGCTGTGTTGGGTCTTTTTGCTGTGTGGGCTTTCTCTAGTTGCGGCAAGCGGGGGCTACTCTTTGTTGCTTTGTGTGGGCTTCTCATTGCGGTGGCTTCTTTTGTTGCGGAGCACAGGCTTTAGGCACACAGGCTTCAGTAGTTGTGGCACATGGGCTCAATAGTTGTGGCTTGCAGGCTCTAGAGCGCAGGCTCAGTAGTTGTGGTGCACGGGCTTAGTTGCTCCGAGGCATGTGGGATCTTCCTGGACTAGGGATGGAACCCGTATCCCCTACATTGGCAGGTGGATTCTTAACCACTGTGCCACCTGGGAAGCCCTCAGCTGCACTTTAGAATCACCTAGGGAGTTCTTTTAACAAATAGCAATGGCCCCCAAGAGTCTCACTTGACTGGTCTGTGAAGCACCTGACAAAGGTGTTTTTTAAAAGCTCCTTGGTGATTCAAATGCTCATCCAGGACCAGGAGCCTCCTTGAGCTGAAATACCAAAGAGATGCCTGAGCTGGTTTTATTATCTGCAACTGTCCTGCTCTCTGTCCAGCCAACACCTAGCTTTATACATAGAATACCTTCGAATCAGCAAAATATCAGAGCAGCGGCTCAGTTTTGAGTCTCCACTTCGTGCACACTCAGCTTTCTCTTTCAGTCATTAAAGGAGACAGTTGTTCATTGAAGGCCTGTGGTACACCAGACACTATGCTGATATGAGAAGCTGAATAATGGCCCCCAACGATGTTCACGCCCTAATCCCTGGAGACTCGAAGAGGGAGATTATTCTGGATTATCTGCATGAGCAAAATTTAATGACAGAGCTCTTAAAAGCAGAGAGCCTTTCCTAGCAATCATCAGAGAAATCTGACATAAGAAGAGCAAAAGAGATTCAAAGCATAAGAGGGACTCCATCCACCACTGCTGCCTTTGAAGATGGAACAAGGGGGCCACTAGCTAAGGAATGCGAGCAGCCTCAGTAACCTGGGAAACTGGGCAGCTGGGAAAGTTCAGCTCTCAACCCACTTCAAAAGTGGGCCCTCGGGACCCGCCAGCGGCCCACCGACGGTCTGCCGACCTGCCCAGCTCTCGCGTGCGCCATGTCTGGTTCCTCCAGCGTCGCTGCTATGAAGAAAGTGGTTCAACAGTTCCGGCTGGAGGCCGGGCTCAACCGCGTGAAGGTTTCCCAGGCAGCTGCAGATTTGAAACAATTCTGTCTGCAGAATGCTCAACATGATCCCCTGCTGACTGGAGTATCTTCAAGTACAAATCCCTTCAGACCTCAGAAAGTCTGTTCCTTTTTGTAGTAAAACGAATCTTTGCAAGGTTTTCTAAATCACTTTTCATAAACCGGTGAATATTCACAGGAAAGCTAAATTTGAAGCCTGTACAAAAGCCTGTCTCTGTAACATGTGCCATACTATACAATTCTACTTGTCAGTCCTTAATGTCTACCTCTCTGAATATTCATGAATTTCTGTTTCACAAGGGTAATTATTTTATATACACTGGCGGAAGCATGCAATAAAATACTTAGTATAAAAAAAAAAAGTGGGCCCTCAGTTCTATAACTTCAAGTCATTGAATTTTGTCTACAACCTGAATGAGCAAGGGGAGCATTCTCCCCTAGCAGCTCCAGAAAGGGATGTAAGGAGCACGGCCCTGCAGACCCTTGGTTTTAGCTTAGTGAGACCCAAGTCAGACTTCTGACCTCTAAAACTGTGAGATTATAAATTTGTGTTGTTCTAAGCCACTACATTTGTGGTAAACTTGCTGTAGCAGCAATAGAGAACTAATATAGTTTAAAGGTGAAAAATAAAGTAATTAATAACATTCTCCCCATTGCCATGGAGTTTAGCAACTTAAGCTTGCAAAATTCATAAAAGGAGTAACAAATCAAGTTTGGAATAACTAAAGTCTTAGGCTTAAGTTTTTTAATTTGAGGGCCCTGGGTGTTAGGTGGTATGTGAGGCCCAAATTATGTACTTTTAAGTGTAAACATAACTTTTATATGCACTGGGAAACCATATATATATATACAGACATATACATCTTATTTATCCATTCATCCATTGATGGACACTTAAATTGCTTCCACATCTTGGCCATTCTAAACAATGCTGCAGTGAACATAGGGGTGCATATATCTTTTCAAATTAGTGTTTCATTTTCTTCAGATATATATCCAGGAGAGGAATTGCTGGATCATATGGTTGTTCTACTTTCAGATTTTTGTGGACCCTCCATGCTGTTTTCCATAGTGGCTGCACCAATTTACATTCCCATCAACAGTGCACAAGGGTTCCATTTTCTCCACATCCTCACCAACACTTGTATCTCTTATCTTTTTGATAATAGCCATTCTTACAGGTGTGAGGTGATATCTCATTATGGTTTTGATTTGCATTTCCCTGATGATTAGTAACGTTGAGCATCTTTTCATGTGCCATCTTTATATCTTCCTTGGAAAAATGTCTATTTAGGTCCTCTGCCATTTTTAAAATAAATTTATTTATTTATTTATTGGCTGTGTTGGGTCTTTGTTGCTGTGCACGGGCTTTCGCTAGCTGCGGTGAGTGGGGGCTACTCTTCTTTGTGGTGCATAGGCTTCTTATCGAGGTGGCTTCTCTTGTTTCATAGCACAAGTTTCAGTAGTTGTGGCACATGGGCTCAGTATTTGTGGTGCACAGGCTTAGTTGTTCCAAGGCATGTGGGATTGTCCCGGGCCAGGGATCGAACCTGTGTCTCCTGGTGGATTCTTAACCACTGCACCACCAGGGAAGTCCTGCAAAATCTTTTTAGTTTGATGTAGTTCCATTAGTTTATTTTTGCTTTTGTTTCCCTTGCCTGAAGACACATACCAAAAAAACATTGCTAAGACTGATGTCAAAGAGTGTACAAACATAGGCATATGTTTTCTTCTAGAAGTTTTATGGGTTCAGGTCTTACATTTAAGTCTTTAATCCATTTTGAGTTGATTTTGGTAGATGGTGTGAGAAAGTAGTCTAGTTTGATTCTTTTGAATCTAGCTGTCTGACTTTCCCAGCACCATTTATTGACGAGGCTGTCTTTTCAGAATATCGTATATTCTTACCTCTTTTGCCATGGATTAATTGACCATATAAGTGTGGGTTCATTTCTGGGCTCTCTATTCTGTTCCATTGATCATGTGTCTGTTTTTGGTACAAGTACCATACAGTTTTGATTACTGTAGCTTTGTACTATAGTGTCAAATCAGGGAATGTGATACTGCCAATTTTGTTCTTTTTCAGGATTGTTTTGGTTATTCAGAGTATTTTTTGCTTCCATACAAATTTTAGAATTATTTGTTCTAGTTCTGTGAAAAATGCCATTGATATTTAATAGGAATTGCATTGAATATGTAGATTGCCTTAGGTACTTGTAAATAGTATGGTCATTTTAACAATACTAATTCTTCCAGTTCATGAGCACAGTATGTCTTTCCATTTCTTTGTATCATCTTCAGTTTCCTTCATCAGTATTTTGTAGTTTTCTGAGTATAGTTTTCTTTCACCTCCTTGGTTAAGGTTATTCCTGGGTATTTTTTTCTTTTTCATGCAATTGATTATTATTGATTATATATAAATGGGATTGTTTTCTTGCTTTCTCTTTCTGATAGTGCTTATTAGTGTTTAGAAAAGCAACAGAGTTCTGTATATTAATCTCGTATCTTGCAATTTTACTGAATTTGTTCATTAGTTCTAATAGTTTTTTGGTGGAGACTCTAGGTTCTTCTATATATAGTATTGTCATCTGCAAACAGTGACAGTTTTATTTCTTCCCTTCCAATTAGGATTCCTTTTATTTCTTTTTCTCATCCGATTGTCATGGCTAGGACTTCCAATACTGTTTTGAATAAAAGTGGCAAGAGCAGACATCCTTGTCTTGTTCCTGATCTTAGAGGAAATGCTTTCAGCTTTTCACCATTGAGTATGATGTTAACTGTGGGCTTGTCATATATGGCTTTTATTATGTTGAGGTATGCTCCCTTCATATCCACTTTGTGGCAAGTTTTTATTGTAAATGGATGTTGAATTTTGTCAAAAGCGTTTTTTGTATCTATTGAGATGATAATATGATTTTTATTCAATTTGTTGATGTGGCATATCACATTGATTTGTATGTATTAAACCATTCTTGCATCCCTGAGGTAAGTCCCACTTGATCATGTTGTATGATCCTTTTTATGTATTGTTGAATTTGGTATTCTAATATTTTGTTGAAGGTTTCTGCATGGATGTTCATCAGTGATATAGGGCTGTGGTTTTATTTTTGTGTGTGCTATATTTGTCTGTTTGGGGGATCAGGGTAATGCTTGCCTTGTAGAATGAGTTTGATCATGTTCCTTACTCTGATTTTTTTGGAATAGTTTGGAAAGGATAGATTTTAACTCTTATTTAAATGTTTGGTAGAATTGACCTGTGAAACTGTCTGGTCCTGGACTTTTGTTGGTTGGGAGATTTTTTTTTTTAATTACTGAATCAATTTCATTAATGGGAATGGTCAGTTTATATTTTTTATTTCTTCTTTGTTCAGTCTTGGGAGACTGTACATTTCTAGGAATTTGTCCATTTCTCCTAGGTTTTTTCATTTTATTGGCATATAATTTTTCATAGTAATCTCCTACAATCCTCTATATTTCTGTGATGTCAGTCATAACTTCTTTTTCATTTCTGATTTTATTGACTTGGGCCCTCTCGTTTTTTCTCAGTGAGTCTGGCTGAAGGTTTATTGATTTTGTTTATCTTTTCAAAGAACCAGCTCTTAGTTTCATTGATTTTTCTGTTGCTTCTTTGGCCTGTATTTTTTTAATTTCTGATCTTTATGATTTCTTTCCTTCCACTAGCTTTAGGTTTTGTCTGTTCTTCTTTGACTAGTTCCTTTAGGTGTAAAGTTAGGCTGTTTATCTGAGATTTT
The DNA here is from genome assembly GCF_030028045.1 of Hippopotamus amphibius kiboko. NCBI lineage: Eukaryota > Metazoa > Chordata > Mammalia > Artiodactyla > Hippopotamidae > Hippopotamus > Hippopotamus amphibius. The sequence goes on from NC_080189.1 coordinate 173,942,873, forward strand.
TTTCTTGTGTCCTCAGATAGGCTTCCATCACTATAAACTTCCTTCTTAGAACTGCTTTTGCTGCCTCTCATACATTTTTGATCATTGTGTTTTTGTTTACATTTGTCTCCAGGTATTTTTTAATTTCCTCTTTGATTCCTTCAGTGACCCATTAGTTGTATAGTAGCATATTGTTTAGCTTCCATGTGTTCATGTTTTTTGCAGATTTTTTTCCCTTGTAGTTGATTTCTAGCCTCCTAGCATTGTGGTAGGAAAATATGCCTTGATATGATTTCAGTCTTAAATTTACTGAGACTTGTTTTGTGACCTAGCATGAGATCTATTCTGGAGAATGTTTCATATGCACCTGAAAAGAATGTGTATTCTACTGCTTTTGGATGGAATTAGTCCATTAGGTCTAATGTGGTTTTTTATTTATTTACTTATTTATCCATTTATTTATTTATTTTTGGCTGTGTTGGGTCTTAGTTGCGGCACATGGGATCTTTCATTGTGGCACTCGGGCTTCTCTCTAGTTGTGGCGCACAGGCTTCTCTCTAGTTGTGACATGCAGGCTTCTCTCTAGTTGTAGTGCATAGGTTCTGAAGTATGTGGGCTCTGTAGTTGTGGTGCACAGGCTCAGCAGTCGTGGCACATGGGCTTAGTTGCCCTGCAGCATGTAGGATCTTAGTTCCCCGACCAGGGATCAGTGTCCTCTGCATTGGAAGGCAGATTCTTTACCACTGGACCACCAGGGAAGTCCTTGTATCTTTAGTTTTAGAAGATCTTTTCTTCTAGTCTTCACATCATTCTCATTGACAGTTGCTGTGTAAATAGTTGTAATTTTGGTATGCCCATGGGAAGAGGTAAGCTCAAGTTCTTCCTATTCTGGCATCTTGGGCACTCCCCACATTCTGCACTTTCTGATGGAAGTTTCTGGTAAAAGGAGAATGAGGACCCTGTTACTACAGGTTGATGGAAAAGGGAAATTTTTGTAGGTAAAATATAGGAAGGACTGATTATTTAGAAAGGGTAGACTTTATATAAAGAAAAGAATGTAATAATAGCTCCTCAGACTTCAAAGGAATACCTATCCTCTTCCACCCTCAGCCCCCAAATCTTCTTAATTGTAGGACGAAAGCTCCTGATAAAATCATGTGCACCAAGTAAGGAAGTGCTCAAAATTGAAAAAAAGAAGAAATTATGACAATGATGGGGGCACGTTAAAGGGACACAGGAGCCAACAGAAGGAGCTCCAAGTGGCCAAAGCTGGAACAATTTGAGGAATAAAATAAAGTAGTATTGGATAATAATCCAAATATTAAAAAAAATCCATAAGTCCATACTAATATAAGTAAATGATTCAATAAATAAGTGGGGGAGCAGAAACAAACCTCCCATGAAGAATGTTGAATAATAGGTAGATGCTCTACCCTCAAGGCATGAATGGAGCACAGCTTTCCACCCCTTATGTGTGTGTGCACAGTGACCTCCTCCAAAAGATGGTGGAGAAGGCTGGGTGAGGATGAGGGTAACTTTATACTGGAGAAACCTGTCACACTCTCCCTCAGTCAGGTGATCAAGGTTTTAGCATCATCTGTGATAAGGCATGTGGATGGTAAGTTTCTTCAACAGGATGTGCTAAGAAGAGCACTTCCACTCTGGTCTTCCTCCCCAAGGATGTGATATTAGACATGTCACCCCACTCTAACCATGAGAAAGCATCAGACAAACACCAACTGAGGGACGGTCTACAAAATACCTAACCAGTAATCCTCAAAACTCTCAACGTCACCCAAAACATGGAAAGTCTGAGAAAGTGTCATAGACCAGTGGCATCTACAGAGACATGATGACTAAGTGTAACACAGTGTCCTGGGTGGAATCCTGCAGCAGTAAAAAGACATTAAATAAAAACAAAGGAAATCTGAGTAAAGAATGGACTTTAATAATAATAATACATCAATATTGGTTCATTCATGGTAACAAATATACCATACTCATAAAAGCTGTTAATAATAGGGGAAACTGGGTGTAGGATATATGGGAACTTTCTGTGCTATCTTGACAGTTTTTCTGTCACTCTATTCTAAAATAAAACAATTTTTTTTAAGTAAAAAATAATCATATGCACCTTACAAATGGTTTTTCCATGTTACCACATATGTTCCATAGAGTAAGAAGAATCTTTCTACATTTTCTGAATGGGAAAAGGAGCACTGTGTGTGTGGATTTGGGCACGGCCCCCAGAGCAGTTAAAAGGAAGGCGCATTTATTCTTCAGGTAATTTAAAAGTAAAAGCACTCACCATACTTTTATCTTTTTGTACACCATTTTCTCTGCCTCACATTAAAGCTATTTGGTGTTCTAACAGTATGTTTCATTTAACAAAGTACATTCTGTGACCATTTTGAGTATACTTTTGGGAAATAAGAAAAAAAATATGTATCATAGAAAACAGATGGAGCTTTGGTACTTGCCTGAGTTGAAGGCAAACCTGGTTTGACCCTGGGCCTCTGGGATCCCAGCTCTAGCCCTTGCCATTTAGAAGCACTTTCCACATTAGGATAGGGAGACAATTGTAAATCCATCTGCACATGGAAATAAAAATGGGTGCATTACCCTCTGGTCCATCAGAGGGAGAACAGGAATCATGTATCTCATCTTAGCAATGGACTTGATGGCGCAAATATTTAAGTACTTTGAGATGTAGTCAAGTTCTTTATCTTTGAATGAAACTAATTTATTCATTCAGGGAAAGACTGACAATTTTTCCAAGCAGCAATTTATTTCTAGTCCTAGGGAATATTCGACTGGTGGTTAAAAAAAAAAAAAAAAAAGTTAAAGTGTAGTGAGTAAGAGTGTCTGTATGTATTTAGTTGTTGATGTTTTAGGGGAGCCTCGGCCTCCTCCCCAGGGCACCTCCTCACGATCCCTCTCCTCACTGCTCATCCCTTGTCACTGACTTCTCACTGCCTGGCACATTGGGGGCTCAAGTGTTCAGTGAATGAATAACCCAGGTAAGGCTGATGGCAGAAGAAGAGCCAACATACAGCATGTTACCATCCTAGAGCTGGAGGTTGATGAGGAGGAGGGAGAGGGATTCTCTGTGTGTCCACTTCCTTCATCCTCTGCAGGCTCCTCTGAGGGCAGCAGCCCTTCCAATCTGGTTCCCCTCTGGACACTGTTCTCGTCCTTTCTCTTACAGAGTACTTTTCCTTAGCATTCTTCTCCTCATCAAGTAAGAACAGTGTGGTACTTGGCAGAATTTATCCCCTCCCCCTTTTAAACTTAATATTTGGTACCCACAGAGGAACGTGTGTAACACAAATGTAACTTACAAATCCTCCTAATGTGATGGACACCTGTGACCCCACCACCTGCTCTAAGAACTGGGAGTGTTACCTACACCATTGCATCTCCCCACGTGTTCCCACGTCCCCTCCCCAAGAAGTGACCATTCCCCCAAACGGTGTGGTCATCATTCCCCCAGTTTTTAAAAATTTATACCTTCATCACTTATGTATATAGCCCTAAGCAATCTATTGTTTCATCTTTGGCTTTGAAGTTGACAAAAGATGCTTCATACTGAATGTGGTCAACTGCAGCGTTCTCCTTAGCCTCAATATCGTGTTCCTAAGATTCATGAATGTCACATGGAACATTTAACTGTAGTTCATTAATTTTGGGGTCTATATAGAATGCTGTCGTATGAATATTCCAGTTTAGTTCTCCATTCTCCTTACTTGGGGCATTTCAGTTTTTTCCAGGTTTTGTGCCATTATGATCAATGGCCCAGGGAACACTCTTGGTGCATTTTAATGTGAGCATTCACTAGTGTGTAGTTCTCAGACATGAGCGTGCATGAGAATTCTCCGGAGGACTTGTCGAAACACAGATTGCTGGGCCCCATGCCCAGAGTTTCTGATTCAGTGTGTCCCGGGTGGCGCCAGAGATTTTGCATTTCTAATAAGTTTGCCGGTGACGCTGCCACTGCTGGTCTGGAGCCACACTTTGGGAACCGCCGCCTTAGGGAAAACACCTAGGGGTGGGATGTCTGGGTTGCAGGGGATGTACCTGTTACAAGATAATGACCAGTTGTATTCCTGTGTGGTTGGATCATTTTATTTTCTCATGACAGTGTAGAAAAGTTCCACTGAGCCATGTTTTCACCAATCCTTGGTTTTATTCTTGTCCTTTCTCTGCATTCAATGTGACTGACTCTATAGCAAGGGAAAGGATTTATACACTGAGAAAAGTACGATTTACACTTTTTAAAACTGAAGTATACTTGATATACAATATTGTGTTAGTTTCAGGTGTACAGCAAAGTGATTCAGTTATACATATATTTTTTTCAGATTATTTTCCATGATAGGTTATTATAAGATATCAAATATTGCTCCCTGTGTTGTTCCTTGTTGCTTGTTTATTTTATATATTGTAGTGTGTATCTATTAATCCCATACTCCTAGTTTATTCCTCCCCCCCCTTCTTTTTTGGTAACCATAAGTTTGTTTTCTATATCTGTGAGTCTGTTTTTGTTTTGTAGACAGATTCATTTGTATTATTTTTTAGATTCCATATATGAGTGATATCATTATAATATTTGTCTTCCTCTGTCAGATTTACTTCACTAAGTCTAATGTTCTCTAAGTCCATCCATGTTGCTGCAAATGGCATTATTTTATTCTTTTTTATGGCTAAGTAGTATTCCATTGTATATATACATATATATGTATATATATATACACACATACCACATCTTCTCCATTCATCTTTTTTAAAAATTATTTATTTATATTGTTTATTTTGGCTGCACCATGTCTTAGTTACAGCACATGGGATCTTTCAGTTGCAGCATGCAACTCAGTTGCAGCATGCAGGCTTCTTAGTTGCGGAATGCAGACTCTTAGTTGCAGCATGCATGTGGGATCTAGTTCCACAACCAGGGATAGAACCTGGCCCCCTGCCTTGGGAGCTCAGAGTCTTATCCACTGGACCACCAGGGAAGTCCCTATCCATTCATTTTTTTGATGGACACTTAGGTTGCTTTCATATCTTGGCTATTGTGTTTTACACTTTTTAAAAAGAAGACAGAGGTTTTTACACTGTTTGAGTGTGTTTCACGGGGCTTAACAGGCAAAAGAATGGACTCTAAGAGATTTGCCAAGGGAAGTAAACAGTGAACAATTCATATAACTTTAATAGAGCATCTTTTACCAGAGTCAGGGGGAGATGGATGGTTTAGTCATTTGCATTCTTTTCAAGTAGACATAACAAAACTGGAGGTCCTCACACACTAGCTGAAATGATCAGTCATTTTTGTCTATTCTCCCAACACAGTACAATGTTATTATTAATCAAAAGGTGCTTCATTTTGAGAAGATGAAGACTTAGGAGGGATGTGGTTGAAATTTTGCGATACTGTGACAGATAAGATGAACTTGGATTGAGGTATCACATGCCAGAACTGGAAGGAGAGAAGGATACTTAAAATAAGAGGAGAGAGGAGATTGCCCTGTGTAGGACACTGAAGGATTAACTTGCTCACAAGGTGGCAAAACAGAACATGGTAGAAAGAGTACCTATCAGCTTTCATCCGCCAGACTTGAGCCTGAATTTTAGCTCTTCTAGCCAAGCTCTGGTGTGAGAACTGGTCCAAATTGCTTGCTCTGTCCTGAGCTTCAGTTTACTCCTCTACGAATTGGAATCAGTCCCGTGTGCCTTACAGGGCTGTGGAGGTTTACCTGAAATACACACAAAGTGCCTGGCACATGCTGGGGCACTCAGTAAGCATTCCATGTCCTCTTTTCCTTTGGAACAGGTTTATAAAAGCAGTAACTATTGCCATTTTTACGTTAGTTCACTGTTTACAAAGCCTTTTCCCATATCCAGTTCTCACAGCACCCAAGAGGATGCTATTGCCATCATCCTCATTCTGTGCTGGTCCACCTCACCTGCCTCACCTCTGAGGCAGTCACCTCTATAATTGTGTCATGCCTTGCTCTCCGCTCACATTTTGAACTTTGAACAGCAGTGCACATGCCTCTTGGTTCTCCACTCTCATCCGAGCGTGTGGATGACGAGATCATTAGAGACTGGACAGGTGTTTAACCTGATCCCCTCCTTGGCTCTGCAAAGAAATATCAGCATGAGGAGGCGTAACATTAAGTAATTCCTCTGCGCCAGACACTTGACAGGCTGCTTCTCTCCTAAACCTCCTAAAACATCGAAGTCTCAGGTAGATTCAGTTGTTACTGTCATTTGATACGTGATGAAATAGCCGCAGACCTCAAAAACATTATGCTGAGTGAAAGAAGCCAGTCACAGAAGACCACATATTATGAGATTTAATTTCTCTGAAATATCCAGAAAAGGCATCTGTGACGGCAGAGAGTAGGTTCGTGGTTGCCAGGAGCTGAGGGGATTGGAGGGAATGGGGAATGACTGCTAGTGGGTGTGGTGTTTCTTTATAGGATGATGAAAGTGTTCTGAAATTGATGTGCAGGTAGTTGCACAACTCTGTGAATATCCTACGTTGTAAATGAATTGCACTCTTGAAATGGGGGAGTTTTTTGGCGTGTGAATTATAGCTCAATAAAACTGATTTTTTTAAAGTCTTTTTTTTTCTTGGTAAAGCATGCTGTGCTTTCTTTTGGGCTGCTATTGTTCTTTTTTAAAAAAAATTTTTTCATCTGTATTGGAATATAATTACAGTATTGTCTTAGTTTCTGCTGTACAACAAAGTGAATCAGCTATATGTATACCTATATCCCCGTATCCCCTCCCTCTTGAGCCTCCCTCCCACCTCCCCATTCCACCCCTTTAGGTCTTCACAAAGCAAAAAAAAAAATATTTTGCAGATATTTCCCAGAGGCAATGGTGTGCTGTTCCCCAATCATACGTAGTCATATCTAGTTTCCTATCTTATCAATGGCATGGGCTTTACAAGAAGGCTGTCTGGGTGAGGGTTCAATTTGCAATCACGGAAAAGAAAGCCATGCTCTGTGACCTGCCCAGAGATTAGACTGGCCACCTGGGACTCATCAGTGTGAAGAAGGCATCAGTCAAGCTCATCATACCCAACTGGGTCCATAAAGCTATCTCACATGGGGTCATTTCACTCCAGAGTCTTCTTTGATGATGGTGCTGAAGGATGCTTTTGTGGAAGGGACCGGCCCTTGCCCCATGATTTCAGCCATAGTGCCAGGACTGGACACATGTAATTCGGTGCCAGTAACAAGCTGGGCCCTGGATTTGTATGCATACATGGTTATACTAAGGAGGCAAACAAGCAGCCCACCTCACAGGACACTGTGGAAAGCGCTCTAGAGGAGGTTTTTTCGGGACAGTGAGGGCCCAGGAGAGGGAGCACAGAGGCTGCCTGGAAATGCAGGAAACCTTTCAGAAGAGGAAGAGTTGAGCTGAGTGTTGAAGGAGCAGCTGGACAAATGGGGCAGACTTAATGGGGAGAGAGGAGCCCAGAAGCCTCAAGTGTGAACGCTGAACTCAACCTGCCTGCTACTCGCTAGCACTTGTAATCTTGGTCACGTTCCCTAACTGCTCTGGGCCTGTTTTGTTTTATACAGCTAGTGGGAAGCTACTGCGGAGCACAGGGAGATCAGCTCGATGCTTCGGAATATTTTCCAAAGTCCAAGTGGTGGGAATGGACACTATTCCTTATACACGGAGTGGACACGTCTTAGTTTTAGACCCACCATCTTTCTTCCCATGATGGTTTTTAGAACATAGCCTTGGAAGATTAGTCAGAACCTAGCTGAAGTGGGAAGGGATTTTAAGAAAAACTAAATTTCTCCATAAGATCCAAGGTCTATAAAATGTTGATGTTTATGTACACACACACACACACACACAGAAGTACATCAAGATGTTATCAGTAAAGCAGCTCAGATTAATTATCTCTTGTGTGGCGCTGAGTTCTTTACACCATAAACTCACTCAGTCCTCCCACTCTTGTACTATCCCTCATTTGGCCACTGGGAAATCTGAACTGCGGAGAGCTGGGTTTCACCCGCTTTTTCTGGACAGCAGGATTGTGAGAGGTTTTTAACTGCTCTTCTCTGCTTGTCTGCATGTTCTGAATGTTCTACAACGAACGTGTGTCATTAGAAATAACACACATGAAATGTTATTATAAACAAATGTTATTAAAAACAAACCAAAGAATGCAGCAACCGCTTTCCCAGATGATGGGCTGCGGGGCTCTAGATGGCCTGTTACTCCTGCACAGGACTGACTCGAGAGTTTCTGCCGTGGCTGCCAGGTTTGCGAAAGCACGCCAGCTTACTTCTTTTTTTGCATCATAAAATTATTTTTATTTTTAAAATGTACAGTGATCTTCATTGCAGCTCACTTTGAAAGTCATCTGTGAATGCCTGACATTTCACATGGGGAAATTGCAGCGGAATTGGGCCCAGTGGCTCATCTGAGGGACTTTCACCTCCATGCCTCTGACCCAGGTCTTCTAAGAAAAACACACACATCTGTGCGTAATCCTTCAGCTGGGACTCATTCAAAAGGAAAACAAAGATAAGGATAAAGTGGGTTTCATGAAAGAAAACCCTCCATGTGCTTGATGACTACTTGGCAAAGACACACGGGAAGTGTGATTGCTGGCCAGCGTCTTCTTGGCCGCCCTGGGCCCGTCTCGCCTGCCCCAGCGTGTGGTCAACGTTTATCTCACCGAGAACCAGGGGAAGGGAGGTGCTGAGGTCCACCGACAGCTCGCGCTGTTTCCAGGCTGATAAAGGGTGCTACGTACGTGATTTTTCAGATTTTCAAAACATAAAGATGTTGAGGTTCCATTGTTTTCTCTTTGATGACGACTGCCTGGTGTCAGGTCTGAGAAGACCTTTCCTGCCTTCATGGCAGTACGCGACTCACAGCCGGGCATTGGTGAGAAGAAGGCCTGTAGTGTTGTTGGTAGGATGTGGCTCCCGTGTCACAGGTGGGCGTGAGAAGCGTCTGGCCTGGTGGGGAAGGTTGGAGGGCACTTGGCTTGCCTGTCAGCTCAGGATTGTGCAGATGGCCTCTTCAAGAAAAAGAAGCTTTGGCGGTCCAGTGGGTAAGACTCCATGCTTCCACTGCAGAGGGCACAGGGTTCGATCCCTGGTCGGGGAGTTAATATCCCGCAAGCCACACAGCCAAGTGTTGAGGTTTTTACTTCTAATTGAGTTTAGGGGCATGGCGTTGCTCACAGAGTGTAAAAGAAGTTTCCTAAAGTACCTGAAAGGACTTATCGGAAGGAAGAGTCCACGTTAACTGACACAGAGTAGAGCAGATAAATGGCTTTCTTCCCCCAGGAGAAATAAGGACAGGCCTCCAGTGGTCATCACTCACCTGGCCTAAGTCACAGCCATTCCCCAGGTGCCGCAGGACCACTGCTGCCACCCATGCCACCCGCAGGACACGCACACCTGGCCCAAGTAAGCCAGAGCAGCAGTGGTACGGACAGACAAGCCAAGTGGTATCAGGAAATTGAAACATGTTACTGAAGAGCGAGGCTGGTCTGAGGGTCATGAACAGTGACCAGAACGTGGGTGAGAGCTGATGGGATGGGGCCGGGCAGACAGCTGAAGGTCAAGGAAGTCGGTGCCCGCTGGGTGTGTACTCTCCATATCTCTGGCCCGAATGGCTCCTCCTTTCCTGCAAAACAGAGTAGATGGAGCAGATGGTCCCTGATCTATTTTGCAGGTCTCCCGTTTGCCCATCAGAGAGCTTTGCTTCTGTTCTTAAGGTTCCCATGCAACGGGTCACTTCTCAGTGAGAACAGGAAGCTGGGAATAGGTGGCTGCTGATTGAAGTGGGGCACCTGGGGACAGGGAATCTGGAGACTTCCCAAGTACGTCCTGAACCCAGAAGGGAGTATCCTTTAACAAGGACCCCACGGAAAGTATAACATAAGCCTCTCCCTTAGTGCATGGACACAAGCTTACTAACTGATTATAGGGTTTTTTCTTAATTTTAGTAAAACCTGAATCATCTAAGGTTTTACTGAAAATAAAATAGTCTATACTAATGGTCATCATTATAATAAAAGCAGCACATAGCATCCTGTAATGAAATGACCCCTTATTCTCCTCTCTAGTTAAGTTTTTTGAGCTATTTGAGGGTGGGAGTCTTTCACCTCCATCCTCAGAGTCTACCCAGAATAGGTGTTGAATGGAGGATCCAGAATGGACTGGGGGGAGAAGGAAGGTCCTCCAGTCTCCCTTCCCCTCATTCCAGGCTGAACTGAGGGTGACTACAGACCCAGTCGGCTTTTACATACTACTTGGGATGGTGAAAGGTTACCACCAGGTAGATTTTTAAAATAACAAGGCTGGGACTTCCCCGGCAATCCAGTGATGAAGACTCTGCGCTTCCACTGCAGGCGGCATGGGTTCGATCCCTGGTTGGGGAACTAAGATCCCACAGGCTGCATGGCACAGTCCCCCCAAAAAAAGAAAGAAAAAAATCACAAGGCTACTTTCAGGAGTAGCTCCGTGTGTATTTCTCTGGCTAAGACAGACAGTGAAAGAGAAGTGAAAAGAACAAAGCAAGAGTCACAAAATAGCAAACCAGGCATGGAAAATACTTTCTGGGACCAATTAATTACCCACGGGGCAGCTCAGTGAGTTTTTCTGATTCACATTTATCCTTTTATGTTTGTGTCATTTAAAAAGAGCCAAAGTAAACACACAAAAACATGGCCAACCTTCTTCTGCCTTCTTGGCCTTTGGTTTCCTTTCTCCTTGCTGCTCTGGGGTCACTGGCTACTTAAGTCCACTTGCATTTTCCTGCCGGTAACAAGGTATCCACTCAACGGTGTGACTTTTTTCCCCCTACTTTGCTGCATTGTGGCCAGTGATCCTATTCTTGTTTTAAAATGACACATAAAGAACACATGAAAGGAAACTATTAATTGTGAAGTTATTCCTAAAAATGAAGGAAATAAATGAGCTGTAAAAGTGTGAACCACGTAAATTGACTCTCAGCTGCATGTTTACCGCATTAGAACTGCGAGTGCCAGAATTCATTTTCCCACCCAGTGGCTGACACAGTGATAATGAGCTGCTTACACACACGATTGTGTGTTTAAAAAGGCTGTAGTTTCATATAATTAGAGATTGATTTCATTGTTTGCCTGGCAAGCGGTTTAACTGTTAGTGTGAAGCCAGGATCGTTCTGTCTCTGAAGAGTTGCTGTCATCCTGTGGAGTGGATGTTCCCGGCCTGATTATTCAGCCCTTGGCAGAATCTCCTCTTCTGACCCAAGTCATCTGGGGTTGTTTCCCTGCTTCCCAGCACCCATAACAGAAAGTAAAAAAAAATATTTTAATTGAAGTTGATTTACAATATTGTGTTAGTTTCAGGTATACAGTAAAGCGATAGTTATATACTTTTTCACATTTTTTCCATTATAGGTTATTAGAAGATACTGAATATAGTTCCCTGTGCTATACAGTAAATCCATATTGCTTATCTACTTTATGTACAGTAGTTTGTATCTGTTAATCCCACACTCCTAACTTATCCTTCCTGCCCTCCCTCTCCCCTTTGGTAACCATAAGTTTGTTTTCTATGTCTGTGAGTCTGTTTTTGTTTTGTGTATAGATTATTATTTTTTAGATTCCACATATAAGTGATATATACTATTTGTCTTTCTCTGACTTACTTCACTAAGTGTGATAATCTCTAGGTCCATCCATGTTCCTGCAAATGGCCATATTGCATTCTTTTTTATGACTGAGTAATATTCCATTGTATATATATACCACATCTTAAGCCAGTCATCTGTTGATATTCACTTGGGTTGTTTGCATGTCTTGGCAATTGTAAATAGTGCTGCTGTGAACAATGGGGTGCATGTATCTTTTTGAAAAAAATTTTTATTTTATTTATATTTGCTTTTTTATTTACAAAAGAAGCAAATTCAAAGCAATTAATTTTAGTTTTTATCTACAGTTTTTTAGTCCATGATATTTTTTCCAAAACAGAAACATTGTTATTATTTTCTGTTTATAAAATAATGATAAGCTCATTTTTTAAAATTAGACAGTTCAGAAATACAACAACTATAAAGTCCCATTGTAAATGCTACTCCCCCAAATAACTACTACTGTCTACTATCCTGTCTATCCATACTTACATGATTCATTTTGATTTTCTAATAGGATCATGTATCTATTGAATTCTGTAACTTATTTTTTCTTTTCACAAAGTGCTAATGTCATATGGTTGATAAAATGTAACAATGTGCTTCAAGTGTCTAGCCCAGCCCCTGGCACATTAGGACCTGGTAAGTAGTGAGATTTACTGAAGTAAGATTTGGGAGTTGCCTTTGGCTTTCTGTGGATAATTGGGAGTTCATATAAAATACCAGAGAACCATGGCTTACAGGGAGGAAGCTAAAAACCTGACCTGTTATCTCTGAGATGATCACTCAAAGATGCTATGTACAGCCGGGTGAAGTGTGCACTGCACAAGAGGAATCAAGTGGAGAGCTGAAACCCAGCCTGCATGCACTCCATGCCCTGCATCCAGGGGGCTGTATCTGCCCAGAGGGGAGCCTCTTTCTGATTTTCATGCAAATTCCCACACCAGCTAAGTGGCATCCCTTTGGCTACTAGTAAGAATTTGCTTCTTAGGGGGTAATTTTCTGTTAAGACAGCACAGCACCACCCTGAAGAAGTTGGTTTGAAATATTGAGCTTCCCTAAATGGGGTACTGCCAACTCCAGCAGGCCTCCTGGAATGCACCAGGCAGAATCTGCAGGATGGCCTTGCACAGGCAGCCAGCGTTATGCTTGGAGGACAAGGGCTCCTGGATTCCAGACATGCCCCGGAAGCAGGGGAAGGAGGTTGCGAGGGACCACTCTGCACGTCCAGGCAGGCGATGCTTAGAAGGCAATAGTGGGGCTCCAGAGAAGGTCCAACAAGACATAAAGGATGGGTTGCATTAATCACACAGAGAGTGGCTCAGAGAACTCTGGATGGAGAAAACCACATGGGAGCCGGTATGGTCCAGGCACACTGGAGAGACAGCAGAGTAAGATGATGAGGTCCACTGTCTCGTGGAGCTTTCATTCTGTTATAACAAGTACATAAGGAGGTGATTTGAGATAGGGGCAAGTGCTGCAAAAAAATAAAGCAGACTGAGATGATAGTGTACAGCTGGGCAGAGGGCCAGGCTGAACGTTCTGTAGGTGGCCAAGGGCCTGGGGAGGCGAAACTGAAGCTGAGATCTGACGATAGCAGTGTGAATGAAGAGCTGAGGAAGAGCATTCCAGGCCGAGAGCATAGCAGGTACCAAAGCCCTGTGGCAGGCCACCATGGCCAAAGCATGGTGAGCTAGGGGGACAGAATAACAAAATGAGTTTGGATAACACAACATTGTAAATCAACTATACTCCAATTAAAAAAAAAAAAAAAAAAGAGGTTGGAGATGAGGTGAGATTTAGAGCATGCAGGGCCCTGGACGCCATGGTGAGGAGCTGGCACTGTCTCCTTTCCTGCAGTGGGAGGCCACTGAAGGATTTTAAGCAAGGGAGTGACAAGATCAGAGTTATATTTTCAAATGATCACTCTCGGAATGAAAACTTAATGATTAACTCTGGGTGCTGGGAGGAATCGGTATTGTAGGTGAGCAGGAACAGAAGCAGAAACGTCCTTTAGGAGCATCTGCAGTGGTCCAGGTGAGCCGTGAGGTCTTTGACTGTGGGTAGCCGTGCAGATGGGGAGTCGTCAGATTCGCAGTGTCAGGGATGCAGGACGCATGGTCTCAGGGGAGCGAGGGAGACTATCATGAGAGCCACTAGGCCAGTAAAGGTTGAGACAGGCCCCCTGACTTTGGGGTGTGAGGTTAGAGGGTGGTTATAATGACCAGCAGGAAACCACACCCCAGAGCCTCTGAGCCATCATGTAGGCTCCTAAATTAGGGTTAGATTCTCCCAGTGCCTGGTCTCAACTACAGGATAAAAGACTTGAGAAATGTGTTCATTTCTTCTGGTTCTCAAAGACCTATCCCTCATTAAGAACATTCTGGTTCTTGAAGACCCATTAAGAAGCAGTGAACTTAAACATTTTAAACATACCACATGACAAGGGAGTCATTTAGATCTGGGGAAGTGGAGCCAAGGAATGGAGCTCTTAATTGTTAAACATTGATGCAGGGCTGAGATCATGCGTCATCGTCCCTGCCATCCCGGTCCCCTCTTTCCAAAGAGAGAAATCTGGTACTAAAGCTGGACAAGCACAGAAATAAATTGAAACCCATTTCATGCTAACGTTGCTGCTTTGAAAATCCCACAGGACCCCCTGTAAGATCCCCATGTACCCTCTGAATTATCTGAGGAAGATAAATTATGTCCAGTAGAGTTGGAGGGCTGTGGGTATTGGAAAGGAGCTGAAGATAAAAGTGCCAGTGACTTCTGTAGATTTTAGATTCCATGGTGAGAAATAAATCAGCAAAGGTTCATTCTCTCCCCGGGCAGAGAATTTATCAGGCTAATTCCTCCAGCCACTTCTGGCAGAGCTCTGACGTATCCTGGGGAATAAGTAGGTAAATAATGGCAACTTAAAAGCGGCACGTGGGGGAGGGGGCTTGAGCCTCCCGCAGCTCTCAGCCACCTACCTCTTACGTTAGGGGAAGACATATTTTTCTCACCAGACCAGTTTACACTCCTACCACGAGTGAATGAGAGGAAAGACTTCTCTCCACCACCCACCATCCCCTCCCCTGGAGATGCGGGTCCTCCTGCACATCTTTGCTCCTCCAGGTCAAACCCAAAAGAGCCAGCCCCTGCTAGCAGCCCACCCAGGACCCTCCCTCTCAGTTCTTGCCTCTTCCCCAGGAAGAGACTCTGAAATAGACCGCATTGCCAGCACCATTTCCCCCAATGCAAACACAAACAAGGATGTGACATCACTTCAAGGCTTCATAGCATAACCAGAGAGCTATGTGCTTTCAACCATAGATTTTTGTCCTTTGCAAATTTATTGAAATATAATTGACATACAGTAATCTGCACATATTTAAGGTGTACAGTTTGATGAGTTTTGACATATATATGCATCTAGGAAACCAGCTAAACAGTTAAGATAATGAACATACCCCATCATTTCCAAAAGTTCCCTTGTGCTGCTTTATAATCCATCCCTCCCTTCCCCATCCCCAGGTAACCACTGCTACTCTCTGTCACTATGGTAGTTTGCGTTTTCTAGAATTTGTACATAATTGGGATTATACAATATGTGCTCTTTTTTAAACTGGCTTCTTTCACTTATAATAATCATTTTGAGATTTATCTATATTATTGCATGTATCAATTTTTTCCTTGTTATTGGCTGTCCATTATTTCTAGCATCATTTCTTTTGATGTTAAAAACATTTTCAATTTTCAGTTGAATTGCCTAGGCACCTTTGTAAAAAATCAATTGATCGTGTGTGTGATGGGGGTCTATTTCTAGACTCTGTTTCATTGATCTGTATGTCTATCTTTACACTAATACCTCATTGTCTAGAGTGTTTTAACTATATAATAGTCTTGAAATCGGGTAGTATAAATCTTTAGCATTGCTCTTTTTTAAGTTCCTTTGGCTATTTCAGGCCTTTTGCATTTTTGTATAAATTTTAAAATGAACGCGTCAGTTGCTACCAAAAAAAAAAGTGCTGCTGGGATTTTGATTAGGTTTGCCTTGAATCTATAGACCAATTTGGGGAGAATTGACATCTTAACAATATGAAGTCTTCTATTCATTTTGCTGTACAGTAGAAACTAACACAACATTGTAAAGCAACTATACTCCAATAAAAATTAATTAAAAACAAACAAAAAGAAAACCAATATGAAGTCTTCTGATCCATAAGCATGGCATCTCTTTCCATTTATTTAGGTCTTTTTAATTTTTCTCAGTAATGTTGTATAGTTTTCAGTGTACAGGTCTTGCATGTCTTCTGTCAAATTTTCCTTAAGTATTTTAATATTTTATATTTTTGATGCTATTGGAAATGGTATTTGAGTTCCATTTTTAATTATTGTATATATTGCTGGTATACAGAAATACAATTGTTGTATTTGTATCCTGCAATTCTGCTAAACATGTTAGTTCTTAATTTTTTTGTAAGATTCAGTTGGATTTTTTTATATAGACAATCATGTCTCCTGTGAATGAAAACTTCTTTCTTCCCTTCTGAGAACTGTTTTAAATGCATCCATAAACCTTTAATTTTTAATATTTTGATTTTCATTCTACTCAAAATACTTTCCAATTTCTATTCATTTCTTCTTTGACCATGGGTTATTTTAAAGTATGTTGTTTAATTTTCAAGTAATTGGGGGTTCTGTGCCTATCTTTCTCTTATTATTTTCTAACTTAAGCCCATTGTGGTCCTCAACATAGTTTTTGTGATGTGAATGCTTTTAGATTTATCGAATTTTGTTTTATGTCCCAGAATATTACGTATCTTGGAAAAGCTTCCATTGCACTGGAAAAGAATGTGTATTCTGCTCTTGTTGGATGGAGTTTTCTACAAGTGTTAATTAGGCCTAGTTGGTCAACAGTGTTGTTCAAGTCTTCCATATCCTTACTGATTTTCTGTCTACTTGCTGTCATTTATTGTGAGACGTGTTGAAATCTTCAGTGGTAATCATGAATTTGTTTATTTCTACTTACTGTTCTAGCAGTTTTTGCTTTATGTATTTTGAAGCTCTGTTATAATTGCTTAAACATTTAGGGGTTTTATGTCCTCTTGATGAATTGGTCCCTTTATCCATGGTAGAAGGTCCCCTTAGAAATGATCTTCTTTCCTCTGGTAGTATTCCTTGCTCTGATCTATGCTTTGTCTTTAATGAATTAACCACTCCACCTTTCTTTTGCTTAATGTTAATATGGAATATCTTTTCCATCCTTTTACATCTAACCTCTCTGTGCCTTTATATTTAAAGTGGGTCTCTTGTAGACAGCATGTAGTTGAATCTTGCTTTTTCTTCCCCCCAGTCTGAAAATCACTGCTGGTTAATTAGGTGTCTAAACAGTTACAGTTAATGTGATTATTAGTATGATTGGGTTTAAGTCTACTATTTTTTCTGTTCCATCTATTTTTGTTCTCTCTCTCTTTTTTTTTTTTTTTCATTTTCTGCCTTCTTTTGGAGTAACTGAGTGTTTTTAATTATTCCATTTTATCTTCCCTGCTGGCTTATTAGCTAAAACTCTCTGATGTGTTATTTTAATGGTTGCTAAAGGTTTATAATATCCATATGTAATCCAGTCTTCAAGCATTATTATGCCTCTTCACATATAGTGAAGTAAAATAGTGTATTTCCATCTCCTCCCTTCTGGCCTTTGTTCTATTGTTGTCATACATTTTACTTCAACATACATGCTGCCTGCTGTTCAGTGTCGGAAAACTGTTATTTCAGGTATTTTCATATATTTTTAGTCATGTAAGGCAACTGGGTAGATTTAGCTCTTGTTATTCCATCATTCAGAAGAGAAGTCCTAAGAGATTTTTAGCCACATCTTTTACATTTTTTTTCATCTTTTTAATTTTTAAGTAAAAGTTTTTCATCTCTGTTCATTACAGAAATTTTAGAAAATGTCAGACAGTACTAAAAAGAAAGATTATCGCCTAGAAATAACCCATATTAATATTCTACCATATTTCCCTTACTTTTTTTTTTTTTACATTTTCACACAATTGAGCCTATATATAGTCTTACAGTTTAAGGGGGAAGGTACGTTTTCTTAAATAATTAAAAACTCTTCACCAACATCATGTTATTGGCTGTCTCCTAGTTCATCATCTATTGGCTGTTTAATGTGCCTGCCCTTTCCTGCCCTCGTCCCATGCTACTAATACATAAAACACAAACCATTTTAGGGCACCTTCCTAGGTCACCTGATCTATCCTGGGGGCTACCCAAGCCATAAGGCCATGAATGAGATCCTCTCCCTTCATCCCAGGGCCTTAAGACCTATCGTGTCCAGGGTGAGAGGAATAACCTGGAAACAGACCATTTCACATGGATAACAAATGCTGCCAGAGACCAGAAAGGAGAAAAAACTGTCAGGGAAGCTGAGCAAATCTTCACTGAGAAGGTGGCCTTTGAACTAGGTCTTGAATGGCAAGAAGAGGGGCAGAGCAGGCCAAGGACACACATAGGTAGCATTCCAGAAGAGCAGCGTGGCATGGTGCCTTTGGAGAGCACCCAAGCTCTGCCGCGTGACGGGGAGGAGCAGGACATGGCAGGAAAAGTCTGAGGAGGCCAGATTCTGGGGTCTTGCTAAGGAATTTATATTTTCTCCTATGAGCAACAGGAAGCTTATAGAGGTTTTTACAAAAGGGAGCCATCCATAAATCATGCTTGCTGTAGTAGCCGTCACTCAACGAAAGATGCTGGAGATGAACAATTAACAACACACAGTCCTTGCTCTCTGGGAGAAGACCACGCTTTGCATTTAATTGCGAATACACTGTAAAAACTGTAATGGTGATGTGTCACAGCTGTGCTCCACTGAGAGACGAGGTCAGGAAAGGCTTTTCAGGGCTTATCTATTGCTCAGCAGGAAGAAAAGCAATAAGGAGATCAGAGCAGGCCTGGTGAGACTAGAGGAAGGCCTAAACGAAGGCCATTAGGGCTGTGGTGATAGAAAGAATTCAGGAGGCATTTTTGAGAAAGAACTTAGGTACACGTTGGATTCAGGGAGATGGGAAAGGACCAAGGATGACTGAGGTTTCTAACTGTATTCACAAATGCATACGGAGCAGCTACCGTGTGCCAGGCTTTGTGCTAGGCTTTGGTGACGTATTAGCAATCAAGTAATTCCCAGCCCTCCAGCTGCTTGGAATCTAGGAGGTGAAACAGACATGCAAACCAGGAATTACAACACTAAGTTAGGGCTACCATAGGGACATGTAATGTTGCTCACAGGAATGTACATAGGAGTTCACAGAAGGGACACACAACCCAGTCAGTCCTCAGAGATTTGGTGGATTCATGATGTCTAAAGCAAAACTTGAAATACGCTGTAGAAATTATCCAGCCAAAGAGGTGGGTAGATAATAAAAGAGAGTTCTAGGCTTAGGTCCAGAAGTTGGGGAGAATGTGGCAGAGGTGTAGTATGAAAGGGGTGTAGCAAGAGATGAGATTGGAGAGGCAGAGGGAGGCCAGATCAGCTGAGGAAATTGGACATCATTCTAAGGGCACTGGGGAACTACTGTAGGGTTTGAAGCAGGAATAGATGGTCAATTTTGCATTATAGAAAACTCATAGAGGTTCTGGGTACAGTATAAAGAATGGGTAGGAATGGGGCAAGACTGGTGGTACCCAGACAAGGGAGATGGTGGCCTGGGCCAGGGATATGGAAGTGATGGGTCAGAGAAATATTCCAGTCCTGGAAGCAGTGGGACATGAAGTTTGACCAGATAAGGGATGTGGGGCAGTCAAGCTAACCCCAGGGTTCTTTGTTGGGGTAAATGTGATGCTCTTCACCCAAAAGGGAGGGAAAGATTTGGGTCTTAAGGATGATGGCTTCAGTTTGGAGCAGGTTGAGTTTGAAGTGTCTATGGGACATCTAAATGCAGATGTCTGGCTTACTGGAGAAATCTGGGTTGAGATAAAACTTTAACGACATCAGGATATAGAGAGTAGTGAAAGCTCAGAGAATGTATTAGCTCTGTCAGAGTGTGTGGAAAATGGGAAAAGGACAGAACTCAGAGAGTCATGAGGAAATCCAACATTGAAGGGGAGTACAAGAAGAGACCATTCAGGACAACAAGAAGGACCTGCCAGAGGCCTGTGGAAAAGCAGAAGAGTGTGGTATCATGGAAACTAAGGCTACAGAGAGTTTCAACAAAAGAGCGGTCACTTGTGTCAAATGCTGCAGAGACCGTGGACGATGAGGGCTAAACCGTATCCACTGGCCTTCCTGACAAGAAGTTTTGGTGACTTGTCTGAGAACAGTTTTCTGGAGATGGGAAACTAAGCCCATATTCCAAAGGTTCCAGAGGACTGAACTGGAGATACGAAATGGAAACACCTGGTTCTCTCAGCTCTTTGAAGACATTTGGCTGGGGAGTAGAGGAGAACGAAGAGAGGTAGTGATCACAGGAGGGAATGTGAGAGACCTGAAAAGTGTAAATGCTGATAAGATGGGTCTAGAGAAGGAGAATGAAAGATTTAGGAGAGGGAGGAGATAGTTAATCGAGCAGGACCCTTTGGGAGACAGGTGGAGACTGGCACACGTGGCAGGATTATCCTTAGATAGGGGGAGGGCCACCTCATCCGTGGTGCAGAAGAGAAAGCTGGAAGGATGTGGAAGCAGGGCCGTGTGTAGGTTTCTTGAAAAGTTCTGTGCTAATGGCTTCTATTTTCTCTGGGAGGTGGCTGGGTAGCTGAATTCACACAAAGAGGAGAAATAATCCAGGAAGAGCAAAAGACAAAGAACAGAGCAAAGTGTAGGCATTCCTTGGAGAGCACCAATTCTATGGGGTGGATGGAGAAGGAGGAACCAAAGAAGGGATGACCAGGGAAACAGGAAGAATCCAGCGGTTCCTAAAAGCCAAGGGGAGAGTTCCAATAAGGAGGAAGCGAGTCAACAGAGCAGCTACTGCAGAACAAGTGAGGAGTAAAATGAACTGCTGGATTAGGCAAATCCAAGAACAATGAGGCAGAAGGCAAATTGACAGGAAGTAATAGGAGACAGCAAGTGTAGACAACTACTTAACTTTAAAAGCGTTGAGTGGTAAATGGAAGGAAGTAAAAGAAATTCATCCAAGGGCAGTGCAGGGTAAGGTTTTGTTTTTCCTGTAGCCCTGCCATTCTTTCCCTGCGGGTGGTGTCCTGCAGCAGATGTTCATCTAGTGTGATTTGGAGCCGGTGCTGCAGGTGGGACTTGTCAGGGGAGGGGCTTGTCAGGGTGAGGCTTGTCGGGGGCGGGGCTTGTCAGGGGTGAGGCTTGTAGGGGTAGAGGCTTGACAGGGGCGAGTCTGCCCTACTCCCCTTATGTCCTGGGTTCAATAGGCAGGTTGGTAGATGGAGCTTTTGTGGCTCTTCCATGGGAACACGGGAACAGAGGTGAAGTAGCTTGCCCAAGTTTGCACGGCTAACACGTAGCAGAACCAGGTTTTGAACCCAGGGAGTCTGGCCCTAGAGTCCATGTATTTAATCACTCTGTTCTCCTGCTAAAGGTGAGATTCCCCAATCCAGCCCTCAAAAGCTTTCATGAACGAGACACTCCAACCTACAAAGTCCAGAAAAATATTTGGAGCTAACTATATCAGGGAAGGTCTGTCTCATGTACAAGGAAGCAGATTTTCACTTTCAAGTATACACGCTAAGGAAACTTCTTTAAGGAAGCCTATGGCTAACAGAGCCTCATAAGTAACCCATTTTAATTGGCACAGAGACTGCTGTTCATGGGGGCTTCATTCTGGAGGTTTCTGAGGCTTGAGAGATCTGTAGCACATGGCCATGCTGGATTACATCACAGTAAGGGCGTGATCTGGACCCTGACATTCTGTCTCCATCCCCAGCCTGCTGGCACTTTCCTGGGCACACCATGCTCCTTTGAGCCCCTTCCTATGCACCGGAAGCTACCTGGCCTGGAACATTGCTCCCATCACTCTTTACCTGCTCAGCTCAGGCATCCTCCATCCACCTCCCAGCGGAAGCCATCTCTGATGTCCCTGACTCTCCGCCCCTTGGCCTTTCCCCAAAAGAGTCAGAGTTAGGGGTCTCCCCACAGTACCACCTAGCACCCCAAAAGTCAGCAGGGTTTACTGATTAGGAAACGGCGTTGGAGTCAAAAAGACTGTATTTCTTTTACTGGCTCTGCCTCTTATCAGCTGTGTGACTCTGGGCAATTTATCTTACCCCCCCCTAAGTCTCATATGTGAAATGGGCATAATAATACCAGTAGTCCCTACCTCATGGGCTCCTAAAGTAACATAATCCATGTAAAGCTCAGAGCACAGAGCCTGGCACCCAGTAAACCATTGCTGCTATTATTATTATTATCAGTCACTTATACTTGCTATGTTTCTATCTTCACGGCTGCACTTGCAGGCGGGAACGGGATTTACTGCATCTTCATGGTCTCAGTGCACAGCATATAGCCTGGCATGCAGTGGGTATTCAATGAGTATTGTGGTATGAATAAATTTCCTGTTTGCTTAAGGTCCTCCTTCTGATGTCATCAGAACTTGAAGGGGAATTGGGGGCGGGGGGGATGTGGGCTGCAGCGTGCAGGGCTCTGAGCTGTGAAGATTTCAGAGGCAGCAAGCCCTCTTCAGGTGTGGCAACTGCAGCCACAATGCCCTGTGCTCCCAGCCTTTCTCCCAACAGTAGTGACAGCTGGCAGGCTTCATCTGCCCACCAGGAAAGGTGCTTCGAGCCAGGGCAAACAGCCTCTGTCCTGGGAGCTCCAGGGGACGGTGAGGGGGTCCTGGCATGGACCTGCCACCTCATGTGGTTAGTTCCATGTGGATTCTGGCCTCTACCTGGTCCCTCATCTCTGCTATGTCCCTATGCCTTGACATCTGTCAGGATTGTTGTATTTTGCTTCTACCTGGCTATAATTAGGTAGCTCGTGTTCTCTTTTGCTTGGCCTGAAACCACTGGAATTTTCTGCTGTTGCGAACAATCCTGAGTGATCTC
The DNA here is from genome assembly GCF_030028045.1 of Hippopotamus amphibius kiboko. Taxonomy (NCBI): domain Eukaryota; kingdom Metazoa; phylum Chordata; class Mammalia; order Artiodactyla; family Hippopotamidae; genus Hippopotamus; species Hippopotamus amphibius. The sequence goes on from NC_080189.1 coordinate 173,965,514, forward strand.
TACCAACCCTGCAATGGGCTTTCCTACCACAATGCTGTGCTCTCCTACCCACAATGCCTGCTGCCCTACCCACAATGCTGAATTCTCCTACCCACAATGCTGTGCTCTCCTACCCACAATGCCCACTCCCCTACCCCAAATGCTGTGCTCTCCTACCTACAATGCTTGCTCCCTTACCCACAATGCTGTTTTCTCCTACCCACAATGCTGTGCTCTCCTACCTACAAAGCGTGCTCCCCTATCCACAGTGCCTACTTCCCTACCTATTTGAACAAAGACCTGAAAAGAGGTGGAGTGAGCCTTGCAGCTATCCAGGGGAAAAGCGGAGAGAGTAAAAGGTACATGGGTGGGCCTTTGATTTAGAAGAAGCAAGCAGGCCATTGGGGCTGGAGCTAAAGGAGTGAACAGTGGAGGGGCTGGAGAAGTCAGAGGTGGAATTAGGGAGGGGGCAGATGGGTCCATTTTGCACATTCTTGTAGGTACTCTGGTGAATGGGGGCCATTGAAGGGTTTGGAGTCAAGGAGTGTGTGATCTGACATATTTCAGAGCAGCCTGTGGCTGTTGTAGGATGTTCAAGGGCAGCAGAAGGGAAACCAGTCAAGAGGCTACTGTAAGAACCCAGAGAAGACATAATCTTGGGCCAGGGTGGTGGCCGGGAAAGTGATGGGAAATGATTGCCTTCTGACTGTATTTTGGAAGCAGAGTCAACAGGATTTCTTGACAGATTGCATGTGAAGTGTCAGAGAAAGAAGGGAGGTCCAGGATGACTGTTTTGGGCCTGAGTAACAAGAAGGATAGAGTTACTATTTATTGAAATAGGAAGGACTATGAGTGGATCTGGCTGGAGAGGAAGGTCAGGAATTCGATTTTGGACCTAACTGGGGGGATCACTATTACACAGCCAAGTAGAAAAGTAAAATAGGTAGCTGGATGTATGAGTCCGGAGTTCAGGGAACAGGTTCAAACTAGAGGCGAAATCTAGAAAACATCAGCATTTAGATGGCATTTAAAATCATGACACCGGATGAAATCATTGAGGGAATGAATATAGAGTGGAAAAGAAGCTCAAGGACCAAGGGCTGGGGCTCTCTGACACTTAAAAGACAGACAGATGAAGGAGAGCTAGCAAAGGAGATTGAAAAGGAGAAGCCAATGCGTTAGAAAGACAACCAGAAGAGCCTTGTGTCATGGGAGGTAAATGAAGGAAGTGACTCAGTACACCAAAGAAGGAGGTTCTAGAATTGAGAGGCCATGCCAGGGTATTCATCTCTTCCATAGGAATACCGACAGCACCCAGAATTGTGACAGGAGTAGTACTGAAAAGATTGACGACTATAAGCCAGGGACTAAAATCTTCAAGGAATATGGGGGAGGCACATGAGGGTCTGCAACGAGGGGAGGGGTGGGTGCGTTACATATTCATTTCGTTTACTCTGACCAACAGTCCTGTGGGATAGGTATTAATAGTATCATCCCATCTTACAGATGAAGAGACTGAGGCACAGAGAGGTTAAATGCTGTGTCCAAGGTCACCCCGAGCATGAATGGCAGAGGTGGAAGGCGAGTCCGTGTTATTCACCGCAGCACTCCACTGCCTCCCAGTGCGGGAGGTTTCCCCTCTCCTCTTCCCATCTGGGATCCTTTCAGTCCTGACTATATCCCCAGGGCTCTTTCCAGTTGAATGTATTTGGCCCCAGTCCCGTGGTTGCGCCTTTTTAGGTTCCATAAATGTGTATGTTTGGATTCTAGGTAAACTAGATGTTATTCTGTCTACAAATAAATGTAGAAAATGCATTTACTGGATATCGACCAGCAAGAAATCTCATATAATCAGACACTCCCATCAGTGGTGTTTCAAAAGAATTTATGATCGTTTTGATGATTCTGATGTACTGCAAGGATGTGAAATGCCATCTGAGCCATCAAAGATAGTTTTAAATATAATCTGGCAGAATTTGTGTGATAAACACATTTTGATGAACTTTGATAATTGCACACATGTGTCTACTATATATTGTAATTCTCAGTTAACCAAATATTGATTGAACCAACACTCGTTCTGGGTAAACAGTCTGCTTTACTTGTGCTGGTCTCTTCTATCCCATTAAAATTGTCCTGTCTCAGTAGTCAGGCACACTGTAACCAAGAAAAAATATTTATTTTGCTGTGGGATCAGATGGCAATGGTTATAGACCACCCCCCACCCCCCCGCCCCCAGGAAATCCTTTTGATGAGGGTGAGTCCCATGCCCTTGACTGAGCTGAACAAGCCTTAAGGTCAAAAGGGAGGTGACCACAGCCAGAGCAGACCTGTCATTGGCCCAGCAAGAAGGGTGCCCAGAGCGCCAGGGACCTCCAGCGAGAAGCTGCGGGACGATACCAGAGTGAGGCTGGCCGTGTTCTGTCTGTCCCCACTAACGTGCCCTCCCAGCCTGTGACCATCAGGCAAAGAGGAGGGAGAGCAAAGATTGTCTATTTTCTGTCCCTGATAGAAGAGGGAAGGTGGGCTAAGTCCAAGTGCCTGAAAGAAAGCATTCGTGATTTGACCCATACCTTGACCCGTGAATGTGGCCAGTGCTGGGCCAGCCACTGGGGGCCAGAGGGGCAAGGGTATAACACAAAGATGGGCACAGTCCCAATTTTGAGCAGTTCACACTTTTGCTTTCACGTCTGTTTCTCTTGGCTCCCAACAACTAGAGAAAAATAAATAAGACCAACCACAGATAAGGAAAGGCTCCATGCATGGGGAAACTCAGGCTCCCTGCTCTGTAGGGATATAGCAGCAGACCAGAGCCAGAGTGGCAGCACCGCTCTAGGGGCTGGGGAATCATGGAAGGCTTCTTTTGTTGTTGTTGTTTTTGTTTTGTTTCGTTTTATTGATGTATAGTTGATTTACAGTGTTGTGCCACTCTCTGCTGTACAGCAAAGTGACTCAGTTATACACATATAGACATTCTTTTCCATTATGGTTTACCACAGGATACTGAATAGAGTTCCCTGTGCTACACAGTAGGACCTTGTTGTTTATCCATCTTACATGCAGTAGTTTAGGGAAGGCTTCTTGGAGCGCAGTGTTTAAGGCAGGAGTAGGTGAATGGGTCGGAGGGGAAGAGGCAGACTGTGATCTTCCTGCATTCTTTCCATGTGTTCAGCAAACATCTGCCTCATGCCCACTTGGTGCTGAGGGACAGGCCGTCCAAGGAAGGCCTCTCTGAGCCCTTGACATTGGAGCTGTTCCAGCTGGGCTTGAGGAAGTCTGTGGGGCCCTGGTTGGGGGAGTGCACCTGTAAGAAGTCCTGGATCCCTCCACCAGCACAGCCACGGCCTTTCTGCTCAGATTAGACATCAGAAACGGGGCCCACAGACTCAGCATCTGGCCCTCCTCTCCTTCCAGGCACTTGCAGCTCTCAGAGCCATGTACACGGCCAGTCAGTGGACAGTGTGGTGACTGTGTGCTGTCTGTTACGGACGACTGGCTCCCATCAAATACTAATGGAAATGCTATCCAGGTGCCCTGGTGAGGGCAGGATGGCGAGTGTCAAATGCGCCATGTGATTGGGCCATTGTGATTAGGTAAGGAATTTTCCCAAGGTGCATAATGAAAATTCAAGTTCACAGAAAGCATCACTTAGCAAACGCTGCAAGGCAAGATACTTGGCACCACCTGTCAGTAACAGCGGCGCCTTTAAAGGGCTAACTCTTCGAACTCGAAGGCACAATTCTAGCATTTTCCCTGTATTAGATCATTTAGTCCTCACAAAAACCCTGTGGGGAAGGGGTTGTTATTACCTGGTTTTGCAGATAAAGGAACCAAGGCGTAGTTTAAATAATTTGCCCAAGGTTAAGATGATGATCAAACCCTCCCTGCATCCCTTTCTAGCTGAGTGTCCTTGAGAAAGTGATGGGGCTCAGATCTGAACCCAGACAGACTGACTCCAGGCTCAGTGTTCTTAACCATTGCGGGGACGGGTTGGGGGGGGGGTGTCCAGGAGGGGGAGGCTGAAAGACAAGACTCTGCTTTTAAGGAGCTTAAAGCCTAACAGAATACAAAGGAATGCTGATCAGGACCTCAATCCGGGCCTTCAGGTCACAGCAATATAAGAACACCCAGATTAGAAAGAGAAATTGTGGGAATTCCCTGGTTGTCCAGTGGTTAGGGCTTTCATTGCCAGGGCCTGGTCAGGGCACTAAGATCTCGCAAGCTGCATGGTACAGCAGAGAGAGAGAGAGAGAGATTGTTTTGTGAGGAGAGCAGAAGTATATTCCAAGGGAGCTGTCAGGCAGCCACATATATCTGGACATTGATGGGACAATTTGCCCCCTCAGATAAATTCTGCTGTCTTTTGGGCCTCAAGTGACTTCGGCCAGGTTGAAGGAATCTCTCAGTTGTACCTACTCCAACCACTCTCTTTTGCCTTCATGAAGAAGCTCATCCAGAAGATTCGAAAGCACAAAGAGAGAGCTGATTTTTTTTTTATTAACAGTTAAACTTTAAAGCTTTGAGTATCTGGTATGTGCTGAGCTCACAGTCTCGGAATGGGCTAGGGTTCATCAATAACTAACACAGTGAGGTCAGGGCCTGAGAGAGGCAGGAAAGGCATTTGGCAAGGGCCTTAAAGGGTGAGGACGTATGTTTTGTTTCTGTTTGGGGGGTTTTCTTGTGGAGGGGTGAGAGAGACTCATAAAAAACTAGAAATAGACTATCATATGATCCAGCAATTCCACTCCTGGGTACATATCCAAAGAAAATGAAAATGCTAATTTGAAAAGATGCATGCATGCCCCTGTTCATAGTGGCACTATTTACAATAGCCAACATATGGAAGCAAGCTAAGTGTCCATCAACAGATGAATGGATAAAGAAGATATAGTGTGTATATATATATATATATATATATATATACACAATAGAATATTACTCAACCTTAAGAAAGAATGAAATTTTGCCATATGCAGCAACATGGATGGACTTGGAGGGTATTCTGGTTAGTGAAATAAGTCGACAGAGAAAGACAAATACTATATGATATCACGTATATGTGGAATTAAAAAATAAAGCAAACTAATGAATATAACAAAAAAGAAAGACTCACAGTTACAGAGAACAGACTAGTGGGAAGAGGCGGGGGAGGGGCAAGATAGGCGTAGGGGATTAAGAGGTACAAACTAATAGGTGTAAAATAAATAAGCTACAAGGATATATTGAACAACACAGGGAACAGAGCCAATATTTTATATAACTTTAAATGGAGTATAATTTATATAATAAGTACTGAATTACTAAGTGGTATACCTGAAACTAGTATAATATTGTAAGTCCACTATGTGATAATAAAAACAATCAACAAGAAAACAGACAACCAAAAAAATACAAATGGTAGAGGGAAAGACTCCATTCATATCATCTACAAAAGCTGAGAAACAGAATTCAGTGCAACAATATCTGTGATGGATTCATATGAGGAAATTACAGAATTCTACTAAGGCTTACTTTTTAAAGATTTCTATAACTGGTTATAGATACAGTGTGTTCCTGGTGAGAAAAACTCAATTTAGTAAGGATGTCATTTCTCTACAAATGAATCTCTAAACATAAGGCAACTCTAATCAAAATCCAAATATCTTTTCTGGAACTTAACGAAATAATTCTAAAGCTCATTAGGGAAGTTAAACATGAAATAAGCTGGGCATTTTTGCAAAGAAAAAGAAGAAAGGAGGAAGAGAGGAGGTGAGGAGGAGGAGGAAAGAGTCTTCACGGATATTAAAAAAGGAGAACATTTGGGTTTGGGGTACCAGTCCCAGCATAGACAGACTGATGGAACAAAATGCATAAACACAAAATCCAGAAACAAATTTAAGAAAGTTACCTCTGATAAAAGTGACATTTCAAGAGAGTAGAAAAAGAATGGACTATTTCAGAATGATGCTGAAGAGCCTACACGTGTGACAAAGTTGAGTAGAACAAAACAGGACACACACACCACACACACACACACACACACACACGAGTAAAAGTAAATAAGGCGACATAAATTAAGATGATAGATTATATCAATGTTAATATCTTGGTCATGATATTATACTGTAGTTTTGCGACGTATTAGCAAAACCTGGGTAAAGTGTAAACATACTCTGCATTATTTCTTATGCTTGCTTCTCAGTTTGCAATTATCTCAATATAAATTTTAACTAAAAATAGTGCTGAGAAGAAGCAAACTAGTACTTTTAAAATGTTAGATCCCTACAATTAAAGAGGAATGACTATCAAGTTTTAAAATTCAAGCAGTAAGTGAATACCAGTATATTCTTGGGGAAGGAAGGACTTTTCTCTCCATGACTCCTAAAGCCAAAAGCCACAAAAGAAGATTGATGGAAACGGATGGATTTTCCTACATAAAAGTTAAAGTTCGGTATAGCAACAAAACATAAAAACAAAAGACAGACATAAACTGGGAAAACAATTTCAACATATGTAAAAAATGACAAGTTACTTTCTTAAAAATCTATGAAGGGAGACTGGGATTGCCATATATAGATTACTAATAAGAAAAAATCACATTGTACACTTTAAATATATGCAGTTTACTGTATGTCAATTATATCTCAATAAAATTCTTAAAAAAAAATCTATGAAGAGCTCTCACAAATCAATAAGAATAACAACAGATACCTTAATTGGAAAATAGACTAGACGTGAATAGGAATTCACAAAAGAAGAAAAACAGAAGGCCAATAAATATGAAAAATGTAGGCAATGGAGCAGAAATTGGTAGAGAAAGAAAGTATGAATTCTGTAAGAAGTATAGTTGAAGGATGCTGAGAGGTAACATCTTATTTACTGATAACAGTCAGCTCAGTCTGGCACATAGTAGACGCTCAATAAATATGTGTTGAATGGATGAGTAAGTGAAGAGAACACAGGTGACCTGTCAAGGAGAAGGAGTACTTCAGATGCACGTGGGAGAGAAGAGAAAGGTAGAAGTGCAGCATAATTTTAAGGGAGAAATGGGCAAATCAGGTGGACTTTGATCACAGAGGCTGTTTTGCCAATAAAACCAGAAATGATCTCATCAGAAGAAAATCCCTTTGTGTCAACTTCGGAAAGCCTCCAGTGACAGTACATTCAGATAGGAGAGTCCCTGAGATAAAGCTTAGGGTTTAAACCATTCTCTTCAAGGCCTATTGTCTGAATGTGCAGCTGCTCACTGCTCTTCCATTCCCTGGTGGGTAACCAGTGGCTTTGCCCTTTTCCAGCCCCATGATTTTGCCATCAAATCTGATGCCGCTCAGCATAAACAGTGTGATTGACAAGATACACAAGACAAGGGTGCACCTGAATCCTGGTTTGCACTGGGCACCTCAGACTTGTTCTCCAACTTTTAAATTTACATTTCCATTTTTTGAAGTAACTTACCAAAGACCCTCACATTTGGGTTAATAGCCTGAGTTCACGGCAAGTGTTTGTCTTCAGTATTTTTTCCCTCAGTGGAAAAATCAATCTTAATGAACCAGCCCTTTCTTTCCCCATGACTAGCTAAAATACCATTTTGTTACACTATTTTCAAACAGCTCCTCTGGCAGTTAAGTTATTATACCAATTCCATTTGTGCCACAAGCGTCATGGTGCTTTCTGAAATGGGTTCTCTACTGGCTCTGGGCGAAAGAAAGTTATAATTACTTTCTTGAACTAATAATATCAAAATTAAATGTTTTTAAGAAAAGTCCCCAACAGAGCCCCCTCAAAGAACACTTTATTACAGAGCAGTGATTCATTTAGATACAGCCCGGAAGGTGCCACTACAAAGAATGAGGTTTGAGTCTCTAAAGACTCTTTCAAAGAAATGGAAGGAAGGAGACTAGAAGCAAAGGAAGGAAGAGAGAAAAGGAAAGAAAATCTTGATTTTCTGTAGGGAGCTTTGATTCCCTAGAGCTACTTTTCTTAGCAAACATGAAGATGTTTGCCAAGTATTTCTGGGAAATTCTAGGTAATGCAGTGTAGGTATTGGTACAGTAGTAACACACTGCCTTAGCTCAGGCTGCTGTAACTAGTACCATAGACTGGGTGACTCATAAACCACAGAAATTTCTTTCTCAGTTCTGGAGGCTGGAATTCCAAGATCAGATGCCAGCTTGATTGGGTTCTGGGTGACATGTTCTTAGGAGTTTCAGACTGCTGTGTTCTTGTATCCTCACATGGGAGAGAGCAGAAGAGAATCTAGCTCTCTCTAGTGAATCTTATAAGGGCACAAATCCCATCTTGAGGGCTCCACCCTCATGATCTCATCTAATCCCATTTACTTCCCAAAGGTCCCACCTCCTAATGCATCACGTTGAGGGGGCAGGGTTTCAACATATAAATTTGGGGAGGACATAAACATTCAGTCTGTAACATGTAGGACATGTCATGAGTTTCTAGCGAAGCAGCACATATTATGAAATTATAAATAACACAGCGATTTCTTCAGTCTTATATGATTCTGTCATGTAGCTTGCCTGGACCATGCATCCTTCATCATCATTACATCATACATCTAAGTAAAACTCTAAAAGCGAGAGAAACATCAGTATTCTCTGGGTCTTTGACTTTCACCCTAGATTTCTGGAAGCACTAGGATCCCACAAAGGAACTAAGAGGCGGCTGCTGTGGGAAGAGGGAGGTGTTGAGAAGATGGGCTGGGAGCCATCCCAGGTCAAGCAGAACAGGTGGGCAGCCCTGCTGTGGACACCAGCTACCACCGCTCCAGGGGAACCTTACATCCTTCTCATCAGCAGCAAGAAATTCAAAAGGCAGGTGGATTTGCTTGTGCTTTTTCTGGATATCCATTAAAATAAAGATACATTCTCCTAATGCCTCGAAACATCTTACAGCCAGATCCTCTCACTCATGTTGAAGAAAAGGCACCTTTCATCAGCCACCACCTGTGTTGTGCTAACATTCTACTTAATTGAACCATTTCTTCGTAGTCTGGGGGAGGGCAATTTTGTTCCAGAGAGAACATAATTATAGATGCTTGCTTTTAAGGAGTAGTTTCATGATTTAAAAGTTAAGAAGCCCTGGAATTGGGACACCTACTTGAGATAAGTAAATCAAATGACTTTCCCCCTTGAAAACGAGGGTGAAGTCAGAAATAATGATAGCATTTATTCCAGCTGTCACACTAGCTAATTGTTTGTGAGGAGGAAGAGAGCTTGAGGAAGCATTAAACACCGAGTTGATGCCCCTGTGACTCCGTGGCTCTCTCAGGGAAATGAAATTTGTAAAATTCCTCTTTGGGAGCTGACGTAGTCTCATTCCCACGAGGCCAATTTTGTTACCTTCTGAGTATAAAACTTACTGTGTCTTCAAGTAATGCAAATGATTTAAAGGATCCTTTTTTGGTGATGCCCCCGTTTTCTGCTTTTATACTTAGGACATCAGTCATTTATTTTTGACTTATAAACTATTTATTGCTAAAGAGTTTAGAGGAACTTCCTAGGTGGTGCAGTGCTTACGAGTCTGCCTGCCATTGCAAGGGACATGGGTTTGATCCCTGCTCTGGGAAGATCCCACGTGCCGCGGAGCAACTAGGCCTGTGTGCCATAACTGTTGAGCCTGCACTCTAGACCCATGAGCCACAGCTATTGAGCCTATGTGCCACAGCTACTGAAGGTCATGCGCCTAGAGCCCGTGCTCTGCAACAAGAGAAGCCATGGCAATGAGGAGCCCGCGCAACGCAACGAAGAGTGGCCCCTGCTTGCTGCAACTAGACAAAGCCCGTGTACAGCAATGAAGACCCAACACAGCCAATTAATTAATTAAAAAATAAAGAGTTTAGAACATCCCTTAGTTCAGAGTTACCTGGAAAATAGTTTAATCTTTATTACATATGACATCATAATCTTTTGTCAAGGATGCCCTACTGTTAACAAAATGCGAGAGGCATCACAATCCTAAAAATAGCACATACTAAAAATGCCCTTCATAGAAGGAAATTACCTCAACATAATAAAAGCCTTATATGAGAAACCAAAAGCCAACATCGTTCTAAATGGTGAAAAACTGAAAGCATTCCCTCTAAGAATAGGAGCAAGACACGGGTGTCCACTCTCACCATTATTAATCAACATAGTTTTGGAAGTTTTAGCCACAACAGTCAGAGAAGAAAATGAAATGAATCCAAATTGGAAAAGAAGAAGTGAAATTGTCGCTCTTTGCAGATGACATGATATTATACATAGAAAACCCTAAAGATTCTATCAGAAAACTGCTCGCACTAATTGATGAATTTAGGAAAGTAGCAGGATACAAAATTAATGCACAGAAATCTCTTGCATTCCTATACACTAACAACGAAAGAGCAGAAAGAGAAATTAAGGAAACTCTCCCATTTACCATTGCAACAAAAAGAATAAAATACCTAGGAATAAACCTGCCTAAGGAGGCAAAAGACCTGTATGCAGAAAACTGTAAGACACTGATGAAAGAAATCAAAGACAACACAAACAGATGGAGGGATGTACCATGTTCTTAGATTGGAAGAATCAACGTGAAAACAGATGGAGAGACATACCATATTCTTGGATTGAAAGAATCAACATTGTGAAAATGACTGTATTACCCAAAACAATTTACAGATTCAACGCAACCCCTATCAAATTACCAATGGCATTTTTCACAGAACTAGAATAAGAAATCTTACAATTTGTATGGAAATGCAAAACACCCCGAATAGCCAAAGCGATCTTGAGAAGAAAAGATGGAGTTGGTGGAATTAGGCTTCCTGAGTTCAAACTATACTACAGGGCCACAGTGATCAAGACAGTATGGTACTGGCACAAAAACAGAAATTTAGATCAATGGAACAGGATAGAAAGCCCAGAGATGAACTATAGTCAACTAATCTATGACAAAGGAGGCAAGGATATACAATGGAGAAAAGGCAGCCTCTTCAATAAGTGGTGCTGGGAAAACTGGTCAGCTACATGTAAAAGAATGAAATTAGAACACTCTTTAACACCATACACAAAAATAAACTCGAAATGGATTAAAGACCTAAATATAAGGCCAGACACTATAAAACTCCTAGAGGAAAACATAGGCAGAACACTCTATGATATACATCAAAGCAAGATCCTTTTTGACCCACCTCCTAGAATCATGGAAATAAAATCAAGAATAAACAAATGGAACCTAATGAAACTTAAAAGCTTTTGCACAGTGAAAGAAACCATACACAAGACAAGAAGGCAACCCTCACAATGGGAGAAAATACTTGCCAACAAAGCAACGGACAAAGGATTAATCTCTAAAATATATAAGCAGCTCATGCAGCTTAATGCCAAAAAAGCAAATAACCCAATCCACAAATGGGCGGAAGACCTAAATAGACATTTCTCCAAAGAAGACATACAGATGGCCAACACACACATGAGAAGATGCTCAACATCACTAATCATTAGAGAAATGCAAGTCAAAGCCACAATGAGGTATCACCTTACACAGGTCAGAGTGGCTATCGTCAAAACATCTAGAAACAACAAATGTTGGAGAGGGTGTGGAGAAAAGGGAACTCTCCTGCACTGTTGGTGGGAATGTAAGTTGATACAGCCACTATGGAAAACAGTTTGGAGGTTCCTTAAAAAACTAAAAATAGAACTACCATATGATCCAGTAATCCCACTACTGGGCATATACCCAGAGAAAACCATAATCCAAAAAGAAACATGTACTGTAATGTTCATTGCAGCACTGTTTACAATAGCCAGGACATGGAAGCAACCTAGATGCCCATCAACAAATGAATGGATAAAGAAGATGTGGCATATATATACAATGGAATATTACTCAGCCATAGAAAGGAATGAAATGGAGCTATATGTGATGATGTGGATAGACCTAGAGTCTGTCATACAGAGTGAAGTAAGCCAGAAAGAGAAAAACAAATATAGTATGCTAACTCATATATATGGAATCTAAAAAAAAAAGGTACTGATGAACCTAGGACAAGAATAAGGATGCAGATGCAGAGAATGGACTGGAAGACACGGGGTTGGGGGGGCGGGGGGGTGAAGGGGAAGCTGGGGCGAAGTGAGAGAATAGCGTAGACATATATATACTACCAACTATAAAATAGATAGCTAGTGGGAAGTTGCTGTGTAACAAAGGGAGATCAACTCAATGATGGGTGATGCCTTGGAGGGCCGGGATGGGGAGGGTGGGAGGGAGTCATGGGAGGGATGGGATATGGGGATATGTGTATAAATACAGCTGATTCACTTTGGTGTACCTCATAAGCTGGTACAAGAGTGTAAAGCAATTATATTCCAATAAAGAGCTTAAAAAAATAAGAAATAAAAAAATAAAAATGCCCTTAACTTTAGGAAGGACTCCTAACTTCAGAGTCCACAAGAGTACCTGTTACGGGTGTACAGTGAAAATACCTTTGGCCTCCTTGGTACCTTAGGAAATGCTTTAAATCAGTTGTGATGTCTTTGTAGTTGAGAAATGTTTCCAATAGAAGTTTTCTTTAGGTAGACTATAGCTTTATTACCTAGCCTTGTAGAAGAAGAGCCGTGGATACCCAAGAAGAGCTCTCCCCAGGATCCTAGGATGATGGAATACACAGAATGAACTCAGATTCATTCCCTGCCCTCTCGAATCACAGGATGTTCGAATTTGAAGGTCCTTAGAGTTCATCTGGGCCACCCTACCCTCATTTTACCAAAGAGACAACCAGAATAAGGTGTGGCCATCATACACTTAGGCTGTTAATTGTCTGGACCAGAACTCAGACCCCTAAGTAGTGTGCTCAGTGGCTTTGAGCAAGTTTCTTAACCTCTTATGCTTCTGATTTCTCATATGTAAGGGGGGAAATGATATTCTTACTTCACAAGGAAGACTGAAGAAGTGATTTCGTGTACAGCGCTCAGCACAGTAACTGGCTCACAGTCAGCACTTCCTACTTGTAAACTACCAGCACCCATAGCCTCCTCGTGTGACACTGTCCTGCCTGCCGCGAGGAGCTGGAATAGACAGTCAAGTGGCCTTGTGCTTAAGGACCCAAAGAGGCTTAACACTCAGACAGGACTCATAAACCAGTAGGTTGTACAGCAAAGAGGGAAGTTCCTGAAATCGGTCTATTTCCATTGTTTCCCTCAGCTCTGGATAATACAGTTATCAACTACATCATTGCAAATAATGCAGTTATCAACTTCCTAAAAGCAGGAAGTTATCACTGAGCAATCCTTTCTTGAATGGAAAACTCCAGAACAGTGATTCTCCTGCTTGAGAGTAGTTATTGACATCCAAGCAGAGAACTGGGCCCAGCCCCAGAGATGCTGATACAGTGGGTAAGGCTCAGGGGTCTGCATCTATCAGGCTTCTCAGGTAGTTCTGGTACCAGTGGTTCGGATACCACATTTGAATGATCCATGCAGTCTGCTCTTGCCTCCTTTTTCCATCCCAATTAAAATTGGAGAGTCTTGGAAAAAACACCCACAAACCCCCGTGAAGCCCCTTTTATCCCACACAAAGAGGCTTAACATGTCTGAATCAAAAACAAAACAAAACAAAGTGGGTATATGAATATGCATAACTGATTCACTTTGCTGTACACCTGAAACTAACACAACTTTGTAAATCAACTATACTCCAATAAAAATTTAAAAAACAAGGTTATGAAAACATTTATTCAAGTCAGAGTTTGACTTCTCGGTTTATTAAGGAGATGAATCAAGAGGAGTGCTTCTTCTGGGCAGGTGTTTACCTGTAATCTGAGGAAACGTTCCAGAATATTTTAACATATTTTTCTCAGTTTAAAAGTAATGAAAGGGGGCTCCCTGGGTGGCGCAGTGGTTGAGAATCCGCCTGCTAATGCAGGGGACATGGGTTCGAGCCCTGCTCCGGGGGGATCCCACGTGCCACGGAGCACTAGGCCCGTGTGCCACAACTATTGACCCTGTGCTTTAGAGCCCGTGAGCCACAACTATTGAGCCCATGTGCTGCAACTACTGAAGCTCATGTGCCTAGAGCCTGTGCTCCGCAGCAAGAGAAGCCATGGCAATGAGGAGCCCGTGCACCACAACGAAGAGTAGCCCCCACTCCCCGCAACTAAAAAGAAAGCCCGCGCACAGCAAAGAAGACCCAACACAGCCAAAAATAAATAAATAAATTTTTAAAAAAAGTAATGAAAGGTATAAAACGTTAGGAAAGAATTACATCACCCATGTTATCACCACCCTGAAGTAACCTGGTTAAGACTTCTGTCTCGTTGCCTTTATTATTATTTTTTTCTGTGTATGTTTGTGGCAGACATTACCTGTTCTGGCGTCCGTCTCTTCCTCAGGGGCACTGGTAAACCCTGACTAGTCTAAGAGGAAAAACATTCCTCTTGTGGATAACTGGTTTGAGAAGTGGCCACATGACTTAATGCTGCTTAATGGTATACAATGGGAATTTTGCCGGGTGATTTCTGGAAAGGATTCTCTCCTCTGATAAAGACATAAACAAGGCAGGAACACAACATGTTCTGACTCTGGACACTGATGTGTGAGGAGGTGATTCCTGAAGTTGCTAGCGTTGGGGGGACTAGCCTACACGTTGACGGAGGCAGAGCCAGAAAGGTGAAGTGATCTTGGTTCATAGATCATGTTCCAAAGCCCCCTAACTGACCACCTGGAGCTGTGCTATCTCCAAATTCCATGTTCTATGAGATAATATGTCCCTTTTGTGTTTAAGCCACCCCTATTTATGATTTGCTGTTACTGGCATCCAAAAGCACCCTAACTGCTACAATATACATAGCTGTATAAATGTATTTTGTGAAGTTTATTCTTTCATCCAACAAATATTTAATGAGGATGTCCCAGGCTTGAGTCATTCTGCAGACACACTTTGGTTCTGCTTTTTTCCACTTAACATTTTCTTTAGTCATTAAACATTCTTTGCACATGTAATTATTTTATTGAAGCATATAGTAGATGTACAATATTATGTAAGCTACAGTTTACAATATAGTGATCCATAATTTTTAAAGGTTATTATGCTCCATTTATAGTTGTTATAGAATACTGGTTATATTCCCTGTGTATATATCCATGTAGTTTATTTTGTGCATAATATGTATGTATATCTTATGTATATGGAATTTTAAAAATTTATTTTATTGAAATATAGTTGATGTATAACGTATTAATTTCTGCTGTACAGCAAAGTGATTCAGTTATACATATATATGTACATGTATATATTCTTTTTCATATTCTTTTCCATTATGGTTTATTACAGGGTATTGAATATAGTTCCCCCTGTGCTATACAGTAGGACCTTGTTGTTTATCCATTCTATATACTAGTTTGCATCTGCTAATCCCAAACTCCCACTCCATCCCTCCTGCATCCCCCTCCCCCTTGGCACCCACAAGTCTGTTCTCTATATCTGTGAGTCTGTTTCTGTTTCATAGATAAATTCATATTTTAGGTTTCATATATAAGTGATATCATACGATATTTGTCTTTCTCTGACTTACTTCACTTAGTATGATCATCTCTAGGTCCATTCATGTTGCTGCAAATGGCATTATTTCATTCTTTTTGATGGCTGAGTAGTATTCCATTATTTATATGGACCACATCTTCTTTATCCATTCATCTGTTGATGGACATTTAGGTTGTTTCCATGTCTTAGCTATTGTAAATAGTGTTGCTACAAACGTGGGGGTGCAGGTATCTTTTCAAACTACAGTTTTGTCCAAATATATACCCAGGAGTGGGATTGCTAGGTCATATGGCAACTCTATTTTTAGTTTTCTGAGGAAACTTCATACTGTTTTCCATAGTGGCTGCACCAATTTAAATTCCCACCAACAAGGTAGGAGGGTTCCTTTTTCTCCACACCCTCTCCAGCATTTATTATTTGTAGATTTTTAATGATGGCCATTCTGACTGGTGTGACGTGGTACCTCATTGTAGTTTTGATTTGCATTTCTCTAATAATTAGCAATGTTGAGCATCTTTTCATGTGCCTATTGGCCATCTGTATGTCTTCTTTGGAGAAATATCTATTTAGGCCTTCTGCCCGTTTTTCGACTGGGTTGTTTGTTTTTTTTATTATTGAGTTGTATGAGCTGTTTGTGTATTTGGGAAATTAAGCCCTTGTTGGTCGCATCATTTGCAATATTTTCTCCCTGTCCATAGGTTGTCTCTTCATTTTGTTTATGGTTTCCTTTGCTGTGCAAAAGCTTATAAGTTTGATTAGGTCCCATTTGTTTATTTTTGCTTTTATTTTTATTGCTTTGGGAGACTGACCTAAGAAAACATTGGTACTATTTACATTAGAGAACGTTTTGCCTATATTCTCTTTGAGGAGTTTTACGGTGTCATGTCTTAGATTTAAATCTTTCAGCCATTTTGAGTTTCTTTTTGTTTATGGTTCAAGAGTGTGTTCTAACTTCATTGATTTACATGTGGCTGTCCAATTTTTCCAGTACCATTTGTTGAAGAGACTGTCTTTTCCCCGTTGTATATTCTTGCCTCCTTTATTGAAGATTAATTGACCATAGGTGTGCGGGTTTATTTCTGAGCTCTCTGTTCTGTTCCATTGATCCATCTGTCTGTTTTTGTGCCAGTACCATGCTGTTTGATTACAGTAACTTTGCAGTATTTTCTGAAGTCTAGGAGGGTTTTGTCTCCTGCTTTGTTCTTTTTCCTCAGGATTGCTTTGGTGATTCTGGGTCTTTTGTGGTTCCAAATGGATTTTAGGATTATTTGTTCTAGTTCTGTTATGTATTGTAATTTTAATGGCTTCATTTTTTTTAAATTTATCATGGTCTTTATTTACAACTTTATTGGCAAAAAAGAAAAGGGAATAGTTCAAAACAATTTAACAGAGGACACTGCAGCTGATCCTGTCAGATTAACGAAGTTTCATTTTAAATGTCCATCTAAACCTAGGTGCCCATCAGCAAATAAATGGATAAAGAAGATGTGGCATATATATACAATGGAATATTACTCAGCTATAAAAAGGAATGAGATGGAACTATATGTAATGAGGTAGATAGACCTAGAGTCTGTCATACAGAGTGAAGTAAGTCAGAAAGAGAAAGACAAATATTGTATGCTAACTCATATATATGGAATCTAAAAATGGTACTGATGAACTCAGTGACAAGACAAGAACAAGGACGCAGATGCAGAGAATGGACTGGAGAACTCGAGGTTTGGGGGGGGCGGGGGGTGAAGGGGAAGCTGAGACGAAGTGAGAGAGTAGCATAGACACATATATACTACCAACTGTAAAATAGATAGCCAGTGGGAAGTTGCCGTATAACAAAGGGAGATCAACTCGAGGATGGATGATGCCCTAGAGGACTGGGACGGGGAGGGTGGGGGGGGAGTCGAGGGAGGGAGGGAATACGGGGATATGTGTATAAATACAGAAGATTGAACTTGGTGTACCTCAAAAAAAATAAATTAAAAAAAAAAGAAAAAACTCTGCTGAAAGGCACAAATGCTGATTGTAACTGGGCTTATGCATTATCCCCATTAATTGAAAAAGCTTTCCAACAACAAAAAATAAATTTAAAAAAGTCCATCTAATTATCCCAAGATATACAATACTGAATCTGCATATGCAGTTTCTTTTATGAAGTACAGGCTCATATCTTAGGCAGTCTTTTAAACATATAAATACAAAGGAAATAAAATCACTCATTAAAAACTGCATTAAATGAAGGGTAGATTAAATTTATGTTGTCCTTGTAATAACACATGCCCAATGAAAATCAAAAGCTGGAAAAGCAGTTACATTTCCTATTTGAGTGGACAGTTACAACAATCATTTTCTGCAATGACCATTATATTTTTAATTTATCATGAACTACTATGAACTTACTATGAGATGCAGCCAAAGTCAGAAGACAAGACGTAGGGAGAATATTCCTTTTTTGGAGGAGAGTAAGCTCTCCAGAATCAGTGTGGGAAACAAACATCCTGTTGAAGAATTCTAGGTGGAAAAAAGTTAATGTAGTCAATTTTCAACTCATGCTGAGCTGCCTTAATTTTTTCATTGACTTGTTTGGTGTCATTCTTCTAAATCAAGTGTGTTTAATTCGTCTTCTAGTTCATCCAAATCTTCCCCAGTAAAAAGATTTTCATCAACAGGAACAGCATCGATGGCTCCATTTTCCTGTCCCTCCCCTTCGTTGTCCTCTTCCAAATCACTTCTTTCACCATTTTCAGCCCTACCTCGGGAAGCTTCACTTAATTTGTTTTCATCCTTTTCTGAAGTATATGTGTTGAATCTTTCAAGACTGGCTACAGTAATACCTGTCTCATCTGCATCTCGTGGGACGTGCACGCTTAAATCTATGTCATTTACGCTCACTGAATCATCAGCCTCATCACCACCTATCCCCTGGGTGTAGCGGGTACCATCTGCTTCCTCCTCCTCCTCATCAAGTTCAGGACGAAATTCAAACACCTCACGACCACTGATCACTAATGCTTTCCCTGCTTTGAAGTCTGCTTTCCTTCTTTCTATATCTTGTTCAAGTTTATCCATCTTTCCTTGTCTTTTTCTTTTCTCCCATGCAAGAAAAGATTCTAGAGTGATTTTGGTAACATTTGGACCTAGGGCAGAACACTCTCTTTCAATTAGATCTTCTAATGAAATTTCATCTTCTTTCTCTTCTTTCTTTTTATGTTTTTTCAAGACAAACCCAGGAGGAAGTCCATGATGATATATGCAAATATCACCCCCTCCAGGGCATACCCAAAACCAGCCATATTTGTTGTTTTCAGAGGCTTCAAGGAAATGCTTGCACACTATTTGAGTTTTTGGTTTATTCTTTTCCACCTCAGCGTGCTTCTTGTTCACTACTTCTTCTAGTTTTTTCTCATCCCAACTATCCATAGTATCTTTTTCAAGCTCTTCATCTCTTGCATCAATGTAAACACTTTGCTTTTCACGTTTTCTTTCCAGAGTTAAGTCATGAGAGAACTTACACTTATCTCCCTTAGTACACTGTCCTTGCTTGAGGAATGCACATACCATTTGCGATCTGCACCTTTACTTATTTTTTGAGCAGCAACTACAGGTTTGAACAGCCCATTTAGCTCTTGCAATTCTTTCTTCTTGTCATCTTTCTTCAACTTCTTTTCAGCTTCACTTTGTGCTACCTGACGTGGATTTTGTTGACCAAATTTAGCTGGATGAGTGACAGCCTTGATAAACTTCTGTTGCTTTGCCCCTTTCTTATTCTTTAGACCAAAAGTTTTGTCTTCGATAATCTTCTCCTTCTTTTTCTGCTCCGCCTTTTTGCTGCCCCCGGCCTGAGCCTGTTTCTTGGGGGGCATTGCGGAGATGGGTGGCACTGGCCAGACTTAAGCGCAGCTGGACTCCCTCAGGGACTCTGGCCCCACGGTAAGAGGAGGAGGAAGATGCGCACCACTGTCACCGCCGCACTGCATGGTAATGGCTTCATTTTAATGGCTATTTTTATTCAGTCATTGCCCTGTTATCTGACACTTAAGTTGCAAAAGATTTTCATTATTAAAAGTAAAGACAGGGCGGCGGGTGAAGGGGAAGCTGAGGCAAAGCGAGAGAGTAGCACAGACATATATATACTACCAACTCTAAAATAGATAGTCAGTGGGAAGTTGTTGTATAACAAAGGGAGTCCGACTCAAGGATGGAATATGCCTTAGAGGACTGGGGCGGGGAGGGTGGGGGGGACTTGAGGGGGGTAGTCAAGGAAGGGAGGGAATACGGGGATATGTGTATAAAAACAGATGATTGAACCTGGTGTACCCCCCCCCCAAAAAAAAATAAAAAATAAATAAAAAAAATAAAAAAAAAAAAGTTAAGGATCACAAAAAAAAAAAAAAAAAGAAGTCAGGATTCTCCCTCACATTCCTAGGAAGGCTAGGACAGAGTGCCTTTATGAAATAATTTCTTCAGGTCCTTTGCCAGCCATCAAAGCCAAGACTGACCCATTCACGGCAAAGATCTCCCTCACTCTCCTCTGATTTTTGTCTCTTGCAGGGTTTGGGATGACAACTCCAGCGACAGTAGGAGGAAAACTCTTTCTGATCTTTTATGGCCTCCTCGGGTGCTCCAGCACCATCTTGTTCTTCAACCTCTTCCTGGAGCGCCTGATCACCATCATCGCCTGCATCATGAAATCGTGCCTCCTCCAGCGGGGGGCCCTGCCCCAGCAGAGCCTGAAGAACCCGGGCAAGGGTGAGGCAGACAGCTTGGCTGGCTGGAAGCCCTCTGTGTACTATGTCATGCTGATCCTGTGCATAGCCTCCCTCCTTATCTCCTGCTGCGCATCCGCCATGTACACCTCCATGGAAGGATGGAGCTACTTTGACGCGCTCTACTTCTGCTTCGTGGCTTTCAGCACCATTGGCTTTGGGGACCTCGTCAGCAGCCAGAACACCCAGTATGCTGGCCAGGGCCTCTACCGCTTCGCCAACTTCGTCTTCATCCTCATGGGCGTCTGCTGCATCTACTCCTTGTTCAACGTCATCTCCATCCTCATCAAACAGTCCATGAACTGGATCCTGAGGAAGATGGATGGCGGGTGCTGCCAACAATGCCAGAGAAGACTCTTGCAGTCCCGGAGAAACATGGTGATGCCGGGCAATGTCCAGAACCGGTGCAACATCTCCATAGAAACAGATGGAGTCATAGAGAGTGACACGGATGGGCGGCGCCTCTCGGGCGAGATGATCTCCATGAAGGACTTCTTGGCAGCCAACAAGGTCTCACTAGCCATCCTCCAGAAGCAGCTGTCTGAGACGGCCAACGGCTGCCCCCATCAGACCAGCACTCTGTCGCTGGACAATGAATTCTCAGGGGGTGTAGGAGCCTTTGCGATAATGAACAACAGGCTGGCAGAGACCAGTGGGGACAGGTAGGAGCAAGGAGACAGTGGACAGTGAGGGGACTGTGACCCAGCTCAGCTCTGCGCCCTGGCTGGGTTCATTCTGTTCCTTCTAGCCTGGAGGCCAGCTTGAGAAACCTCATCATCCTGTCTCCAGCAAACAGCCACTTTCCAGGGCTGCGGGAACCTGCAGCCTCCATGCCTTTCTCCGTATCTTCATTCTTCAAGTCTAAATTCAGTCTTTTAAAAATGAACCACTAAAGCAGCCTAAGACATCACATTCTCTCTTTACTCACCTTGCTCCAGGGTTTTAACTGCCTAAGAGAGGGAGGGCTTACCGAAGCCTTGATTTCCTGCTACTCTATTCTTCATTTGGAAATAAAAATCTTGAAGATCCTAAATTTTCCCCTGGAACTCTGAACTCTGAATTCACTGCTTCTCTTAGTCCCTTCAACAAAGAGAGGGTGGGAACTGTTTGAGAATGTGACTGGGCTTTCTTTTTGCTGGGCTTCCTTCAGAGCAGATTTGTCTGTGGTGCCATGGCTAGGGAAAGCATCTCTTCCTCTTTATACCTGCTTCTCTGTTTTTGTTTTTCCTTTCTTTTATTTTTAAGCTCTTAATGCTTGACTAAGGTGTCTGTGGGACCTCAGCGTGATAAGAAAACAAAATTCAGCTTCAGGCCTTTAAACTGTGGCAATGCGGTGATAGGACTCACTCTTGTCCCTGAAGAATAGAGCTTAATATGTTCCCTTTGAATGGTCCCAGAGGCCACTTCATTTTCGCCAGGGCTTGGGGCCCATTGCAAACATAATAATGACTGACTATTTATTAGAATTGAAAATTTAATAAATCCTCATTTTATTAATGAAGATGACATGGGTGCTCATTAAGAATGTCGGGGAAGGGTGCCTAATTAAACAGGCATTTATTGCACTCAGAGAAAAAGGAAATAGGAAATTAACCTTTAGGGATATGAACATCATTTTGGATTCTTGGCTGGAGAAGCATTCTAGACCAGATAATGAAACTTGGCTTCTGTTGTCGAATCTGTTTCAAATCTGTTTCAGTTCTGCCTACTGTGATTGTAACAAGTCTAATTACATAATCTCCCATGTTGTTAAAGTGGTCCATGTAGGAACAAGGGCTATTGATTTTCTTCCTCTACACAGGAGAGAAGATTTGGGGGGGGGGGGGATGAGAGCAGAGTTTATAAGAGAATAGCTGTTGTTTCTATAAGAATGGTGTCCACAAAGCACTTTCAGAAATGAGGAGGAAAGACGGGCGCCATAAAGAAGATAAAGCAGAAAAGCTCTGCCTGGTGAAACCGAACTGTTAAGCAGAAAGCACCAGCCTGAGAAGACCCTTGGGAACCGTTCCATCTAACCCCCTTGTTTTTGACACAGGGAAACAGAGGCACGAAGGGATTGCTCCTTGTCTGAGTGCTCAGGGCTGATGGGGTACAGCTAGGAGAAGCACTCAGGTCTCTGATGAAGTCTGCACTCTTCACCCATACTCCACCCAGCCTCAGACCCCAACCCCCAACAGCTCCCTCTCCAGGCTGAGTTGACTTTTCTTCCAGCTGGCAAACCCAAATATTTTTTTTTTTTTTGCCATACCAGGAGTGCCCTAGAGCCAAAGTGGGATAAGCAGCAGTGCTGAGCTTTGAACTTAGGGCTGTTTGGCTCCAAAGTCAGAGACCTTCAACCATTACCTTGTATTGCTCTTAAAGGGCAGCATCCTGGAGTTTCTGCAAAACCCATGTTAGGAACCTCTGATCATAAACCGAGCTCTTGAGGGCTCTGCCCTGCAACATGCACTGTGGAGATGAGGAGAGGAGCTGGGTCTCTACCCCTGGGGGCTTTCTTGATTGTCACATTCCTGGTACAGGGACTGGCACAGAGCAAGTCCTTGCTACCTGGGTCCCTAGAGATCTTGGAGGTGTACCAGGAGGCCAAGAAGCATCAGTATAAGCAAGGCTCGTCTTCCTGGAGGGTCAAGTTTTACTAAATGATTTTTGCAGAGAGGTGTTATGTCAAAACACATCTATTTAACTAGGTCCCCAAATTGGCATAAACTTTTAAGTTAAACGTGAAAAGCATTTTTGATCTTATGATGAGCTTTCTGAGTCTTCTCAGAGTCTCAGAGAATAAGTTTGTTCTCCTCTAGGTTGGGGGTTCTATGGGAAACACTTGAGAACCAGTGTAAGGAGAGAAAAGTGCAATGCGTTTAGGATGGATGGATGGATGGATGGATGGATGGATGGATGGGTGGATGGGAGTAACATGCTAAAAAAAAATGTCAAAATCAGGAATCTTTATTTAGATACGCCTCTTTATACTTACCCTTAGGCATGAGTTGGTCAATAAGAGAATTTCTAGGTAGTAATATCAAAGCTGGAGTTCAAAACCTGGAGCCAACAAATCCCACAATATTGTATGTATGCACAAACGTGAGAGGAAACACACGTGCACCTGTGTGCAGTTTCCTGGGTAATGAACTTCATGGTTTTCATCATGTTTCCAAAGGGGTCCTTACAGCTTCACTAGAGTAAGAATGTTTACTGCTGTTTTCTCTTGTTACCTTTGTCCCCACTGAGCATGTCTCTAGCCCTCCTGACCAGTCTCTCTATTCCATTCTCTCCGAACCGTCACTGTGTGACCTTTAGGTTGGGCCAGGTTCTTCTGTTTAGGAACCCAGAGACTCCCCGGAGTGATAAAGGACCTATTGACTCATCACAAGGTGGTCAGGCTTCATCCATGGCTGAGCTCACAGCTGGCCATCTTGAGTTCTCTGTGATGCTGTAAACGTGAGCTGGCCTTGAATGCAGGGACCTCAAAGCCAAGACGTTAGTGACCATCAAGTTTCTCAAGTGACCATCATCCCACACACTTGCACAAGTTTTGTTATCTCCATACTACCTGAAACAGTATCTTCTTAATATTTTAATCAACTCAATTTGCATTAGTTTTGTTTGAAAAAGTAACTTTGTCTCACTACCTAAATAGAAGACTCCTATCACTTGCCATAAAAAGAAAAGTCATTGCAAAAATCAATAAAATGAAGATAAAACTATGTTATTAACTTCTAGCAAGATCCTGTATCCTAGTAAAGGCTTTAATCCTGAGACCTCTTCTCACTTAGTTAAAAACAGAGATTGGCAAATGTGGGGGAGGTGTTGAAAGGACTCATTAGCACCAAACAGAGACTTTCTTCATGATGTGATGAAAGGACTGGAAGAGAATTGGAAAGAGAGTAACTTCTTCACTGTGTGACTCAATGTTAATTCATTCCAAGCCTGAGGGCCTCTGAAACCATCTCATGTTCCACCCAAATCATTGGTGCACATCCCACATTGGGGGCTACATAAAAAAGTAACAAAGTACAGCACAGTTTCTGAGGTTGTGCCCACCATGTGGTAGAGAATGGTTCTTGGATTTGAACACAAGCCCCAGTAGTTCTAATGTGAGAGAAAGTGAGTAAGTCTCAATTTCACTGTGTCCCAGGCCTTCTGCACCTGTGATGTGGAAATGGTAGCAACATCAGATCAAATGAGGTGCTCAGCGCAGGGCTTTGTGGACTCTGAGGAGCTGGAGAAGTAGTGGACACTTGTGGTCCATGGGCTGTAGGGGTGGGCGTGGGGAGACATTACATCCGACAGTGAATGATTTTGTTCTGTTCTTGCACCTGACACCCAGCACTTCCCACACTGTGCTTCATTAATTATTCTCATTTATTAAACGGTGTCCCTCTTGGTGATGGTTTTATACTAAACCAAAAGACCCCAATGCCTTTATTTCTGTCCCACTGAGTCCTTTCATTTTAGTATTAGCTGAGCCAATTGAATGATTTGACATAGTAAAATGTTTTGGAAAAGCTGTAGTAATATCTTGTATATTGCTAGAATTGTATAGCTTTTAAGGTTTATCCATTCACAGTTGTAATATTTTGACCTTCATAACCACATTGTGAAGTAGACAAGGCACTTATCTTCAAACTGCCTTCAATCTTTTCTGAAGTAAGAGAGATAATCACATTTTACATAAAAATTAACTGGGCTTCAGATTGAAGTAGGTTAGAGAATAAGCTTTAAAATTACACAGATTGGGTCTGAATTTTGGCTTTGTCACATTCTGGCTATATGAACATGGGAAAGTTACTTAATGTTTTAAAGCCTAGTTTCCTCATTGGTAATGTAGGAATTGTACCTGCATTGCAACATCACTGCACCAGGTAAATGAAATGATCTGGGTCTAGGCTTTTATCATCAAGACTGTGGTCCCTTGGCCCTTAGAGATGAAGGATGATATGTTACAGCATTTCAGAAGCCAAAAGAAAAACAAGATCAGTTTCTAGAAGAGCCCATTTTATTCCAAGATTTGGAAAGAAAGGAAGTTTCCTCCTCCCTGTTTGACATAATGTAATACATTCTTTTATGACCAAGTGGGATTCATCCCTGGGGTGCAAGGATGGTTTAACATATGCAAATCAATAAATGTGATACACCACCAGTAGGCTGAAGATAAAAATCATACAGCCATCGCAATAGATGTAGAAAAAGAATTTTTTTATAAAATACAGCATGCATTCATGATAAAAACTCTCAACAAATTGGGTATAGAAGGAACGTACCACAACATTTAAAAAGGCCATAGATAACAAACCCACAGCTAACATACTCAACAGTGAAAGGCTGAAAGCTTTTCCTTTAAGATCAGGAACAAGACAAGGATGACCATTCTCATCGTTCCCATTCAACATAGTACTGGAAGTCCTAGCCAGAGAAAATAGGCAAGAAAAATAAATAAGAGACATCTAAATCAGAAATGAAGGAATAAGAAATGTCTCTGCAGATGATATGATCTTATATATGGAAAATCCAAGACTCCACAAAAAATGTTGTTAGAATTACTCAACGGACTCGGTGGAGTTCCAGGATACAAAATCAGCATACAAAAATCAGTTGTGTTTCTACACACTAACAATGAAATATCTGAAAGAGAAATAAAGAAAACAATCCCATTTATATTAGCATCAAAAACAATAAAATATGAATATTTAGGAATATTATTAGGAATATTAGGAATAAATTTAACCAAGAAGTTGAAAGATCTGTATACTGACAAGTATACGACTTTGATGAAAGAAAGACACAAAAGATATCTCATGAGTCAGAAAAATTAATATAGGTAAAATGTCCATACTACCCAAACCTATCTACAAATTCAATGCAATCTCTAACAAAATTCCAATGGCATTTTTCACAGAAATAGAAGAAACCCTACAATTAGTATGGAACTGCAAAAGACCACAAATAGCCAAAATAATCCTTAGAAAGAACAAAGCTGGAGGCATCACACTTTCTGATTTCAAACTATATTACAAAGTAATAGTAATCAAAACAGTATGGTGCTGGCATAGAACCAAACACATAGACCAATGGAAAGAATCAAAAGCCCAGAAAAAAGCCCATGCTTATGCAGCCAACTAATATTTGATAAGGGGACCAAGAATACTCAATAGAGAAAAGACAGTCTTTTCAGTAAATGGTGCTGGGAAAATTGGACATTTGCAAGCAAAAGAATGAAACTAGACCCTTATCTTACACCACTCACAAAAATTAACTCAAAATGGGTTAAACACTTAAATACTGAAATCATAAGACTCCTAGAAGAAAACATAGGGGGAAAGATCCTTGACATTAATCTTGGCAATGAGGTTTTTGGAAATGACACCAAAAGGACAAGCAATTAAGGCACAGATAAACAAGAGGGACGGGCTGCCCTGGTGGCACAGTGGTTAAGAATCTGCCTGCCAATGCAGGGGACAAAGGTTCAAGCCCTGATCCAGGAAGATCCCACATGCTGCAGAGCAACTAAGCCTGTGCACCACAACTACTGAGCCTGCGCTCTAGAGCCTGTGAGCCACAACTGCTGAAGCCCGAGTGCCTACAGCCTGTGCTCTGCAACAAGGGAAGCCACCACAATGAGAAGCCTGTACACTGCAATGAAGAGTAGCCTCCACCCTCCAGAACTACAGAAAGCCTGTGCACAGCAATGAAGACCCGATGCAGCCAATAAATTAAATAAATAAACAAATATTAAAATACAAAACAAAACAAAAAAAAAAAAAAACGAGGGACTACATCAAACTAAAAAGTTCTGCATAGCAGAAGAAACAATCAGCAAATGAAAAGGCAACCTACAGAATGGGAGAAAATATTTGCAAATGATCTATATGATGAGAGGTTAATATCTAAAATGTATAAGGAATTCATGCAACTCAACAGCAAAAAAAAAAAAAAAAATCAATCTGATTTAAAAATGGGCAAGGAGCCTGAATAAACATTTTTCCAAAGAAGACAAACAAATGGCCAACAGGTACATGAAAAGATTCTCAATGTCATACTCTCTGTGACTCCAGAGGAATGGGGTTATCCGTAGCCACATACCACATGGGGAGCAATGAAGAAACGCCCATCCCTTGTTTAAACAGAAAAGTGTACTGGAAGATTCAATCTTCTGGTATGGAAAAAAGGTAGCATAGTGGTTTGATTGTCTTGTCATTTCCTTTAAAAATTTAGCTACTGCTTCCTGGATATACAGTAGTGTGTTACTGATGTGGGATGAAGGTACAAGATGAGATGGGAATTCTCATCCTTGGTCGTGCATCAGCATCATTGAAGGACCTTTGTTAACATGACAGAGTCCCAGGTCCCATCCCTCACCTACTGAAAAATATTCCCTGATGCTGGAACCTCAGAAATATATTTTGCACAATTTTCATTGGTGCTTTTGATGTGCAGCCAGGTTGAGAGCCCCTATTGGGGAGAAGCTTGTTATCTTGTGTTCCAGAAATTACTGTATATAATTAGTAAGAAAGATCTAATAAGAACAATACCTTAACTGGCATAATCTTCATACTTTTCAAAGAACTTCCATGTGTTCCATGTGCCACTTAATCCCGATGACAATCCTGTGAAGGTATCACCATTCCCACATTGCGGATGAAGAAACAGGCTCAGAAGAATCTAAGGACTGGATAAAACTTCTGACCTGTACGCCTAGATGTGAAAAGCTGGAAGGAGCGTCACTCCAGCCAAATGGAGACCTGAGGTTACAGAGCAACCAACTAGCCCGAAGTAAGAAGAAAAGCAGATAATCTGCAGAAGAAGAGGAATCACAAGTGCTCACTTAGCTGGGGTAGAAGCACTTAGCCAGAATAATTGATGAATTGGTGAATGACGAGGTTCGTTTCGTGGAATATGTGAAGGCTCTGAGGGCCACGGAACCTGGGGGAGTACACACCCTCTTGCACATCTTTTCTCCATGAACCCCACTGAGCACCCACAGAAAAGACCAGAAAGAGCTCCAAGAAAGTGTCTATCTTGGCACAGACCTGGGGGAGGGGAATGGTAGCCACCTGGGGAGAGAAGAGGGAAGGGGACAGCAAAAAACAAACAAACAAAACTCTACTTCGGGGAGAGACACAGGAATATGTGCTGTACCAAAAGGCACAGGCAGGGGACAGGCAGGAGGACTGGGACGAACATGCCCCTGATACCCAAGGATGCAACACCTCTCTGAAACTAAGGCCGAATCCGAATGACAGAAACACTCCAAACATCCTCCCCACCAAGCTCACGAGCTTCAGATGACAGCTCAGAGGCACACTGCTAAGAGGATGAGAAAGTGCAAAGAGACCCTCTCGCAGAAGGGTGCAGGGAGAAGACCTAAAGTTTCAAGATCAAACAGCCCTCACTCTGGCAAATCAAGTTTCATCCTAAACACAAGGCATTGCTACAGGAATGGGAGGCCTGAGGAACACGGAGAGTAACCATAGCAACAACCAACCTCAAATGCAGCTCCACTCCTAACTGGATTAATTCAAACATCCACACTAAGCGTTTATCAGTAGGAAAGGCATGCTCGTGTCTAGGCATAAAAACTCTGCTTCAGTCTCTGCTGTCACACACAAGATGCCCAGCTTTCAAGAAAAACATTAGGAGGCAGGCATAAAAATCAGAAGAGAAAACATCCCCCAGAGACAAAGCAATCATCAGAACCAGACTCAGCGTTGAAACAGATGTTAGAAATATCTGGCAGGGAATTTAAAATAACTCTCATTAGTATGTTAAAGGTTCAAGAGGGAAAAGTGGACATCATGCAACATCAGATGGATAATTTCAGTAGGGAGATGGAAAGTAGAAGACAGAATTAAGTAGAAATGCTAGAAATAAAAAACACAGCAACAGAGATGAATAGTGCCCTCAGTGGGCTTCTCAGTCGACTGACACAGCCAAGGAGAGAATCCATGAACCTGAAGATAGACCAATAGAAATTGCTCAAACGAAAACACAAAGAGTTGAAAGAGTGAAAAGAACACTATGACATCCAAGAGCTTCGGGACAATATCAGATGGACTACATGAGTAATTGGAATCCCAGGAGAAAACAATGAGAACAAAGCAGAAGATATATTGGAAGAAATAATAAGACTTCCTTGGTGGCGCAGTGGTTACGAATCCACCTGCCAATGCAGAGGACACGGGTTCAAGCCCTGGTCTGGGAAGATTCCACATGCCACAGAGCAACTAAGCCTGTGTGCCACAACTACTGAGCATGAGTGCCACAACTACTGAAGCACGTGTGTGCCTAGAGCCCGTCTCTGCAACAAGAGAAGCCACCGCAATGAGAAGCCCATGTACCACAAGGAAGAGTAGGCCCCGCTCACAGCAACTAGAGAAAGCCTGAGTGCAGCAATGAAAACCCAATGCAGCCAAATGAAATACATACATAAATTATTTAATTAATTAAAAAAAGAAACAATAGCTGAGAATTTTCCAAAATGAATGACAGAAACCAAGATCCGAGAAGGTCATAGAACACCTAGCAAGTTTTATATATAAACGCACACACACACACACACAAGCATACACACAATACACAAACACACCACATACACCTAGGCATATATTCAAATTGCAGGAAACAAAAGACAAAAAATCTTAAAGACAGCTAGAAAAAAAAGTACATTCACAGGCGTGAGATAAGAATTATAACAGATCTCATCAGAAACCATGCATATAATAAGTATGACATCTTTAAAATGCTAAAATTTTAGAAAGAACCCCTGTCTAGAGTTCTATATCCATCAAAAATCTTTCTAAAGGGGAAGAGAGGACTTCCCTGGTGGCTCAGTGGTTGAGAATCCACCTGCTAATGCAGGGGATTAAGCGGGTCGAGCCTTGGTCCAGGAAGATCCCACATGCTATGGAGCAACTAAGCCCATGCGCCACAACTACTGAGCAAACGTGCTGCAACCACTGAAGCCCGCACCTGGAGCCTGTGCTCCACAAGAGAAGCCATCAAAATGAGAAGCCCATGCACCACAACGAAGAGTAGCCCCCACTCACCCCAACTAGAGAAAGCCCGCGCAGCAGCAAAGACCCAACTCAGCCAATAAATAAATACATAAATAATTTTTTTTAAAAAGGGGAAAGAGAAACAGATATTTTCTCAAACAAAAACTTAGAGAATTGCCAGCAAACCTACTCTTCAAGAAATGTTTTTTCAAGTTCTTTAATGTTTTAAAACAAGGGGAGAGATGGAATAACTCTTCTTATCAGAAGAATTCTAATTAGTAAATATAGAAAAAATTGGGGAAATAGCGAGTTACCATCAAAACACCAAAATAATAATTGCTGCAGGCGAGACCCATGGATGGATGCTAAAATTAGTAATGTAAAAATTTAAGCAGAAACAGGATATTTGCAGTCTCAAAGGATCTCCACCAATCACCAAAATATTTAGTCATTACAAAAAGAAAAATAATAACTTTACAATGGAGAATTCTGGCAGACTAACACTTTAATCAAGTGAGCAGAGTTAATGTCACCAGTGACACAATGATGTCACCAACATCATGAGCCACCTGAAATGATGCCTTGAGACGAGCACAGCATCTGAGTCATCCTTCCCAATTACATCAATCTAACCATGAGAAAATATTAGACCCAGATTTAGGGACATTCTATAAAATAACTGACAAGTATTTTTCAAAAGTCTCAAGTCAACAAAAGACAAGACTAAAGAGGCATGACAACTAAATACTGTGTGGAATCCTGCACTGGGTCCTGGAATGTAAAACAGATGTTAGTGGAAAAATCGGAGTGACATTCAATAAATTATAGTCTACTTAATAGTATTACACCAAGGTTACAGTCTTAGTTTTGATGATTGTTCTGTTATGTAAGATGTTAAATAAGAAGCTGGATAAAAGATATATGGAAACTCTCTGCACTATTTTTACAACTTGACTATAAGTCTAAAATTATCTCAAAGGAAAAAGTTACAAAGGAAAAACCCCCCAAGACTTTCTCGAGTTTGCACACAGCCACTCACACCTTGGCGTGGGCTGTGACTTGAGCGGAGTCCACCTATGATTCCAGTTCAGTTCTCACATCTGAAACAGGTCTTGGCCATTGCTCTAAAGCTGTAGTTCTGAGCGTGTGGTCCCCACATCGGCAGCAGCAGCACAACCTGGAAACTTGTTGGAAATGCAAATTCTCAGGCCCCAAACCTGTTGAAAAGAATCAGAAACTCTGAGGGTAAGGCCCAGCAATCTATATTTTAATAAGTTTTCCAGGCAATTTTTTTTTCCAATGAAGAGTGCTGTCCTGAGCATGAGCTATAAAGGACAGGAAAGAGACCCTCCCCCGGGGCCCAGCCTGCATCCCCATCAGGCTATGCTGCTGTTGCCAGATCCCAATGCCTCCCAGAAATGAATTTCTTCTACATCTCAGAGCCATTTCTGATCATCTTGAACTTCTGAGACACCAGAATAACTACTCTGGAAACTGCTCCGTGCAAGTTATTAGATGAAGGTAATGATTTAATGTTCTGGATTTAGGCAGAAGGTGGTGTTTTTTGTTTTCAAGGGATTTTAAAAATAAATTATCCCATAGTTGTCCATGGGTAGAAGATTTCCGTGTATTCCTAGGACATTTGCTGATTGAATTTTGTTTAGTCTTCTCAGCAGCTGGCCTTGGAATTTAAATCATTACAGGGCTTCCTTGGCAGTACAGGGGTTAAGAATTCGCCTGCCAGTGCAGGGGACACGGGTTTGATCCCTGGGCCGGGAAGATCCCACATGCCACAGAGCAACTAAGCCCATGTGCCACAACTACTGAGCCTGCACTCTACAGCCCACGAGCCACAACTACTGAGCCTGAGTGTCACAACTACTGAAGCCTGCATGCCTAGAGCCTGTGCTCTGCAACAAGAGAAGCCACTGCAATGAGAAGCCTGTGCACCACAACAAAGAGCAGCCCCACTCTCCGTAACTAGAGAAAGCCCACACACAGCAACGAAGATCCAATGCAGCCAATAAATAAAAATAAATTAAAAAAAATAAAATAAAATAAATCAGTACAGGATTCCCTGCCAGTGGGAGCCATGCGTCCAGTATGTGCCACCTTCCTCAAAACTGCCATAATCCCCTAGGGAGATTGCTTTTAATGCAGATTTTCAGGACTTTCCTCAGACCTTCTCAATCAGGACCCTATGGGTGGGACCAAGGAACCTTCATTTTTTATTTTAATATACATGCAACCTTCCCGTAAAAATCAGTCCTTCAGCATATTAACATTCGAGAACCACTGCTTTGTGGGGTGAAGTGGGAGGAAGAAAGGACATAGCCTCAAAGATGATGCAGGACCTGCCTTAGATATGATGAGAAGGATTCATGGACACCTGAGATTGTAAATTGCAGCAGAGCTTTGTGCATTGAGCTTGGTTGGGCTGATGGCCATTGAGACGATCAAAAACCTGCATGGTGGACCTGTCCCCATGATTTATTCCTGACTTTCTCTGACCCGCATGTGATCTTGGGCACCAACCCATCCACTTCTCCATGTGCAATAGAAATGTTCATCTCTGCTTTCTCATGGGCTCTTGTAAGTCAGTTCAACATTTAGTAAGTATCAGGATCTGCCCTGTGTGAGCTACTTTGAAGGTATAGAGCGAATCTGAGGCAGTCAGTCCCTGACTTTAGGGATACACTCAATGCACTTTATATAGCTAAGGATTAAAAACAAAGTATCTGAAAAATTTCCAGGGTGACCAGGAAGGGGTGAGAGTCCATGTGGACTGAGAGAGTCAGGGAGGTCTGCATGGAAGAGGTTGGCTGGGAGCTAGGACTGAGAGAATGGATACGAGCAGTGAAAAGCTCTCTGCTGAAAGCATAAGTAGGTGAGAAAGGGAGAAGGGAAGATCATGATTGCAAGGACGCAGACTGTGTCTCCCATCAAACACTGAGTATTTAGGAGCACTTCCCACATGTAGGGGAACTCAGGGGTGAGAAGCAAGTCTAGAGCTGGAGGAAACTACTTGCTCATCTTTTTCTAGAATTCCTTTTCTCCCTCCTCTAAGGAGAGTCTGCCAGGACTCTTCTCTTTCCTTTACCAGAATGTCTCTTCTTCTTGGTCACCCTGGGTCCTCTGGGATTTTACACTAACTGCAAGGACACTTTCAACTCTCCGTGAGGTGCGTAAGCTCGATTTAGTGGGAATGGAAGGTAGTGACCAGCATCAGCACCTCGTGCTCCTAGGGAAGGGACATGGGACAGAGGAGAGTGCTATGCTGAGAGGCACCACCCAGGGAAGACAGGCAGGTAATGGCCCGTTGTGTTAGCCAGGGTTCTGCGGAGAAACAGAACCCATAGGTTATGCAGATACACAGAGCTTTCTTTTAAGAAATTGGCTCATGCAAATGTGGGGACTGGCAAGTCCAAAATCTGTAGGGCAGGTCAGCAGGCTGGAGACCCAAGGAAGAGCTGATGTTGCACCTCAAGTTCAAAGACAGTCCAGAGGCAAAATTCCCTCTTCCTCCAGGGACCTCAGTCTTTTTTACTTGAGGTCTTCAACTGATTGGATGAGGCCCACCCACATTTTGGAGGGTCATCTGCTTAAAGTCTACCAATTTAAATGTTCATCTCATCTTAAAACACCTCCATAGCAACATCCAGACTGGTGTTTGACCAAATATTTGGATACCTTGCCCAAGCCACGTTGACATAAAATTAACCATCATCACAGCCATTAAACCCCTCAGAGCCTAAAGCAGAACAAAATCGAAAACTATCCTAAGCCCTGAAATCCCCTCCAGTTGAGCTTCAGAGAGGATGCACAAAATGGCACACTCTCACCTCAGGGGCCTGGATCTCAGCCCTGAGGGAGGGCCTATTTCTTCTCTAAGTGCCCAAGACCCCCCTCAGCCACTCTCCCTCCCCTCTAGGGGCAGGTGGTATCTGCTTTTGCAGTTGCTGCATCCATAACCCAGGATCCTCCTTCCCTCTTTGAGTGGTTAACACACTTCACCAGGTAGCCATTCTTCCTGTTAAATTTTCCCTGTACAAATTGTCAGTGTGGTTTTTATCTCCAAATGGACTCATTAAATCAGAGGGAGAGCCCTGAGCAGAGCACCTTCGACCCTTCCCTTCCCTACTTCAGCTGGGTGACCAAAGAAGGGAGAAAAAACAAAATTCTATCCTCCACTGAAAGTGGAATCTGCTGTCTACAGTCCCTCCTCTAGTCTTTTTCCTTCAACAGGGCATGTTCTTATCTCATTGTACACTTGAATCATTTGAGAGCTTTAAAAAATATATGATGCCTCATTCCTGTCTCCAGGGATTCTGGCTCAATTGGTCTGGGATGATGCTCGGTTATGAGTATTATTTAGTAGCTTCCAAAGTTGTTATGAGAGAGACTTGCATGAAGTACTAAATTTATGCTGTATAAATTGCTATATAAATTCTGTGTTTCTATGTATTTTTTTATTTTCCCTGAGATATATTTTGTAAGATTTGTTTTGAATTTTTTAGCCTGGCTCAGGAGAGAGGTGGTTTTTGTCCTCACTCAGCCTCAAGAGAAGAGCATGAGTAGGAGAGTCAGATTAGACATCCACGCCTTGTCTCCTGCAAGGAGGCCACAAAAACATGCTCTTCTTTGTTGGATCCATGTGTCAAAACATAATTTTCAAAAAATTAAAATCATAATTCTCATGCAAATATACAGTGAGCAAAAATAGATTTCTTTTTTTTAATAGAATATATCTTTAACTCAATGAGGGAACAAAAAGGAAAGAAAAAAATGAGAGATAACAAGTCATTCAAAGGATGATAGGAGATATGTAATTCGCATGTGTGTATACACACACGCACACACACAGTGAAAGAAAGGATGCTGGAATAAGATTGCTAAATTAGATACAAAACACGTTAAGCTAACAAATTTATACAGAACACTCCACCAAACAACAGCATAACACACATTTTTTTTCAAGTGCACAGGGAACAGTCTCCAGGATACACCATATGTTAGGCCACAAAACAAGTCTTAATAAAAGACTGAAATCACACTGAGTATCTTTTCCAATCACAGCAGAATGAAACTAGAAATCAGTAACAGAAGGAAAACTGGAAAATTCACAAATAGGTGTAAATTTCTCTTATACAATGAATAAGTCAGAGAAGAAATCACAAGGGAAATTAGAAAATATCTTGAGACAAATGAAAATGAAAACACAACATACCAAAACTCATGGAATGCAGCAGAAGCAGAGTTAAGAGGAAAGTTTATAGCTATAAATGATTACTTTAAAAAGAAGCAAGATCTCAAATCCATGACCTAACTTTACAACTTAAGGAATTAAAAAATGAACAAAGTAAACCTAAAGCTAGCAGAGGAAGGAAATAATAGAAGTAAATAAATAATACAATAGAAAAAATTAACAAAACCAAGAATTGGTTCTTCAAAAAGATCAACAAAACTGACAAATGTTTAGCTAGACTGACTAAGAAAAAATGAGAGAAGACTCAAATGACTAAAATTAAAAAATGAAATTGGGAACATTACTACCAAATTTACAGAGATAAAAAATTGTAAGAGTAACTTGCTGCATGACCCAACCATTCTACTTCCGGGTATTTACTCAAGAGAAATAAAAATACATAGCCTCAAAATATACACATCCACAAATACACAATCCACAAAAGATACATCCGTATGCACACAAATGTGCATCACAGCTTTACTCATTATAGCCTGGAATTGGAAACAACCCAAGTGTCCATCATCATGTGAATGGGTAAACGAGACACAGCATACATGTACAATGGAAAGGTATTGACAACAACAAGAAATTAAACACTGTTATGTGAATATGACTACATCTCAGAAATATTACACTGAACAATAGAAGCCAGACAAAAGAGAGAATACTATATGATTCCATTTGTACACAATCTAGGAAAGACAAATCTAATTTGTATTACTAGTAAGCAGATCAGTGGTATCTTGGCTGCAGGGTTAAGAATGGAATAGGAAGAACACAGAGAAACTTTGGGGGTAATGGTGGCATTGTATATCTTGATTGTGACTTTTGTTTCATCAAAATTTCCTGAACTCTGTGTTTAAAATATGTTTCATTGCTTGTAAATTATGCCTCAGTAAACCTGATTAAAAACAATGACATATGGAAAAGAAAAATTATAAGAGAATACTATGAGCACTTGTATAACAACAAATTGGGTAACCTAGATGAAATGTAGAAGTGTCTAGAAACATACAATCTACCAAAACTGGATCACAAAGAAATAACAAACGTGAATAGTGATTGAATCCATAATCAAAAACCTCCAAGCAGGGGCTTCCCTGATGGTACAGTGGTTAAGAATCTGCCTGCCAATGCAGGGGACACGGGTTCAAGCCCTGGTCTGGGAAGATCCCACATGCTGCAGAGCAACTAAGCCCATGTGCCACAACTACTGAGCCTGCGCACTGGAGCCTGTGAGCCACAACTACTGAGCCCACGTGCCACAACTACTGAAGCCCATGCACCTAGAGCATGTGCTCTGCAACAAGAGAAGCTGCCACAATGAGAAACCTGCACACCACAGCTAAAGAAAGCCCGTGCACAGCAAAGAGGACCCAACGCAGCCAAAAATTAATTAAATTAATTTTTTAAAAAAAGAAAGAAAGAAAACTCCTAACAAAGAAAAGCCCTGGACCAGTTGCCTCCACTGGTAGAATCTACTAAACATTTAAAAATAATGCCAATTCTTCTCAAACTATTCCAAAAAGTTGAAAGGGAGGTAACACTTTCTAACTCATTCTATGAGACTGCATTACCCTCATACCAAAGCCAGACAAGAACACAACAAGAAAACTACAGAATGGTATCCCTTATGAACATTAATGCGAAAATCCTCAAAAAAAATACTAGCGAACTGAATTCAACAGCATATTGAAAGGGTTATACACCGTGACCAAGTGGAATTTATTCCTGGAATGCAAGGATGATTATTCAACACATGAAAATCAATCCGCGTAATACACCACATCCACAGAATGAAGGGGCGAAAAACACATGATCATCTGAGGCAGAAAAAGCATTTGACAAAATTCAACTCTCTTTCATAATAAAAGAAAAACATTCAATAAACTAGGAATGGAAGGAAACTACCTCAACATAAAAAAGACCAAATATGAAAAGCCCACAGCTAATATCATACTCGATGATGAAAGCCTAAATGCTTTTCCTCTAAAATCAAGAACAAGACAAGAATGCCCACTTCAGCCACTTCTATTCAACATAGTATTGGAAGTTGTAGCTGCAAGAGTCAGACAAGATGAAGAATCTATGAGAGAAACATCTAGTTAAAACAGAAAGAGGAAAGGTAGAGGTGAGGGAAAGGAAAGAAGAATGGAAGAAGGAAGGAAGGAAGGAGGAGGGAGGGAGGGAAAGAGGTAATTATTTCAATGTCAGCATTTTTCATTGCTTAACTTTACATGGATCTTTTGAGAAATATCTCTTGAAAAGAAGCAACACTTATTTGAAGTTTAATGATTTCTTCTATTTCTTGTCAGTTATTTCTCCTATAAAACTCAAGTAAAATTAAATGTAGTTTTCTAAATGTCATACATAATATGTAAATTGCTAACAAGAAAAAATATCAAATTGTACACTTTAAATATATGCAGTTTATTGTATGTCAATTATATCTCAATAAAAGTCCTTAAAAAATAAATGTCATATAGATTCATCCCATTTTTGCAATAACTCTTCTTTCTACAGCTTTCTATTCACCTATTTACCCATCTATTTATTTATCCATTTTCTTTTTTGTTTATCTTTATTGGCATATAATTGCTTTACAGGATTGTGTTAGTTTCTGCTGTACAACAAAGTGAATCAGCTATATGTATACATATATCCCCATATCCCCTCCCTGTTGAGCCTCCCTCCCACCCTCCCTATCCCACCCTCTAGGTCGTCACAAAGCACCAAGTTGATCTCTGTGTGCTCTGCAGCAGCTTCCCACTAGCTATCTATTTTACATTTGGTAGTGTATTTATGTCAGTGCTACTCTCTCACTATGTCCCAGCTTCCCCTCCCCTCCCCACCACCGCCCCCCCACCATGTCCTCAAGTCTGTTCTCTATGTCTGTGTCTCTCTTCCTGCCCTGTCTCTAGGTTCATCAGTACCATTTTTCTAGATTCCATATATATGCATTAGCATATGGTATTTGTTTTTCTCTTTCTGATTTACTTCACTCTGCATGACAGACTCTAAGTCCATCCACCTCACTACAAATAACCCAATTTCATTCCTTTTTATGGCTGAGTAATATTCCATTATATATATGTGCCACATCTTCTTTATCCATTCATCTGTCAATGGATATTTAGGTTGCTTCCATGTCTTGGCTATTGTAAATAGTGCTGCAATGAACATTGTGGTACATGTATCTTTTTGAATTATGGTTTTCTCCGGGTCTATGCCCAGTAGTGGGATTGCTGGGTTATATGGTAGTTCTATTTTTAGTTTTTTAAGGACCCTCCATACTGTTCTCCATAGTGGCTGTATCAATTTACATTCCCACCAACAGTGCAAGAGGGTTCCCTTTTCTCCACACCCTCTCCAGCATTTATTATTTCTAGATTTTTTTGATGATGGCCATTCTGACCACTGTGAGGTGATACCTCAGTTGTGGTGGGCTTTGTTTTTTTGTGTCTTTGTTCGTTTGTTTTTGTGGTTCTCAGGCTGTAGAGCACAGGCTCACCAGTTGTGGTGCATGGGCCCATCCACTCCGCGGCATGTGGCTTCCTCCCAGACCAGGGCTCAAACCCGCACCCCCTGTGTTGGCAGGCAGACTCCCAACAACTATGCCACCAGGGAAGTCCTCAACCGTGGTTTTGATTTGCATTTCTCTAATGATGCGTGATGTTGAGCATCTTTTCTTGTATTTGCTGGCAGTCTGTATGTCTTCCTTGGAGAAATGTCTGTTTAGATCTTCTGCCCATTTTTGGGTTGGGTTGTTTGTTTTTTGGATATTGAGCTGCATCAGCTGCTTGTGTATTTTGGAGATTAATCCTTCATCAGTTGCTTCATTTACAAATATCTTCTCTCATTCTGAGGGTTGTCTTCTTGTCTTCTTTACGGTTTCCTTTGCTATGCAAAAGCTTTTAAGTTTCATTAGGTCCCATTTGTTTATTTTTGTTTTTGTTTCCATTATTCTGAGAGGTGGGTCAAAAAGGATCTTGCTATGGTTTATGTCATAGAGTGTTCTGCCTAAGTTTTCCTCTAAGAGTTTTATAGTGTCCGGTCTTACATTTAGGTGTTTAATCCATTTTGAGTTTACTTTTGTGTATGGTGTTAGGTAGTATTCTAATTTCATTCTTGTACATGTAGCTGTCCAGTTTTGCAAGTATTTAACCATTTTCTGATGCCTAAAAAGATGTCTGAAATGTTGTTCGGACATAAACCTGGAAACAGATATACTTAAGATGCTAACAATAATTAATTCTGAGTTTTAATATGGCTGACTCAATTGCTTCTTGGTAGTTACATACTGTTTTTAAATATTCCAGAATTAAAACAAAAATATAAAATAAAATGAGTTCAGTAATATGTAGTGGGCAAATCAGACAGATTTCTATTTGCATACTGGCAAGTTTATTAATTTCTCTTTCAGCTTCCCCATCAGTGAAACAGAATTATTATGCTAACCTTACAGCTGAGTTACACAGCTAAAAAGATGTGATGTCTGTAAAATGACCAGAAGTTCCTCGTTCAGAGTGAGCTCTTAAAGGAACTAATTTTGTTCTTGACATTTACTGTCTCCCTCCTCTTTTAGAGTCATCCTGGCAGCTGTCTCTTTTTCAGCTACTGCTGTGCCTATTGGACTAGCCACTCTGCACTGCCTCTCCTAGTTAGTGCTCCTAAAACAGACCCCTAAATGAGTTTTAAATTATTGATTACATGAGTTACTAAAGCTGAAAGAGAGGGACTTCCCTGGTAGTGCAGTGGTTAAGAATCCACCTGCTAATGCAGGGCACACGGGTTCGATCCCTGGTCCGGGAAGATCTCACATGCTTCAGAGCAACAAAGCCCGTGAGCCACAACTACTGAGCCTGAGTGCCACAACTACTGAAGCCCGTGCACCTGGAGCCCATGCTCTGCAACAAGAGAAGGTGCCACAACGAGAAGCCTGCGCACCGCAGCGAAGAGTAGCCCCCACTCTCAGCAACCAGAGAAAGCCTGCATGCAGCAATGAAGACACAACTCAGCCAATAAATAAATACATTTAAAAGGAAAAATAAAAAATAAAAAAAATAAAAGGAAACAAATGCTGAAAGAGAGTCTAAGCAAGAATGACTGGCTTTACTGTAGGTTTTATGGCATTTTAGGGCCAAATCTGTGTGCTACTATGTTCATTCAATCATCCATTCATTTAGCAAACATAGATTGAGCATCTACCACCTGCCAGGTGATGCACTGGCATTAGAGATAGAAAGATGAACAAGGCACAGTCCAGACTTATGAGATTCGCAGACTTCAGACTTTATCCCACAGTATGGAACTTGTCAGAAGATTGGGGTCTGATGCTTACGTGGGTGTTAAGGTGGATTTCCCTGCCCCTGAAGAGCTAGATGAGATCAGTTCAAGCCCTTCCCTCCCTACTCCCAGGACTGCTGTGAATTCTAGGGGAGCCATTGCTTTTGTGGTCATCTCTGGTTCTGAGATTCTTAGTGGACTGATTTTTAAAAAACAGATCCTTAAATGCCTTCCTGTGTGAACACATGTGGTTCCTGTTGTGCGTGTCCCCCACAAGCACACAGGCACCATTCTTCTGGCTTCTCTCTCCCTCTTCTCTCTGATAGTTAGTTTCATGTAACAGCTTGACAAGACCGCCAGATGCCCAGATATCTGGTCAAATGCTATTTTTGTGTGTGTCTGTGAGGGTGTTTCTGGAAGAGATTAGCATCTGAATTCATAGACTGAGAAAGCAGATGACCCTCCCCAATGTGGGGGGCACCATCCCATGTGTCAAGGGCCCCGATAGCACAAAAAGGTTGAGGAAGGTTGGATTTGTTCTCTGCCTAATTGCTTGAGCAGGGGAGTTGATCTTCTCCTGCTCTTGGAGCTCCCGGTTATCAGGCCTTTGAACCACAGCACCAGCTTTCCTGGGTGTCCAGTTTGCAGACAGCAGATTATGGAACTTCTCAGCCTCCACAATCCCATGAGCCAATCCCTCATAATACATCTCTTTATGTCTATGTCGGGATCTATATCTCTGTATCTTCATATCTCTATCTATCTATCCTCTATCTATCTATCTATCATCTATCTATCTATCTATCTATCTATCATCTATCTATCTATCATCTATCATCTATCATCTATCAATCTAATCTACCATCTATAATCTATCATCTGTCATCTATCTATCTACCTATCTATCTATCAATCTATCATCTATCCTATTATCTATCTATCTACTTACCTACCTACCTAGCTGTCTACCTATCTATCTGTCATCTGTCTCCTATTGGTTCTGTTTCTCTGGAGCACCCCAATTCATACACCTTCCTGCCTCAACTTCTCATGCTTTCCTGGATTATTCTGGGGAACTACCAGTTCTTCTCACCATTTATGAAGAATTATAATATTTGCTTCTCTTCACTGTCCTCCTCTTTTGAATTATGCCCCTTCAATGTGAAAAGAGCCTATTGTTGAATCTAATAAATATCTCTAATTAGCGTCACAAAGAAGAAGAATTATTTTAAATTACTGCTGAGAAGGATGCCATTACATAGTGTAGTCAAAGATCTTTCTCTATTATGAAGTGGTTGGGGGCGGGAATAACCAGTTACAATTGTCTATTTGTTTTTGATCCAAAACATTTCCTGTTTCATTTGTTTTACTTTTTTCTCAGATTAGTGATGGGTGTTGAAGGATGGAATCATAACATGGTTTGAGACCCTGTGTGCGAGGCAGACAGACAGCTTCTTGTTGAATGTTTCAAGGATCTATTCTCTGTGCTGAGGGTGTGGGTACAATTGTTCTTCATCTACAAAAATGGCCTCTTACTCAGAGGCTCTCAAAGAAAAATTCAAGAAACATTCCTCCAATTAGTTCCATTTTCAAAGTCTTACTTAAAGGGACCCTTAATTAGAACCCTCAGTTGTTTCATGAATAGACAATATAACGGATCAGCCTAGGGGAGTGCATGCCACTCACCAGACAGCTGTAATTAAGTTACTTGATAAGTTTCTGAGTCTACTTCGTAGTGACAATCTCATTGCAGGGCAGTTCCAATGGTTACTTTTAGTCCAGACACTTGGTTGCACTTCAGCCACTGAGCCATCTTTGGCTGCTACTTCTAAGTGGATGAAGAGAGTGACTTGCAGGTGTTACAATCTTTCCACCCCTGGACTCTCCATTGTCCTACTGGACTTAGCCCCTGTGATCCCCCACTTCTCCCATTCTCTTAATTTCCTGGTCCTCACTTCAAAGGCCCATTTCTGGTGCCTCTTGTGACCTGACCTGAGCCATGTTGGTCACTTACAATTCTTATGTTCTTTGTGCTAGATGATGGAGACCACCTAAAACTCTGAGAGGAAAGAGAGTTAACTACCCACCCCACCCCCAAACCTTGCTGCCAGGAAATAATGAGAGCAAGTCTTAGACCAAATCCCACTCTACATATAGACATTTCTTAAATGACCACTTAGCAGTATGCCAGTCCCAAACCAGATCCTACAGCCTGTCCCATGAGCTTGATGAAGTCCCAGTCCCTGTCCTTCTACATCCTCTTACCACATTCTGAATAGAACATTCATCAGGGCAGAGGAACCAATAACCAGCATCAGAACCAGATCTCTAGGTTCTGCGCTGAACATGGGACACTTGGAGACTTGGCCAAGGGACTGGGCTCAGTCATCACCCCTTCCCCTTCTACACACTTGATCTCTTCTATTGGCTCCCTCCACGAGAGCAGCTAACACCGAGTTCTCACTGTGCGCCAGGCACTGTGCTAAGCCCCTCGCAGGTGTTATTTTATGTAGTCCCTATAAGGACCATATGACCTAGGAAGAATTAGAATCCCTGTTTTACAACTAAGAAAGTGGAGCTCGGAGAAGTGACTTGTCCAAGGTTACAGGAATGAAAGGTGCCTGAAGTTAGGGGAAGGAAGAGGTAGGTCTGGCTGGTGCCAAAGCTTTAACCATTTAACCACGTACTTCATTTAACCCCTGCACTGTGCTCGCACAGCTCCCAGGGAAATAAATAAAAAAACAAAAAAACAAAAAAATTCCTTTGATTTGCCACCAGGTCTGTCTCCTTCCCTTCAGAGCCATGCTTCCCCAAAGAAGAGCTGAAGCTGCCATTTCCTCTTCTCTACCCACCTCCGTCCCGCTGCGGCACCACCCAGGAGATATGGTCCCCAACAGCGTCCATATTGCCAGGTGCAATGGATGCTTCGGCACAGAACTTACACTGTCTCCTGGCGTATTTGTCTCTGTGGTCCATGGCCTCCCTGAAATTCTGTCCTCACTAGCGTGGCTGACAGTTTTGTCCTACTTCTCTGGGCACCCCTCCTCCAGGGCTCCTTTCCCCGTAAACATCCTCCAGGGTTTGCGCTCACCCATCCGCGTGGCTTTTATTCCCTCCCTGTGGAACACTGATTAGAGCTCCATTGATGTCACTCACTTGTCCTGCTGGTGGTAGAGAAAAAGGCAAAGCAGTTTTCAGCTTGTGTAGGTATGCTTTCTTTGCAGACATTTCTCTCCCTGTTATACGTGTCAGTACTGCAGGATGAGAAGTATAGCGGGGAAGCCTGCACCCACGAGATAATCCGAACCTGAACTATCCCTGCAGGGTTGCCTAATTAGCATAAGGAATGACAGAGCAGCTTTTGGTTGGTAGAATTACAGGTGAAGTATCAGGACTCACCGCGTGATTAAGTATGAACACTGGTGAACTCTTACGATGAGGAAGCCTCTGGAGGTCTGGTTTGACCACAACCCTTCCCTGTGAGCCAAGCCGTCACTCTAAGCTTTCATGCATGGGGTAGATGTGAGTCCCTGAGATGCAGAGAGACACCTTTTCTAAAATTCCAGCCACTCGTGAGACTATCCAGGCAATTTGCTAATAATTCTCTGTGTTTGACAGAATCCGGAGTGGGACTTGCTTTCATCATCACACCATCTGGTGGTGGTCGTGGGGGTGCGAACGCAGAGCTCCTTTCTGCCTCCAAACACTAGAAGCCATCAAAAGAACCTGATGTTCAGCGGATTACAAGATGAGCTTTTGGTTCACAGCATTTCTTTGGGAAAGGATAGA
This sequence comes from Hippopotamus amphibius kiboko, assembly GCF_030028045.1. Lineage (NCBI taxonomy): Eukaryota > Metazoa > Chordata > Mammalia > Artiodactyla > Hippopotamidae > Hippopotamus > Hippopotamus amphibius. The sequence goes on from NC_080189.1 coordinate 174,010,066, forward strand.
ATCTAAGGTTACAAGAAATGTCCTGCTAATGCATGTTTTTGATATATTTTTAAATTTTTAATCAATTTTTATTGGAGTATAGTTGCTTTACAATGTTGTGTTAGTTTCTGCTGTACAGCAAAGAGAGTCAGCTATACATATACATATGTCCACTCTCTTTTGGATTTCCTTCCCATTTAGGCCACCACAGAGCATTAAGTAGAGTTCCCTGTGCTATACAGTAGGTTCTCATTAGTTATCTATTTTATACACAGTATCAGTAGTGTATATATGTCAATGTTTTTGATATTTTTAAAATACATTTTCTATTCTGGAATAATTGTACATTTACAGATAGTACAAAGTTCCCATTTCTCCCTCCCCCAGCTCCCCTGAGTGTTAACATCTCGTAACCATGGTACAACTGTCAGAGCTAGGGAATGAACGCTGATACCTTACTATTAACTCAGCTGTTCTCCTTGGATTTCACTAGTCTTCCCACGGATGCTTTCTTTCTGTCCCAGAATCCCAGCCAGGGTCCCACATTGCAAGTAGTCGTCGTGTCTTCTCAGTCTTCTCTGGTCTGGGACAGCTTCTCAGCCTTTCCTTGCTTTGCTTGTCATGACCCTGACTGTTTTGAAGAGTACTGGTCAGGTATTTTGCAGAATGTCCCCCAGTTTGGGTTTGTTTGGTGAGGCTGTGGATTGGGGGGGACAGTCGATGCCCAAGGTGCCCCCCACAACACCCACTGAAGCCCCCTCCACTGAGCAGGGGCCCCCGGAGCGCTCTCTGTAGGAGCCCTAGGCTGGGGAGGGAGCCTAAGGGATTCGTAGATAGTGCCTCGGAATCCCATGGTGGGACGTCACCCTGAAGAGTTGTGTTGATTTTGTGGCCATTGGAAGGTCCAGAGCCAGAGAAAGGCAGTGATTGTTGATGAAGGGGATAAACACATCCGAGGCAGAAGAAGGGAGGATGGAACAGCTGTGCATGTACTGTGTGTTGTAAATAGGTGGGCAAAACATCCTACTGCTGTTTCACACTTCGGTCAAGTCTGCTTTTCCACAGTGAAACTGTGTTTCCTACCAAAAAAAGAAAAAGGAAGGAAAGAAAGAAGGAA